>NW_026712114.1:29539775-30739775 GCF_030504385.1 Musca domestica | reverse complement strand
CTAGCTGAATACGAAAATTTGTCAAAATTTAAATATGTTAATTGCAAACCCCTATTACTCAGTACATTCTATTTCAATTCAGCAAGTTAAATTTTGAGTTTTCGAAAAAATTTGGAATTCAGCTAGCTGAAGACGAAAATTTGTTAAAATTTAAAAATGTTAATTACAAACCCCTTATACTCAGTACATTCTATTTCAATTCAGCAAGTTAAATTTTGAGTTTTCTCAATAATTTTTGAGTTCAGCTAGCTGAATACGAAAATTTTGTCAAAATTTAAAAATGTTAATTGCAAACCCCTCATACCCAGTACATTCTATTTCAATTCAGCAAGATAAATTTTGAGTTTTCGAAAAAATTTTGGAGTTCAGCTAGCTGAATACGAAAAATTGTCAAAATTTAAAAATGTTAATTACAAACCCCTATTACTCAGCACGTTCTATTTCAATTCAGCAAGTTAAATTTTAAGTTTTCGAAAAATTTTGAAATTCAGCTAGCTGAGTACGAAAATTTGTCAAAATTTAAAAATGTTAAGTACAAACCCCTTATACTCAGTACATTCTATTTCAATTCAGCAAGTTAAATTTTGAGTTTTCAAAATAATTTTGGAATTCAGCTAGCTGAATACGAAAATTTGTCAAAATTTAAATATGTTAATTGCAAACCCCTATTACTCAGTACATTCTATTTCAATTCAGCAAGTTAAATTTTGAGTTTTCGAAAACATTTTGGAATTCAGCTAGCTGAAGACGAAAATTTGTTAAAATTTAAAAATGTTAATTACAAACCCCTTATACTCAGTACATTCTATTTCAATTCAGCAAGTTAAATTTTGAGTTTTCGAAAAAATTTTGGAATTCAGCGAGCTGAAGACGAAAATTTGTCAAAATTTAAAAATGTTAATTGCAAACCCCTTATACTCAGTACATTCTATTTCAATTCAGCAAGTTAAATTTTAAGTTTTCGAAAAAATTTTGGAATTCAGCTAGCTGAATACGAAAATTTGTCAAAATTTAAAAATGTTAATTACAAACCCCTTATACTCAGTACATTCTATTTCAATTCAGCAAGTTAAATTTTGAGTTTTCTCAATAATTTTTGAGTTCAGCTAGCTGAATACGAAAATTTTGTCAAAATTTAAAAATGTTAATTACAAACCCCTATTACTCAGCACGTTCTATTTCAATTCAGCAAGTTAAATTTTAAGTTTTCGAAAAAAATTTGAAATTCAGCTGGCTGAATACGAAAATTTGTCAAAATTTAAAAATGTTAAGTACAAACCCCTTATACTCAGTACATTCTATTTCAATTCAGCAAGTTAAATTTTGAGTTTTCAAAATAATTTTGGAATTCAGCTAGCTGAATACGAAAATTTGTCAAAATTTAAATATGTTAATTGCAAACCCCTATTACTCAGTACATTCTATTTCAATTCAGCAAGTTAAATTTTGAGTTTTCGAAAAAATTTTGGAATTCAGCTATCTGAAGACGAAAATTTGTTAAAATTTAAAAATGTTAATTACAAACCCCTTATACTCAGTACATTCTATTTCAATTCAGAAAGTTAAATTTTGAGATTTCGAAAAAATTTTGAAATTCAGCGAGCTGAAGACGAAAATTTGTCAAAATTTAAAAATGTTAATTACAAACCCCTATTACTCAGTACATTCTATTTCAATTCAGCAAGTTAAATTTTGAGTTTTCAAAATAATTTTGGAGTTCAGCTAGCTGAATACGAAAATTTGTCAAAATTTAAACATGTTAATTGCAAACCCCTATTACTAAGCACGTTCTATTTCAATTCAGCAAGTTAAATTTTAAGTTTTCGAAAAAATTTTGAAATTCAGCTAGCTGAATACGAAAATTTGTCAAAATTTAAAAATGTTAAGTACAAACCCCTTATACTCAGTACATTCTATTTCAATTCAGCAAGTCAAATTTTGAGTTTTCAAAATAATTTTGGAATTCAGCTAGCTGAAGACGAAAATTTGTCAAAATTTAAAAATGTTAATTACAAACCCCTTATACTCAATACATTCTATTTCAATTCAGCAAGTTAAACTTTGAGTTTTCGAAAAATTTTGGAATTCAGCTAGCTGAATACGAAAATTTGTCAAAATTTAAAAATGTTAATTGCAAACCCCTTATACTCAGTACATTCTATTTCAATTCGGCAAGTTTAATTTTGAGTTTTCGAAAAAATTTTGGAATTCAACTAGCTGAAGACGAAAATTTGTCAAAATTTAAAAATGTTAATTACAAACCCCTTATACTCAATACATTCTATTTCAATTCAGCAAGTTAAACTTTGAGTTTTCGAAAAAATTTTGGAATTCAGCTAGCTGAATACGAAAATTTGTCAAAATTTAAAAATGTTAATTGCAAACCCCTTATACTCAGTACATTCTATTTCAATTCAGCAAGTTAAATTTTGAGTTTTCGAAAAAATTTTGGAATTCAACTAGCTGAAGACGAAAATTTGTCAAAATTTAAAAATGTTAATTGCAAACCCCTTATACTCAGTACATTCTATTTCAATTCAGCAGTTAAATTTTGAGTTTTCGAAAAAATTTTGGAATTCAGCAAGCTGAATACGAAAAATTGTCAAAATTTAAAAATGTTAATTACAAACCCCTATTACTCAGCACGTTCTATTTCAATTCAGAAAGTTAAATTTTAAGTTTTCGAAAAAATTTTGGAATTCAGCTAGCTGAATACGAAAAATTGTCAAAATTTGAAAATGTTAATTACAAACCCCTATTACTCAGCACGTTCTATTTCAATTCAGCAAGTTAAATTTTAAGTTTTCGAAAAAATTTTGGAATTCAGCTAGCTGAATACGAAAATTTGTCAAAATTTAAAAATGTTAATTACAAACCCCTTATACTCAGTACACTCTATTTCAATTTAGCAATTTAAATTTTGAGTTTTCGAAAAAAATTGGAATTCAGCTGGCTGAAGACGAAAATTTGTCAAAATTTAAAAATGTTAATTGCAAACCCCTTATACTCAGTATATTTTATTTCAATTCAGCAAGTTAAATTTTAAGTTTTCGAAAAAATTTTGGAATTCAGCTAGCTGAAGACGAAAATTTGTCAAAATTTAAAAATGTTAATTACAAACCCCTTATACTCAGTACATTCTATTTCAATTCAGCAAGTTAAATTTTGAGTTTTCGAAAAAATTTTGGAATTCAGCTAGCTGAAGACGAAAATTTGTCAAAATTTAAAAATATTAATTGCAAACCCCTTATACTCAGTACATTCTATTTCAATTCAGCAAGTTAAATTTTAAGTTTTCGAAAAAATTTTGGAATTCAGCTAGCTGAAGACGAAAATTTGTCAAAATTTAAAAATGTTAATTGCAAACCCCTTATACTCAGTACATTCTATTTCAATTCAGCAAGTTAAATTTTAAGTTTTCGAAAAAATTTTGGAATTCAGCTAGCTGAATACGAAAAATTGTCAAAATTTAAAAATGTTAATTACAAACCCCTATTACTCAGCACGTTCTATTTCAATTCAGCAAGTTAAATTTTAAGTTTTCGAAAAAATTTTGGAATTCAGCTAGCTGAATACGAAAATTTGTCAAAATTTAAAAATGTTAATTACAAACCACTATTACTCAGTACATTTTATTTCAATTCAGCAAGTTAAATTTTGAGTTTTCGAAAAAAAAATTGGAATTCAGCTAGCTGAAGACGAAAATTTGTCACAATTTAAAAATGTTAATTACAAACCCCTTATACTCAGTACATTCTATTTCAATTCAGCAAGTTAAATTTTGAGTTTTCAAAATAATTTTGGAGTTCAGCTAGCTGAAGACGAAAATTTGTCAAAATTTAAAAATGTTAATTACAAACCCCTTATACTCAGTACATTCTATTTCAATTCAGCAAGTTAAATTTTGAGTTTTCGAAAAAAATTTGGAGTTCAGCTAGCTGAATACGAAAATTTGTCAAAATTTAAAAATGTTAATTACAAACTCCTATTACTCAGTACATTCTATTTCAATTCAGCAAGTTAAATTTTGAGTTTTCGAAAAAAATTTGGAATTCAGATGGCTGAATACGAAAAATTGTCAAAATTTGAAAATGTTAATTACAAACCCCTATTACTCAGTACATTCTATTTCAATTCAGCAAGTTAAATTTTAAGTTTTCGAAAAAATTTTGGAATTCAGTTAGCTGAATACGAAAAATTGTTAAAATTTAAAAATGTTAATTACACACCCCTATTACTCAGTACATTCTATTTCAATTCAGCCATTTAAATTTTGTGTTTTCGAAAAAAATTTGGAGCTCAGCTAGCTGAGTACGAAAATTTGTCAAAATTAAAATATGTTAATTAAAAACCCCTATTACTCAGTACATTCTATTTCAATTCTGCAAGTTAAATTTTGAGTTTTCAAAATAATTTTGGAGTTCAGCTAGCTGAATACCAAAAATTGTCAAATTTAAAAATATAAATTGCAGACCCCTAATACTCAGAACATTCTATTTCAATTCAGCAAGTTAAATTTTGAGTTTTCGAAAAAAATTTGGAATTCAGCTAGCTGAAGACGAAAATTTGTCAAAATTTAAAAATGTTAATTACAAACCCCTATTACTCAGCACATTCTATTTCAATTCAGCAAGTTAAATTTTGAGTTTTCGAAAAAAAATTGGAATTCGGCTAGCTGAAGACGAAAATTTGTCACAATTTAAAAATGTTAATTACAAACCTCTTATACTCAGTACATTCTATTTCAATTCAGCAAGTTAAATTTTGAGTTTTCGAAAAAATTTTGGAATTCAGCTAGCTGAATACGAAAATTTTTCTAAATTTAAAAATGTTAATTGCAAACCCCTCATACTTAGTACATTCTATTTCAATTCAGCAAGTTAAATTTTGAGTTTTCGAAAAAATTTTGGAATTCAGCTAGCTTAATACTAAAATTTAACTGGATTTAAAAATGTTAATTACAAACCCCTATTACTCAGTACATTCTATTTCAATTCAGCAAGTTAAATTTTGAGTTTTCGAAAAAAATTTGTAGTTCAGCTAGCTGAATACGAAAATTTGTCAAGATTTATATATGTTATTTGCAAACTCCTCATACTCAGTACATTCTATTTCAATTCAGCAAGGTAAATTTTGAGTTTTCGAAAAAATTTTGGAATTCAGCTAGCTGAATACGAAAATCTGTCAAAATTTAAAAATATTAATTGCAAACTCCTCGTACTCAGCACATTCTATTTCAATACAGCAAGTTAAATTTTGAGTTTTCGAAAAAATTTTGGAATTCAGCTAGCTGAATACGAAAATTTGTCAAAATTTAAAAATGTCAATTGCAAACCCCTAATACTCAGTACATTCTGTTTCAATTCAGAAAGTTAAATTTTGAGTTTTCGAAAAAATTTTGGAATTCAGCTAGGTGAATACGAAAATTTGTCAAAATTTAAAAATGTTAACTGCAACCCCCTTGTACTCAGTACATTCTATTTCAATTCAGCAAGTTAAATTTTGAGTTTTCGGGAAAATTTTGGAATTCAGCTAGTTGAATACGAAAATTTGTCATAATTAAAATATGTTAATTACAAACCCCTCATACTCAGCACATTCTATTTCAATTCAGCAAGTTAAATTTTGAGTTTTCGAAAAAATTTTGGAATTCAGCTAGTTGAATACGAAAATTTGTCAAAATTAAAATATATTATTTGCAAACCCCTCAACTCAGTACATTCTATTTCAATTCAGCAAGTTAAATTTTGAGTTTTCGAAAAAATTTTGGAGTTCAGCTAGCTGAATACGAAAATGTGTCAAAAATTAAAAATGTTAATTGCAAACCCCTTATACTCAGTACATTCTATTTCAATTCAGAAAGTTAAATTTTGAGTTTTCGAAAAAATTTTGGAATTCAGCTAGCTGAATACGAAAATTTGTCAAAATTTAAATATGTTAATTGCAAACCCCTAATACTCAGAAAATTATATTTGAATTCAAAAGTAAAATTTTGAGTTTTCGAAAAATATTTTGAATCCAGCTAGCTGAATACTCAAATTTGTCAAAATTTAAATATGTTAATTGCAAACCCCTCATATTCAGTACATTCTATTTCAATACAGCAAGTTAAATTTTGAGTTTTCGAAAAATTTTTGGAATTCAGCTAGCTTAATACGAAAATCTGTCAAAATTTAAAAATGTTAATTGCAAAACCCCATTACTCAGTACATTCTATTTCAATTCAGCAAGTTAAATTTTGAGTTTTCGAAAAAATTTTGGAATTCAGCTAGGTGAATACGAAAATTTGTCAAAATTTAAAAATGTTAATTACAAACCCCTCATTCTCAGTACATTCTATTTCAATTCAGCAAGTTAAATTTTGAGTTTTCGGGAAAATTTTGGAATTCAGCTAGTTGAATACGAAAATTTGTCATAATTAAAATATGTTAATTACAAACCCCTCATAGTCAGCACATTCTATTTCAATTCAGCAAGTTAAATTTTGAATTTTCGAAAAAATTTTGGAATTCAGCTAGCTGAATACGATAATTTGTCAAAATTTACTCAGAAAATTCTAGTTGAATTGAAAAGTAAAATTTTGAGTTTTCGAAAAAAATTTTGAATTCAGCTAGATGAATACGAAAATTTGTCAAAATTTAAAAATGTTAATTACAAACCCCTCATACTCAGTACATTCTATTTCAATTCAGCAAGTTAAATTTTGAGTTTTCGAGAAAATTTTGGAATTCAGCTAGCTGAATACGAAAATTTGTCAAAATTTAAAAATGTTAATTGCATACCCCTTATACTCAGTACATTCTATTTCAATTCAGCAAGTTAAATTTTGAGTTTTCGAAAAAATTTTGGAATTCAGCTAGTTTAATAAGAAATTTTGTCAAAATTTAAAAATGTTAATTGCAAAACCCTATTGCTCAGTACATTCTATTTCAATTCAGAAAGGTAAATTTTGAGTTTTCGAAAAAAATTTTGAATTCAGCTAGCTGAATACGAAAATTTGTCAAAATTTAAAAATGTTAATTACAAACCCCTCATACTCTGTACATTCTATTTCAATTCAGAAAATTAAATTTTGAGTTTTCGAAAAAAAAAAATTTTGTAGTTCAGCTAGCTGAATGCGAAAATTTGTCAAGATTTAAATATGTTAATTGCAAACTCCTCATACTCAGTACATTCTATTTCAATTCAGCATGTTAAATTTTGAGTTTTCGAAAAAATTTTGGAATTCAGCTAGCTGAATACGAAAATCCGTCAAAATTTAAAAATGTTAATTGCAAACCCCTATTTCGGGTTTTTAATAGTATTTTTGACCTATTGTAGGAGAGCCACCTGAAAACGGACCGACATGTCCCATATTCAAATAATATATATTTGGTAGAAATACAGGGTGAGATAAAGAAAAACTGCAATAAAGTCAAACGCCATAGCATCAAATAGAAATAGTATCAAATTTAATAATAAGTTTAGATTTGGTCGAATTGGTCACCTTTGGCTCAAACTATGGCCTTCAAACGACCAAGGAAATTGTCACACCCTGCCCGAATCTTGCTCTGTGGTATTTTGGTCCATTCCCGGCGAAGCGACACTTTGGGATTTTTTAGTGCCAACCTTGCTTTCCAAAATACTCCAGAAACAATAGTCCAAGGGATTGGTATCCGCAGATTTTGGTGGCGATTGTGCGCTGGAAATGAAGCGAGGAACCTCATTTTGTAACCATTCTTGGGTGGTGAGTGCTGAGTCCTGTTGGAATGTCCAAGGTCTGCAGCCAAAATGTTTGCGTGCCCAAGGCTTAAATACACCCTCCAGAATATCTTCGTGATAATATTTGGCATTTATTTCGATGTCACGGTCGATTAATACGAGCGGAGGGCGACTATCGGCTGTTATGGCGGCCCACACCATCACCATGGCCGGCGTTTGAGTTCTGGAGGCCAGCTGAAGGTGCACATTTTCAGCTGACCCCTTTGGCAAGTAAACACTATCATTTTGTTTGTTTACAAACTGCTGGACAACGTATGTCGGAAATGAGCTCACCACTTTCGGACAAGAGACACAACTCTTCAGCTCTTTTGAGTCTATTTTCTATCTGTTGCGGCGTAAGTTCTTGCACTTTTTTGAAATTTAATGGCTTTACCCCGAGCTCATTTTTCAATATTTGCCGAATGGAATATTGCAATATGATCAGCTCACGTGCCATTTTTCGGCCTCTTCCAAAGAGACCTTGCGTTTAATACTTTTTTGTGAACCACAATCTGATTGTATCAATTGAAGTGAGAGAGTATAAAAATAATAAAAATGGTTTATATTAGTTCAAGGCCCAAAAATTGAAGGGAGTACTTAATATGCTATCTTTTTCAAACGAAAAAGAAAACAAATTTTAACTGTTATGATTAAATTGCATAAAATGTAAAATTGTTTCTCGACTCTACCCAAATATTATTCATATTTTCCGAGGAGATCATTCGAATCGTTCTAATTCTAAAAAAAAATAAATTTGGATCATAAACTTTGAGTTCCAAAGTCACTTCCAACATCACTTTTAAATTGACTGCCAAGAAATTGTTTTCGTAATGCTGCAGGGTTATATATTGACAAAATTTGTTTTCTTTTTGAACATTTGTGCTGGTATTTATCCCTTCGATAAGAAATAAATGCGGTCTGCATGCAATGCGTAATTTAAAATATCAGATTATAAGATCAAATTAATTGTTCTCTATTCTTTGTTTTTCAAAAATAGTGTTTTATTTTTTCTTTTAAAAATTCACTGGGTCTTGGCTAACAACAACTGACTGCATGCCTAACCAAATTGTATTAGGAAGCTCACAGATATTTTCTAATTTTGAAATTTATTTTATTTTTCATTCGCCCGTTCGCCCATTCGTTCGTTTAACAAACAAAACATTTTCGACGAGGTCATATTAAGCGAAAATTCTGGCACTATGCCAAACGTACCTTTAAAATCATTTCTTGAAAAAATTCAATTTCTCTCAACTAATTTCTCTGTTTCTCATTTCATGTGTGTGTGATGTTTCATTTGACTTCAATGATGGTAAATGCCATAAAGTATTTTGTATCTTTTCCCTGAAATGTATAAAAAAACAAGGAATGTTTTCTTTTAAGAAATATAGCAGCAGTGTACTAAGCGGATATAACAATAAAATTGAAAATAGATTTGGTAAAAACAAACATACATATATAGAAGATAGATTGAAATTTGGTCATGCCTGACGATATACTGGGCATTGGTAATATAGGTAAACAAATGCCGCAATAAGATTGTTGTTCGGAATAAGTCGTGAAAATGGTAAAAAAAAAATAAAATATTGTCAATGGAAAAAACAAACAATATATAAAAGCTATGGCATGCATCAGTCCTAGGAAAAACTTTTTATAGTACATTCAAGAGATATTTCTTAAAATTTGAAAGAATTTTTTCGATGTAACATTAGAAAACGGTCAATTATTAGAAACCTATTTGAACGACCCAAAGTAAAGACAATTATTTGACGACGATGATTATGATTTTGTACAATATACAGAAGCCGAACTACAATTAGTAAACATGGATACAGATTTGCATATTTTTAAATATGTACAGGGTGAGATGGGTGAACATTTTGGTGAGATAGTGTGATTTCTTTATATTTGACTGGAAAACCACAAGTGGCTATCGTTAGAGCAATCCACATTTAAATGTGAATAAATCTTTTGTGTCTCTTACCATCGCTCGCCGTGATAGTGGCGTAGCCTGACTTCAAGGAAATGGACGGAAGAAAACAGCAACATCAGCAGAACTGGTTAGAAAAGTAAAGAAGCGACTTGATCGGAACCCGCATCGCAGTGGCCGAAAAATGGCTCGTGAGCTGCACATATAGCAATATTCAATTAGGCAAATATTGAAAAATGAACTCGGGGTAAGGGCATTGAAATTCCAAAAGTGCAAGAACTTACACCGCAACAGGATGAAAATAGACTCAAACCAGTAAAGAAAGTCTTAAAGTCGGGCGGGGTCGCGCTTTAGTAGAGCTCCGCAAAACAATTAAAAGTTTTTATGGGAGAATTCAATCATACACGCTATGATTATAATTATAATTTAAAGTTCAATGGACTAAATATGCCGAAGCATTTGTATCTTTTAAATTCGGACTTGTATTGCTCATTTGGTGCACAATTAATTTGAAATCGGATAAAGATATATATGGGAGCTATATCCAAATCGGAACCGATCTTGATAAAATTTGGCAAAGATATTTCTGAGCTGTATTTCATATATTTCCCTGAATATCGTTGTTACGGAGTGCATATTACGGCTGTGGGTAACAAATACAATAAATCGGATGAACAGTATATATGGGAGCTATAGCTATATCTGAACCGATCTTCAACAAATTTGGCATACTGCCTTCTAGACTCAATTCGGTCATAAGTGCCAAATTCCATCCCATTTGGACAAATATTATGCGTTTGGTGCACAATTAAAGGTAAATCGGACGAAGTAATATATGGGAGCTATATCCAAATCTGAACCGACCTCGATAAAATTTATCAAATGTCTTTCTGACCTGTATTTGATATATTTCCCCAAATACTGTTGTTACAGAGTGCATATTACGGCTGCGAAGGACAAAAATAACAAATCGGTTGAACAATATATATGGGAGCTATAGCTATATCTGAACCGATTTCGATCAAATTTGGCATACTTATTTTCAGGCCTATTTTGGTTATGTGGTATTATTTTCAGGCCTATTTTGGTTATGTGGTATGTGTAAAATTCCAAACTATTCGGGCTGATATTACACGTTTGGTGCACAATAATAGGCAAATCGGACGAAGATATATATGGGAGCTATATATAAATTTTGACCGATTATCTTCAATTTCAATAGCGTTCGTCCTTGGGCCAAACAAATGATTCGTGCAAAATTTCATCTGGATAGGGCAATAAATGCGAACTGTACTTTGTTTACAAAAATACATGGACAGACGGACGGACGGACGGACATGCATAAATCGACTCAGAATGTGATTCTATGCAGATCATCAAAAGGAACTATGGGTCTATCTCGTTTCCTTTTGCCTGTTACAAAGAAATGCACAAAAACATAATACCCTGACAACCTTGTGGTGTAGAGTATAAAAAGTTAAAGAGCTGCTTCGCTTGACCGAAAGTGGTGAACTGCCGAATTGTGTTTTCTCCGATGAGAAAACATTCGTTGTCCAGGAGTTTGTAAACCAACAGAATGATCGTGCTTACTTGCCAAAGGAGTCAGCTGAAAATGTGCCATGGTGATGGTGTGGGCCGCCATAACAGCCGTTGGTCGCTCTCCGGTCGTATTAATTGACCGTGGCATTTCCAGCCCACAATGGTAACCAAAATCTCCGGATACCAATCCTTTGGACTATTGTGGAGTATTTTGGAAAGCAAGGTTGGCACTAAAAAATACCAAAGTGTCGATCACCTCAAGCAAACGCTTCGCCGGAAATGGGCCAAAATACCGCAGAGCAACATTCGAGAAGCGTGTGACGGTTTCATTGGCCGTATGAAGGCCATAATTCGTGCCAAAAGTGACCAATTCGAACAAATCTAAACTTATTCTAAAATTTGATGCTATTTCCGATATTTTTTGATTTCATTCAATAAAATTAAAAAAAAATGTAAAAATTATGGCGTTTAACTTTGTTGCAGTTTTTTATCTACCCCTGTAGACAGACATATCTAAATCGGCTTAGAATTTTACGCTGATCGAGAGTATATATACGGAATGACATAATTAATATACTCTCCATAGTTTTCGATTTTGCCGACAGATGTATACCCTCAGTCAATGTTCGAATTTTTAAATATATTTTGATTTCTGTTATGATTATTTAAATTGTTGACCTCTATGAAATAGGCTCCAGAGGAATGGACCGATATTGTCTATTTATGACAAGTAAAAGTATTGAAAATTGTGACCCGTGGGTGAGGTACAATAAGAGGTTCGCAGATATATATCATCTTCTTAGTTAAATGCTTATTTCGCTCTCTTTGAGCGGTTTGTTTTTCAAAGTTTTAAAGCCTATGTGAGGGGGGGAGGGAGTGTACCATAAGAAATGGTCCGATCTCTACCATCTTTATAACAGATCTTGTGTTGATGGAAATATTGAGATATACCAAGTCTCAATGGAATATGATGTTAACTTCCCTTTTTATGAGTTTCATGGATATTAAAAATGTTGACCCTTTGTGTAGGGGGGTTACCATAAGCAGAGGACCGATATATTCTTTCTTCGCAACAGACCTTGGGTTAATAAAAATATTGTGATGTGTGTAATTTGAAGACAATCGGACACTTTCATCACATTTTATAAGAGTTATAATTATTCAAAAATGTTGACCCCTTGTGGGCGACGTTCTGGATGGAGTGGACCGATATTGTCCATTTTGGCATCTGACCAAATATTGGGATTTGCAAAGTTGGAGCAAAATCGGATTATCCTTTTTTCTTTCTGTGCAGTAAATTATTTTCTTTGAAAATGTTGACATTTTGTGGGGGAAGTACCAGAAAATGTGGACTGAGATTGCCCATATCCGAACTCGATCTAAGTTTAACAATAATATTACAATGTACTTCGAGAGTTATCGTGCGTCCCAACCAGAAAGACAAACAGACGGACGGACATCGCTAGATCTACTCCAAATGTTCTGAAACGGATTTGGTCCAATGAGACCTAGTATCTAAAACCGTTATTTCGATAAGCCACGTTTTGGCCGTATCAAGTGATATATACCCTCTTTAGCCATATGGCTAAGGGTATAATAATTTGTTTACTATAATTGATAAAAATTATAATTTTTGAATATTAGGTTTTGCTTGGAAACGAAGAGTATATTTAAAAAAAAAAAAATAAATACAATTTTATAAAACACATTTTTAATTTAGTAACATGTTTAACTTTCCATAGAATATAATAGTGAATAACTGATGTGTGCACAATAGAAGTTTTAATGCTCTTATAGTAACATATTTTGTTCCTTCGCATATAACTTCTTCATAGACGAAATAAATCATCTGATGTCGCATAATTTATCATTTTTTTGTTTTTTTTTTTTTTTTTTTTTGTTCTAAAATTCATTTGACGAAAATTATTTCAATTTGCATCAGTTAATTTCTTAGGTTGAAATGAAAAATATTTGTTGTTCAAAATGAAACCACATCTTTTCATTATATCCTCACATAAATATTTTAAAAGACGTTGCTGTGTTAGCACAGAATCATCGATGTTTTGTAATTTGGCCCGATGCCAACGAAATACGATTAATAATCATTGCAATACAAACAACAACTACTAGAAACATTCGAAATATTTGCAATGCTCTGTAAGAAAAAAAATATTCTATAGTGTCTCATCGATTGGTATCTGTTGATTAGAATGTTTTATTAATAAAATTAACACCGTCAAGACGAACAAACCAAAATAATTGAAAAAAATAAATATGTTTTCAAGATTCATAATTCAAATAAATAACCAGTAAAGAAAGTCTTAAAGTCGGGCGGGGCCGACTTTATGATACCCTACACCACTTTGCTAATTTAGTAGAGCTACACATAACAATTAAAAGTTTTTATGGGAGAATTCAATCATACACGCTATGATTATAATTATAACTTAAAGTTCAAAGGACTAAATATGCCGAAGCCTTTGTATCTTTAAAATTCGGAATTGTATTGCCCATTTGGATAAAGATATATATGGGAGCTATATCCAAATCTGAACCGATCTCGATAAAATTTGGCAAAGATATTTCTGAGCTGTATTTGATATATTTCCCTGAATATCGTTGTTACGGAGTGCACATTACGGCGGCGGTGGACAAAAATAACAAATCGGATGAACAATATATATGGGAGCTATAGCTATATCTGAACCGATTTCCATCAAATTTAGCATACTAGCTTCTAGAATCAATTCGGTCGTAAGTGCCAAATTCAATACCATTTGGACAAATATTAGACGTTTGGTGCACAATAAAAGTAAATCGGACGAAGTTATATAATGGAGCTATATCCAAATCTGAACCGATCTCGATAAAATTTAGCAAATGTATTTCTGAGCTATATTTGATATATTTCCCCAAATATTGTTGTTGCAGAGTGCATATTACGGCGGTGGTGGACAAATATAACAAATCGGATGATCAATATATATGGGAGCTATAGCTATATCTGAACCGATTTCGATCAAATTCGACATACATATTCATATTCAGGCCTAATTTGGGTGTATATGCAAAATTCCATACAATTCAAGCCGATATTACACGTTTGGTGCGCAATAAAAGGCAAATCGGACGAAGATATATATGGGAGCTATATCTAAATTTTGACCGATTATTTCCAATTTCAATAGGACGGACAGATGGACGGACGGACATGCATAAATCGACTCAGAATGTGATTCCATGCAGATCATCAAAAGGAACTATGGGTCTATCTCGTTTCCTTCTGCCTGTTACAAACAAATGCACAAAGACATAATACCCTGACCACCTTGTGGTGTAGGGTATAAAAACATGCACACCTATAAATGTACACTTATAAATATATATGTAGTGAAAGAATTGGTTTTGTATGGGAAACGTCTGCCATGACTGCCATGTAATTTTCAATGATAAAAAAAGAAGCCTCATTAAAAAAATAAACCTTCGAAAATGCGTCATAGGCGAAATAATGAAATATTTTCTTGTCCAATACAATGTACAACACAGATTTAAAAATATCTTATTTAAATGAACATTTGATAAATAAATGCGTGAATGTTCGATTATTTAAATTTATTTTGACTTCTGTTATGATTATTCAAATTGTTGATCCTCTATGGAGTAGGTTCCGAAGGAATAGGCCTATATTGTCCATTACGTATCGAACCTAAATAAATGTGATATAAATATTGCGACATGCCAGGCTCGGACTATGGTGGTTTCTTCACTTTATATGTTACAATTTTTAGAATATGTTAAAATTGCGTGATATACCAGATATAGTCGACCGAAGTATTCAATTTTCATACTTCATCTAATACTGATAAAATTATTGGTATCGCAAAATTACAAGAAAATCGAACATTCACATCTAATTTTATGCGAAATCATAAATACCATACTTATCTCAAGTTTCTCAAGGTTGAAATAATGGGATGTTTGAAATAAGAGGAGAACCAGATGCTTATTTCAGATTTTGTGATCGATTCTGAAAGGAATCGAATGGTAATTTCGCGCTTTATAAGCTTTAAAATTTCACACATCCCACTATTTATATTAACCCAAGGAATATATCGATTTACTCCTTCTGGTATCTCCCCCACAAAAGTTCGAAATGTTGAATATCCATTAAGCTTCTAAACCACTAAATTAAGATCCACTTCTTCTGGTACCTCGCCCACAAAGGCTCAAAATCTTGAATATCCATTAAGCTCATTGACATTCGATTCCATTCACTTGGAACATCCAAATATTTCCGTCAACACAAGATCTCTTATAAAGATTGTAGAGACCCGACCATTTATTTGGCTACCTCCCCGCATTGAGTTCAAGATTTTGAAAAACACAACTATCAAGAACTCGAAATAAGCAATCAACACTCTTCAAATTTCACACATACAAAAATTTTTGCTTATAGAATATCTATTGTGCAGATGATATATATCTGTGAACCCTTTCTGATACCTCACTCATAAAGGGTCACAATTTTCCATACTTTTATCTGTCATAACTTGCGAAACAAGTCAGCGCTAAGGCCTACCGATCTATACCAATGTTGTCAACCTTTATTATTTTTTATATCAACATTTTGCGTTTGAAAGTTATCGCTTTTTGTCGGTAACTCAAATTATGAGTTAGAGAATCCCACTACAGGTCTTCCTATAGACCCCACTTAGAGGTACCTACCGATATTTGGTATTTTAATCATTTTGGCATCATTGTTCAACGGGAAAAATATATAACGCTCTAATACTACATTTCAGCTCTTATAGATATATGTTTTCAAAAGTATAACGTGCGAAATGTTGGAGGCTATTTAAAGTTCGTAGAGCTCAACTATTTTTGACATGTTGTATCATATATATCATATCATATAATCTTTATATTTTGAAATATAACATCACTTCATCACTTTTCAATTGACGATATAGATTAGATCTGTGTCAAAAAATGCACTCAAAATTCCTTTTTATTTCATAACAATTATCTCATCCAATTTCAAAGAATATGATTCCTCCAAAAAATTGTACATTGCATCCTATAATCCATCTAAGTTATATAAAAAATCTTTGTATTTAAATATGGCTGCTTTCAAAACAATTCCAAGAGAAATGTTAAAAATAAACAAAAAAATGTTTTTTTTTTTTCGTTTTGTAGTGGAACAACAATGAAGAAAAAATATCATCGGCGAATGAATATGAAAAAAAAATATTTGGTCTATATATGTAAAATAGAATATTCAAAATTGGATTGGTATCTACAATTTCATGCGTAATGATGAGCAGCTAGAAACGAATGAATTTTTTCATTATTGCACAATGGGTTTATATATATTTGTGTATACATACGAAATGCACCCACACAAGCGCATTATCGTCTAGACCCCGAGGAGCACGGATAAGGGGAACCAGTCACCCACCCACCCACACATCTGCAGAATGTATGTGTTCTTTTTTTTCTTTGGGGTAATGGTTTTGGCCCACTCAAATGCCAATGAAACAACTTTTGTTTGAAATTTAAAAAAAAATCAGAAATGTTTTGAAAAATATATGTACAAGGTGAGAAAGGCAGAACAACAACTACACAAACAATGCGAAATGAGACTAAACTAAACGCATACAATGAAATATAAATAGAAACGATTTTTAGTGAGCTGAAAGCAAAATACCACACATGTACAGGGGATCGAGTGTGTGGACCAAAGAGTAAGCCACAATGTTGGTGATTGTTATTATGTGGTGCTCTCACAATATCTGCTCTCTCGTACATGTGTAGATATAGCCATGAAAATACTGCCTCCAGTGGGATACACATGAGAATCGGTGTTTAATATTTCCCAATCCATGACTAACTGAGAAAACAAAGAACTCAGAGAATGAGTCTCACACACAAATTCTTTTTTGGGGGTTTTATTATTAGAATCGGTTGTGAGAGTTGTGTGGATAGTGAGAGCAAATGGCTTTCTTCTGCACGCAATAATACCCCACCCAGCCAGACGCTGTAGCATTGACTGACTGAGTATTTATGTATATAAAAAAATTATACCCTGTAGCTGCTGCCAACGAAATCCGACGAACGAACACGTACAACCTAAAAATGGTATCAGCGCTATACGAACGCTTACAGGTGTTTGTGTTCGTATATGTGTGAGTGCTTGAGATCCCTGATGATGTTGGCTAAACGTGTGATTTTCGTATGGCCCATTGTCTAAGTGTGTGGTAGTTTGCCGTTGTAGTTGTGGGAAAATTGGAAAATTTCTCGGCGAAAATTATTCTTCAAATATCATCGACGAATCGATAAAATCAGCCAGAACACTCACTGTGCTCCGTCCGTTCGTTTTACCTAGCGACTAACCAAAACTATCACCATGGTAAGGATACGAACCAGAACAAAGCATAATGAATTGTTTGAAAAGAAAAAAATCAACAAAAAAGGATTATTTTCAAAGGATATGGCGGGCACAAAATAAAATATATAAATTAATTAATAACAAAAAAATGTGAAACAGAATATGTAAAAGAAGTGGCAAAATAGTGAAATGCAAAATGGAGAAAAATATTAAAACTTCAAAACTCGAAAAAGAAAAATAAAAAAAAAAAACAAAAATTAACAAAAAATCAAAGGACTTACAAAAAAATATGTCAACTTTCTAGAAAAAAGGACAAGTTTGGTGTTCAAAGTTTTGTTCTAAAAATACGAATTTAAGTAATACGAGACATTTAAAATCATCATCATGAAGAAGAAGCACAAGATGTATTGATGTGTTTGTGTGTAAACTAGAGTGAGATAACACTATAACGCAATTCGTAATATCATATTGCGTCTGGTTGGACTATAAATAGAAATTTTTGTTCGTATATAAAGACTTTGAATATAAACCAAGTGAAAACTGTGTATGTGAATGTCGAATTTTATTATGAATTTATTGCGTAATTTATATGAAAGGAATTCTGAATTCATAGCCAGCCATTGCCAACACAAATTGAAATATCTTCATTATTTTTTGAAACAAAATTTATGAAGTGTTGAAACATATGTACATTTACAAAAAATATTGAAATATTTTTCACTTCAAGGTGAATTTGTAATTGAAATATTTTTTTTCGAAACGAAAATTGAATTTAAATAAAAAAAGGCGTGAAATGTAAATTACTATTTAAATAATTTCTTTAGGTTTATAAACCTTAAAAAAATAAGTCCTCTTATTTTTCTTGTTTCTAAAGTTTATAGCCAGTTTCGAAAAATTTAAACCGGTTTTACGGTTATTGGATTCGGTTTTATGGCTATTGAAACCGGTTTAGCGAATAAAAAAACCGATTATGGGACATATGTTTTCATTTCATAAATTACTTCTAATTTCAAATGACTTTCTTTTTCTTAAAAAAATTTATTTTGAAAATACAATCCTTTTGTTAAAAAGTTTAATAGATATGATGTCAAGACTCTTATTGTCAAGCCCACATGCCTTCCATGGCTAGCTCTATCTAACTCCCACAACGGAAAATGCAATTATATTTTTTTTTTTTTGAAAAGATTCTGAAATAAATATCAGATGTATGTAATATTTTTATTATTGCAACCTGAAATATATATCTTTCAATTGGATAAGGCTATTGAATTATCAAATAAGTCATATCTTAATGAATATTTATTGTGTTTAAGAATTCACTTAGATCCTTCTTCAACTTTATTTCAAATGATAAACTAAATTCTAAATATTTTAGATGATCATATTGATATTTTATTGTCACATTATATATCGGATTGGCTAGTGAGCGCACAGTTTCCTTCTCATTTATGACATTTATTCATTACATTTGGAAATAGTTACATAAATTGACGAATAAAATTCATGGAATAAACAAATTTGCTCATAATATCTATGAACTTATACCTATTTAATAAAATATAGGAATTGTTTATCTAATCAAGATCTTTTCCCATCTTTTTAAAAATAACGAATTATGGATTTTTTTTTTGAATTCATTTTACTTTCTGAATATATTTTTTAAGAATTTTGTTCATAAATCTACAAAGAATTCTCTCAAATTTATGAGTTTATAAAATAGTTTACGATTTTGTTCATAATAAAATTCATAATATCTACAACCATTTTAAATGAAATGAAAGTAATCTAAATTAAATATTTATTTATTTCATAATCAACCAAAAAAAAAAAAAAAAAAAAAAACTTAAAATCAACGAAATGTTCATTGGTTTTATGAAACAATTCATAAATTTCGCTAAAAAAAAACATAGATTTAATGGCAATTTTATCGATTTTATAAAATAAATTATGCTATTAATTACTTTATAAAACCTTCAAATTTGTTTAACTAAGCAATGAATTTTATGATGTTGTTCATAAAACAAATGAATTGTTTCATACGAAATCAAAGTATTTTATCGGTGGCCTCAAAAAAATTGCCTGGTGGTGATATCCTTTGAAAATAATCCTCATCACAAATTCGCAAAAAAGCGAAAAAACTAATTTTATTATGTTTTCCTCCAATAACTCTAGGCTGATGAGAAGAAGAAGATCAAGAAGAAGAAGACCAAGGAAGAGGGTGGTACCTCCGAAACCGCCTCTGAGGCCGCATCTGAGGCAGCAACCCCTGCACCAGCTGCCACCCCAGCTCCCGCCTCCACCACTGGCTCCAAGAGAGCTTCCGGTGGCAGCCGTGGTTCCCGCAAATCCAAGCGCGCTGGCTCCTCCGTCTTCTCTGTTTTCTCCCAAAAACAGATTGCCGAATTCAAGGAAGTAAGTATTTTTGGACAAATTTTTTAATTTATATTAAGACTAAAAATTGCCAAAATTGTTGGACTTATTTTCAAAATGAAAATATTTTATCAATGAAAATGTTTTACGTTGGAAATATGGCTTAAAAAGTTTCTTTAATACTGAAAATGTTGTTTTAACATTAAAAATGTTGCGTCAACATCTTAGATGTTGCCTTAACATCGATTTTTTTGCATCAACGTTGAAAATATTGTTTCACAATTAAAAATTAAGCTTTAACGTGGAAAATGAGGCCCAGACAATGAAAAATTCTAATAAGTGAAACCAATTTAATTGCAAATGTTAACAAAATTGTTAACTTTAAAATTTAAAATATTGCTTCAACATCGATTTTTTTGCTACAAAATTGAACATTTCTCATTTAAAAATTAAGCTGTAACGTGGAAAATAAGGCCCAGACAATGAAAAATTCTAATAAGTGAAACCAATTTAATTGCAAATGTTAACACCTGTAGTAATTTGTTCCATTAAAACAAAATTATAGTCTTAAAATATTTCCCACAATCCATTTTCTAAAAAAAATATATGTAACCACCGCTGTAGCTTAAAACCTTCGCTAATTTGCCATTACTATTGTTATTATTCTCCCCCTCATAGGCTTTCCAACTTATGGATGCTGACAAGGACGGCATTATTGGCAAGAACGATTTGCGCGCCGCTTTCGATTCCGTTGGCAAAATCGCCTCCGACAAGGAATTGGATTCCATGTTGAGCGAAGCCTCCGGTCCCATCAATTTCACACAATTGTTGACCTTGTTCGCCAACCGCATGGCCTCCTCCGGTGCTAACGATGAAGATGAAGTCGTCATTGCCGCCTTCAAGACCTTCGATAATGACGGTCTCATCGATGGTGATAAATTCCGCGAAATGCTCATGAACTTCGGTGACAAGTTCACCATGAAGGAAGTCGATGATGCTTACGATCAAATGGTTATCGATGACAAGAACCAAATCGATACCCAAGCCTTGATCGAAATGCTCACCGGCAAGGAAGCTGAAGAAGAAGAAGAAGCCGCCTAAATTTCATTTCATTTATTTTTTTAAATGTATAGATGTTTTTGTACACAACATTTTTTTTCTCTTCCAAAAAAAGAAAATGCCATTCAACACACTTTTAAGCACTTCTACTTTTTACTTTTAACTCCATAAGATACAACAAGAACAACCACAAAACAAGAAAACAAATCTCTAAAAAAATGATAAGAAAAAAAACAAATTTTCCAAAAAGAAAATCTCAAAAAAATATTAAAAAAATTAATAAAAAATAATCAATTGTTTTAATAATTGCAAAAACAAAACAAAAAAACATCTAAAACAATTTTAAAAAATCCAAAAAAAAAAAAAAAACGAAACGACGACTTGCAACGATAACGACCATAGGCTAAATGGATAAATGGACTATGAGCTGGAGTGGATGGATTTGAGAGTGAGTGTGTGAGTGTGGGGTGGGGAAAGTAAAATGCTTGGTATTTTGCCCATCTACCTCAACTGATCAACACACACGCACACATCCACAGCCCGCCTTTGCTAGGCATTGGAGAATAGAATGGAAATTCTTTCATATCGATTTTTCTGTGTGGAAAGGCGGGTTCCCCCGAATTATGACCCCAACCCCCCTTTGATATATATGATTTATTATGAAAACAAAAAACTATTATTATTTATTTATTTTATTTAGTTAAAAACAAAACTCGTTCGTTTGTTCGTTCATTGGTTATTAGCAAATTTTTACAAACAAAATGAAAAAAAAAAATTAAACAAAAAACATAGTTGTTTATAAAACACACAAAATAATTAGAGAAGAAAGAAATTTGATTTCTATGACTTATAGAGAGCCATTATTTCTTATGCTTGCCTTAAAACAACAACAATGCTTAATGTTTTAATGCTTGTTATTTATGTTTGCTATTACTTATACTAACCCACCCAAAACCTTGATGGGCTAAAAACAAAAGATGTTAAATTAAAAAAAAAATATATAGTTTGCCTTTTTTTGTTTTTGGTCCCAATATTTCTTCATGGAATTTCCGTTGAAGAAATGTTTGTTGTTATTACTAACAAATATTATTATTATTATTGATTGATTGCAAAAAAAATATTATCTCAAGAAAAAGAACACATATTTCATGTATTATTATAGTACTAGTTTATATATAAAGATTTAAATTAAAAAATATATATTTTTTTCAAATACCTGCTTGGCTGTTGGATGAACACAGAGTCCAGCCTAGTTGAGGGGAATTTGAAAAAAACGACTTGTAAACTTAATGGGAAGTTGCACATAAAACGCTTCCACAAAACAAAAAAACAACAAAAACAATGAGTTTCCTTGTTAAAAAAAAAACCAACTAATATTTGATTGAAACCTAATTAGCGGGCCAAAGAGAGAGAGCGAGACTTTCTCTTTGCGCCTGGCCTAGCTTTTAAGTTAACTTTCTAACAATTACATGGCGTGACGAGTTTACAATCTACCCTAGATCTACTATACTCATCTATATATAAACATATAATATCATTGCTTTATTGCTCAAATTGCAAGTGCAACAAAAAATTATTTTATTTTTCACTATATTTTTATTGATTGCAAATTTAAAACCGAAATCCTACTTTCCACCCAACATCTGACGAGAAAGAGGTAAAAATTAAATATTTTTTCTTTAACATCCAACAAGAATTACCAATCTAAATAAAAGTTCACTTGTGACTTGTATACTGTAAAACAATAACAACATGAATGTTAAGAACAACAATAATTTCTTAGTTTAAAAAAAATAAATATAGTTAAAACTCGAAAACGTTAAGAAAAAAAAAACAAATAATGATGATTTTATATAAATATTAAAAACAAACAAATACACACACAACTCTTACTCTAACTATTCTACTACATAATGATTTACAAAGATATACTGAAAAACAAAAAAACTATACTACTTAGCTGTATCCAAAAACATTTTTTTAACAAATCAAAAAAATGCAAACGAAACCTAAACATGTTCTCATAACTCAAAATTGTAGAGAAATATGAAAAAAGGCTTTCAATAAAACAAAAGAAAAATCAACGATTATCGTTATAAGAAACGTCTTGACAAAAAAAAAAAAAAAAACAAGCTTAAAAACCAACAAGCAAAAGAAATTTCTAGTTTGTTTTATTTAAAGAAAAAACGAAAAAAATCTAAGGATTCTCAAAATCCCCCCAAAAAAGTAGCCAAGAAACGAACACGAACTCTCTATCTCTCGCTCGCTCGCACGCCCAATGAACGAACCTTAAGAAATGTATTTATAAACTTAAATTTAAAATTCTCTCAGTTTATTTCCATACAGTATAAGAATAGCAGTAATACTCTTTGTACTCACACTACTCTTGCTCTCTCTCTATCTAGATTTAAATTTCTCTCTTCTCTTATTTTATTGTATTTATTGTATTGCTCGCACCGTATTGCACCACTACCAATGAAAATGCTCTTAGCACCAGCGTGACAACATTTCATGTCATTTGTTAACACAAAAATCAACCAAATTGTCCGTTTCCTTGACTGTGCAAGCATCAAGACCTCCCTTACAACGGAAATGCTTCACAATCACTCGATTATGAAAATGTTTTAAAATATTAATGAATGTTTTATGTTGTACTGGATGCCCGCCCGCACCCCTTTATATTTTCTATGTATGATCGTACTAATTGGTATTGATGAAGACTCAAAACACTATATCTTGTAGTTGTGGGTCAATAATAGTGTAACTAAAATTTCCAGAATTTTTTTAACGATCTAAAGAAAATTGAAGTTCTAATCGAAATTTATGATAAATGTCCCAAATAATGCAAAAATGATCAATAAGTCATTTAAATTTAAAAATGATTTGAATGCAAAAAAATACGAGTAAGTGAAAATCTTGATCAATATGTCGTTTGAAACCATAGCCAAACCTAATTTCTAATAATTTAGTAGTTTCACGGGAACGGTGCGAGCAAAACGTTTTTGCATAAGAAATGTTAGAATCAATTTTATTTACTAATCCAATTGCCCCTGATAGAAATTAAGGAATCAAGATAAGGTAGATATACATTCAGTTAGGGAAGAAGACTTAATGCTGACAGTATTCAGCATCGAAAAAATCCATACATATAAACTTGAAATCCAGAATATGGAAGTAGGAGGGACCAACTTTACGATACGAAACAACTTTAGCCTTGACTTTAAAACTTTCCCAAAAACAATGGACATGAATTCTGTTGATTCCTTTCACTTTATGTCACCTGGTTTTCTAATTCTTAAAGACCGATGAAGCGAGAATTAGAAGAAGAGAGAAGGACGAAAAACTTTAAGAAGCGTATAAGGGATCAGATGAATAATTAGTAAGGAGACATTTATCTCATTCCACGACTTGTTTATAAACAGTATGCTTTTGACATTGACATTGCTCGCAGATATACCGGGTGAGTTAAAAAAAAAACAAGTAAAAAAAGCAGTAAGTTCGGCCGAGCCGGACTTTGAATACCCTCCACCATTAGGAAATTTTCAAAAAATAAAATCCATTAAAAGTTCTGTTAAAATCTTAAAAATACCGAATCGATATTCGGTGCCGATATATTGGGGGGGATATACGGCATTGTGGACCTATACAGACAAAACTATGTTCGGGGGTAAAGTACTCACAATGAACTTCTTGTGTAGAATTTCAGACAATTCCCTTGAAAATTGTGGCTAAAATCATCAAAATACCGCCAAACTTACTTTCTTTTTAAAAAATACTCCAGACACAATAGTCCAACGGATTGGTATCCGGAGATTTTGGTGGCCATTGTGGGCTGGAAATGAAGCGAGGAAAGGTTTGCGGCCAAAATGTTTGCTTGCCCAAGGCTTTAATACACGATAATATTCGGCATTTATTCTGATGCATCTGCCGATTAATACGAGCGTAGAGCGAGCATCGGCTGTTATGGCGGCCCACACCATCACCATGGCTGGCGCTTGAGTTCTACCAAGGTGCACATTTTCAACCGACCTCTTTGGCAAGTAAACACGATCATTTTATTTATTTACAAATTGCTGGTCAATGAATGTCTTATCATCGGAGAAAACCAAATTCGGCAGTTCACCATTTTCGGCTAAGCGAAGCAACTCTTTAGATCTTTTGAGTCTATTTTCTTTCAGTGGCGGTGTAAGTTCTTGCACTTTTTGGAATTCCAATAGCTTTACCCCGAACTCATTTTTCAATATTTGGCGAATGGAACATTGCGATATTACCACTTGTTTTCTTCCGTCCACTTTTTTGACGTCGGGCTACGCTACCCGTATCACGGTAACGAGCGATGACACGAGACACAAAAGGTTTATTCATATTTAAATGCTGGAGTGCTCTAACGATAGCCACTTGTGGTTTTCCAGCCAAATATAAAGAAATCACACTATCATGCTTGAATTCCATCACGAATAAGTTGGTTGCAGTTTTTTCATCTTACCCTGTATACCCTCAGAGTTTGGCGATTTATTTAGGTGCATCCTTTTTATACCCTACACCACAAGGTGGTCAGGGTATTATGTCTTTGTGCATTTGTTTGTAACAGGCAAAAGGAAACGAGATAGACCCATAGTTCCTTTTGATGATCTGCATAGAATCACATTCTGAGTCGATTTATGCATGTCCGTCCTTCCGTCCATGTATTCTTGTGAGCAAAATGCAGGTCGCATTTATTATCCGATTGAGATGAAATTTTGCAAACAACATTTGTTTGGCCCAAGGGCGAACCCTATTGAAATTGGAGATAATCGGTAAAAATTTAGATATAGCTCCTATATATATCTTCGTCCGATTTGCCTTTTATTGTGCACCAAACGTGTAATATCAGCCCGAATAGTATGGAATTTTGCACATACAACCAAATTAGGCCTGAAAATAAGTATGCCAAATTTTATCGAAATCGGTTCAGATATAGCTATAGCCAGTTTGTTATTTTTGTCCTCCGCAGTCGTAATATGCACTCTGTAACAACAATATTTGGGGAAATATATCAAATACAGCTCAGAAATATCTTTGCCAAATTTTATCGAGATCGGTTCAGATTTGGATATAGTTTCCATATATATTTTTATCCGATTTCAAATTAATTTCGCACCAAATGGGCAATACAAGTCCGAATTTAAAAGATACAAATGCTTCGGCATATTTAGTCCTTTGAATTTTAAATTATAATTATAATCATAGCTCGGGGTAAAGTCATTGAAAATCCAAAAAGTTCAAGAACTTACACCGCAACAGAAAGAAAGTAGACTCAAAAGAACTAATGAGTTGCTTCGCTTGGCCGAAAGTGGTGAACTGCCGAATTTGGTTTCCTCCGATGAGAAAACATTTGTTGTCCAGCAGTTTGTAAGCAAACAAAGTGATCATGTTTACTTGCCAAAGAGGTCAGCTGAAAATGTGCGCCTTCGGTTGGCCACCAGAACTCAAGCGAAAGCCATGGTGATGGTGTGGGCCTCCACAACAGCCGATGGTTGCTCTCGACTCGTATTAATCGACCGTGGTATCAGATTAAATGCCGAATATTATCTCGAAAATATTCTGGAGGTTGTATTAAAGCCTTGGACCCGAAAACATTTTGGCCGCAGACCTTGGACATTTCAACAGGACTTAGCACCATCGCACTCAGCATGCGCAACCCAAGTATAATTACAAAAAGAGGTTCCTAGCTTCATTTCCAGCGCACAATGGCCACCAAAATCTCCGGATACCAATCCGTTGAACTATTATGTCTGGAGTATATTGGAATGCAAGGTAGGCACTGAAAAATGCCGAGCACCTGTGTCGAGCACCTTAAGCAAGCGATTCGTTGGCAATGGATCAAAATACCGCGTGGCAACATTCGGGCAGCGTGTGACGGTTTCCTTTGGCCGTTTGAAGGCCATAATTCGTGCCAAAGGTGACCAATTCGAACAAACTTAAACTTATTCTAAAATGTGATGCTATTTCCGACATTTTTTTGCTTTCATTCAATAAAATTAAAAAAAAAACAGTAAGGAAAGCTCAAAAGTCGGGCGGGGCCGACTATATGATACCCCACACCACTATGCATATTTAGTAGAGCTCTCGTTAAAAGGTTTATACAGGGCATTTCAGAGCTCTATGAGATATTTGATACAAAATCAAAATCTATCTAATTTTATCGTGCATTTTACGAACTATAGCTATCTCTGAACCGGGTTTCTCCAAATTTTACGTATTCTTCTTCTTCTTCTAGACTGGTGATTTGGGCTGATATTGACCATTTTGTGCACATTTAACCCGAAATCGGATGAAGATATATATGAGAGCTATATCCAAATCTGAACCGATTTCGATAAAATTTAAAACAGCTATTCCTGTGCTCCATCTAATACCTGGTACCAAATATCACGGTTGTGGAGTGAATATTACGAATGTATGGGACTAAAATTCTAAATCGGATGAAACATATATATGGTTGCTATATTTATATCTGAACCGATTTTCACTAAATTTGATATACTTGCTTCTAGGCTGAATTTTGTCCGATGTACTAAAATTCAGTCCATTTGGACTTATATCGGCCATTTGGTGCACAATTAACCCGAAATCGGATGAAGATATATATGGGAGCTATATACAAATCTGAACCGATTTCGATAAAATTACAAACATCTATTTCTGGGCTGCATCTTATATCTGGTACCAAATATCATTCTTGTGGAGTGCATATTACGAATGTGAGAGGCTTAAACACCAAATCGGATGAAAGATATATATGGGAGCTATAGCTATATCTGAACCGATTTTTTCCAAATTTGATATACTTGCTTCTAGGCTGAACTCGGTTGGGTGTGCCAAAATTCAGGTAATTTGGAGTGATAGTGGACATTTGGTGCACATTTAACCCAAAATCGGATGAAGATATATATGGGAGCTATAGCTGTTTCTGAACCGATTTTCTCCAAATTTGTTGTATTTGCTTTAAGGCTAATCTCGGTCACATGTGCCAAAATTCGGGCCATTTGGGCTGATATTGGTCATTTGGTGGTCAATTAACCCGAAATCGGATGAAGATATATATGGGAGCTATATCCAAATCTGAACCGATTTCAATAAAATTTAAAACAGCTATTTCTGTGCTCCATCTAATACCTGGTACAAAATATCACGGTTGTGGAGTGCATAGTAGGAATGTGAGGAACTTAAAGATCAAATCGGATGAAAGATATATATGGGAGCTATAGCTATATCTGAACCGATTTTCTCCAAATTTGATATACTTGCTTCTAGGCCGAACTCGGTTGGGTGTGCCAAAATTCAGGTAATTTGGACTGATAGTGGATATTTGGTGCACATTTAACCCGAAATCGGATGAAGATATATATGAGAGCTATATCTAAATTTGATCCGATTCTCACCAATTTCAATAGGGTTCGTTCTTGGGCCAAAAAAATATTGTTTGGAAAATTTCATCTCAATCGGATAATAAATGCGACCTGCATTTTGTTCACAAGAATACATGGATAGACGGACGGACGGACGGACAGACGGACGGACATGCATAAATCGACTCAGAAAGTGATTCTATGAAGGTTCTCAAAAGTAACAATGGGTCTATCTCGTTTCCTTCTCCATGTTACAATCAAATGCACAAAGACATAATACCCTTACCACTATGTGGTGTAGGGTATAAAAATTAAAAATTATGGCGTTTGACTTTGTTGCAGTTTTTTATCGCACCCTGTATGTGCGCTATAGGAAAACGTAGACCTATCTAGAACCCATTATAACATACAAACACCATTTTTTTAGACAAATCCTTGAAAAATGTGGCAAAAATCATACCAAGTTCCGCCACAGAAGCTAGAACCCAATACTAACTATAAATATCGATTTCGTGGAAAATGTGCCAAGAATCGTCAAAATACCGAATATCGGGTTGTACTGTTATATGGGCCTATACGAAAACGTGGACCTATACATACAAGGTTCCGCCATTGAAGCTAGAACCCATTATGACATACAAATAATAATTTTTAGACAATTCTGTCCGATCCGACAATTCTGATCAAAATACCGAATATCAGTAGGAACCGTTATAAGGCGGCTATACCAAAATGTGGACTGATATATAATTTTCAATGCCAACCATCCTAGACACAATACGTATTGTTGTGTCAAATTTTGAAGCTCTGCGTCAAATAATTTGGACTGTATCGTGATTTCAACAGACCGACATTTTTAAATCGACTTAGAATCTTATGCTGATCATGAATATATATACTTTATGGGGTCTGCAACGAATATTTAGGGATGTTACAAACGGAATGACAAAGTTAATGTACCCTCCTTTTCAAGAGTATACAAATAAAGAATACCAACCAAGGTTGTTGTAAATGATTTGGGACACCCTGTATTTAAAATAAAATAAAGATTCAAGTACTCTTTTAATGTAGCTTAAAACTAGAAATACATATCTGCCGGCTTTATAATAAATAACCGGTTTAAGAGTCTAGCAGTTACAGCTGTTCTCTAAGCTATAAAAACATACAACTACGCATATCACGATCAAAACAAAACTGACAGTAAATCTGCCGCAAAAAGAAAACTAACTAACAATTGAGCATGCGCAACACATCGTAGCCAAGGCAATAAAATGTCTCACTCTCTCCTTAGCACCAAACGCTATGCATTTTGCGTTGAAATAAACAAATCCCCAATCTCTCGCTCAGCCTTGTCATTTCCGCTTTAAACCACCAGCAAGTAGACCTTCAAGCCAGCTAGACACCATGTCTTGGCTCCGCTAAAGTCATCGCTCTCAGTTGAGTTTAAGACACCGTTGCGGGAAGAGATTTTTTGTCGGACAACTTGCGATTTGCTGACGTTAATGAAATTCACACAATAACACGATACCGATGTGAAATAAAATACCGAGAAAAAAATGTGAAAGTGAAAACATTGTTTTGAAGAAAATTTTTAGCACGGAAAATAGTTTTGTAAATAAAATAATGTTCGTTTTTAGGCAAATAGTTTAAATTGCAAATTAAAATATAACTTCAAAATATATCTGCAGAAAATATTAAATTTATAAGTTGAAAATGTTAATCATCAACAATGGTCCACATTTCTTTGTCTTGGTCTTGTTGAGTATTGCGTCACAAGCTATGGGTATGTAGACGCTTGAAAAAAAGAAGTTGTTGCGTTTTTTAACAAAACACAGACAAAAAAAAACCATCCATAGCGTGTGAATCATTTTTGTTTTCAATTTTGTGTTTTGTTTGTGTTTTAGGACAACATTTAATTGCATATCTATCACAACATGGCCTACATGGCGAAATAACATTTCGCCAAGTTAATAATAGTCATGTCGAAATTATATCTGAGCTACAAACCACCCTCCAATATCCGGATCAAGTTTGGAGTTGGTCGGTGCGCAAATTTCCCATTGATTACACCAACACCGATACCAATGAGCGTTGTGCCCTTGATCGGTTGGGTGAACAAGTTCTAACGTTCGACGATGATTTGGAATATATTATATTGCCTGGTAATGAATCGACAACTTGGTTCAAGGAAATGCAATTGATTGGTAAGTAATTTGTACACATGTTTACAAGTAAACCAGTAAAGAAAGTCTTAAAGTCGGGCGGGGTCGACTTTATGATACCCTACACCACTTTGCTAATTTAGTAGAACTGCGCATAACAATTAAAAGTTTTTATGGGAGAATTCCATCATACACGCTATGATTATAATTATAATTTAAAGTTCAAAGGACTAAATATGCCGAAGCATTTGTATCTTTTAAATTCGGACTTGTATTGCCCATTTGGTGCACAATTAATTTGAAATCGGATAAAAATATATATGGGAGCTATATCCAAATCGGAAACGATCTTGATAAAATTTGGCAAAGATATTTCTGAGCTGTATTTGATATATTTCCCCAAATATTGTTGTTACGGAGTGCATATTACGGCTGTGGGTAACAAATATGAGAAATCGGATGAACAGTATATGTGGGAGCTATATCTATATCTGAGCCGATCTTCACCAAATTTGACATACTAGCTTCTAGACTCAATTAGGTCGTAAGTGCCAAATTTCATTCAATTTGGGCAAATGTTAGACGTTTGGTGCACAATAAAAGGTAAATCGGACGAAGTTATATATGGGAGCTATATCCAAATCTGAACCGATCTCGATAAAATTTAGCAAATGTATTTCTGAGCTGTATTTCACATATTTCCGCAAATATTGTTGTTGCAGAGTGCATATTACGGCGGCGGTGGACAAAAATAACAAATCGGATGAACAATATATATGGAGCTATAGCTATTTCTGAACCGATTTCGATCAAATTTGGCATACATATTCATATTTAGGCCTAATTTGGGTGTATATGCAAAATACCATACAATTCGGGCTGATATTACACGTTTGGTGCACAATGAAAGGCAAATCGGACGAAGGTATATATGGGAGCTATATCTAAATTTTGACCGATCATCTCCAATTTCAATAGGATTCGTCCTTGGGCCAAACAAATGATCTGTGCAAAATTTCATCTGGATAGGGCAATAAATGCAAACTGTACTTTGTTTACAAAAATACATGGACAGACGGACGGGCGGACGGACGGACATGCATAAATCGACTCAAAATGTGATTCTATGCAGATCATCAAAATGAACTATGGATCTATCTCGTTTCCTTTTGCCTGTTACAAACAAATGCACAAAGACATAATACCCTGACCACCTTGTGGTGTAGGGTATAAAAATAAGTTAAAAGGTTGGTTTTGCCGACAGATGTATACCCTCAGTCAATATTCGATTGTTTAAATGTATTTTGACTTCTATTATGATTATTCAAATTGTGGATCCACTATGGAGAATGGGCTCAATATTGTCCAAAGAAATGGTCCAATATTGTCAATTGGACCAAAATTGTCGGACCTAAATAAATATGATATAAATATTTCGACGTGTCAGGTTTGGACTATATCGGCTGCTTCCTTCACTTTACAGCGTTACTAAAAATTCGACATAGAGTACCCAAATATTCAACTTCAACAATATAGTAAAATGTTTTGTACGTCCATGTTACCTAAATACGCCAGGTCCATATCTTATAATCTCTAGTGGACCGATATTGTACATTTTCGTACCTGAACTAGCACTGATGCAAAGTTGGATTATCCTTGCTCTTTCTGTGCCAATATTTTTCTTTGAAAATGTCGACCCTTTGTGGTGGAGGTACCAGAAGGAGTGAACCGATATTGTCCTTCTCCGAACTCGATCTAAGTTTGATAATAATATTACCCCATACCAATTTTGAACCAGATCGGATTCTTCCTTCGAAAGAAATCGTGCGCACCAGCCAGCAGAGAGACAGATGGACGGACATTGATTGACTCCAAATGTCCTGAAACGGATTTGGTTCAAACAGATCTACGATCTAAATTACGATGAGGCACGTTTTGGCCGTATCAAATGATATAAAACTGCAATGTTCGGTCGGCTTTCAATAAAGTATGTGGATTCAATAATCAAGCGTGTTCCACTTTATGTTGCAAATACCAGCGTGATCGGTTGACAAATGCTGTTAAACTTTTTGAAATACCATTAATTTGTTGAAACCTTTATATAGTTGAAACACCGTGAACAAATATGTAGACAATATTCTATGATTATCTATTGCCTATCCTAAATACCAAATTTAAAACAAGTACGTGGGAAAATGTGGCTAGAATCAAAATCATGCCGAATATCGGACGATACAGTTACATGGAAACCGTGGACCAATATGGACAATATTCTGACACTGGTGTTAGAACTAAATATAAACAACAAATAGCAAATATTAGAGAAATCCGATAGAAAACGTGGCTTAAATCGTCAAAATACCGAATATCTGGAGGTACGGTTACATGGTCGATATATGAAAACGTGTAGATATATATGCAATGTTCTGCCTCAGGCCCATTCAAAACTAAAAATATCAAATTTTAGACAAATCCGTTAGAAATGTGGCCTGAATCGTCAACATACCGAATATCCGAAGGATCCTTTATGTAGGGGCTATAGTAAAACGTACACCTATAGCTTTGCAATGTTTTCGATACCTTTAGGGAAAAATCGTGTATTATAGTAGAAACATGTGGCTAAAATGATTTGGAGTAATACGAAAACGTGGATCGATAAAGCTCTACGTCAAATAATGTGGACTGTATCTTGAATTTAACAGACAGATGGACATAGTTAAATCGACTTAGAGTTTATAGCTGATCTGGAATATTTAAGTGATGGGGTCTCCGACTAATATTTAGAGGTGTTAGTAACAGAATGAAAAACCTAATACGCTTCGAAATTCGTAGACATTTGAAGAGGGGAAGTACCAATATTAAGCGACTATACCAAGTAAAAAACACCCGCAGGCCAGTTTATACCCTCTTACATCATAAAATCTAGATCCAAACCGTTCGGGTTGCTTTACCAAAAATCCCATTTTTTTTTTTTTCAAAAATCGGAAACAAATTTCCTGAGACATACCACAGAGTGATATGGGCTATAAGAAGGCCTTTTTATAACCTCCAATATACGTAGTATGGAGGGCATATTAAGTTCGTCATTCCGTTTGTAACTCATGAAAATAATAATTTTAGCCCTGGCCGTCTGTCAGTTTGTTCGATACGAATCTAAAATTTTACACGTATTGTCTGCAGGCAGGTCAAGTTCGACGATGGGCTATATCGGTCCACGATATCGTATATTCGGTATTTTGACGATTTAAGTGGCATTATTTACCGGAGTTGTTTCAAATTTCGTATTTTGAGTTCGTAGTGGGAACTACAATCCATGACAGAAAATTGTATATGCAGATCCAGATCTTCGTACACGGTATTTTTATGATTTTAGCAGTATTTTTCAGCGGAATTAGTTGAGATTTGCTAATTCCTTCGAAATGACCGAGGGTATTCAAGATTGTGCCCGAACGAAGTAACCACTTTTCACTTGTTTTTTTTTCAAGTTTGTCGAACGAAAACTTTTTTGAAAAGCTTTTATTTTGTCTCGTATTTAGGGTCTATACGACGACATGGACCAGCATGGGCAACTTTTGTCATATTCATTGCAATATTCAAATGTGCAACTTAAAAAATCGGTGAATAATGTAGCTAAAATAATCAAAATACGGAATATCGGTAGGTACCGTTATATAAGGGCTATACGAAGAAGTGGATGTGTAGTATCCGTTTCGAACTTCAAATATCAAATTTGAAACAATTCCGGTGAATAATGTCGTTAAAATCAACAAAATGCCGAATACCGAATACCGTTTTATGGAGGCCATACGAAGACGTGAAACTGGAACAGACAATTTGCTGTCATAGGCTGTAGTATCAATTACTAACTTCAAATACCAAATTCGAAACAATTCCGAACAAATATCAAAAATAAAAAAATATACAACATTTTTATTAAAATCAAGCTTCAAAACTTCACTTCGACTGTTAAATTGTATCACCGTAATATTTCTATCAAACTTGGAACCAGTTCGAAGACGACATATTATCATATGTATCTCTTTACCATCTTCCCCTCGTTCATTGATTGAGGGTATATATCTGTCGGCGAATATTGAACACTAAACCTTTCTTACTCTTCTGTTACAAAGCAATGCGTCAATTTTCTGTTTTTACAGGTCCCAAGGGCATTTGGGGTAAATCTCTGGTGTTGACGGAAATTTCGCGCAACGTTCGCGTCTGTGCCACCATAACGACCATACAAATGTCCGTAGAACATGTAGCCGAGGCACGTTTCAATACCCCCGTAGCTGGTTCGGTATATTTTCGATGGTTGGCACCCACCGATGAGGCGGCGGGAGATACTCTGATATATTCCGATCTCTATCACATACAATCACAGCCACTCAATTCGGATCCTAGTCAGCCGATGACAAAACATCGTTGGAAAATTTTCGTAACAGATATTCTGAAATTTGATCATCATCGTACCGAGGATAATTGTAATTTCTTGCAATTGGTATTCGATCCGGCGGGGGAGGGTGAGGGACGTGGTATCGGAGATTTGGATAGTCGTTTGGGTAAATTGCGAGTGGCTAAAAATGCCCTAAGATCACCACAGCGGGTGGTGTTCCGCGATGAGAAATTGGCTCTACTGCCGTCGGATTTGACGATACCGCATCGTACCTTGTACTTGGTATTGTTCGAGGATCAACATCCGGATAATTTTCTGGCATGTACCCAGATAAGGAGGGTGAAGCCGTTAACATATAAGTATGATAAAGGTATTTGTTTTTGGAATGAATAATATAATGAATTTATTTGCAGGTCTATTGTAAACCATGAGGGCATAAAAGGAGAAATCACCATGACCCAGCGCTCCAAATTCGATCCCACCTTTTTGAACTTCACCATGAACACTGTAGCCGAAAATGCCACCAATGTGGCAAGGAAATTTGCCGAAGACGTGGCTGCCTTCAGGATACATCAGCTATCACCGGTACCATTAAAACTAGGCTTGCCGGGATATTGCGAATCCACTGGCGAAATGTATAATCCTCGAGAAATTGAAAAGGACCAAATACCTCCGGCGGGATTTGGCACTCAAGATCAGTATCCGATTGGGGATCTAAGTGGCAAACTGCAGAGTCGCAATAAAAATTATTATCATCGTTATTTCCTGCCTGGGACAAGTTCGGAATTAAATGGTTTGTACTGGGATACATTTTTACCTCTCCAAGGTTTGGAGAGTATTGCTCATCGTAGTTTGGTAATATTCCAATACAATCGGACCCAATTGGAGAATATAACCGAAATGATATGGGACTGTGCCAATATCAATCAGTATCAGCCGAATGGGATTTATCAGAAACCCATGTTTACAGCCCAGGTACTTTTCCGCTACCCCATTGTGGGTAGGGTTCTGTTTCGGCAACCAGCAGAGGAGCCTTGGCAGGATACCACGGTGATTTTTGAATATCTCATTCATGCCGATGGCTCGACCCAGAATAACACATTTGCCCATCGTTGGGCCATACACAGCAGTGCACCGGGTAAAGATTTCTATGATTGGCAAAATCGCTGTCTGTCTGCGGGAGGAATTTTCAATCCGCATAAGGTGGATTGGGGTAATCGTTCGGTGGAGGATTATTGTAGTGCTCGTCTGCCGGGAATGTGTCAAGTGGGTGCCCTGGATACCCGAATCGGGACCCTAAATATTGCAGGCAGCAAACAAAATGCTCAGCAAATAAGTCGACGCATGTTCACCGATACCAATTTGCCGCTGTCCGGAAGACATAATATTTTGGGGAAGTCACTAGTGCTCTATGATGATTTCGGGCCTCAGGCGAGAGGAGAAAGATTGGCATGCTCCATGTAAGGGAAATCCAATTTAAAATTCCGATTCAGCCAATCAAAACTCCTTCCCACTTTACAGAATTATAGGTCATTATCGCCGCAAGGTGGTGGCCAAGGAATGGTATGCCAATGGAGATGAAGTCAATGTGATTGGTAAAGTTGAGGTCACTCAGCAGTCGGAATATGACATTAGCAATATTGAGGTTCAGCTTAAGGGTCTCAATGAAAACAGTGGTTATCACATACATATGGTACGATGCTCGGCAGTCTTCCCCTCTCTAAAAAAATTAAATCATTTTTTTCTTTCTTTCAGACCCCCGTTGAAGACAATCTGGCCTTTCCGTGTGAAGAAACAACACTCTACGGCCATTTCAATCCATTCCAAGTAAATCCCAAGCATTCACCCCCACCTCGCCATGGCAGCACAGAACAATATGAAATGGGTGATTTAAGTGGTAAATTTGGAACGCTGGACAAACTTACCCAGTATGAGGGATATTTTAACGATACCCAGCTACCATTGTTCGGCATAAATAGTATCATTGGTCGGTCGGTAGTTATCCACAAGAAACGACGTAATGCCCGCTGGGCCTGCAGTACTCTAGAACGAGGCTATTCACCCAGTGAGGCAAGAGAAATTAGAGCAATTGCCTCATTTCATCATCCCACCGGCTATGCATATGGTTATGTAAAAATGACCCAATTGATACACAACGATGGTAGCCAATCGGATACGGTTTTGGAGGTGAAGTTACGACATCCCGGTAAAAATGATCGAAATGTGGTAAGTAAGTTATAGGGATGCAGGTGCAGTAATTCATCATTATATAAGAGTGAGTAACTAACTGACTGATTCATCGATGCATTTGGAACGAGGGTCGCGGATGGGGTGTAGGATAGATGTACATGGAATTTTTGGGAATTTTAACGATAAACGTAATAAGGCACTAAATTTGGTACCGTTTGGTATTATATGAATGGATAGGGCTAAAATCCCGATATAATGAGGCGTTTTTTGGGGAATGCGTACTACAAGTATTTGAAAAGAATTAGATTGTACTTAATAACTGCTAAATTTGTCGGCAGATCACCACTTTCGGCCAAGCGAAGCAACTCTGTAGCTCTATTGAGTCTATATTCTTTCTGTTGCGGTGTAAGTTCTTGAACTTTTTGGAATTTCAATGGCTCTACCCCGAGCTCATTTTTCAATATTTGCCGAATTTAATATTGCGATATGTTCCGCTCACGAGCCATTTTTCGACCACTGCGACGCGGGTTTCGATCAAGTCGCTTCTTTAATTTTCGAATCATTTCTGCTGATGTTGCTGTTTTGCAGGGTGATGCAATATCAGCTTCAAATTGAATAGATTTTTTCATATTCAACCGAATTCTTCCAATTGGTGAAACTCGGTCTGGTAAATCTAGTTTTTATACAATTCTTATCGAAGTCACTGCACTTTTGTTTTTAATCGAGTGAAGGTGTTTTTTAGAGTTATTAAATAAAAAACGGGCTTCGTCGAACATATATTTTTAATTATTTTTTAATTAAGTCTTCTCCTTTTTCAGACGCGTAATCATAATTGGCAGATTTTCGTCAATCCCGTTGGTGTTGATGCTGCCGTTAAGCCAACAATTACGAGATGTGTAGCTGGTGGTTATGTTTGGAATCCGTACTTTACACAATTAGCAGATCCATTGAATGTAAGTACTCTCAGGTTAGAAAACATGTAGGTATACTATTAATCCCCTTTTGAGTTTATCTCGGGGCAATACACCAAGAATTATTCTTGTATAATTTTTGAAATGTTGAATACTTTGTTTTACAGCGAGATTTATATGAACGTGAATGTGGTCCTGATAATCCTTTGCGCTGCTACGTGGGTGATGTTGGGGCCAGACTGGGACCCATAGGTGAGTACCTTATGGACACTTAAAAGAACAAATCACGTATTAATTCTGTTTTTTTTTTTACTTTACAGATCTTGGAGCTGAACGTAAAGTTTTTACAGACCCCAATTTTCCCCTGGAAGGTCCGGTGGGTGCCATTGGTCGTTCGTTGGTGATATTTGCACCCGATTTCTCGGGAGAACGATTTGCCTGTGCAAACATTGAACCCGATCACAATGTCATCAAATATATAAATCTGCAAAAACCTCCAAGATTTGTGGTGTAAGTAAAAGGGAATTACTCCAAACATTTTCAAAATAACTTGTAATCCCCTAATGTTTGGTAAACAGGGCCCAATTTCTGGAAGAATTACGCTCGGTTATGGGAATACCCGAATGGATGCTGGATGTAGATGCGCGCAAAACTAAAGAGTTACATGGTGGTTCTTGCATTCAAATGATTATACATTTCAAGGGCCCGATTGCTCATCGTCTGGAGTTAGATATGTCGCGGCTTATTGCCGCTGGGCGTTTGGATGCTCCTAGCTTGTATATACCCGGTTATGTAAATACAAAACGTAAAGCTACAATCTCGTATAGAACATGTGGGGTACGGGATCGTAATGAACGTAAGTGTCATTCAAAAATTTCAATCTAGTTTCAGATTAACATTTTAGTGTTTTCTTTATAGGTAATAAATCTCATAAGGGTGGTTCCTCGGATTCCATACAGAATGAACATAATTTAATACTGTTAATATTACTTAGTGTATATTCATTAAGAGCGTATCTGTTTTAAGTTGTAATCAAACTAGATATTTTGAAGTGTAATCAAGTTTTTTGTACATATAAGCAAGTTAGAAATTTTCAAAGCGACTCTTTATATAACCAACCAAATGTAACTGAAAAGTACTGTTATTTTGACAGAATTTCGGCATGAAAATATTGATTTATTACCAGAATGTATTAAAAATTCACGATTTCCTGTCAGTAGTTCCGTTAGTAACTCTTTCCAAAAAATCCAAATATTCTTAAAAAAAAACAGGGCATCAGGAGTACATTAAATTTTTTTAAAAAACATTTTATTTTTTGTAAGAGAACTTTTAAAAAAATATAAAAATAAGATCTCGAACAAAATCTAATGATAATCAATTCGAAGACCCTGTCACAAATAGCAGGAATGTCTTTGAAAATATTTTTAACACAACCTCAATACTTGGCTTGTAATTCCTTGAGAGCATTTTTTATGTAACCACAAATACAGCGTTAGATGAAAAAACTACAACCAAATTCAGACTGCTGTCATTTCTAAGACAGCTATTAAAATTATTCCATTGACAGCTCATTATATTCTTTACAAGCGTACAAAAGCATTTTGGTGAGAATTTTCTAGAAAAAAAGTTATTCGTGATGAAATTCATGCGTGGTAGTGAGGATTCATTATATTTGAAAACCACAAGTGGCTATCGTTAGAGTACTCCAGCATTCTCGTACTATCGCTCGTTACCGTGATACTGGTAGAGTCGTCAAGGAAGTGAACGGAAGAAAACAGCAACATCAGCAGAAATAATTCGAAAAGTTAAGAAGCGACTTGATCGAAACCCGCGTCTCAGTGGCCGAACAATGGCCCGAGAGCTGTATATATCGCAATATTCCATTCGGCAAATATTGAAAAATGAGCTCGGTGTAAAGCCATTGAAATTCCAAAAAGTGTAAGAACTTACACCGCAACAAAAAGAAAATGGACTCAAAAGAGCTAAAGAGATGCTTCGCTTGGCCGAAAGTGGTGAACTGCCGAATTTTGTTTTCTCCGGCGAGAAAACATTCGTTGTCCAGCAGTTTGTAAACAAACATAATGATCGTGTTTACTTGGCCACCAGAACTCAAGTGCCGGCCAAGGGGATGGTGTGGGCCGCCATAACAGACGATGGTCGCTCTACGCTCGTATTAATCGACCGTGGTATCAGAATAAATGCCTAATATTATCGCGAAAATATTGTGAAGGGTGCATTAAAGCCTTGGGCACACTAACATTTTGGCCGCAGATGTTGGACATTCCAACAGGTCTCAGCACCATCATTTCCAGCGCACAATGGCCACCAAAATCTCCGGAGAATATAAATGTATATATACACATATATATATATATATATATATATATATATATATATATATATATATATATATATATATATATATATATATATATATATATATATATATATATATATATATATATATATATATATATATATATATATATATATATATATATATATATATATATATATATATATATTTATTTATATATATATATATATATATATATATATATATATATATTATATATATATATATATATATATATATATATATATATATAAATGTAAGTTGTGTTAGTTACTACGCTTATAACTTAAGAACAGCTGGACTGATTTTAACGATTCACACAAATTCGGAGTTGTCTCCTCTCCGAAAAGGATAATATCCAGAAAAATCGCGTAAAAATGTGATATATTAACATTTTCATTTGACTTTTCAAATGTACAATAGTAATGTTTTATTTTGTATGATTTTTTTCCATTTTGACTTACTTTTTTCTAATGTACATTTGTAGTGTTTTTTATATTGTATTTTTGAATTCAAATATTAATACCAATTTATTTAATCGACTTGATTTCTTGAGAATTGAAATTGATGGCGGGTTACATGGAAGCGTAGTACCGAATTATATGGTGGCGAAACGGAATAGATGATATCGAAATAATTTAACGCGGTCACACCAAAAGAAAGATAATTATTAATTGAAAAATAATTACTTTGTCAAAATCGCTAAAAAAATCACGGAAAAGAGATCTCATTGCAAAAATTCTCAAATCGGGAAAAAATGATAGTAAGGGTCTTTAAACATTTGCTGTAATAAATCAGCGAACAGGTTGAAGATTTTTTTCAATTTGTTATTCTTCTTTTGTCATTTTTTTTTTCAATTTGTATAATCATATTGAATTCAGTGGATTTTTTGTGAACAAAATAAAGAATAATTTTTCACTATATACAATTTTTCACCAAAAAAAAAAAAAATGAAATAAGTGCGAAATACGATGTTAACTGACATCTAATTTTCGATTACAGGGCCGACATCGTGGTTCAGATGGAAGATGCGAACACATTTAAACAACCAAAAATGACAGAAAAAACCAAATGGAGCTCATTTCAAAGCGTGGACCTACTTCTTTCATGTGACAATAATCCGTCCAATGCAAAATTCTTTGGGAGTACAATCAGTAAAATACCAAATATAAAGGGTGGAAAATAGTAGAGCGAATGAGACTCTTAGTAAGAAAAGGATTTCTATCCTTCCAGAAATTCTTCACAAACATTCAAGATACCTTAAACCACTTTTGCAGGTCATGATATCGATCATAACTCACGATAAGGGTACATCCCGATTTCATATTTATATAACCATCATATGATTTAAGCTATTTTTGGGGTCTTGGCCACTTTTTTCATTGCTTGGCCCATATTTGGCATCATTGTCTCTAAGGGGTTAGGGAACCATCATACAGATAATTGCCACATGGGAATTTATTTAAGTAAAGTCCCCACATTGGAGTATACCCAAGTCCACTTTCACATATAATGTGTGGTCAGAAAATAAAATTTTGTATTCTATTGGATTTGTAACCCCCAAGACAATATTGGTTGGAAACGTATATTTGGGATATACATCTATATGAAATAAATTGTGGAAACATGAACAAATTACAAATATTTGAAATTAGCACGGGACCGAATATTTGTTGAATCGTCATTGAATTATACTATGATGAAAAATATGGTGGATAAAACTATTTTTACTCATTTAAATCACGCGAAATTTTTTTCAGTTGTTGTTGTTCTGTTATATTTTTGATTTGGTCTCTATTTGTCATATTGGATTATAAGGGCTAGAAGAATGTTTTCAATATAGGTCGATGTCTCGGAGTAGTGCCCATATAAAAGTACCTCCTGATTTTACCATATTTCAAAGGATTTGGCTAAAAATGTGTATTTGGGGGTGAAAATCTTACACAAAAATTTGAACACATCTACAAATTTTAGAATTTTTCCCTATAATAGTACCCCCTCAAGTCCACTTTTTGGCGGACAAACAGACCGACATGGTTAGAGGGACTTATAAGAACTCTAATGGACAATCTGAGGTGCTAATGGCTTTAAAAAAGTAATTTACTTTGGCTATTCTTAATTCATTCAACCCTCAATTATGAGGTGTACAAAATACAGTAAATTCCAAATTACTGCTCATTTGAATGGAAAATTATGCTACGATTTTTACCATACTAAAAATTAATTTGATCCCTTACATGGGGATAGAATTGAAATATACATTTTAATAGATTTGCATAGCACATCCGCACCTTTGAAGTCCACGGTTTAAATATTGAAGCCCACGGCTTAAATATGGGTACAGGTATTTAAAAAGCCTTTTAATCGACCAGTACGCGAACACTTATATCATTCATATCTTTGAATAATTATGCTTTGACAAATATGCATAATAGACAAAAACTACGGGCCGGCAACGCGGACCGGGCCAGCTAGTATATATATGTATATATATATATATATATATATATATATATATATATATATATATATATATATATATATATATATATATATATATATATATATATATATATATATATATATATATATATATATATATATATATATATATATATATATATATATGTATGTATATATTTATATTCTCTCAATTGGCATTTGTGTTTTGTGGGACTATACCTACTAGACATCTACCCTTTCACTTTGAATAAGGTTTCCAATATTCTCCCATAAAATTATAACATAGAATTGCCCGAAACTAAAAGTGTAGTGTATATTTTTCTATTTGGCAATGCTATCAATGTTTATTTATTTTTCCTTGCCACACACCTACGTCAATAGCATGTCTCATTTAAAGCTTTCTGTCATATAAAAGCTCTGCTATTATGTCACTCTAAATTTTAGAGTCTAAAATAAAATATGTTAATAAAATATAATTTCTATTAGCAGAAATGTTGCAATATTCAACATAAAATTAACATAAAATCTCTTTTCAATTTTTTTAACATACCTGTATTGCAATTTACTTGTTTAAATGGCTTGGAAGAAATCCTATTCACATTATTACTTTTTAAATTTTATTTTTAATTCACAAAACGCATTCACAAATATGACACAATTTTCACAAATAAAATGAGAGGACATTTAGATTGCATATTTTCATTTTTTTACATTGATTTAATTTTTTTTTGTGTAGCGTTAAGTACTAAAATAAGAAATGTTTCTTTCCCATAGTGTAAAAGCCTTTTTATTTTACGCGAGAAGTTCTTTGTCGTATTTTTTTCGTAAGCGCTTCAATTCGTAAAAAACATTGAAGCGCTTAAGCAAAAAAAAAAAAAAAAAAATACAAAGAACTTCTCGCGTAAAATAAAAAGGCTTTTACACTATGGGAAAGAAATATTTCTTATTTTAGTACTTAACGCTAAACACAGGCACGTTTATTAGAAATGAAACAGATTTTTTGGCTTATTAAACACACTTTCGAATCGAAACCATGCAGAATTAAAATACGACAATTTTTTAAGATTTATTTAATTTTCTTTAATTTACTTAGAACTTTTTCAATAACAACACGAATTTAGCATGAACGATTTGTTACACGACCGGCTGTTAACACTGCGACGAAGAACTGATTCTGAGAGGGAGACAAGGAAACAAAAAGCTTTTCGTCAAATAAGAAATGATTAGGCAGGAAAGATATTGTAGAGGAAAAGGAAATCGAATGAAATATTGATGGAAGAGATTAAGTGAGGGGAACAGTCTACTTCTTTACATTGACTCAGCTTTTACTACTCACACGCACACACACCTTCGTTTTTGCAAACATTTTGCAATATTCTCCGACGGAAGCCGACATATTATTTACTCTATTCTCACTAATAATTGAGAACGGAACACAAATACAACACAGGAGCTTAACCATAACGCCAATTTCCCGCGCAAAATCTAAAAGCTCAAAAAACACACAGACAGATAATTAGAGACTTTTGCATTCTTTAACACTTTGTTGAACATACACACGCACGCGACTATAGCCAATGAAATAGACACAATTTTAACAAATTAAACGATGTTGGCAACGAAAAAACACTTTCCAAATGATAAGGAATCTATGATTTATTAGATTTAAACACTTTTCTATGAATTTTCTTAGGATTTTCCACCGTAGCGCGAAATAAAGGAGACCGGCTCCCAATGCGACCGATTGTTACGACAGCGACGAATGAACTGATTTGACGAAGAGAGTATTTGATCTAGGATTGGGAGATTTAAAGTTTGACAGAAGAGTATGACAACACAAGGAAAAGGAATGGGAAATAAAATGCAATATTCTTGGTAGAGTTGCAATGTTATTTTTAATGGGTTTATATTTGGATTGGATTGGAACTTCTTATGTAAATTCGTCGTATATTTAGAGCATTGTCAGAGCTGAAAATGTCAATAATTTTTGAATATTGTGTTCAACGACAATAAAAATATTACGTTTAAGAATCACATCGAAATAATAATTTGAGACATAACAAAGTATATATATATATATATATATATATATATATATATATATATATATATATATATATATATATATCACGCTTCGCCGGGAATGTATATATATATATATTCTCGATCAGCGCGAAATTCTAAGATGATTTCGCCATGTCCATCCGTCACGCTAGAGTCAAAACGAATAAGAATAGGAAGCTAAAATTTTGCACAGATCACTCTTTTGTCTGCAGACGGCTCAAGTTCGAAGATGGACTATATCGGTCCACGACATCGTATGGCCCCCATATAACGGAACCCACAATTTCCAATATTTTGATGATTGTAGACAAATTTTTCAATGAAATTGTCAGAAAATCCACAAAAGGATTTCTTTTTGAGTACTTTACCGCCAGCAAATGTATTGTTTACGTAGGTCCGCGATATCGTATACCCCTGTATTCGGGGTATACATATCGGTATCGTCCTGTATTCGGTATTTTGATGATTTTAATTACATTTTTCAATGGAATTGCCTAAAAACAAATACTAGAAATTCTTTTTAAACAATTTACCCCAGGGAAGAGAAATGGGTAAGATAAAAAAACTGCAACAAAGTCAAACTCCATAATTTTTACATTTTTTTAAATTTTATTGAATGAAAGCAAAAAAATGTCGGAAATAGCATCAAATTTTAGAATAAGTTTAAATTTGTTCGAATTGAAACCGTCACACGCTGCCCGAATGTTGCTCTGCGGTATTTTGGCCCATTCCCGCGAAGCGTGATCGACACTTTGGTATTTTTTAGTACCAACCTTGCTTTCCAAAATACTCCAGACACAATAGTCCAACGGATTGGTATCCGGAGATTTTGGTGGCCATAATGCCATGGTCGATTTATACGAGCGGAGAGCAACTATCGGCTGTAATGGCTGCCCACACCATCACCATGGCCGGCGCTTGAGTTCTGATGGCCAACCGAAGGTGCACATTTTCAGCTGACTTCTTTGACAAGTAAATACGATAATTTTGTTTGTTTACAAACTGCTATACAACGAAAGCAAATTCGGCAGTTCACCTCTTTCGGCCAAGTGAAGCAACCCTTTAGCTCTTTTGAGTCTATTTTCTTTCTGTTGCGGTGTAAGTTGTTGCACTTTTTGAAATTTCAATGACTTTACCCCGAGCTCATTTTTCAATATTTGGCGAATGGAATATTGCGATATGTTCAGCTCACAAGCCCTTTTTCGGCCACAGCGACGCGGTTTTTGATCAAGTCGCTTCCTTACTTTTCGAACCATTTCTGCTGTTTTTGCTGTTTTCTTTCGTCCACTTCCTTAACGTCGGGCTACTATACCAATATCATGGCAACGAGCGATGGTTGGAGACACAAAAGATTTATTCACATTTAAATGCGGGAGTGCTCTAACGATAGCCACTTGTGGTTTTCCAGCCAAATATAAAGAAATCACACTATCACGCTTGAATTCCATCACGAATGACTTTTTTTTCTGGAAAATTCCTTTGAACATTTGTAAACAATATAATGAGCTGTCACTGGAATAATTTTAACAGATGTCGGACGAGAGGCTTAGATAGGACAGCAGTCTGAAGTTGGTTGCAGTTTTTATACCCTCCACCATACATAGTATGGAGGGTATATTAAGTTCGTCATTCCGTTTATAACTCATCGAAATAATCATTTTAGACCCAACAAAGTACATATATTCTTGATCAGCGTAAAATTCTAAGAAGATTTAGCTCTGTCCGTCCGTCCGTCCGTCCGTCCGTCGGTTTTAATCACGCTACAGGCTAAACGAATTAAGATAGAAAGCTAAAATTTTGCCCAGATCTCTCTTTTGTCTGCAGTCAGGTCAAGTTTGAAGATGGGCTATATCGGTCCACGATATCGTAAAGCCTCTATATAACGGTACCCCCGATATCCGGTATTTTGAGCCAAATTTTTCAATGGAATTGTATGAAAATCCACACAAGGAGTTCTTTGTGATTACTTTATCCCTTGGCTGAGAATTATCTATATAGGTCCACGATATCATATAGCCCCTATACAACGGTACCTCCCGATATTCAGTATTTTGATGATTTTAGCCCCATTTTTCAACGGAATTGTCTGAAATTGTACACAAGGGGTTCTTTGTGAACACTTTTCCCCCTGACAGGGAGTTCTCTATATAGGTCCATGATATCGTATATCCCCCATATAACGGTACCCCCGACATTCGGTATTTTGACGATTTTAGCCACATTTTCAAACGGAATTATCTTAAATTCTATACAAGGAGTTTTTGGTGAGTACTTTATACTTATCTCGGCACCTTCCGAGATTTTAACAGAATTTTTATTAAATTTTATTTTTTGAAAATGTGCTAATTTGTTCCAAATGGTAGAGGGTATTCAAAGTTCGGCCCGGCCGAACTTACTGCTTTTTTACTTGTTTCATCTCAACCTGTATACACTGAAGTTGTTTCAAAACTTGTATTTAGAGTTCGTAATAGGAACTACAGTTTATGACAGAAAATTGTCTATGCAGGTCACAGTCTGCGTATAGGTCGCATATGTCAGTACCTACCTATTTTCGGTATTTTGACGATTTTACACAATATTCTCCGAAAATGTTTGAAATTTCGTATTTGAAGTTCCTAATAGGTGCTACAACCTGTAACAGAAAATTGTCTATCGAGGTATTCTATAGAAATTGGTGAGACTCGGTTCAAATTTAGATATAGCTCCCATATATGAATATCTTCATTCGATTTCGGGTTAATTGTGCACCAAACGACCTGAAGTTTGGCACATCCGACCAAATTTAGTCTAGAAACAGGTATATCAAATTTGAAGAAAATCGGTTCAGATATAGATATAGCTATCATATATGTGTTTAATCTGATTGATATATGGTACCAGATAACTTATAGAGCTCAAAAAAAAATCCTGTCAAATTTTATCGAGATTAGATTTGGATATAGCATCCATATATATTAGATATTGGTTTACATTAGATATATGGTTTATTGCGCACTAATTTTCATATCCCTTTTTATATAATTCTCTTTTTCGTGCATAATTTTAGCTGTTGCCTTAAGGCATCATTTAGCCAGTTGTGTTCACAAACATGTTGTGGCACTTTTAGTTAAGAAGAAAAGAAGGCGTTGTATAAGTGCATTTCTATTTTTAGTATAGTTAGGTTTAACTGCCGTAGGCTAAAACTGAAAATTGATTATACACTAAATAGCTAATATTAGCCCTAATGGACTGAATTTTGGCAATTCCGACTGAATTTATCCTAGAATCAAGTACTTCAAATTTGGTGTAAATCAGTTCAGATATAGCCATAGCTCCCACATATAAGTTTTATCCGATTTGCGGTTTTAAGCTCCACACAAGCGTAATATGCCCTCCACAACAATGATATTTAATACTGAACATCAAATATAGCTTGAAAATAACTCTGTCAAATTTTATCGAGTTCGGTTTAGATTTTTGTATACCTGTATACCATATTTGTAATATCAGCCTTAATTGGATAGATTTTTTCATATTCAATCGAATTTTTCCATTTGGTGAAACTCGGTCCAGTATATCTATTGCTCCAATAATTTTTTTATATAATTTTTATCGAAGTCATAAGACTTACAGCAACGTCATTTGGGGCTAGATGTACCGGATCTGGAACCAGTTATGAACTACAAATATAATTGTTTAAATAACAAGTGAAAAAATGTGGCGAAAATCTTTAAAATACCTGTGTTCAATTGCAGAAAATGTGGCTAACATCTTCAAAATACCGAATATCGGGTGGTACCGTTATATGGGGGCTAAACAATATCGTGGACCTGTATAGACAATTCTTCACTGGGGGATACAGTACTCACAAGGAACTCCTTGTGTGAATTATTCCAAAATACCGAATATCGGGAGGTGCCGTTGTATGGGGGACATACGATATCGTGGACCTATATAAATAACTCTCTTTCAGAGGGTAAAGTTCTCCGAATATCGGAAGGTGCCGTTATATGGGGATATACGATATTGAGGACCTATAGAGATAAACTCTTCCAAGGGATAAAGTACTCGCACGGAACACCTTGTGTTTATTTTCACACAATTTCATTGAAAAATGTGGCTAAAATCATCAAAATAGCGAATATCAGGGGCTATGCGATATCGTGGACCGATATGGCTCATCTTCGAACTTGACCTGTCTGCAAACAAAAGATAGAGCTGTGCAAAATTTTAGCTTCCTATCTTAATTCGTTCCGACTGTAGCGTGATTACAACATACGGACAGAGGGACAGGGCTAAATCGTCGATGAGTTACAAACGAAATGACGAACTTAATATACCCTCCATACTATGTATGGTGGAGGGTATAAAAACCTCGTTAAGTGAATCTTCATTGACATTTTTGTAGTGAGTATTTATTTTAATTTAGAAATTACTATCGATTCTGAAGACGAATACTCCCAAAATGTCATTCACTTATCATAAGTGTTGTACCTCTTAAATAGATATGTTGAAAGGAATACAACAATAAACTACAAAACATGGAAAACGCCAATAAGCTGAAATAATGAAAACCGGCAAAATTTTTAGGTCGTCTGTAATTTTTTGTGAAAAGTAAAAATCCCATGTTTTTGGATATTTCCGATGTTTTCAAATTTTACACCACCTACCCTAAGTTTGAACTTAGAATAACATACTGAAACTCTGACATCACAAAAATGCCAGTTTTCTTTTCATTCTTCAGCAAAATGTGTATTGTCATCCTTTTTCCACAAATTTTGACGAATATCAACATTTTTCAATCCCATCAGTTTATCCGTCGCAGTCTTTAAAGTTGGTCGCATTGCAAATCGCGCTCCGTGGTTTTTGTGAATTAAATGAAAAATATATAGAAAAGTCGTAAGGAAATTTATAAAATTTATTTAATGTTTATTATTCTTTCCAATGAAGAAGCATTTTGGCTTCTACACGGCTTTAATCTGCGAAAATATGCGTTTTTCCGTGTGTTCATCCGTTGTGCGCCTATGTGTGTGTGTGTTGAGAAAAATGTTGACGAATAAATGTATTAGAAATCGTTTTTGCGTGTGTTTGAGCTTTTGTATATTGCGCGAGAATTTTTATTTTGTGTGTGATCCGTGCCAAAAAGCTAACAAGAAGAGACAACATGTCTGGTAGGTTTTGGGCTCATGTTAAAAATACAAAAAATATAAAATATAACAGGAAACCCTCCTAAGTTTCCGCTTTAATGAATCTTTAAAATGTTGTCAAAAAATTTATATTAATGTGTGCGTTGAGTAACATGTAAGAAAATGTTTACATTCCTGTGAAAGCTCAATTTCTTCGCTGCATCAAATTGGAGATCTCTTCAAATCTTCTCTCAGGTATGTTAACTTAAAGCTTTTCCATTCGAAGTGTTCAAATTATTTTATTAATGCTTTGTTAACAGAAGTTAAACTTTTGTGTTTTCTTGATTTGTGATTTTTCAACATTTTGTAATTACCTATTTTGAAACAGAATTTTAGTCGCACCCAACAACTTTTGAAATAAAACGAAGCGCCATACATTTTGAAATAAGTATACAGTACAATGCCATATAATATACGTATATTATATATTTTTATCGCAAATATATCATGAATATATTGATATTTACTACACTGTAAAACGTTTTCTTTCAGAAAATAAATTATTTGAGTCGCCTTAAAGTATGTTATAAAAACAGTTAACAGAAATGTAAAAAATAGCTTTACATAGAATTATAACGATTCCAATCATTTGACATGGGGTGTGTGTCAATAATAAATTTCTTGCGGTTGCAGGAATTGATGGAAGTGCCAAATATAGTTTCTCGGTGATCAGACTCGGCAACATTTGCATGGAAAAGAATTTTGTTTATTGAAGAGTTGACCCATGGCTCCATAAGAAAGATTGTTCAACTTCAAAGAAAATACAAAAAATGCAACTCTATGCTGGAGTCTTATAGTGTCAAATATGAATTTAAATATGCAGCAGTAGCCTTTGTGTTTTTATACCAGGCACCATACTATGAAGGGTATATTAATTTTCTCATCCCGTTTATAACTCCTCGAAATACTCATGTCAGACCCAACAAAGTATATATATTCTTGATCAGCGTAAAATTCTAAGACGATTTAGCCATGCCCGTTTTAAATTTAGTATTTAAATTTCATAATGAATATTACAGCCTATGACAGAAAATTGTCTGTGCAGGTCGCGGCCTTCGTATAGCCCCATATACCGGTACCCACCGATATTCGGTATTTTGATGATTTTTGCGACATTATTTACCGGAATTGTTTCAAACTTCGCATTTGAATTTCGTAATGGATACTGCAGCCTATGACAGGAAATTGTCTGTGCATGTTTTATAACCACCATGGTACTCCCAATATTCGGTATTTTGATGATTTTAGCTACTTTATAAGCAGATATTTTTCAAGTTTCGCATTTGAATATTGTAATAGCTTGTGATAAAGGTTGCCTATGCAGGTCCACGTCGTCGTATATACCCTAATATACGGCTACATTCGATATTTTTAAGATTTTAACAGAATTTTTAACGGATTTTATTTTTTTTTTTTTTGAAAATTGGTAAATTAGTACCAAATGGTGGAGGGTATTCAAAGTTCGGCCTGGCCGAACTTACAGCTTTTTTACTTGTTATTTTTTTTTAATTTTTGACGAAATTTTTATATTGGGAAAAACCCGCGAAACAATACAATACACACACATATACAAATGTGTATATATTTTTTTTGACAGAATAAGGACGCAAAAAGAAATATATTGTATTTAGGGGGCAGCTTTGTTCTACCTTTTGTAATTATGGCATGAGTTGACACAATTTGTTCATGTACCGTGGCATTGCATGTTTGAAGTTAGTAGAAGATGCTCCATACGCCATTTTAATCCTCGCGAATATATGTTTAAAAATCCTCCTTTAAGGCTTCGATAGCCCTTATGAAAATACAGGGTGAAATAAAAAAAACTGCAACAAAATCAGACGCTATAATTTTTACATTTTTATTCCGTTTATAACACCTCGAAAAATACATTTTAGGCTCCACAAAGTATATATTCTTGATCAGCATAAAATTCTATGTCGATTTAGGGATGCCCGTCTGTGAACATCACTCTAGCTTCCAAACGAATTGAAGTAGATTGATAAAATTTTACTCTAATGTATATTACGTCTGCAGGACTTTTGGTATTGAAAATAGGCCATGTAGGTCAACGTTTTTGTATAGTACCGTTAACTCCCGATAATCGGTATTTTGATGATTTTAGCGACATTATTCATAGGAATGGATTCAAATTTGGTATTTGAAGTTCGTAATAGATACTACAGCCTATGACAGAAAATTGTCTGTGCAGGTCCACGTCTTCGTATAGCCCCCATATAACGATACCTCCCGATATTCAATATTTTGATGATTTTAGCTACATTATTCACTGATGTTTTTTTTTAAGTTTCGCGTTTGAATATTGTAATGGCTTATGACAAAACTTGCCTATGCAGGTCCACGTTAACGTACAGACCCTAATATAATATTCGGCATTCGATTAATACGAGCGGAGAGCGACCAACGAATGTTTTCTCATCGGAGAAAACCAAATTCGGTAGTTCACCACTTTCGGCCAAGCGAAACAACTCTTTAGCTCTTTTGAGTCTATTTTCTTTCTGTTGCGGTGTAAGTTCTTGCACTTTTTGGAATTTCAATATCTTTACCTGAGCTCATTTTTCAATATTTGCCGAATGGAATATTGCGATATGTTCAGCTCAAGAGCCATTTTTCGGTCATTGTAGCGCGGGTTTCGAACAAGTCGCTTCTTTACTTTTCAAATCATTTCTGCAGATGTTGCTGTTTTCTTCCGTCCACTTCCTTGACGTCGGGTTACACTACCAGTATCACGGTAACGAGCGATGGTACTAGACACAAAAGATTTATTCACATTTAAATGCTGGAGTGCTCTAACGATAGCCACTTGTGTTTTTCCAGCCAAATATAAAGAAATCGCTCTATCACGCTTGAATTCCATCACAAATATCTATTTTTCTGGAAAATTCTCACCAAAATGCTTTTGAACGCTTGTAAACAATATAATGAGCTGTCACTGGAATAATTTTAACAGCTGTCGGACGAGTGGCTTAGTAATGACTGCAGTCTGTAGTTGGTTGCAGTTTTTTTATCTCATCCTGTATATAGTTTTCTGCTGCAGGATTTGTATATTTTGCGAGTTTCAAATCACAATATTTGAAACAATTCCGTGGAAAAATATAGTTAAATTCAGCAAAATACAGAATATAGAGAGGTACCATTATATGGGCGCTATAGTGTAGGGAAACCCCAGTACGAATTAAAACTGAATTTTAACGAAAAGACGTAGTGCAAATCCTTAAATAAATTCTATAACAAGTTTGCTTTTCGAGTTCTTCATCTATCCCTTAAACCACTTTACTTTACAATCTCTAAACTCCGCCGTCGATAGCAATTTACAAACTGGAATAAAATATTTCGAATAAAACCCCAACTTTTTTGTCCCTCACATCGCAGAAAATGTCAATCGAATTGCTGCCAATCTAAACTCCAACTGTCTCCAGACACTGGTTGTCTCTGACTTTATTATGTTTTAATTGTGATTGCCATTTGCGACGTACAAGGCAAGCAGAAAGGCAGACAGACCGATAATGACGCTGTTGCAACTATGCTGTGCTGCACCTGAATGATCGAACGTTTAAAAAGTGGGACACGAAGAAATTCCGTTTTTTTTTTTTTCTTTTGTCCAATGACAACGAAAGTAATTTGGCCAGTTTAGACCAACATTCGACTGGATTCGAGGAGGACAACCAACCACGAAGAGTGTGTTTGTGACTTGTGATGTGAAATATGATGCGATACAGACCAGAATAACGGCCCGACAGTCAGCCCCCTTGGTCAACACTCTTGGGAGGTTTGACAAAAAAAAAAAAATAAACCAAAAAAAAAAAAAAAAAAAAAACAGACAAAACTTTGTTTTGAATTATGTTTGCTTTTTGTTGACCATCGTCAAGTTCGATTTGGTTTTTATAGAAATGAAAAGTTGATCGGTAATCCAAGTCCAGGTTGGAATGGCGATGGTTTTCAAATAATTTCAAGACAACTTTTCAATGAAAATGATGTTAAACGCAGTATGAGGTATATATTTTGGTCGTTTTGGTTTGATAGGTTTGAACTTTTTCTGGTTGTGTGTGTTTGTGAGTTTTATTTATTCTTAACAATTATCGATTTTTTTGGAGAGGCCGGTTCATGTGGAGCATACATTTCACTTTTAATTCAATTACACATATGGGTGCATACAAACGTTTTTCAGAAGATTTTTAAAACTACAATCACCGAATTTTCGAAAATACATACTTTCCCAAAGACTATCAATGCCTAAGTCGCATATTATTTTTCAAGGATTATGAGAGCCTTAAATATCGATTTTCAAATATATTTTTTTCAAGGATTATCAGAGCCTTAAACGTGGATTTTTTAAACATATATTTTCAAGGATTATGAGAGCCTTAAATATCGATTTTCAAATATATTTTTTTCAAGGATTATCAGAGCCTTAAACGTGGATTTTTTAAACATATATTTTCAAGGATTATGAGAGCCTTAAATATCGATTTTCAAATATATTTGTTTCAAGGATTATCAGAGCCTTAAACGTGGATTTTTTAAACATATATTTTCAAGGATTATGAGAGCCTTAAATATCGATTTTCAAATATATTTTTTTCAAGGATTATCAGAGCCTTAAACGTGGATTTTTTAAACATATATTTTCAAGGATTATGAGAGCCTTAAATATCGATTTTCAAATATATTTTTTTCAAGGATTATCAGAGCCTTAAACGTGGATTTTTTAAACATATATTTTCAAGGATTATGAGAGCCTTAAATATCGATTTTCAAATATATTTTTTTCAAGGATTATCAGAGCCTTAAACGTGGATTTTTTAAACACATTTTTCTAAGGACTATTCAAAATACAGCCCTAAATTGAATTTTTTAACATATTTTTCCAAGGACTACTCAAAATACGGCCCGAAAGTGAATTTTTTACACATATATTTTTCAATTATTATCGCAGCCCAAAGCGTGATTTTTTTCAAGGATTATCAGAGCCTTAAACGTGGATTTTTTAAACATATATTTTCAAGGATTATGAGAGCCTTAAATGTCAATTTTCAAATATATTTTTTTCAAGGATTATCAGAGCCTTAAACGTGGATTTTTTAAACATATTTTTCTAAGGACTATTCAAAATACAGCCCTAAATTGAATTTTTTAATATATTTTTCCAAGGACTAATCAAAATACAGCCATAAAATGAATTTTTTACACAAATATTTTTCAATGATTATCGCAGCCCACAGCGTGATTTTTTTCAAGGATTATCAGAGCTTTAAACGTGGATTTTTTAAACATATTTTTCAGGAATTATCAGAGCTTAAAATGTGGATTTTTTTTAAATGTTTTTTAAGGATTATCAGAGCTTAAAACGTGGATTTTTTTGAATATATTTTCTCATATATATATATATATATATATATTTTATCAAGGATTAACAGAGCCATACGTGGATTTTTTAAACATATTTTTCAAGGATTATGAGAGCCTTAAATGTGGGTAATTAAACATTATTTTCTCAAGAATTATCAGAGCCTTAAGCGTTGATTTTTTAAAAAAATATTTTTAAAGTATGGAGGGTACATTAAGTTTGTCCTTCCGTTCGTAACACCTCGAAATATACATTTTAAACCCCACAAAGTATATATACAGGGTTGCCCATATTCGACGGACCTTTGGGTCCTTTGGGCCCATTCCAATCGACGAGGCTTGTCCGCAGGCAACATTCTTTGCGTCAATTGAATTTTTGTACGGAACAAATGCAAATCAATGCGAATAATCCGTTGAAAAGTGGACCGAGCCATGCCCAACTGCTGAGAACGGCGTTTTTGGGATGTTCTTGGGGACCTCTCAACACTGGCTCGTACGGCAGCGATATTCTCGGCCGATCGTCTTAGTCGACTTTTACATGGCCTCTTCGGATTAGAAAGAGCCTTACCAGTCGAAAATTTTTCGTATAAACGCTTAATAGTGTTCTTAGAAGGCGCACTTCTCACATTTTTTAATGTTTTAAAAGCACGTTTAGTTTTCACAATTGGCATCTTCTGTTGAATGTAAATTTCAGAGCGCTCGCGTGGACTGACGCTTCAAACGCGGTATGTCATTAAGCGATGTGACATCTCTGTCAGAAGTTATGGCGTTGCCAGATGGGTCCGTCGAATATGGGCAACCCTGTATTCTTGATCAGCATAAAATTCTATGTCGATTTAGCGATGTCCGTCCGTTTGTCCGCCTGTCCGTTTACCCGTCTGTGGAAATCACTCTAGCTTCCGAACAAAATAAAGTAGAGTGATAAAATTTTACCCAAATGTATATTATGTCTGCAGGACTTTTGGTATTGAAAATGGGTCATGTAGGTCTACGTTTTAGTATAGCCCCCATAAAGTACCGCTATATTCGGTATTTTGATGATTTTAGCGACGTTAGTCACCGGAATTGTATTAAATTTGGTATTTGAAGTTCGAAATGAATACTACAGCCTAAGACAGAAAATTATCTGTGCAAGTCCCCGTCTTCGTATAGCTCCCATATAACGGTACCTCCCGATTTTCGGTACTTTGTTGATTTTAGCGACGTTATTCACGGGAATTGTTTTAAATTTGATATTTGAAGTTCGTAACGGAAACTACAGCCTAAGACAGGAAATTCTCTGTGCAGGTTCACGTCTTCGTATAGCCCCGATATAACGGTTCCTCCCGATATTCGGTATTTTGATGATTTCAGCGACACTATTCACCGGAATCATTTCAAATTTGGTATTTGAAGTTCGTAACGGATACTACAGCCTAAGACAGGAAATTGTTTGTGCAGATCCACGTCTTTGTTTAGCCCTCATATAGCGGTACCTCCCGATATTCGGTATTTTGATGATGTTAGCTACATTATTCACCGATTTTTTTTAAGTTTCGTATTCGAATATTGTAATGGCATATGGCAAAAGTTACCTACGCAGGTCCGTGTCGTCGTATAGAGCCTAAAATAACATCTGCATTCGGTATTTTTAAGATTTTAACAGATTTTTAACGGATTTTATTGTTTTTGAGAATTGCCAAATTCGTTCCAAATTGTGAAGGGTATTTAAAGTTCGGCCCGGCCGAACCTAAAGCTATTTTACTTGTTTAATTATATTTTCCTGGGATTAATCGAGCCTTAAACGTGATTTTTTAATCATAGTTTTTTAAGGATTATCCGAGCCTTAAACGTGGATTTAAACATATTTTTTAAGGATTATCAGAACAATAAGTGGATATCTTTTTAATGAAAACACCCATATCAATAATGTAACATACATGCCATCGATACTTACCCACTTGCCAAAGGCGTGTAACCAATGTTTTTATTTTCTTTTTTCTGTTACTTGTTTGTTGTTGTTTTTTTTTCATTTAAACACATTTGGTCAACAAATTAGAAAGTAAAACTGCAAAAAAAAGTTGAAAATGATACATCAACAACAACAACTGCCAAAACAGTAACGTATTTTTGATACATGGATTTATGAAGAAAAAACTACGAAAACTTCTTTAATTTTATATTTGAGATGAGATTTTCTCTGGACTAAATCTCTTGGGTGAATATCGGGTTTTGGCCAAAAATATATTTTTTATATTTTGAGTAGTCTTTATTATTTTAAATATTGTTAATTTTTTCCATTAAAATTAGCAAACATGTGTACGGTTGTTGGTTGGTATTTTAGGCTATGTATGTAATTATTAAATTTGTTGTTTTTCTTCTTCTTCTTAATTTTACTAATAGAAACAGCATAAATAAATATACAATACTATACAAATGAACAAAGACTGAATTAGAAATATTTGCACTGCCAAGGCCAGTAGTAGCAAAGGTTTTATAATGCCCACAATCATGGGAACAAACATTCTTTTCTATTCACGGATAAATTCCCGTCGTACGGATATGGGGGATTATATAAATACGGCTGTGTATGTGTGTTCCCTCTCTGTTTTCGAATTTACTCCTGTACCGTAAATGTCAATTGTTTGCTACGTGAACTTTCAAAACGATTTGGTGTCTTAATATCCATTAGGGCCAAAATACCAATCGACAGTATGCCAACCAAGAATAGGGTTACCAAAACACCTGCCCATATGGGGGCAGTGGTAAAACCTATGCAATCGTAGACATCGCCGAAACGCTCAGCACCATCCAACCAGGGTTGAACCTGAAATAGACAACACATTTTCAATTTATTAGTAAACTAATAAAAAAAACTAATATATTTTTCTCTCTCTTCTCACCTGGTAATCTTTCAACACCAGCGTATCATTTCCATTGGTAAACTCTAAATGTCGGGCCGAGCATCTATAGGAGAATTTAACGGGGGCCGATGGTATATCGTACTCACGTCCCACAACTGTTAACACAGTTTCGTATTCTTTGTGACGCACCTCGACTGCCTTCATTGCCCATGTTCCATATTTGAGAGTGAAGTTAAAACGCAGTGTTACCTTCTCATCATCGACCTTGAAAATAACACTCAGGCGTCCATAACCCTTGGACCTCTGATCATCGAATGTTATCTCTTTGGTGTGTTCCTTCAGCAGTAGTTTGGTGTGATTAATATGCAACTCAGGGGCGGCATTGACATTCAAAACGGCTTTTCGACCTGAAATCATTAATTATACAATAAATTGATTGGAATCTGTAAAAGTTATGCCACAGAGTTTTATGGACGCTCTTCCACATTTGTTGAAATTTTGCAATTAAAATTCCTGGGAATTCTTCCATTTTAAGTAGCTACTTCAAAGCTTAAAGTATTAGCTTTGAAGTACCTACTTAAAGTGGAAGAATTCCCAGGAATTTTAATTGCAAAATTTCAACAAATGTGGAAGAGGGGTAAGCGCCCATATTTAATAATTTATAGGGTCATAAATAATATACAGGGTGAGGTGAAAAAACTGCAACCAACTGTGTCTGACTGCTGTCATTTCTAAGCCACTCGTCTGACAGCTGTTAAAATTATTTCACTGTCAGCTCAATAAATTGTTTACAAGCGTACAAAAGCATTTTGGTGAGAATTTTCCAGAAAAAAAGTTGTTCATGATGAAATTCAAGCGTGATAGTCTGATTTCTTTATCTTTGGCAAGTGGCTATAGTTAGAGCACTCCAGCAGTTAAATGTGAATAAATCTTTTGTGTCTCGTACCATCGCTTGTTACCGTGATACTGGTAGCGTGGCTCGACGTCAAGGAAGTGGACGGAAGAAAACAGCAATATCGGCAGAAATGGTTCGACGCGGGTTTCGACTAAGTCGAAAAAATCAAGTGGGCGAAAAATAGCTCGTGAGCTAAACATATCGCAATATTCCATTCGGCAAATATTGAACAATGAGCTCGGGGTAAAGCCATTGAAATTCCAAAAAGTTCAAGAACTTACACCGCAACAGAAATAAAATATACCCAAAAGAGCTAAAGAGTTACTCCGGTTGGCCGAAAGTGGCAAACTGCCGAATTTTTTTTCACCAATGAGAAAACGTTCGTTGCCAAGCAGTTTGTAAAAAAACAAAATGATCGTGTTTACTTGCCAAAGAGGTCAGCTGAAAATGTGCACCTTCGGTTGGCCACCAGAACTCAAGCGCCGGTCATGTTGATGTTTTTGGCCGCCATAACAGCGAGCGAACACCGCTCTCCGCTCGTATTAATCGACCGTGGCATCAGAATAAATGCCGAATATCATTGCGAAAATATTCTGTAGGGTGTATTAAGCAAACATTTTGGCCGCAGACCTTGGACATTCCTTCATTTCCAGCGCACAATGGCCGCCAAAATCTCCGGATATCAATCCGTTGGTCTATTGTTTCTGGAGTATTTTAGAAAACAAGGTTGGCATTAAAAAATACCAAAGTGAAGATCACCCCAAGCAAGCGCATCGCCGGGAATGGACTAAAATACCGCAGAGGGCAGCGTGTGACTGTATCATTGGCAGTTTGAAGGCCATAATTCGCGACAAAGGTGACCAATTCGAACAAATCTAAACTTATTCTAAAATTTAATGCTATTTCCGACATTTTTTGATTTCATTCCATAAAATTGTAAAAGTTTATGCGTTTGACTTTGTTGCAGTTTTTTATCTCACCCTGTACATATTGAACTCTGCAATTTCAAATTAGATCTATGTTGAATAGACACCACCGTTGGGTTATTTTTTTCTGGGTGCTATATCAAAACTTGGCTTGAAGAAAATAATTGTTTAGATTGTGATGTGTCCAAACAAGCTTACATTAATAATATATTGCAGACATACGAGTAAATCTGATTAAGGATAATAATACGGCAGAACATACGGAGAGAGATTAAATGCCTTTCGACCTTTCGTAGTTCCATCGCCCTCCATATAAATTCCAATACATACCATTTGCTACATAAATGTAATTATCTTCAAATTCCTCAGGACCTGGTGGGGAAGCGGTGGTACTGGCACCCTCCTCAACCTCGCTTTCGCCGGCAGCACGTTTGGCAATAAAATGAGCGTCTTCTTCACGGCTAGTTAAGATTCCCAAAACTTCACCCTCACCATAAATGGACACAGCATCAGTAAAGCCACCAACAATTTCCGAATCACTCTCCTCAATGGGGCCACTTAAACCAATAACCTTTCGTTATCCAACAACAACGCCACCAAACGTTAACCGAGTAAAAAGAAGAAGAAGAAGAAAAAAATTGAATATTATACACACTTTTTCACAACAAACTGTTATACCTCTATATTGGCATTATAATTGAATGGATCGGCCAATAGGGAATGCTGTGGCAAATATGACCAGGCATTATTTCGTATCAATTGTTGGAATTTCGGATACTGCTGACCATTCAGAGGTTTGCTACTGTTACGGACAAATATCACTATGGCTTTGGCATCACGAAATAGTTCGGATAATTGATTTTCACTGGCTTCCAACAGGGCTCGAGGTTGTAGATTTATGACTTTTTCATGACCCCACAGCAGATATGGGCCATTTATGTTGGCTGTAGTTAGCGTTACTAATCCTACCAGCAGTGCCGTCAAATAAAATAGTTTCATTATTTAAAAATACTTCTATTTTCTTTATTTTTAGAATTTGTATTTGAAGAAATTGCGAAAAAGTTTCTTTGAACACTTCTGAAATGATTTGAGACTAAAACGGGAATGACACCTAAAAAGTGTATAACAGATTTTTTCCGAAGAGAGCCAATGTCATCCCTTGTGTTGATGGGGGACAGTGAGTGAGTGAGCAGGCGCCGAAAATGCAGCTGTTTGTGTTTTTTAAACAGCTGTTTCTTGTCATCATTTTTAGGGGTGTTTTGTATGAAATTAGAGGAAAACATCTGGTCAATTAGCGCATGTTTCTTTGCTCGTTTCTGTCATGTCAATAATAAATCCGTTATTTAAATGTGCTGTATACACTGAGCGAAAAAGTACATGTATGACTAATTTTTATACCATCCACCATGGTATGGAGGGTATATTAAGTTTGTCATTCCGTTTGTAACACATCGAAATATACATTAGACCTTCGCAATATGGACCCCACTCTCTAGCTTCCAAACGAAATGAAGTAGATTGATAAAATTTGTATATTATGTCTGCAGGACTTTTCGTATTATATTATTATTATTTTAGTATATCCCCCACATAATGGTACCATCCGATATTCGGCATTTTTATGATTTTAGCGCCATTATTCGCCGGAATAGTTTCAAATTTGGTATATGAAGATCAAAGTTCGGCACCTTCCGATAATCGGTACTTTGCTGATTTTAGCGACATTATTCACCGGATTTGTTTTAAAATTTGGTATTTGAAGTTCGTAATGGATACTTCAGCATATGATGGAGATTGTCTGTGCAGACCCACGTCTTCGTACAGCCCCCATATAACGGTATCTCCCTATATTCGGTATTTTGATGATTTTAGCGACTTTATTCAAGGGAATATTTTTCAAATTTGGTATTTGAAGTTCGTAATGGATACTGCAGCCTATGAATGAAATTTGTCTGTGCACGTCCACATTTTGGTAAAGCCCCCATATAAAAGTACCTCCCTATATTGATGATTTACGCTACATTATTCACCGAGTTTCGCATTTGAATATTATAATGGCTTATGAAAAAAGTTGCCTATGCAGGTCCACGTCGTCGTTTAGACCCTAATATGACGGCTACATTTGTTATTTTTAAGATTTTAACAAAATTTTTAATGAATTTTATTTTTTTGAAAATTGCCAAATTCGTTTCAAATTGTGGAGCGTATTCGGTCCGGCCGAAGTTACATCTTTTTTACTTGTTTGTTTCGTACTGTAGATATATCTGTTCGTTACTTGTTACAGGGTCAGGGTTAAGACATAAATTTTAAGTACACCAACATTGTGCTTATAGTATGATAACACTGTGTGACAAAATTATTTTTTTTTTTTTTCAATAATTACGTGGTGTAAATCCAGCATATTATGAAACTAGAGCTAAAACATAAGACACGTGAATCTGCGTTTTGTTATTTTGCATCGCAAGTATTCTAAATAGAAGGCTGAACTCCCTCTTCTAAACTTTTGGAAATTGGAATATTTTGAAAATTTATTTGTATTATAATTCTACTATAGGTCCTAGATGACATAAAATATCTATATCTTACCTAAAACGCCTGGAATTCATGTTAGATAAAAAAACTGCAACAAAGTCAAACGCCATAATTGTTACATTTTTTTTAAATTTTATTGAATGAAAGCAAAAAATGTCGGAAATACCCTCAAATTTTAGAATGAGTTTAGTTTTGTTCGAATTGGTTACCTTTGGCACGAATTATGGTCTTCAAACGTCCAATGTAACCGTCACAAGCTGCTCGAATGTTGCTCTGTGGTATTTTGGCCCATTCCCGGCGAAGCTCTTGCTTGAGGTATTCGACACTTTGGTATTTTTTAGTGCCAACCTTGCTTTCCAAAATATTCCAGAAAAAATAGTCCAACGGATTGGTATCTGGAAATTTTGGTGACCATTGTGCGCTGGCTGTGAAGCGAGGAACTTCATTTTGTAACCATCCTTGGTTGGCGCGTGCTGAGTGCGATGGTGCTGAGTCCTGTTGGAATGTCCAAGGTCTGTGGCCAAAATGATTGCGTGCCAAGGCTTTAATACACCCTCCAGAATATTTTCGGAATAATAATCGGCATTTATTCTCATGCCACGGTCGATTAATACGAGAGGAGAGCGACCATCATCTCTTATGGCGGCCCACACCATCACCATCGCCACTTCATCACTTTCGGCCAAGCGAAGCAACTCTTTAGCTCTTTTGAGTCTATTTTCTTTCTGCTGCGGTTTAAGTTCTTGCACTTTTTGCAATTTCAATGGCTTTACCCCGAGCTTATTTTTCAATGTTTGGTGAATGGGATATTGCAATATGTTCAGCTCACGATCCATGTTTCGGCCACTGCGACGCGGGTTTCGATCAAGTCGCTTCTTTTCTTTTCAAATCATTTCTGCGGATGTTGCTATTTTCTTCCGTCCACTTTCTTGACATCGGGCCACGCTACCAGTATCACGGTAACGAGCGATGGTACAAGACACAGAAGATTTATTCACATTTAAATGCTGTAGTGTTCTAACGATAGCCACTTGTGGTTTTCCAGCCAAATATAAAGAAATCACACTATCACGCATGAATTTCATCGCGAATAACTTTTTTCTGGAAAATTCTCATAAAAATGCTACGCTTGTACGCAATATAATAAACGGTAACTGGAATAATTTTAACAGCTGTCGGATGGCTTAGAAATGACTGCAGTTTGAAGTTGGTTGCAGTTTTTTCATCGCAATCAGTCCGCAAAAGAGAACATTTAAGAGAAAATTAATATTCTATTTTTCTTTGTGTTCTGCGATTTATTTCAATTGATTTAGATATTAAGTTGGTCCATGTCCATTAATAAAGCTAATAATTAGCAATAAAGAAATAAATAATGTTTAACACTGATTTGTTGATGATTTCTAAAGAGAAATTGGCTGGTGAGTGGGCTCTTGTTCTTGAGCAGCGTTGGTATATGTAACATAAATTTAAAACCCATCTGGTGAAATCCAAATTATTTTTCCCTTATAAACTTACGCCCCATTTTTTTGTGGATTTTCAGGCTAATACAAGATTTCCAATGAATAAGGAGAAAGTGGTCTTAATTTTTAATTTAAAACAATTTTTATTATTCACAGTTAATGGTAAATAAATAAAAAAAATATATATTCGATATAGTCTGTGGTGTAGTTATAAATTTCAATTAATTAACGCTCTTGCTACGAGTAGAAGTACCAATAGACACGCCACATTTTTTTGTTAGTGATTCTAAATATTTTCAATTTTTAACATCACGTACACAAACTTTCCACAGATAAAAACATTTCAGTGTACAAAGTCTTCCGTCTTCTGCTAAATATCAGACCTTCCGACACTTCAACAGTTTCCGCTGTTTCAATCAAACGAAAAAACACCAAAGTTATTTGTCCTCTTTTCACCTGGCTATTTGGGTCACTTGATCATCTTCTAATAACTTTCGTTCATACATAACTCAATTATAGTTCACTGACACTTAGACTTGTTGGCCACAAACGCTTTCATAATCATCACCAACATCATCATTGAGGCGTAACCACATCGATTGCATTGGATACTGCTACAGAAGGAAGTTGCTACACCTGATTCTGAAGTAAGAATACGTCATTCGAATAGATTTTGTCATGCCGCTGGTAAGCAAGACGTAGCCGTTGTTTTCGTTGCAAGTTTTCTCTTCTCTCGGTTGCACATTTCATCTGTTACAAGCGCACGCACACACACATCGGCCGCTGCAGCATTCGTGTTGTCATTGTCATGTTGTGTGATTTGTGAAAGTTGTTATCGAACTAAGCAACCTGTAGTTGTTCGATATGTTAGATGTGATGTTATGTCCGACCGTCGGACAAAAAAAAAAAAAAAAACAATCAGTGGTCTATTGGGTGCAGTGAATAAAGTTAATATCGAAATCTCAAAATAAAGAAAATTGACGTCTCTAATTTTTTATAGGAACGAAATGCCACCTCAGAAAGAGTGAGATCTTCTCAGTTAAATTGAGGTCGCCACAACTTTTTAAGAAATTGCTAGAGTAAATCTGAGGTGAGGAACATTTATTTTGTTCCAGGACGAACCTTAGTGGAATTGGAAATAATCGGTCAAAATTTAGATATAGCTCCCGAATACAGGGTGAGATGATATAACTGAAACCAACTTCAGACTGCTGTCATTTCTAAGCCACTCATCCGACAGCTGTTAAAATTATTCCAGTGACAGCTTTTTATATTTTTTACAAGCTTACAAAAGCATTTTGGTGAGAATTTCCTGAAAAGAAGTTATTCGTGACGGAATTCAAGCGTGATAGTGTGATTTCTATATATTTGGCTGGAAAACCAGAAGTAGCTATCGTTAGAGCACTCCAGCATTTAAATGTGAATAAATCTTTTGTGTCTCATCGCATCGCACATTACCGTGATACTAGTAGCGTAGTCCGAAACGGATGGAAGAAAATAGCAACATCAGCAGAAATGGTTCGAAAAAAAAACAGCGACTTGATCGAAACCCGCGTCGCAGTGCCGAAAAATGGCTCGTGAGCTGAACACATCGCAATATTCCATTCGGCAAATATTGAAAAATGAGCTCGGGGTAAAGCCATTGAAATTCAAAAAAGTCCAAGAACTTACACCACAAGAGAAAGAAAATAGACTCAAAAAAGCTAAAGAGTTGCTTCGATTGGTCGAAAGTGGTGAACTGCCGGATTTGGTTTTGTCCGATGAGAATAAATTCGTTGTCCAGCAGTTTGTAAACAAACAAAATTATCGTGTTTACTTGCCAAAGAGGTGAGCTGAAAATGCACATCTTCGGTTGGCCACCAGAACTCAAGCGCCAACCACTGCGATGGTGTGGTCCGCCATAACAGCCGATGGTCGCTCTTCGCTCGTATTAATGGGTGTATTAAAGCCTTGGGCACGCAAACATTTAGGCCGCAGAGCTTGGACTTTCCAACAGGACTCAGCACCATCGCACTCAGCACGCGCCACCCAAGAAAGGTTCCTCGCTTCATTTCCAGCGCACAATGGCCACCAAAATCTCCGAATATGAATCCGTTGGACTACTGTGTCTGAAGTATTTTGGAAAGCAAGGTTGGCACTAAAAAATGCCAAAGTTTCGATCATCTCAAACAAGCGTTTCGCGGGGTTCTACGAGTTCGATCTAAATTTGAAAATAATATTGCAATGTACGAAGTTTGGATCAAATAAGATACTTTGAGAGTTATCGTGCGCACCAGCCAGAGAGACAGACGGACGGACGGACACCCCTGGATCGAATCCAAATGTTCTGAAATGGATTGGTTCAAAGAGGCCTAGTTTTCAAAGCCGTTATTTTGATGAGACACGTTTTGGTCGTATCAAATGGTATAAACATGCGTCCTGAGGTCATCCCCTGTTTATACCCTACACCACAAGGTGGTCAGGGTATTATGTCTTTGTGCATAGGTTTGTAACAGCAAAAGGAAACGAGATAGACCCATAGTTCCTTTTTATGATCTGCATAGAATCACTTTCTGAGTTGATTTATGCATGTCGGTCGCATTTATTATCCGATTGAGATGAAATTTTGCAAACAACATTTGTTTGGCCCAAGGACGAACCTTATTGAAATTGGAGATAATCGGTAAAAATTTAGATATAGCTCCCATATATATCTTCGTCCGATTTGCCTTTTATTGTGCACCAAGCGTGTAATATCAGCCCGAATAGTATGGAATTTTGCAAATACAACCAAATTAGGCCTGAAAATAAGTATGCCAAATTTTATCGAAATCGGTTCAGATATAGCTATAGCTCCCATATATATTGTTCATCCGATTTGTTATTTTTGTCCTCCGCAGCCGTAATATGCACTCTGTAACAACAATATTTGGGTAAATATATCAAATGCAGCTCAGAAATACCTTTGCTAAATTTTATCGAGATCGGTTCAGATTTGGATATAGCTCGCATATATAACTTCGTCCGATTTACCCTTTATTGTCCACCAAACGTCTAATATTTGTCCAAATGGGATGGAATTTGGCACATACGACCGAATTTAGTCTAGAAGGCTCCCATATATATTGTTCATCCGATTTGTTGCATTTGTTACCTACAGCCGTAATATGTACTCCGTAACAACGATATTCAGGGAAATATATCAAATACAGCTCAGAAATATCTTTGCCAAATTTTATCGAGATCGGTTCAGATTTGGATATAGTTCCCATATATATTTTTATCCGATTTCAAATTAATTTCGCACCAAATGGACAATACAAGTCAGAATTTAATGCTTCGGCATATTTAGTCCTTTGAATTTTAAATTATAATTATAATCATAGCGTGTATGATTGAATTCTCCCATAAAAACTTTTAATTATTAAGTGGAGCTCAACTAAATTAGCAAAGTGGTGTAGGGTATCATAAAATCGGGCCGCCCGTCTTTAGGACTTTCTTTACTGGTTTTTCTGTATATTTTCTGCAAAAAAAAATATTATTATTTTTATAGATAAAATACGTCCTTAAGTCGTTTTTATAGACAAGGTCATTTTTTATAGACAATATCAGACATCCTCAGATTGATGTTTTCTTGCTGTAGAATACATGAGCTCATCCGATTTTTGCTCAGTTGCTACTTTTTTATAAATTAGTTACTAGCCTATCCAATTGATTGATTGCTGACATACATTTCTCCATGGCTTAATTCCGTGTGACAAAAGCTCAAATTCGATTAATTTATGAATGCCATTGTCTTCGTCTTCACACACAATGTTTATAACATTTCATCTAATAAATTTTACTTTTACTCTTCTTCCGCCGCTTAATTCCGTATTTCTTTGTTGCAACAAACGCATAGCGAATGAACGCAATTACCGTAAAGTGATGATGAGCCAGCAAATGGGGAAGAAACAGCAGTGCAACAGCACTTCCAACAGCTCCAAATGGCTAACATTTTAATCATTTGCAAGGCCAACACGGTTTACCAAGGCAATAGGTATTGTTGGTATCGACGTCGATGCTGTAGCTCCGTTAGTACACCAAATGGCGGCATGGGGGGTAGGGTTAATCTACTGCAAGACACACATGTATGGATCATCATTAGAGGAGTTTTTGTTGTTGTTTCTGTTTACCATGGAAGCTCATACAAACTTGCTCTTGTATGATCGCCCCATCATGTTGGCAATTTAATAACAGGAAAAATTAATAAAGACTCGTCTGAATGTCAAAGAATGTTCGAATGAAAATGCCTTTTGACGTTTTCCAGCCGAGTTGGTAACTTTCCTCGCTTTCTGGTAATGCAATGCGAATGAGGAGTATTTGCGAATTCGCATTAATGTTGGATGAAAGTCATTCATTGTTCGCACACAAACTGACGGTGGAAAATAATAGGAGTAGTTTGTTCAGGAGTGGAAATTGTTTATATGACTAATTTTGGATTTGTATTGCGGACATACTGAGTAGAGAGTATGCACTTCTTAAGAATACTCTGGGTCTTCTATGTGGTTTCATTGGCCTTCCAGAATGAGGCCTATTTCTCTCTTATTGGGATATATTTTGGACTTCCATGGGACGACTCTCTGATCTTATGCGACAAGACCTTTTGCTCCCCCATGAGTGTGCATGGAATACTAATTGGTACTAATTTTTGACCGTTATTGTTGGGAAAGCCCCTTTAGGTCAACATCCGTTTTGGCCGATATGTATATTTTTTAATAATCCAATACATTTCGGAAAAATTTTGGCTTTGCTTTTTGAACAATAGTTGTGATCCACTTTACCCACTAAATATTATTCGATCGCCATCCAAAAAGCTATGCTTCTGCCCTGTCCTACGATCTACCCTCAACATATAGTAAAAAAATAGTATGGTGTACAAAATATTAAAAAACCATTAAAAACATCAAGCCCGAACTTTTAATGCCCTTCACCTTGGAGTAAAGAAATATTTTTATATAAAAGAATATGAATTCAAGCGTGTTCCACTTTAAACTTCATATACCAGCAAGACCGTTTGAATAATGTACTTAAACTTATCAAAAAACAAGTAAGCAAAGGCTACAGTCGAGCGGGGCCGACCGTTGAATACCCTACAACACTATAATAAATGATACAGTTTTTATAGGCGAGATACTCGAAAGAATTCCACAAGATATTGTGACAAATAATAAAAGAAAACCATCAGGTTTCGTTCTCTAATTTTCGAATAATAGCAACTTTAACTAATTTGCTCATTTCCAATTTATTGGAAGATGTTGCACGTAAACGGTCTTCCTAGATCTGGAACCAATATTTCCCAAAGACCTATAATCTCTCAGAAGTGGCAAAAGATTAACATTTATTATTGGCTTTTGACTGAAACGCATCTATATGAGATACAGACATTTGACTATATTCTTCCACGAAATCAGCGTTAACGAAATAGTCAGAAGTGCGTCTTTCCTGCATTTGTGAATTCTCCAAAAAGTCTCTGGAATGGACATTTTCGTATTTTGTCTACAAAAGTTGGCAAACTATTTCACACATTGAATATTTTTGGATGGCCATCCAAAACAGCTTGGCTTTTGCAATGTCTGGTAATCCCCTTTCAAAAGTGCGTGAGGATCGGGCGATAATTACGACCTGCCGACAATTTTCCAGTTTTTTTGGTCCATTTCAACCCCTAAATATATGGCGATCATCTCCAAAAAGAGTAGGCTTCTATTCTGACCCTCATCTTATCCCCATGCAAAATTTCGTAAGGATCGGGTCATAAATGCGATCTGTATATGATATCCTGATATCCTAACTACTTAGTTTTGTTAGCTGTAGAAATATTACCAAATGTTTAATTCAAAATGAAAATATGCCAAAAATATGACAAAATTGAATAAACATGAGAAAATTTTACAAAATCAATATTTTCATCTTTAAAGAGATATTTTTATGCGATTTTTTAGACGTTTTTTCTTTCCTGCCAAGAGGCCATTCTGAATTAATGAGAACTGTCGAAATCAGTTCAGCCGTTCTCGACATATAAGAGATCTTTCAAGCATATCTTCTTTGATAGACATATATATCGCACATATTTTTCTATATATCCGATTTGTTGGATGTTAACATCAATGTAAAGGTCAGAAGTAACCTTGTCATGGCTTTGTGATTTCGCCGGGATTTCAAATATTCGCGGTTTAATGAAAAATTTTGAATTTTTTCAACACAAAATATATGGTCTATTTTACCCGCTAAATATTATCCGATGACCACCCAAATTGGTAGGATTCTTCCCCTATACTCTAGCTACATGCTGAATTCCGCGTCGATTGGTCTATAATTGCGACCTGTATAGCTACTGCAAAATCCGAAATTTTTTCAGTATTTGGTCCATTTCAACCCCTAAATTTGGCGATCATCTCAAAAAGAAATAGGGTTCTATTCTGGGTCGACCCCGACCTCCATTCCAAATTTCGTGAAGATCGGGCCATAATTGCGACCTGTAGAGTGATTACAAATTAACATGGACAGACGGACAGACGGACGGACGGACATACATAGCTAGATCGACTCAGCTCGGCGAGATAGGATGATCCATATATACTTTCCTATGTGGGAAAACAATATTTCGAGGTGTAACATAATTTTTGGGCGAATCAAACTTATAATACCCTCAACACATAGTGTTGTAGGGTATAAATATAAAGTGGGTGAGCCGTTATATGGGACCATACCAAAACGGGTGCCTGTATAGACAATTTTATATTAGATTTGTTGTTATCTATTCCTAGTTTTAAATGCCAAATTTGAAAATAAAAACAAGTAATAAAGCTGTAAGTTCGGCCCGGCCGAACTTTGAATACCCTCCACCATTTGGAACGAATTTGGCAATTTTCAAAAAAATAAATAAAATCCATTAAAATTTCTGTTAAAATCTTAAAAATGCCAAATGTAGCCGTCATATTAGGGTCTAAACGACGACGTGGACCTGCATAAGCAACTTCTGTCATAAGCCATTACAATATTCAAATGTGAAAATTGACCTGCACAGACAATTTTCTGTCTTGGGCTGTAGTATTCATTACGAACTTCAAATACAAAATTTGAAACAATTCCAGTGAATAATGTAGCTTATATCACCAAAATACCGAAAATGTGGAGGGGGCTGTACAAAAACGGTCCACTTTCAATACCAAAAGTACTGTGGACATACAATATACATTTGAGTAAAATTCTATCAACCTAACTTATTTTAATCGGCAGCTAGAGTGATTTCCACAGACGTATAGACGGACGGACGGTCATCGCTAAATCGACATAGAATTTTATGCTGATCAAGGATATATATAATTTATGGGGTCTAACATGTATGTTTCGAGGTGTTACAAACGGAATGACAAACTGAATATACCCACCATACTATGGTGGGGGGTATAAAAATATTGAGGGATGGGGGCTATAAGAAAACGTGGACCTATACATACAATGTTCCGCCACAGGAGCAAGAACCAATTATGACCTACTAATACCAACTTTTAGACAAATCCGCGGAAGAAATTGGCAAAAATCATCAAACTACCGAATATCGGGAGGTACCGTAATATGGCGGCTATACCAAAACGTAGACTGATACTGATATCATATTCAATGCCAACCATCCTAACACAATTCAAATTGTTGCGACGAATTTTGAAGCTTTACTTCAAATAATGTAAGCTGTATCGTCATTTCAACAGACGGACAGACATCAGGCTGATCATGATTATACATACTTTATGGGATCTACGACGAATATTTAGGGATGTTACAAATTGAATGGCAAATGACACCCTCCTTTTCGAGGTGGAAGGTATATAAATGCGAATTATATGCGACTTTTTTAGATTTAATCCCTTTCTGCGAAGAGGCCATTCTGAATTGTCGAAATCAGTCCAGCCCCAACACATTTGTATCAGAGTCACGTTTAAATTGTGCGAATGAGGGTTTGGATATTCGTACTTAAAGCGCATGAAAAGTACCATTTGTAGTGGGCGAATTAACAGAAGTAGAGTTTGCTATTAAGTTCATGGATCATTTTTATGCCCTACACCACAAGGAGGTCAGGGTATTAGGTCTCTGTGCATTTGTATGTAACAGGCAAATGAATACGAGATAGACCCATAGTTCCTTTTAATGATCTGCATAGAATAACATTCTTAATCGATTACGCATGTCCTTCCGTCGGTCTGCCCATGTATTTTTGTAAACACAGTTTTACACATTTATTGTCCGACCCAGATGAAATTTTGTACAAATTATTTATTTGGCCCAAGGACGAACCCTATTGAAATTGGAGATAATCAGTCAACATTTAGATATATCTCCTATATATATCTTCGTCCGATTTGCCTTTAATTGTTCACCAAACAGTACGGAAATGCACATATGACCAAATTAGGCCTGAAAATAAGTATGCCAAATTTGATCGAAATCGTTTCAGATATAGCTACAGCTCCCATATATACTTTTCATCCTATTTGTTATTTTTGTCCTCCGCAGCCGTAATATGCACTCTGTAACAACGATATTTGGGTAAATATATCAAATACAGCTCAGAAATACCTTTGCCAAATTCTATCGAGATCGGTTCAGATTATGATATAGCTCCCATATATATCTTTATTCGATTTCAAGTTAACTATGCACCAAAAGGGTAATACAAGCCCGAATTGAAAAGGCAAAAATGCCTCGGAAAATTTGGTAGACATCGATTCAGAGAAGAATATTCCCCTCAGTCCTTTTGGTCCCTTTGGACTTTAAATTATATCTATTATCTTATTTGGTATGATTTATTTCCCACAAATTTCCCATAAAATTTTTTTTGCTATTATGCAAACTGGTGTAGGGTATCATAAAGTCGGCCCCGCCCGACTTTAAGACTTTATTTACTGGTTTAAGGATGAGGATGACTTAATTGTTTCAAATTTGGTATCAGTGGTATTTGTCGACTCATCGACATTTACCAAGCTCAACACACCACCCTCCCCTTATTTGTCACACTACCACTGATTGTCTCTCCATTTCATAGTTGCGACAAAAAAAATCTCATGTTAAATATCTTGAAAAACGTATAAATAAATATTTAAGATATGTGTGATTTATCATGTTTGTTTATATCTTTCTATTCATCTATGGCCACATAACATCGACGACAACAGAAGCAGCAGCAAAAAGAGCGCCGAGAGATTTTCTAAGATTGGACTAAATTTTCAAAAGTCGAAGAAGAAGAAGAAGAACATACAACAACAACTTCGTATAAATTCACTTTTTCTATTGGCATCTTCAACACGGAATTGCAAGTGAATTGTTTTCCTAATTCCTTTAACTTTTTCTTTCGTATCGTTTTGGAATGTTAATATGAGCTTTTGTTGTTACTATTTTTGTTTTCTTCTTCTTCTTCTTCGTTGGGATTTTTGTGAGACGCATCGAAACAAAAATATCTTCAAAAAGACTTTCTTTAATTAAAAGGTCATGGCCCATAGAAATGGGGTTAAGTAGTCGTGAAAATCACAAGCAAATCGAAGATGTCTTACCAAATTGCCTCTGAATTTAATTTGTGAATGAATGAAATTTTGAGGTTAACCAAAGCCAATGGCCAGTGTTGAGAATAGATTAACATACATACACCACCCATACAATATCGTGTGTCTGATAGGAAGTCTGGGAGTTTGGTTAAACATATATGCACCGGCATTTATGAGTGTTTTTATATGAAAAAATTTAGCAAATGTTTGATCACGCCATTCGGTAATTATCTTAACCAAAATAATATAAAACAGATGTTCACAAACTTGACGGTTAAAAGTAGGGTTTGTAACAAAAAAACTTTTAATTTTAATACAAACTTCTTTTATGGAGGAATGGATTTTTTAAACATATTTTTCCAAGGACTATCAATGTCATAGGCGTGGATTTTTTAAACATATTTTTCCAAGGACCTTAAATATATTTTTCCAAGGACTATCAATGTCCTAGGTGTGGATTTTTTAAACATATTTTTCCAAGGACCTTAAACATATTTTTCCAAGGACCTTTAACTTATTTTTCCAAGGACTATCAATGCCATAGGCAAGGATTTTTTAAACATATTTTTTCAAGGACCTTAAACACATTTTTCCAAGGACTTACAATGCCAAAGGCATGGATTTTTTAAACATATTTTTCCAAGGACCTTTAACGTATTTTTCCAAGGACTATCAATGCCATAGACGTGGATTTTTTAAACATATTTTTTCAAGGACCTAAAACTTATTTTTCCAAGGAATATCAATGCCATAGACGTGGATTTTTTAAACATATTTTTTCAAGGACCTAAAACTTATTTTTCCAAGGAATATCAATGCCATAGACGTGGATTTTTTAAACATATTTTTTCAAGGACCTAAAACTTATTTTTCCAAGGAATATCAATGCCATAGACGTGGATTTTTTAAACATATTTTTTCAAGGACCTAAAACTTATTTTTCCAAGGAATATCAATGCCATAGACGTGGATTTTTTAAACATATTTTTTCAAGGACGTTAAATTTATTTTTCCAAGGAATATTTTTCCAAGGAACTTAGACATATTTTCCAAAAGACTATCAAAGCCGTAGGCGAGGATTTTTTAAACATATTTTTCCAAGGACATTAAATATATTTTTCAAGGACTATCAATGCGGTAGGAGTGGATTTTTCATTTCTCACTTCATTTCTAACGCAATTTTAATACAAACTTCTTTTAATATCACCAATTTTTAATGGTTGGATTTTGTGCAAAATATTTTTGCGGATCACGATGTTTTTTTGCCTTGTTATAAAAGGGTCGTAAAAAGATGATGTTTGCCAAGAAAGTCTTAAATATATTCTTAAAATCGTTCTTTCTTAAAATTAATCATTTGTGAAGACGTTGTAAAAAATAGTCTTACAAATTCCACGACTTCTAACGAGGAGGACACTCATTTAAATATTATATATTAAAAACAGTAAGGAAAGCCGAAAAGTCCGGCGGAGCCGTCTTTGTGATACCCTACACCAATTTGTGTATTTAGTATAGCTCCCGTAACAAAAGAGTTTATATTGGGAATTTATGTGAAGTAGATCATATCAATTATAAACCAAATAACATTTCTGTATGGTACACGATATGACTTCGATAAGTATTATATTAAAACAATTAAAAATGGAACTAAGATCGGCCGGGCCGAACTTTTAATACCCTCCACCACATTGAAGGATCTTGAAAAATTTAAAACAAAATCCGTAGAAAAATACTACTTAAAACCATTAAATGGGGGATATACGAAGACGTGGACGTGTATAGACAATTTTTGTGATAGCCTGTAGTTCCGAACTTCAAATACGAAATTTTAAACAAATTCATTGAATAATGTCGCTAATATTATAAAATTTGAAACAATTCCAGTGAATATTGTTGCTAATTAAATCAAAATAGGGAATATGGAGAGGTAGCGTTATATGTGGGCTATACGAAGACATGGACCTGCATAGACAATTTTTGTCATAGGTTGTAGCATGGTACAATGATATCAAGGTAGGGCTATGATACCATATGATTTCAATTTTTTTATTTTCTTGGCTTAATATGTCATCTTTATTTGTTTATGTATGTGTTTTCTTTTCAATAACAAAAAAAAAAGTTCAGAAAACATTCAAATTCGGATGTTTTCCAAATGTTTATTTCATCGTATGCATCGACAAAATCTAGAGTTTTTGTAGCGAAATAATCGTTTAGAGATATATAGAACCTGGTTTTGAAAAGAAGTGTTGACCTTTCATTCAGTTTTCGCGGTTTTCAATTATTTATTCAAAATAAATGCAGCAAGTTGTTTGATTTTTTTATTGTTTTGATACTAATTCTGACATTACAAGCCAAACAGGTAGACCTCTATACTTGAAATTTTTTCAAAGTTGACCTACCTTCTCTTCATTGTACCATGGGTTGTATTACTCATTACGAGATTCAAACTTAAAATACGAAATTTGAAACAACTCCTCAAAAATGCGGCTAAAACCATCAAAATACCGAATATCGAGGGTGAGGGGGGTATACGATATCGTGGACCTATGTAGACTATTCTTTCCAGCGGGTAAATTATTCGGAAGGAACTCCTTGTCTTAGTTTTTAGACAATTCCATTGATGAATATGGCTAAAATCAGGAAAATACCGATTATCGGGAGGTACCATTATATAGGCGATATACGATATGGTGGATCTATACAGGGTGAGATAAAAAAATGCAACAAAGTCAAACGCAATAATTTTTACATTGTTTTTAAATTTTAATGAATGAAAGCAAAAAATGTCGGAAATAGCATCAACTTTTCGAATAAGTTTAGATTTGTTCGAATTGGCCACCTTTGGCACGATTTATGGTCTTCAAACGGCCAATGAAACCGTCACACGCTGCCCGAATGTTGCCACGCGGTATTTTGAACCATTCCCGGCGAAGTGCTTGCTTGAGGTGATCGACACTATGGTATTTTTTAGTGCCAACCTTGCTTTCCAAAATACTTCAGACACAATAGTCCGACGGATTGGTATCCGGAGATTTTGGTGGTCATTGTGCTCTGGAAATTTTGTAAACATTCTTGGGTGGCGCGTGCTGAGTGCGATGGTGCTGAGTCCTGTTGGAATGTCCAAAGTCTGCGGCCAAAATGTTTGTGTGCCCAAGGCTTTAATTAATTTAACCCTTCAGAATATATTCGCGATAATATTCGGCATTTATTCTGATGCCACGGTCGATTAATACGGGCGGACAGCGGGCCGATCACCATGGTCGGCGCTTGAGTTCTGATGGCCAACCGAAGGTGCACATTTTCAGCTGACTTCTTTGGAAAGTAAACACGATCATTTTGTTTGTTTACAAATTGCTGGACAACGAATGTTCTCTCATCGGATAAATCCAAATTCGACAGTTCACCACTTTCGGCCAAGCGAAGCTCTTTTGATTCTATTTTCATTCAATTGCGGTGTAAGTTCTTGCACTCTTTGGAATTTCAATGGCTTTGCGATATGTTCAGCTCACGAGCCATTTTTCGGCCACTGCGACGCGGGTATCGATCAAGTCACTTCTTTACTTTTCGAACCATTTCTGCTGATGTTGCTTTTTCTTCCGTCCACTTCCTTGACGTCGGGCTACGCTACAAGTATCACTGTAACGAGCGATGATAACGACGAGAAACAAAAAATTTATTTACATTTAAATGCTGGAGTGCTCTAACGATAGCCACTTGTGGTTTTCAAGCCAAATATAAAAAAATCACACTATCACGCTTGAATTCTGTCATTGGACATTCCACCTACAATGCGACATTTGCCAGAAACTTTTCAAGAAATTGTGCAATGCATGTATGTACAATTTTAACAATCTAAAGGTAAATAGCTTACACTGTTTCGATGCAGTTAGCTTTGAGGAAATATCAACAAGTGTGTATGTAGTCGTTTACTATGACCCCGAAATCAAAGACATTTTCAATGGAAAACGATACTACTTTTTGTGATAAGAAACAAATTTGTCATGCAAACAATATATCTGTTGGTCGCAATTTCGTATTTGATGAAAACAATGAAAAATGTCATCGTTTTGAGTCATAAAAACAATGCTTTTATTTTAACGTCAATTCGGGAGCCTCGGATGTCAGATAAACAATCATAAAAACATTATTAATTAAACAGACACTCAGATCACAAGTCCAATGGAAGATTTTATTTTCGCATTATTATTATTTCCTTACTTAAAACAAATTGCAATTTCAAAACAGGCAGTCATTTGTAGAGAAAAGTCAGGCAATAGCAGCACTTGATTTGGTCAATTTGAGAATATGTATAAATTCATAGTATTTTGCATAATTTCACAAGCCAATAGTTTGAGAATTATTTCCATGGTTAATCAAAATTTGGCTGAAATTATTCGTAACTCCAATGCCAGTATCGTCAAATATCCGGAAAGAAGTGCCGAATGTTTTTCGATTTATACAATAAAATTGACAAATTTAACGAATGAATTCGAAGCAAATTACACGAGGTGTATTGGAATTTCAAATAACGCCACCAGTTGTTTGCATCGACAAGTGAAACCAGATCTGGATAGAGTGGATGTGCTGAGAGATGAAATATGCTCGGGATTTTATATGTGTCGGCGAAACGACAGTCAACCCTACACATATTTTGAGTGTATGAATAATGCGGTGAGTTTGGGGTAAACAATTTGAAACATTTTGAAAATATCTTAATTTTGAAATTATTTTTAGGCTGGAGAGGCTATACCCACAACTCATTTATTACAAAATCTTTCGAAGGATAAAATGCAATATTTAAGTTTTAAATATGAAGTTATCCGATATAATGAGTACACATGTACTAAAACATATTCCCAGTTATATCTCCAGGAAGCAGAAAGTCTTCGTGATGAATTGGAAAAATGTTTAAATGCAGCAAATATGACAAATAATAATAGTAAACTGACTATGGGAATACAAAAGATACTGTGAATGAAAATTCGAAATAAAAAATAATATAATAATTTTACAAGGACTTTTCTAGCTACCAAAAGTGGTTTGAATGATATTTTTCCAAAGACTATTGGAGCTATGACTATCAAAGCCACAGGCGTGGATGTTTTAAACATATTTTTCCAAGGAACTTAAACTTATTTTTCCAAGGACTATCAATGCTATAGGCGGGGTTTTTTTAAATATATTTTTCCAAAGACCTTAAACATATTTTTCCAAGGACTTACAATGCTAAAGGCATGGATTTTTTAAACATTTTTTTTAAGGACTTTAAACATATTTTTCCAAGGACTATCAATGCCGTAGGTGTGAATTTTTTAAACATATTTTTCCAAAGACCTTAAACATTTTTTTCCGAGAACTATCAATGCCATAGACGTGGATTTTTTAAACATATTTTTTCAAGGACATTAAACTTATTTTTCCAAGGAATATCAATGCTATAGGCGTGGATTTTTAAACATATTTTTTCAAGGACCTTAAACATATTTTCCCAAGGACTATCAATGTCACGTGGTTTCTTTAAACATATTTTCCAAGAACCTTAAACATATTTTTCCAAGGACTATCAATGCCGTAGGCGTTGATTTTTTAAACATATTTTTTCAAGGACCTTAAACTTATTTTTCCCAAGAATATCAATGCTATAGGCGTGGATTTTTTAAAAATATTTTTTTTCAAGGACCTTAAACTTATTTTTCCAAAGAATATCAATGTAATAGGCGTGGTTTTATTTTTCAAGAACCTTAAACATATTTTGCCAAGGACTGTCAAAGCTTTAGGCATGGATTTTTTAGACATATTTTTCCAAAGACACTAAATATTTTTTCCAAGGACTATTATGCCATAGGCGTGAATTCTAACATATTTTTCCAAGGACCTGAAACATATTTTTGCAAGGACTATCAATGCCGTAGGCGTGGACATTTTAAACATATTTTTCCAAGGACCTTAAACATATTTTTCCAAGGACTATCAATGCCGTAGGCGTGGATTTTTTAAACATATTTTTTCAAGGACCTTGAACTTATTTTTCCAAGGAATATCAATGCTATAGGCGTGGATTTTTTAAAAATATTTTTTCCAAGGACCTTAAACCTATTTTTCCAAGGACTATCAATGTCATAGGTGTGGTTTTATTTTTTCAAGGACCTCAAACATATTTTCCCAAGGACTATCAATGCCATAAGCATGGATTTTTTAAACATATTTTTCCAAGGACCTCAAAACATATTTTTCTAAAGACTATCAATGCCGTGGATTTTTTAAACACATTTTTCCAAGGACCTTAAAAATATTTTTCCAAGGACTATCAATGCCAGAGGCGTGGATTTTTTAAACATATTTTTCCAAGGACTATCAATACCACAGTCGTGGATTTTTTAAACATATTTTTCCAAGGATTATCAATGCCACAGGTGTGGATTTTTTAAACATATTTTTCCAAGGACTATCAATGCCATAGCCGTGGAGTTTTTAAACATATTTTTCCTAGGACCTTAAGCATATTTTCCCAAGGACTATCAACGCCATATGCGTGGATTTTTTAAACATATTTTTCCAAGGACCTTAAGCACATTTTTCCAAGGACTATCAGTGCCATTGGCGTGGATTTTTTAAACATATTTTTCCAAGGACCATAAATATATTTCTCCAAGGACTATCAATGCCATTGGGGTGGATTTTTTAAACATATTAAAATTACTATTTATTTTCTGCCTTGAAAATTTTCCTCTCCCTTCCCATTTTGCCAACTAAACAAATTTTATTGCAAACAAATAATAAAAATAACATCACAAAATTGGACAATGGCAAATGTCTACAAAATAATTTCACTCTTGCCGTGGAATGTCAAATATTTTACACTTTTCTTCAATTCCAGTCATTAGTTTTTATTTGGAATATATTTTCCAGAAACAACGAGATACTGGCTACTAAATTGGCAAATGAGCAAAGCAAAAATACAATCGCTTGTGACCACATACGGTGGCCCGTCCAATATTACCAATTAATCGATCACGAAGACAAATCTCCAAGACCATAACTACACTGTAGCTGGTGGACTGCGAGAGGATAGGTGCAACTTGTTAAGTCATTACAAAGTCAAATAATTAACTGCATTGAGATAATTCCACAGAAATCGAAGAGAAGACAAAAAGTTGTCTTCGAAAAACCACAACGCATAAAAATATAAGTGTAAGTAAACATCTTGAAAGGATGGACAAATCTGGGAGGAGGAATAGGCATTTGTGACGTGTTCAATATCTTTCAAATAATATTGAAAGTTTCCACAAAATGAAAATAAACAACAAAATAAAAATAGAAAAAAATATCATACGTAGTTTGTTATATATTTTCTGTGTTGGCACAAGTACACATTGGGTGATTTTTTATAACCTCCACCATATTATGGAGGATATATTAACTTTCTCTTTCCGTTTGTAACTCAAATACTAATTTCATCATGTATATATATTCTTGATCAGCGTAAAATTCCAAGTCGATTTAGCGATATCTGTCTGTCAGTCCGTCTGTCTGTTGTAATCACGCTATCTTTCGAACGAATTGAGATAGAAGGCCAAAATTTTCCACACATGTTTATTTTGCCAGTAGACAGGTTAGGTTAGGTAAATAGCCCCTATATAACAGTACCTCCCTATATTCGGTATGTTGATGATTTTAGCGACATTATTCTCCAAAATTGTTTCAAATTTGGTATTTGAAGTTCGAAATGGATACTACAGCCTAAGACAGAAAATTGTCTGTGCAGGTCCACGTCTTCGTATAGCCCCCAAATAACGGTACCTACCTAAATTCGATATTTTGTTTCAAATTTGGTATTTGAAGTTCGTAATGAATACTACAGCCTATGATAGAAAATTGTCCGTGCAGGTTCACGTTTTGATATAGCCCCCATATAACGGTACCTCCCGATGTTAGGTATTTTGATGATTTTAGCGACATTATTCACCGAAATTGTTTCAAGTTTGATATTTGAAGTTCATGATGAATACTACAGCCTATTACAGAAAGTTGTCTGTGCAGGCCAACGTCTTCATATAGCCCCCATATAATGGTACCTCCCAATACACAGTATTTTGATTATTTTAGCGGAATTACTCACCGGAGTAGTTTGAAATTACGTATTTAGAGTTCGTAATGGGACAAACCCATGCAGGTCCAGGTCTTCGTATAGGCCCTAAATATTAATACCTCCCTATATTCGGTTTTTTGACGATTTTAGGTACAATACTCAACGAAATGGTTTGAGATGTCGTATTTGAAGTTCGTAATGAAAGCTACAGCCTGTGACAGAAAAATGTCTATTCAGTACCAGGTCTTCGTATAGCTCCGATATAACGGTACCTCCCTTATACGCTATTTTGATGATTTTAGATACATTATTCATCGTTTATTTCACGTTTCGAATTAGAATATTTTAATGGCTTATGACAAACAAAGCCTTTGTAGGTCCACGTCGTATAGACCCCAATATAACGGCTGTATTCGATATTTTTAAGATTTTAACAGAATTTTTAACGTATTTTATTTTTTGAAAGAGTCCAAATTCGTTCCAAATAGTGGAGGGTATTCAAAGTTCGGCCCGGTCGATCTTACTGCTTTTTAACTTGTTTTATTTTGCACTGAACGAGATATAGAGATAGATAACGAGATAGTCAAAAGTTTGGAGTTGGAGTTTGTTTTCAATCCAGATATAATTTATGTCAGTAATTTCTGGCTCGAGACAAAAATATAAACATTCACCATCCACTGTGCCAACGAAAAACCCCAAAGTTTTTCATTGCCAACATTCGCCGTAACTTTGTCAGCTTATCCTGCAATTATCGGGTGGCAGTATGGTCACATCCATGTCCACCGCTCTGCTAAACTAGTTGCATCCAAATATTTGCAAATGGCAATCCCCTGAAGAGGTCTTTTTTCCAATTCATTCATTTCTTTCCCAGTATTTTGTCAGTAAATTGTTTATTTATTTTATTGTCGCAACGCGCTGCTTGTTTGCCAACTTGACGGCCTACCACCACCACCTATTACCAGGCATGGACGGTTGGGAAAATGACGACGTATTTAAAGAAAAAGTGAAATTTTCAGCTTTGAGTGTAAATAAAATTATATCGTTTTGGCATAAACTTAAAAATAAACAAAATCATAATGTAACGGTTTTCAACGGTCGTTAATCAGCAGCCAGCCACCTTCATGGTGGTTTTCTTTCCAATCGCTGGCGGTTTTAAAGTGTCATCAACAAAATGTAATGAATTTGAAAAAATGAGAAAAAAATGAAATTTTAAAAACAATAATTGTAATGTCAACGGTTTTTCACAATGATGTGGTGAAGGTTTGGTTAATTTGTTTATAAGTTATGTCAGTTACTTTGTTGTTTATTTTTGTGTCTGATGCAATTTGTCTACATCTAGTTGGTGTGATCAAATTAAATAACTGATAGAGATTCCAAAGGCCTATAAATTCAGAAATTACAAGACTTTCAAACTTTTGTCCGTTAAAAACCGTCAAAAACCGTTAAAAATTCTTAGGACAACTTTTCTGTCCATTACGAACTTTAAATACTAAATTTGAAAAAATTTCGGTGAATAATGTAATTTTCTTTCTTAGTATCCATTACGAACTTTAAATACCAAATTTGAAACCATTCCAGTGAATAATGTCGCTAAAATCATCAAAATGCCGAATATCGGGAGGTGCCGTTATATGGGGCCTATACGAAGACGGGGACCTGCCCAGACAATTTTCTTTCATAGGCTGTAGTACCCATTACGAACTTCAAATGACAAATATAAAACAATTCCGGTGAATAATGTCGCTAAAATCATCAAAATACCGAATATCGGGAGGCACCGTTGTTTGGGGGCTATACCAAAACGTGGACCTGTACAGACAATTTTCTGTTTTAGGGTGTAGTATCCAATTCGAACTTCAAATACCAAATTTGAAACAATTCCGGTGAAAAATGTCGCTAAAATCATCAAAATACCGAATATAGGGGGTACCGTTATATGGGGGCTATATGAAGACGTGGACCTGCACACACAATTTTCTGTCTTAGGCTGTAGTATCCATTACAAACATCAAATGCCAAATTTGAAACAATTCTGGTGAACAATTTCGCTAAAATCATCAAAATGCCGAAAATATGGGGGCTATAGCACCCACATCACCCATTTTCAATACTATAAGTCCGGCAGACATAATATACATTTGAGTAAAATTTTATCAACTTACTTCAAATCGTTCGGAAGCTAGAGCGATTTCCACAAACGGACAGACTGACGGACATCGCTAAATCGACATAGAATTTTATGCTGATCAAGAATATATATACTTTGTGGGGTCTAAAATGCATATTTTGAGGTGTTACAAACGGAATGACAAACTTAATATAACCTCCATATTACGGTGGAGGTTATACAAACTTATTACAAATCGGGTTTTCAATTCACTATTTTAATAAGAGCATGTAGGAGGCCGGTGAATGAGTAACTTTGTAACGATATTCGGTGGCTAAATATATAACTCGCACATGCTAAGCGCAATAACATCTAAATACAGGTTGAGATAATAGAATAAGTTCAGATTTGTTCGAATTGGTCATTTTTGGCACGAATTATGGTCTTTAAACGGCTACACGCTGCCCGAATGTTGTTCTACGGTATTTTGGCCTTGCTTGAGGTGATCGACACTTTGGTATTTTTGGTGCCAACTTTGCTTTATAAAAATACTCCAGACACAATAGTCCAACGGATTGGTATCCGGAGATTTTGGTGGACATTGTACGCTGGAAATGGAGCGAGGAACCTCATTTTGGCGCGTTCTGATTGCGATGATGGAATGTCCAAGGTCTGTCGCCAAAATGTTTGCGTGACCAAGGCTTTAATACACCTTCCATACACCCTGCCACGTTCGATTATTACGAGCGGTTATGGCGGCCCACACCATCACCATGGTCGGCTCTTCAGTTCTGGTGGTCAACCGAAGGTGCACATTTTCAGCTGACCTCTTTTCCAAATAAACACGATCATTTTGTTTGTTTACAAACTGCTGGACAACGAATGTTTTCTCATCGAAGAAAACCAAATTCGGCAGTTCACCACTTTCGGCCAAGCGAAGCAACTCTTTAGCTTTCTTGAGTCTCTTTCCTTTCCGTTGCGGTGTAAGTTCTTGTACTTTTTGGAATTTCAATGGCTTATTTTTCAATATTTGCCGAATGGAATATTGCGATATGTTCAGCTCTCAAGCCATTTTTCGGCCACTGCGACGCGGGTTTCGATCAAGTCGCTTCTTTACTTTTCGAACCATATCTGCTGATGTTGCTGTTTTCTTCCGTCCACTTTCTTGAAGTCGGGCTACGCTACCAGAATCACGGTAACGAGCGATGGTTAGAGATACAAAAGATTTATTCACATTTAAATGCTGGAGTGCTCTAACGAAGGCCCCTTGTGGCTTTCCAGCCAAATATAAAGATATCACACTATCACGCTTCAATTCCATCACGAAAAACTTTTTTTTGGAAATTTCTCACCAAATTGCTTTTGTACGCTTGTAAACAATATAATGAGCTGTCACTGGAACAATTTTAACAGCTGTCGGACGAGTGGCTTTGAAATGACAACAGTCTGAAGTTGGTTGCAGTTTTTTGTTTCATCTCATCCTCTACGTACAAAATGTACCTAAATTAGGTATTGGTTGAAGAATTAGAGAGAAAATTCTGAATATTGATATTGAAGTCACTGTTGGTTTCTAAGATTTACATATGTAGACGTTGAAATAGCCAACATTTTCTAATCCTCTATATCTATAAAAAAAAAAGAAAATGTTTGTATGTTTGTTTGTAATTTATGGACTAGCTGAACAGATTTTCCTGAAAAATTCCTAGTATACAGGGTTGCCCATATTCGACGGACCGTTGGGCCCATTCCAATCGACGAGGCTTGTTCGCAGGCAACATTCTTTGCGTCAATTGAATTTTGTACGGGAACAAATGCAAATCAATGCGAATAATCCGTTGTAAAGTGGACCGAGCCATGCCCAACTGCTGAGAACTGCGTTTTTGGGATGTTCTTGGGGACCTCTCAACACTGGCTCGTACGGCAGCGATATTCTCGGCCGATCGACTTGGCCGACTTTTATATGGCCTCTTCGGATTAGAAAGAGCCTTACCAGTCGAAAATTTTTCGTATAAACGCTTAATGGTGTTCTTAGAAGGCGCACTTCTCACATTTTTTAATATTTTAAAAGTTTTTAAGAGTTTTCACAATTGACTTCTTGTAAATTTCAACTATTTCAGAGCGCTCGCGTGGCGTGGTAAAAATCTGCTTGGACTGACGCTTTAAACGCGGTATGGCATTAAGCGATGTGACATCTCTGTCAAAAGTTATGGCGTTGCCAGATGGGTCCGTCGTATATAAGCAACCCTGTACTACAACACCACCAAAAAGTTACATAGGCTATAAAAATTTTTAAAATTCCACTTGAAACTGGATTTATAGAATCAGAATCGGAGGTATCTCTCAAAAATTTAGATTTTATATGCACATATCTATTGATCGATTACAGATACAGTATCCAAATTTGGAATGCCTAATGGAATTTGAATCAAAAATAAATTTGGCAAATTATATTGAAATCGGTTCAGATTTAGATAAAGCTACCACATATATTAATGCACCAAACACGATATACATTTTCGATACCAATGAAATTTGGAATGTGTGACGGGATTTTGACCAAAATTAAATAAGTTAGTCAAATTATATTAAAATCGATTCAGATTTGGGTGTGGCTCCCACATATATTTTCGATCGATTTAACATATTTGATGCACCAAACACGATACGTATGTCAGATTCCAGTGAAATTCGCCATGAGTGACGAAATTTGGAACAAAAATAAATTTGTGTAATTATATACAAATCTGTTCGGATTTGGGTGTAGCTCCCATATAAATTTACGGCCGAAATTACATATTTAATACACCACACGCGATATGTATGGCCGATTGAAATGAAATTCGAGTTTGCCGAATTACATTGAAATCGGTTGAGTTTCTGGTGTAGCTCTCATATATATATATATATATATATATATATATATATATATATATATATATATATATATATATATATATATATATATATATATATATATATATATATATATATATATATATATATATATATATATATATATATATATAAATCCACAACGACTTTGTAATGGTATTAGGCTAAAAGTAAAAAAACTACAAAACAATTCAATTGAGAATTTGATTATTAACAATTCTCAAATAGCAACATAAATGCCACTCAATTTAAAAATATTGCAGTTTCCTTCACGCTTGGTATTTGCTATGGTATAAATAAACCCGAAGGGCAAAACCCTTCGTGTATGCGGACTAAATTTGGCACTTTCCCACTTATCTTATGGTCGGCTATTCCTGTCAAGTTCACGCGTTGGCAGACCGAGCTACTTGCCAAACGGGTCAAACGGGGTAGCGCAGCGCACCGGGTTCAGCTAGTATTTTTATATAAAAAATTTCTAGGGAAAATATTTACACATTCATTGGATTTTTATGGCATTTGTGAGGCTTTAGACATCATCTCGTGGCAACGTATTTCTTTCCAAAATGATGTAATAATACTATAACTTAATGTGGCGATTCAATGCTAATTGTATATGAGACTTTATTCAACTAAAAATAAACAATTTGAAATAATTCGAAAAAGTTTTTTTCAAAGGGATGCATTTATCTCTCAGTCTAGCTTTCTTCATTTGTTTGCATTTTTGCAAACCATTTCTTGATGGTGATGTTTTGCTTGGCAATAATGACTGAATTAGCCTTAATTTGGCAAGAAAACAAACAAAAAAGACAAGACGACAATAAAACGGACAGAAAGTAGTTACCCATCTCATGGGAGCGGTGATGGATGCCGGCAAACTTTTTACAATTGATTGTTTATTTTTGGGACCATGATGTAAACCCGAATACTTTAAATGGAGGGTTTCAATTACTTTGAAGGTATAGATATGGCTTTTGTTTATTTTCATTTTGTTGTTTCCTTTTCATTTGGGGGTGTATGAGGTAACAGTTTAGTTTTGTATGTGTGTGCGTGTGCTTTAACGCAATTTGTTGTTAAATTGTTGAAATTTGTTTAGATAGGTGGTATGGTGTGCAGGCATAAATAACTGTTTTACTAATTTTCCAATTTTGCAACATAGCTGGTATCCATAGTAGTGCTCCTAAACTTTAACTAAACCAATCCAGATAGCTAAGCAACAATTAACCGTATCATCATCAACTCACCTCCCCAAGTGTATCAAGTTAACAAGTTTATCCATCTGCTACTCCTGCTCTCATTACATTTTATTGTGAGACTTTTGGAATCACCGCTGTTGTTGTCGTTGTTTTTTTAAGTAATTTTCTGGGTGTTCCCATTATTCTCACGCATTGTAATTTGCTATAAAATGCTGTAGACTTTATTTCATAGTGACGAAACTTGAAAGTAAGTGCGCCAACTTTTACGCTTTCCGGGTCTGTGGCCACACATTTAATTTATGCATCGTCGGTATCTATTACCAGAGATTTTCAAGCATTACCATAAAAAAGAGGTGGAACCATTTATTGTCATCTGCCCATAATTGTCACGTAGCAAAATTAATTTGTTGTAAATGTTGCCACACAAAATACAATATTTTGTGTGAGAAAATCAGTGTCTTCTTATGTAGATGAAATTTAAATGAGCTAAGCAGATTACTTGGGATTGGAGATTAATCCTAATTACAAGAAAATGCTCAAAATGTGCGAATATTTCCATCAACACAATATCTGCAATAAAGATGGTAGAGATCGTACAATTTATTCTGGTACCTCCACCACATAGGGTGCAAGATTTTGAATAACAAAACACTCAAAGAAAGAGAAATAAGCATTCAACTCTCTCGACATTTTACACATACAAAACATTTTCTAACACAAGATCTGTTGTGAGATGTTATACATCTCCGAACCTCTTCTGGTACCTCACCCTGTCAAACTTGCGAAACAAGTCAGAAGAACTGGTCCAGTCTCTACCATCTTTATAACAGATATTGCGTTGATGATAATGTAGAGATGTACCAAGTCTGAATCGGAATCCGATGTTAATTTCGCGTTTTATGGCCGCACTTGATGGTGTTCCTTTGTGGGGAGTTACCAGAAGGAATGTTCCGATCTTTATCATCTTTATAACAGATCTTATGTTAATAGAAATATTGAGATGTGCCAAGTCCGAATGGAATGTTGATTTGGCGTTCTATGAGCTTCATGAGTATTCAAAATGTGTTATTGTAAATAATGGGATGTGTGAAATACAAAGAGCACTGGATGTTTATTTCGTATTTTTGAATCGTTTTGGTTTGTCAAAATATTGACCTTTTGTGGGGAGGTATCAGAAACAGTAAACCGATATTGCCCATCTTCGAACTCGATCTATGTGTGACAATAATATTACGATGTACCAAGTTTGGACAAAATCGAAAACTCCCATCGAGAGTTATCGTACGCACCAGCCAGCCGGATAGACGAACGGACAGACTTCACTAGATCAGCTCCAAATGTCCTGAATCGGATCTGGATCTGTCCTGAATCGGATCCGTTATTTCGATGATTCATGTTTTGGCCATATCAAATGATATACTCGTATACCCTCTCTAGCCATTTGGTTGATGGTATAAATATATATATATGTTTAAGATTTTGTGCGTAGGTACCACAATAAATCAGAAAATATCGCTAAATTTTGTGCTTGGTCAACTCTTATCTAAATACTACCAAATTTGAACCGATATTGTGCCTCTATGCAGTCTCTATGAGTCTTATCTAAATATATACGATTCTTCTATTAATATAAGATTTGCTTTTGTGGAGATGGCACAAGAATAAGCGCCAATCTCTGATCTTTATCATAGCTTGTTAAAAATAGTACGATGTAGGGTAAGTGTGCCTGAGTTCGGCATGTCCCAGTAGTCGGCAGTTTTAAAATTTAAACTTAAATAACTTAAAATGGAATTGACCAAATAATGAAATAATTGCAAAAAATCGTCAACAGTGTTCTCTGCTCTCTTTCTGTAAAAAAAAAAAACAATGAGCTCCGATCATTTATTACGAGAGAATAACGGTTTTCGTCTGTGAGTGTCTTCTAACGCGTGCGATAGTGCTTGTTTGTAAAGAAAAAAATAGTGGTGGCGTCAACTTAATAATCGATTTAAATAAATTAAATTTGATACTTTTGGAATCAGAAATATTTTATAATAGTAAATAACAGTCTGAAGATCACTTTTATAAATTAAAAACATACAAATCAAGCACTTTTCTGTTATATTATTTAATGCCGACATTAGGAACAGAAAAAAAAAGATATTTGCCAATAGTCGGCAGGGGGTGCTGATTACTAGAAAAATATCATTTTTGACCTACTTCACACAAAACTTGAGAAAGGTATTAAAAAATAATCCAAAAACAACTCAAATAAACAAATAGTTTTGAGTCGGCAGTTGCTTTTATGTGTGCTTTTTTGACCAACTTTTCTAAATTAAGTAGGTTTTTTAAATCAGCTATTTGACGATTTAGATAGCGGTGGCATTTTTGAAAAAAATGTTGGCTACCTAAAGGAAAAATTCACAAATTCCAAACATAAGAAAGGTACTTTTTTATATAAACTCATTTTTATTTTAATTGAAAATCCAAACTATTCTTGATTTTCTAACTACATTTGATTTAAAATGATGATTAAATAAAACACTATTTAAAAACGAAATTAGTTAATTAAACTGTCAATTAGTATTACAGCATTGTTTTACACTATTTGAAATAAAAAAATATACAAAATAATATATTTTTTAATGAAATAGCATATGCCGACTACTGGCAAATAGACATGCCGAGCATTGGAAAATGGTGCCGACTATTGGCAAAAAACTACTATTTTGGTAAAATTGTAAATTTTGCCAATTAAATAAAAACAAATTCAATTGTTGTTTATTTTTTCGAAAACTAAACAAAATATGGAATCTGAACAACTTTATTTTTCTGCAATTGAAAGATTTCACTCAGAATGTCGAAAGATTGATTTATTGAAAAGCCTAAAAGTGCCGACTACTGGTACACTTACCCTTGCTCTTTTGGAGCAAATCGAAAAATCCCTTAGACACCTTTAGTGCACAGCAGTCGGCCAGAGGGACGGACAAGGCCAGACCGATCCAAATTCTTTCTGTAGCCATAGCTTTAAAATACGAAGGCCACGTGTAGCCGATTCACTCGATTAACTGAAATAATTCTATGACAGCGTTCTTGGAATCATTAAAACCATGTATACTCGTGGAAGTCTTTTGGCATTTTTTCCAAAAAAAAGTAATTACCCAAATATTACCATTTTATGAATAATGATGCCATAGCATAGCTTCCTAGCTAGTAACTATTACAATGGCTGGATGATCATCAGTTGTTTCGCTGCGTGTTTGAGGAAAAACCTACTTAATATTCATTTATTGAATTTAACGGTGCGTTAATTTTCCATCCACAATGAAAAACCCCACCGCAAAACAATGGAGGTCATAAAAAAATTTGAGGTGTTAGTTTTTTTTTTTGAGTTTGTTTGACTGAAGTACTTGAAAAAATGTATGAAGATTACTTACCTAGCCGTCAAACATTATTTACGCCTTCGACTGTCAAGGTTAGAGGTAATTGTTGCATCATTTAAAGACATTTGGTCTAAATCGTTGCGTTTAGTTTTGTATATTTATATTCAAATGATGGCCAGTGGGTAAGATACCTTGTTTATAGCAATTCCCGAGTGTAAATGCTATACAATTGAAATGATGGACGATTTTGTTTTGAAAATTCCATTGGCAAGAGGGTTATTAATGCAATATTAACATTTCAAACAATATACCAATTTTGTTGCATAGTTAACCAAAACTATGCAAATTATCCCCATACCTCGGCTAACATCTTTTGTGGTGTGAAAATTTTACACAAAAAAAAAAAGATATCTTAAATAGCCACACACTAACCCAGTTTCCGCAACGCCAACAAATAATGGGGAGTCACAAGAATGGCAATAAGAAAACAAATAAAAAAAATGCGGCTATAGGTATTCTAAACAAATTGTCTACCGGGCTGTTCGGCTCGGTCCACTAACCAAATTTGTTGGCATTTATTATCGGTGCTTAGTTCTTTTCTTCTTGTTTTGTTTTCGGTTACAGACAATTGCCTCCGAACATGCAAATAATATCGACAAATAACCACAAAATGAGTCGCTGGAATGAATGAATCGAGGGATGGATGGATAGATGGAGTGAGAACAGAGTAAGCCATAAAAGCCAATCAACAGACAATTGATTACAAACAAACAATCGAACGATGAAGACAACAACAACAGCAAACAGCGACACAATGGAAGAGAGGAAACCAATTTGGTTCTTGAATGGCATTATTGATGTTAATGACATTATAGGGTTTGGTATATCTTATAACAATAGATCTTGCGATCGACTGAAAACATATATATTGGGAGATCGATTGGAGGAAACAATAACAATTCTCTCTAAGCGGGCATGTTTTGAGTTAGTGAATTAAGTGTGGTGTTAGAATGGAACAGTGGTTTTAACATGGCGGTGCGCTTCTCTACCGCTTTTGATTTTATATGCATTTAAACTTTTATTATACCCTCCACCATAGGATGAAGGGTATATTAAGTTTGTCATTCCGTTTGGAATACCTCGAAGTAAACATTTTAGACCCCACAAAGTATATATATATTCTTGATCAGCATAAAATTCGATGTCGATTTAGCGATGTCCTTCCGTCTAGCCGCCTGTCCGTCTGTGGAAATCACTCTAGCTTTCGAATGAAGTAGGTTGAGAAAATGTTACTAAAATACATATTATGTCTCCATGACATTTAGTATTGAAAATGGGCCATGTTTTAATATAGCCCCCATATAACGGTACCTCCCGATATTTGGTATTTTATTGATTTTAGCGACATTATTCACCGGAATTGTATTTAAAGTTCGTAATGGATACTACAGCCTAAAACAGATAATTGTTTGTGCAGGTCCACGTCTTCGTATAGCCACCTTATAACGATTCCTCCCGATATTCGTTATTTTGATGATTTTAACGACATATTTCACCGGACTTGTTACAAATTTCGTATTTGAAATTTTTAATGGATACTACAACGTATGATAAAAAATTATCTATGCAGGTCTACGTTTTCGTATAGCCCCATACAGGGTTGCCCATATTCGACGGACCTTTGGGCCCATTCCAATCGACGAGGCTTGTCCGCAGGCAACATTCTTTGCGTCAATTGAATTTTGTACGGGAACAAATGCAAATCAATGCGAATAATCCGTTGTAAAGTGGACCGAGCCATGCCCAACTGCTGAGAACGGCGTTTTTGGGATGTTCTTGGGGACCTCTCAACACTGGCTCGTACGGCAGCGATATTCTCGGCCGATCGCCTTGGTCGACTTTTATATGGCCTCTTCGGATTAGAAAGAGCCTTACCAGTCGAAAATTTTTCGTATAAACGCTTAATGGTGTTCTTAGAAGGCGCACTTCTCACACTTTTAATGTTTTAAAAGCACGTTCAGTTTTCACAATTGACTTCTTCTGTAAATTTCAACTATTTCAGAGCGCTCGCGTGGCGTGTATTGGTTCATGGTAAAAATCTGCTTGGACTGACGCTTCAAACGCGTTATGTCATTAAGCGATGTGACATCTCTGTCAAAAGTTATGGCGTTGCCAGATGGGTCCGTCGAATATGGGCAACCTTGTATAAGGGTACCTCCCGATATTCAGTATTTTATTGATTTTATAGACATTTTTACTGGGATTGTTTCAAATTTCGCATTTGAAGTTCGCAAGCCTATGACTGAAATTTGCCTAGGACAAAAAATTACTTACGAAGGACCACGATTTCGTATAGCCCCCATATAAGGGATTTCATTTTCCTACGGATTTTTTTTTAATTTTTCGAGTTCCTTTAAAATGGTAAAAGTTATTAAAAGTTTGGGTCTGCCGAACTTAGCTGAATTTTTACTTGTTTTTCTTTTATTTGTTTCTCCTTCAGGAGCGTAAACAAAGAAATCAGTCGGTCTGCCAACTGTATGCTGACCATGGAAAAATCAGTGCATCAAATATACGAAATCGAGCGAATACACATATGGGAGTTATATCAAACATCAACCGATTTACATTTAATTTCGCAAATTTTTTTTTTTTCCAAATTAAAATTTCATTGAAATCGGACAAACATAAAGAGTTTGTTACATCAAATATGTGAGATCGGCCGAAAATATATATTGAAGCTATATCAAAATCTGAATCGATTTCAATATAATTTGGAAAAATTATTTTCTGGTCAAATTCCGTCACTAACTTCAAATTTTATTGCAATCTAATACACATATCGTGTTTGGTGCATCAAAAAAGCGAAATCGATCGAAAATTTATATGGCAGCTACATCGAAATCTGAACCGATTTCAATATAATTTGGTAAATTTATTTCTGTACCAAATGTTGTCAATCATTGCGAATTTCATTGGATTCGGACAAACAAACATTGTTTGTTGCATCAAATATGTGAGATCGGCCGAAAAAATATATATAGCTCCCATATATTTTTTCGGCCGATCTCACATATTTGATGCAACAAACAATGTTTGTTTGTCCGAATTCAATGAAATTCGCAATGATTGACAAAATTTGGTACAAATCTGAACCGGTTTCAATATAATTTTGCACAATTATTTTCTGGTCAAATTCCGTCACTAACTTCAAATTTTATTGGAATCTAATACAAATATCGTGTTCGGTGCATCAAATATGTCAAATCGGTCGAAAATATATATGAGAGCAATGTCCAAATCTGAACCCATGTCAATATCATTTGGCAAATTTATTTTTGTACCGATTTCCGTGACACATTGCAAATTTGGAGACTGTATTTCCAACCAATCCGATATGCAGGGTGAAATTAAAAACTGCAACTAAGTCAAACACCATATTTTTTACATTTTTTTTAAATTGTATTGAATGAAAGCAAAAAATGTCGGAAATAGAATCAAATTTTAGAATAAGTTTAGATTTGTTCGAATTGGCCACCTTTGGCACGAAGTATGGCCTTCAAACGGCCAATGAAACCCTCACACGCTGCCCGAATGTTGCTCTGCGGTATTTTGGCCAATTCCCGGCGAGTCGCTTGCTTGGGGTGACCGTCACTTTGGTATTTTTTAATGCTAACCTTGCTTTCCCAAATACTCAAGACACAATAGTCCAACAGATTGGTATACGGAGATTTTGGTGGCCATTGTGCGCTGAAAATGAAACGAGGAATCTTATTTTGTAACTATTCTTTGGTGGCGTGAGCTGAGTGCAATGGTGCTGAGTCCTGTTGGAATGTCCGAGGTCTGCGGCCAAAATATTTGCATGCCCTAGGCTTTAATACACTCTTCAGAACATTTTCGCGATAATATGCGGCATTTATTCTAATGTCACGGCCGATTAATACGAGCGGAGAGCGACCATTGGCGGCCCACACCATCACCATAGCCGACTTGGTTGAAGCGATAGAGATAAAATTCTGAAATTTGATATTTAGATTACTGATGATATATTATTAAGAGATTTGCAGTGGTTTGGAAATGTGTCCTATACTTGTACGAAAAGTACTAAAAGGTACTACATTTGGTATTGCGTGAAAGGAGGTAGGAATCGTCAAATCTGATATTGAGATCTCTGTTGGTATCTAGAATTGAAATATGGAGGTGGTCTAGGAAATATGTACCAAAATTGTACGAACGATACTATAGTACTAAATAGTACTAAATTTGGTATTGGTTGAAGGAATTAAGATAAAATTCTGAAATTTGATATTTAGAAAACTGTGGGTATCTGAGGTTGAGATTTCGATATGGGTTTGTAATTGTGTCTTGTATTTATATGAAAAGTATTAAATGGTACTAAATTTGGTATTTAGTGAAGGGATAGACCTGAAATACCAAAATTTGGTATATATGTCACTTTTGGTGTTTGTGGTGAAGATATAGGGGTGTTTATATGTATTATAATTGTTCGAAAAGTACTATATCGTACTAAATTGGATATTGAGTGAAGGGATAGAGCTGCAATACTCAAATTTGATATTGAGGTCTCTGTCGGTATGTGGAATTGAGATATGTAGGTGGTTTTTGGAAATGTGTACTATAATGGTACGAAAAGTACTAAATTTAGTATCGGGTGAAGGAATAGAGCCGAAATTCTGAATTTTGCTACAGATGCCACTATTGGTATCTGTGGTTGAGATATGGAGATTGATTTGAATATGCGTGCTTGAATTGTTATAAAAGAATTAAATGCTACTAAATTTGGTATTGGGTGAAGATGAATTCTGTATTAAGATATTGAGGTCATTGGTGGTTTTTATGGTTTACGTTGAAATAGTTTTAAGAATTGTTTGTGAGTCCATTGACCAATTGTTTTTTAAAACTTTTTGAGCTAAAACGTAAAAATTCTCCTATAAACGGGCCTTTAAAACGGCCTAGCAAGAACTCTTGGAACGAATCTTATCACTAATAAAGTAGCGGACACTTGCTATAGAAAAAATACCCTCCGTTTGTAGCATCTCTTACTATTCCTCGGAGAGCCCGGTGAGATATATACCATATTCCGTCCGTCTGTCTGTTGAAATCACGACACAGCCCACATTAGTTGATGTAGAGCATTGAAATTTAGCAAATAATTTGTATTGTGTCTAAATGGTTGGAATTGGAAATGAAACGGGTTAACGTTTTCGTATAGCCCCTGTATAATGGTACCTCCGAATATTGAGTATGTTGATTGATGATTTTAAACATTTTTTTACGGAATTTTTTCAAATTTAGTATTAGGATTATAGGTAGAATTTTCTACAGAATTATCTCAAACTTGTTATTTGGCAGATAATTGGCTTTAGATAATTTTTCAACTGATTTTTTACATTTTGCAAGTACATTCCAAATGGTAGAAGGTATTAAAAGTTCCCGCTCGAACGAACTTCGATCTTTGTGTACTTCTGGTTTCCTTAAAAACACCTTTTATTTTCGAAACCACAGTTCGTTTACCAAAAAACAAACATTCTTAAAAAAAGTAACGCTAGTTTTATTTTTTGCCAATAAATCACCAAAATTTGCCAAAGGAAACTAATAAACAGCTTACAATGAAAATCTACAGCACAAGAAAAAAAACAACAACCAGCAACGAGAAACAATAACAAAAGACACACAAACAAAAAAGCTGCTATATTTAGATTTCAGTTATAAAGTACAGATGTTGTTGCGATGATCATCAACAAAATAATGACAATTATCGTATTTTATTTACCAAACGTAGCTGTTGTTTATACAAAGTTTTACTGAAACTGAACTGAGCGAAGCTAATGTTGAACGGTCTAGCAAGTTGCTGCTCTTTGCCACAGCATATTCCACAGCACAGCAAAGGTTCGGAGCAACATTTTTCATAATTTCCACATTTACCACTTGTTGTTGAAGTTAACACCAACTGGAGGCAAATTTGTTTTGTTTGTTTTTTTTTTTTTTTTTTTTGTTTATTGGAACGAAGATTCGAGGTGGTTGTTGTGGCTTGGTGGAATCAGCGCAATGATAAACATTTTTGTATAAAGATAACGAAATTGTTGAGATTCTCTTTCAAGGGAACTATATAAATACATATCGATATTTGAAGATAATCATCCTAGATAAGTTCTTTTAATGGGCTACTATTTAAAGAAGACTATTTTTCATGTGTATGTGTTTAAGTCCTTCACATTCGTAATATGCACTCCACAACAATGATGTTTGATACCGGACATCACATAAAGTTCGAAAATAAGTTTTATTGACATCGGTTCAGTTTTTTTTTTTATAGATTCGATATACATCTTCATCCGATTTTACGGTTATCGCTCAGGATATGGGTAATATCAGTCCAATTTGGATAGATTTTTTCATATTCAACGAATTTTTCCATTTGGGAAAACTCAGTCCGGTATATCTATTGATCCAATAAATAGTTTTTAATAAAAATAAATTATTGAAATAAGTTTCATAGTTGGAATGATCTACTTCACATAAATTCCCAATACAAACTTTTTTTGCGTCGCAGTGGCCGAAAAATGGCTTGTGAGTCGAACATATCGCAATATTCCATTCGGCAAATATTGAAAAATGAGCTCGGGGTAAAGTCATTGAAATTCCAAAAAGTGCAAGAACTTACACCGCAACAGAAAGAAAATAGACTCAAAAGAGCTAAAGAGTTGCTTTGCTTGGCCGAAAGTGTTCAGCAGTTTGTAAACAAACAAAATGATCGTGTTTACTTACCAAAGAGGTCAGCTGAAAATGTGTACCTTCGGTTGGCCACCAGAACTCGTATTAATCGACCGTGGAATCAGAATAAATGCTGAATATTATCGCGAAAATATTCTGGATGGTGTATTAAAGCCTTGGGCACGCAAACATTTTGGCCGCAGACCTTGGACATTCCAACAGTACTCAGTACTCGCACTCAGCACGCGCCACCCAAGAATTCGTGCCAAAGGTGACCAATTCGAACAAATCTAGACTTATTGTAAAATTTAATGCTATTTCCGACATTTTTTGCTTTCATTCAATAAAATTAAAAAAACAAGTAAAAAACATTAATTTCGGCCGGGCCAAACTTTTAATACCCTCCACCTTAGGGTAAAGGAAACATTAGAAGAAATGTGGCAAAAACCATTAAAATGCCGAATAACGGAAGGTACCGTTATATGGGGGCTATACCAAATCGTGGACATACACATGCAATGTTTCGCCACCGGAGCTGGAACCTATTATGACCAAAAAATACCAATACAGAATATCGGGAGGTACCGTTATATGGGGGCTATACCAAATCATAGACCCATACATGCAATGTTTCGCCACCGGAGCTAGAACCTATTATGACCAAAAAATACCAATTTTTAGACAAATCCGTGAAAAAAATGTGGGAAGAAAATTAAAATACCGAATATAGGGAGGTACCTTTATATGGGGCTATACCAAAACGTGGACCTATACCGACAATGGTTCGCCAAAGGAGCTAAGACCCATTATGACCCACAAATACCAATTTTTAGACAAATCAGTGAAAAAATGTGGCAAAAACCATCAAAATACCGAATATCGGGAGGTACTGTTGTATGAGGGCTATACCAAATCATGGACCAATACATGCAATGTTTCGCCACCGGAGCTGGAACCCATTATGACCAAAAAATACCAATTTTTAGACTAATTCGTGAAAAAATGTGGGAAAAAATTAAAATACCGAATATCGGGAGGTACCTTTATATGGGGGCTATACCAAAACGTGGACCTATACATGCAATGTTTTGCCACACGCGCAGGGACCCGTTATGACCAAAAAATACCAATTTTTAGACAAATTCGTGAAAAAATGTGGGAAAAAAATTAAAATACCGAATATCGGTACGTACCTTTATATGGGGACTATACCAAAACGTGGACCTATACATGCAATGTTTTGCCAAACGCACAGGGACCCGTTATGACCTACAAATACCAATTTTCAGACAAATCCGTGAAAAAATGTGTCATAAATCATCAAAATACCGAATATCGGGAGGTACCGTTATATGGGGACTATACCAGAACGTATACCGATATATCTCATTTTCAATACCAACCATCCTAGACACAACACAAATTGCTCTCCTTAATTTTGGCGCTCTACGTCAAATAATATGGGCAGTATCGTTATTTCAACAGACAGACAGACGGACAGACAGACGGACATCGTTAAATCGACTTAGAATTTTATGCTGATTCTGAATATATATACTTTATGGGGTCTACGACGAATATTTAAGGATGTTACAAAAGGAATGACAAAGTTAATATACCCTCCTTTCCAAGGTGGAGGGTATAAAAATGTAAAAATTATGGCGTTTGACTTTGTTGGAGTTTTTTATCTCACCCTGTATTTAGTACGCTTTATATATGAGTTTCCAAAATTGCAGCAACATCTGAACGTTATACACCAATAGTGAAACACATTCCGCTATTAAGAAATCAACCGAGGAGTGTACCTAATAAATTTATTAGTTCAAATTTCCAAAAATGCTTACACAATAGTGATCTTAGTTCTCTCACCCAACAAATTTCACGATTCTGTCTTCTGAACTCAAACCCACCACAACCATATCTCTTGAAACGCACTGTAACAAATCCAAATTCAAAAAAAAGTGTTCGCATATAATACACTCAAAGAAAGCACCAAAACAAAATGTGGCCATCAGCGAGGTAGCTGTTCAAACAACTTTACACCAAACACAACACAGCACCATTCAACAATAACAACAGCAACGGCAAACACAGCAAGTGGAATGGAGAGCTGGCTCAAACCATATTCCACTTGCAGCATGGTCATGACATTCAGTCAGTCTATGTTGGACTTTTCTCATTGACGGTTGTTGGTTGCGCATCGCTTCACATTCGAGTCGAGACAAAGACGGGCCCTCAATTTGCATCTGTGTGTCGTCTGTGTTTGTAACACCTTTCGGTTGGAAAAATTGTTAACGAATTTTGGTGTTTCACCCCCCAACAAAAATGGGAAATCATCTGGTGGTTGTCGCTCTTGTAATTCGTTTGGACGGACACTAGTAATTGTTGCATGCCACATGTACTACTTCTGCTAAAGTAAATAAAAACAACAACAGAGTGATTTCAATTTTGTAACAATAATGTGGTGATTCTAAGCTTAAACTTTGTAAGCTGCAAGTTTGTTTTGTTTGTGTTACCAAGAAAAAAAAGCTGACAAGAATTTGAAATCTTTAAATGAAAAAATCTGTTAATTTCAAAAACGTGATTGCAAAGAAAATTACCAATAAACGGCACTCAGTGCATTGTAGAAAAGTGCAAACTGTTTGAAATCCAGTTGGAAAATTTGCAAAAGCGAAATAAATCAAATCGAAAATTTTCATTCGAATAACTTGACAGAAGTGATTAGAAAACGACAATTGAATGTGTCCAATTTGAGTGGAATGTAAAATACATTTGTAATTTTGGATATATGAATTAAATGTGTATTTCAAAAGTAACAACATTTAACTAACTTGCCGGAATAATTTGTTCTTTGGACGAAACGCTGTGTGTGGATATTTTATTCGGATTACTTTAATTCACCCCAAAAGTAAGTAATTATTCGAATTGCATTTTTAACAAATTTAGAATTTTAAATATTATTGTGAAATCGGATGGAATAAATATATATAAAAACTGCATATTTTGAGATGGTTTCTTTATATTTGGTCCAAATTTGACAGGCAGACTTTATTCCAGTCAACTAATTAAACCTAATTGGACAAGTTTTGAGGTTGAGGGAAATATATTTGGTAGCTATATTTAATTCTCAAACGATTTCGACAAAAAATTTATTAACGTATTTCAAGGCTATATCTCACGTATTGTACCGAATATTATTATAATGGAACTTAAATACCCAATGTCCGGGGAAAGATATATATAGGAGCTTTAGCTAAATTCGAACCATATTTCACGAATTTCCGTGAACTTGCTTTAGATCTAAAATCAGACGTATATACGAAAATATATTCTATTTGGTCACATATTGCGACCAATTGACAATTTGCCGTAAAGTTTCAGCAGATATGAAACCCTTGTGACTAGAATGAAGATTTTCCCATATCTACTGGGTGAGATGAAAAACTGCAACAAACTTCAGACTGCTGTCATTTCTAAGCTACTCGTCCGACAGCTTTTAAAATTGTTCCAGTGATAGCTCATTATATTGTTAACAAGTGTATAAAAGCATACTGGTGAGAATTTTCCAAAAAAAAAGTTATTCGTGATGGAATTCAAGCGTGAGAAATGGTTCGAAAAGTAAAGAAGTGGTTTCGATCGAAACCCGCGTCACAGTGGCCGAAAAATGGCCAGCTAAAGAGTTGCTTCGCTTGGCCGAAAGTGGTGAACTTCCGAGTTTGGTTTTCTCCGATGAGAGAACATTCGTTGTCCAGCAGCTTGTAAAAAAAAAACAAAATGATCGTGTTTACTTGCCAAAGAGGTTAGCTGAAAATGTACACCTTCGGTTGGCCAACAGAACTCAAGCGCCGGCTATGGTGATGGTGTGAACCGCCATAACAGTCGATGGTCGCTCTCCGCTCGTATTAATTGACCGTGGCATCAGAATAAATGCCGAATATTATCTCGAAAATATTATGGAGGGTGTATATAGGCCCAAAAAACCGTAGAGCAACATTCGGGCAGCGTGTGACGGTTTCATTGGCCGTTTGAAGGCCATAATTCGTGCCAAAGGTGACCAATTAAACTTATTCTAAAATTTGATTCTATTTCCTACATTTTTTGCTTTTATTTAATAAAATTAAAATAAAGAAAGTCTTAAAGTCGGGCGGGGCTCGATCTCGATCTTAAAGTCGGGGGGCGATCTCCATAAAATTTGGCAAAGATATTTCTGAGCTGTATTTGATATATTTCCCTGAATATCGTTGTTACGGAGTGCATATTACGGCTGTGGGTAACAAATATAACAAATCGGATGAACAGTATATATGGGAGCTATAGCTATATCTGAACCGATCTTCACCAAATTTGACATACTAGCTTCTAGACTCAATTCGGTCGTAAGTGCCAAATTTCATCCCATTTGGACAATTATTAGACGTTTGGTGCACAATAAAATGTAAATCGGACGAAGTTATATATGGGAGGTATATCCAAATCTGAACCGATCTCGATAAAATTTAGCAAATGTATTTCTGAGCTGTATTTGATAAATTTCCCCAAATATTGTTGTTATAGAGTGGATAGTACGGCTGCGGCTGACAAAAATAACAAATCGGATGATCAATATATATGGGAGCTATAGTTATATCTGAACCGATCAAATTTGGCATACTTATTTTCAGGTCCAATCTGATCGTACGTGCAAAATTCTATACTATTCGGACTGATATTACACGTTTGGTGCACAATAAAAGGCAAATCGGGCGAATATATATATGGGAGCTATATCTAAATTTTGACCGATTATCTCCAATAGGGCAATAAATGCGAACTGTACTTTGTTTACAAAAATACATGGACAGACGGACGGACGGACATGCATAAATCGAATCAGAATGTGATTCTAGGCAGACCATTAAAAGGAACTATGGGTCTATCCCGTTTCCTTTTGCCTGTTACAAACAAATGCACAAAGACATAATACCCTGACCACCTTGTGGTGTAGGGTATAAAAATGTAAAAATTATGACGTTTGACTTTGTTGCACCGTGTATTGAGATGTGTGATCGGATGGGATGTTTATTTCTTATTTTATGATCGTTGTGATTTTTTAAAACATTGACTCTTTGTGGGGAAAGTACCGAAAGGAATGGTCCAATTCTACCATATTCACAACTGATATTGTGTTGGTCGAAATTTCGGGATGTGAGAAGTCGGAATGGAATCGGATATTAATTTCGCGTTTTATGAGCTTCAGGATATTTAAAATATTGACACTTTGTGAGGGAAGTACCAGAAGGATTGGACCGATATATCCCATCTTCACACCAGACATTAAAAAATTAAAATTTTGTGACGTGTGTAGTTTGAGGACAATCGGATACTTATATCACATTTTATAAGAGTTATAATTATTCTTAATGTTAACCCTTTGTGAAGGAGGCACTTGATGGAGTGGACCGAAATTGTCCATTTTTGTACCTGACCTGGCACTGATGCAAAAGGAGTAGACCGATATTGTCCATCTCCGAAACCGATCTTAGTTTGATAATAATATTACGATGTACCAAGTTTGGTCCACTTCAGAACCCCATCGAGAGATACCGTGTGCACCAGACAGACAGACGGTCGGACACCTCTAAATCGACGGATTTGACCTAGAGTCTAAAACTGTTACTTCGATGAGACACGTTTTGGCCGTTTCAAAAAAATCAAAAAAAGGTGAAGAAAAGGTTAATAGAGCTCTTCTTCATCTTCAAAAAGCTTGACTGTTGAAGAAACGCTGTTTTCCCATCTGACCTACTAATTGATAGAAGGGATCTTGTTCTCGAGATTACTGACCAGATGGCCTTAGATACCCTTCAACTAGTGTCTAAGTGTCATCTTCTTCCAGCTTCTTCCATATCAGATTTTTTTAAAGCTGCTGACATAATAGCTTATTGATGGATAACAGTCATAGTGTCGGGAGACCCCAGCACTTTCATTTTATTAATTGAAATCCCGCTTTGTCCCCCTTACACTTCGATTGCCTTCTGCCATGAGAGTGTGGGCTTTTCGATGCTTGTCGACGAAGTGACTATTGAAGTAATCCTCATATTTTTATCAGTGCTATTCTTCAATTTATAGCTATCTTCTGTCTTGTTGGCATTATGAAAGCAGTAATAAAATATTTCAAACACCTCGATTTTTGAAATAATATCAGACAGTAATTGCCCTCAAACGATACAAAAAATAACATCATAATTTTTGTATCGCTCGAAGTTTTCATCTTAAAATGGTAAATCATTCCCTTTAAGTTCCTGCCCTACAAAGAAGGACTGTTTAAACTTCGAACATCATAATTTTTGTATCACTCGAAGGTTTCACCTTAAAATGGTAAATCTTTCCCTTTAAGTTCCTGGCCCACAAAGATGCCTCCTCTCACAAAGTAATAATGTATTGGAGGACTTCCATATATGCTGATATCTTTCTTTAATACCAAACAGCATATGCAGGGCGTGCAGGGAAGATGACGAAACATTGCAACATTTTCTCTGTATATGCCCAGCGTTTGCTAATATCAGAGTCCAATTCTTAGGGAGCGACACTATACCAGACCTTAGTCGAATCATGGTAAATGATATAAAACAGTTAAAGAATTTAATAAAGGCAACAGAATTTCAATTATAACAGTCTGCACGTCTTCCTCGGTAAAACCCCTCTGACTAGAGCGCACAACAGGCTTATACTGGCTTAAGTGTATGCCCAACAGGGCTTGCGGCAAATTGGTTCGCTCCTCTTTTTCAACCTAACCTAATACCAAACACCTTTCACTCAACAGCATGTATCCTAGGAATAATCGTTTTTGACCTTTCGAAGTCCATTTCCGAAAGCTGTCCATTTCTTTTGGCTCCAGGGTCTTCCATAGAACCATTTGATACAAACTATTTTTAGTCTGCCTAAACCTAAAAAACTGTTTTGAAACTCTACCAAATATGTCTACATTTTTTGCGCTAATGTTTTCTCTCATTATTCCGCAATTAGTAGTCAGCAGTACATTTGACCCCAATTTCGTGATTCCCATTAAGAACTTTGGCTCCCATGTTCAATCGATTCCCAACATTATTCTGTTGCCTCTTCACTTGATTTATTTGGTGATAAACAAAAAAAAAAAAAAAAATAACCCAAGAATAATAAAAGCATAAAGAATGAAAATATTAAAAGAATCTGACTTTTGACAGAGCAACAAAGGCAAACAGACATAATCACATTCATAATTCCGCTAACTCTAGATATTTTTTTCCAATTTAAAATCAACTTTATTATGTGGAAGCTTATTAATGTTGGCAGCTTGCTCGGAGGCTAAACAAACAGTTCATTGACTAACGAGACTTAGAAAGCTGCTGCAGGAACAACAACTCACTATGGCGAAAATTTTAAGTAGGTCTTTGACACTTCTTCGCCTAACAGTCAAATGCTGACAGCCAGAATATTTTTTGAATTCTTTACATCATTAGATGAGTTAATAACTTATGACATGGAAAACATTTCTTGTTACACTGTTCAACAATTTTTTTTCCTAGAAAATTATAAGAAAAACTCTGTAGATTATGCAATTACAGGTAACAAGTAAAAAGCATCTAAGTTCCTCCCGTACCTTTTAAAACCTTCCTTCCTTCACAAGTAATTTTTTGTCATTGGCTAATGATTCCGAACTTCAAATACGAAATTTGGAACAATTCCTGTGAACAACGCCGCTAAAATTATCAAAATTCCGTATATCTAAGGTATCGTTATATGAGGGCTATACGAAGACATGAACCTGTATAGGCAGTCATAGGCTGCAGAACCCATTGCGAACTTTAAGTAGAAAATATGAAGTAATGCCGGTAAATAATGTTGCTTATATAATGGAAATACCGAATAAAGGTACCATTATATATGGGCTATACGAAGCCGTGAACCGGCATAGAAAATTTTCTGTCATAGGTTGAAATATCTTTTACGAAGTTTAAATATGGAATGTGAAACGATTCCGGTGGATAATGTAGCTAAAATCATCAAAATACCAAATATAGGAAGGTACCGATATAGAGGGGCTATGCGAATTTTTATACCCTCCACCTCGGAAAGGAGGGAATATAACTTTGTCATTCCGTTTGTGACATTCTAAAATATTCGTCGTGGACCCCATAAAGTATATATATTCAGAATCAGCATAAAATTCTAAGTCGATTTAACGATGTCCGTCTGTCTGTCTGTTAAAATCACGATACAGCCCACATTATTTGACGTAGAGAGCCAAAACTTAGCAGAGCAATTTGTATTATGTCTTGGATAGTTGGTAATGAAAATTAGATATATCGGTCCACGTTTTGGTATAGTCCCCATATAACGGAACCTCCCGATATTCGGTATTTTGATGTTTTGTGCCACATTTTTTCACGGATTTGTCTGAAAATTGGTATTTGTAGGTCATAACGGGTCCCAGTTCGTGTGGCGAGACATTGCATGTATAGGTTCACGCTTTGGTATAGCCCCCATATAAAGGTACCTCCCAATATTCGGTATTTTGATTATTTTTGCCACATTTTTTCACGGATTTGTCTAAAAATTGGTATTTGTTGGTCATAACGGGTCCCAGTTCGTGTGGCGAATCAATGTAATTATAGGTCCACGAGTTGGTATAGTCCCTCTATAATGGAACCTCCCGATATTCGGCAATTTAATTGTTTTTGCCACATTTCTTCGCGGATTTTTCTAGAAATTTGTTGATCTTAATGGGTTCTAGCTCTTTTGACGAACACTGTATGTATAGGTCCACGTTTTTGTATAGCTCCATATAGCCGTATTTCCCGACATTCGGTATTTTGATGATTTTTGGCACATTTCCCCATATAGCCGTATTTCCCGTGGTGTAAAGGGTACACAATTTACAGTCTGTGTGAAAATTTGTACTAAAAACTAAAATGTATGTTATAAAATAAAAAAATATTAAACTCCTAGCATTTTGTACTATTGCTGAAAAAATGAGATAAGAAATTGAGTAGGAATATGAAGTATATATTTTAGTGAAAGAACTAAATTTGAGAAATTTAGAAGATTGATTTGTCTAACGACGTTTACTTTTATGAAATTTTCGAATTCGAAAAGTCGCGCATTTTGTATAAAGTATCAATAGTACTAAATAAGAAAGAGTTAGAGTATGAAATCAACTTAAAATAACAACATTGGCGTTTAGCTTTTTGAAAGAGTTGGAACCTGTATAAGACTAACTATTGGTGAGAAAGGTTTAGATAGGTTGGGGTTTTTGGAAATTTGAACTTTAAATGTATGGAGCAATACTAAAAGTTACAAACTAATTGTTGTGCGATTGGTACGAGCTAGACGTTTAATATTTTTTCTCGCTGCAAAGGGATTAAGTTAGGCTGGATTTTTGGGTATTCAAACTTCAAGGGAACGGAATATAGTAAAAGGCACTAAACGTTTCAACATTGTTGGATTTTGAAATTTTACGTACCAATTGCTATTTGCGCCAATGCGGGGAAAAGGAGGAATCGCAAAGAAACCAAATAAAATAGAATAAATAAAACAATTAAAAACACATTAAGTTCGGCCGGGCCGATCTTTTAATACCCTACACCTTAGAGTAAAGCAAGACTCATTATGACCCACCAATACCAATTTTTAGACATATTCGTGGGAAAATGTGGCAAAAATCATCAAAATACCGAATACCGGGAGGTACCGCTATATGGGGCTATACAAAAACGTGGACCTTTACATGCAATGTTTCGCCACCGGAGCTAGAACCAATTATGACCAACAAATACCAATTTTTAGTCAAATCCGTGAATAAATTTGACAAAAACCATAAAAATACCGAATATCGGGAGGAACTGCTATATGGGGGCTATACCAAAACCTGGAGCTATACATGCAATGTTTCGCCACCGGAGCTAGAACCAATTCTGACCAACAAATACCAATTTTTAGCCAAATCCGTAAAAAAAGGTGACAGAAATCATCAAAATACCGAAAAATATTGGGAGGTACCATTGTATGGGGGCTATACAAAAACGTGGGCTCATTTAAACAAGGTTTCGCCACCGGAGCTAGAACCCATTATTAACTACAAATATCAATTTTTAGATAAATCCGTAAAAAAAGGTAGCGAATATATCTCATTTTCAATACTAACCATCCTAGACGCAATTCAAATTGTTTTGCTAAATTTTGACTCTCTACTTCAAATAATGTGGGCTGTATTGTGATTTCAACAAACAGACAGACAGACTTAGAATTTTATGCTGATTATGAGTATATATACTTTATGGGGTCTCCGATAAATATTTAGGGATGTTGCAAACGGAATGACAGATTTCAACGATGTCAATCATTTACAAGTAATTAGGCGTAAACCCATTGTTAACATAGCAAAACAATCATTTTCAAAAAAAAACCAGTAAAGAAAGTCTTAAAGTCGGGCGGGACCGACTTTATGATACCCTACACCACTTTGCTAATTTAGTAGAGCTACACATAACAATTAAAAGTTTTTATGGGAGAATTCAATCATACACGCTATGATTATAATTATAACTTAAAGTTCAAAGGACTAAATATGCCGAAGCCTTTGTATCTTTAAAATTCGGAATTGTATTGCCCATTTGGATAAAGATATATATGGGAGCTATATCCAAATCTGAACCGATCTCGATAAAATTTGGCAAAGATATTTCTGAGCTGTATTTGATATATTTCCCTGAATATCGTTGTTACGGAGTGCACATTACGGCGGCGGTGGACAAAAATAACAAATCGGATGAACAATATATATGGGAGCTATAGCTATATCTGAACCGATTTCCATCAAATTTGGCATACTAGCTTCTAGACTCAATTCGGTCGTAAGTGCCAAATTCAATCCCATTTGGACAAATATTAGACGTTTGGTGCACAATAAAAAGTAAATCGGACGAAGTTATATAATGGAGCTATATCCAAATCTGAACCGATCTCGATAAAATTTAGCAAATGTATTTCTGAGCTATATTTGATATATTTCCCCAAATATTGTTGTTGCAGAGTGCATATTACGGCGGTGGTGGACAAAAATAACAAATCGGATGAACAATATATATGGGAGCTATAGCTATATCTGAACCGATTTCGATCAAATTCGGCATACATATTCATATTCAGGCCTAATTTGAGTGTATATGCAAAATTCCATACAATTCAAGCCGATATTACACGTTTGGTGCGCAATAAAAGGCAAATCGGATGAAGATATATATGGGAGCTATATTTAAATTCTGACCGATTATTTCCAATTTCAATAGGGTTCGTCCTTGGGCCAAACAAATGATCTGTGCAAAATTTCATCTGGATCGGGCAATAAATGCGACCTGTACTTTGTTTACAAAAATACATGGACAGACGGACAGACGGACGGACGGACAGACGGACGGACGGACATGCATAAATCGACTCAGAATGTGATTCTATGCAGATCATCAAAAGGAACTATGGGTCTATCTCGTTTCCTTCTGCCTGTTACAAACAAATTCACAAAGACATAATACCCTGACCACCTTGTGGTGTAGGGTATAAAAAAAAAATAAATTATTGCGATCAATTAAAATGTTATTGATCGCCAAAATCCTCTTTTTTTACTAAAATTTAACCTCCGCTAACGAAACCAATATTTTAGTGCACCTGACCCCGCGGATATTGCAATGACTCATTAGAAAGATATTTCTCAAAAAAAAAACACATAAAAACAGACTTTGTTTCTAATTTCGCCTAACACGAACTGACTCTCAGCACCAATCTTTAACTTACATTAAAAAATATATAGCAATTTAGGGTCACGCTATGTTGACCCTAATTTTTATGGAACCAAAATAAAAACAAAAAAGCAAATTTCATTCATTGGCACTTGTACCTTTCTTTCTTTGTTCTTTATGTCATTGGACGACTGCGCCAGTACAACGGCACCTAGTTTTTCTCCATTTAGCCACTGACATCAGCCTAGAAAACTCTATCACGAACATCATCAGCAGCGACATGATCTCGTCCATTTGGGCTAATTTCGTTGTTGTCATAATTATCGCTCAAGTCAAGAATTTCTTGTGACTCTTTGGTCATTTGTTTGTTAATTATTGTGATAATAGAGTTTGGTGTAACTGAGAGAGTTGGAAACAGAGGAAAAACCAAGTCAAGTGTACGATTGTCGCTGCAGCGGGTAAAAATGGTATTGATATAGTGGCTTTTTGTGACTCTGTTGAGCTAGAAAAGCCATGCAACCATTGGACGATGAACATTGACCGCCGTCCATCCACTAATGATGTCAATATTCGGGAGGGGAAGTCGAAAGAGTTTTGTTTCTCTTTTGCATTTGAGTGAATTATAGCTTGAAGGCTATTAACATGATCATTTTTCATGTTTTTTTATCTTTTTTTTTTGAGTTTGAGTCAGTAATTGTTTTGAATTTATTATTTTCTGGCCTAGACTCAGATTAGTGATTTGTTTGTTTTACTTGTATTCATATCTTGATATGACAATAAGATTAGATGTCAAAATTGTCATTGTCCGCTAGGTATCTGTTGCAACATAAGCAAGTAAAAACGCAGTACAAATCGGCGTAGCCAAACTTCTTATAACATCCACCGATCAGCAGAAAAAAATGATTATCAAATAATTTATTTATATGGCACATTTTGACACCAGTAACTACTTACAAAAACGAATATTAACCCCATATTTCTAATTTTTATACCCTCCACCATACTATGGAGGGTATATTAATTTTGTCATTCCGTTTGTAACTCCTCGAAATACTCATGTCAGACCCAACAAAGTATATATATTCTTGATCAGCGTAAAATTCTAAGACGATTTAGCCATGTCCGTCTGTGTGTCTGCCTGTCCGTCTGTCTGTTGTAATCAGGCTATCTTTCGAACAAACTGAGATAGAAGGCTAAAATTTTGCACACATGTATATTTTGTCAGTAGGCAGGTTAAGTTCGAAAATGGGCCATGTAGGTCCAAGTTATCATATAGCCCCCATATAAAGGTACCTCCCGATATTCGGTATTTTGATGATTTTAGCGACATTATTCATCGGAATTGTTTCAAATTTGGCATTTGAAGTTCGTAATGGATTCTACATCCTAAGTCAAAAAATGAGCCATGTAGGTCCACGTCTTCATATAGTCCCCATATAACGGTACCCCCCGATATTCGGGATTTTAATGATTTTAGCGACATTGTTTACCGGAATCGTTTTAAATTTGGTATTTGAAGTTTGTAATGGATTCTACATCCTAAGTCAAAAAATGAGCCATGTAGGTCCATGTCGGGATTTTAATGATTTTAGCGACATTATTCCCCGGAATTGTTCCAAATTTGGTATTTGAAGTTCGCAATAGATACTGCAGCATAAAACAGAAAATGGGCCATGTAGGTCCACGTCTTCATATAGCCCCCATATACCGTACCCCCCGATATTCGGTATTTTGATGATTTTAGCGACACTATTTACCGGTATGGTTTCAAATTCCGCATGTGAAATTCGTAATGGATACTTCAGCCCATGCCAGAAAATTGTATGTGCAAATAAACAGTTTCGCATTTAAATATTGTAATAACTTATGACAAAAGTTGCCTATGCAGGTCCACGTCGTCGTATAAGCATTCGGTATTTTTAAGATTTTAACAGAATTTTTAACGGATTTTATTTATTTATTTATTTTTTTTTTGTTTTTGTGGATATTGCCAAATTTGTACCAAGTGGTGGAGGGTATTAAAAGTTCGGCCCGGCCGAACTTACAGCTTTTTTACTTGTTTTTAATGGACATGCCTAAGGAAGTCGGTACTTATGAAACTGCCACCAAGACCTAATGACTGGAAACAAAACAATAGTTCTATTTTTCGTTCTACAGTACTGGCAGACTTAAGGTGTGTTGAATGTTTGAATAATTTTTAACGTAATTCGCTGTAAATTGGTAGTTTGTGTTCTCAGTATTTAGGAAACATTCTTGATGAGAACTATAAGTTTTAGTATAGACCCCATATGGGAGTTATAGGGTCTCTATAAGTATTTTCTATTTTAATGATTTTTTGTCCTAATTTTTACGGAATTATTCTCAAATTTGGTATTAGTTATTCTGAAATGATCAAAAGTTACTTACAAGGTCCAAATCTTGCTACAGCTCTACCATCTAAAAAAATCACAATTCCTGTCCCATTTCAACAATCTTTATCAAATGTAGTACTTTTCAGATACTATAAAGTACATTTTTCCAAAAACACCAAAAAGTCTACCAATATACCAACATTAATTACACTCCTATTTCTATGATCCGTACCAAATACAGGGTGAGATGAAAAAACTGCAAAAAACTGCTGTCATTTCTAAGCCACTCGTCCGCCAGCTGATAAAATTATTCCAGTGATAGCTCATTATATTGTTTACAAGCGTACAAAAAAATTTTGTTGAGAATTTTCCAGAAAAAAAGTTATTCGTGATGGAATTCAAGCGTGATAGTGTGATTTCTTCAAATTTGGCTGAAAAACCACAAATGGCTATCGATAGAGCACTCCGGCATTTAAATGTGAATAAATCTTTTGTGTCTGTACCATCGCTCGTTACCGTGATACTGGTTGCGTGGCCCAACGTAAAAAAAGTGGGCGGATAAAAACAGGAAAATCAGCAGAAATGGTTCGAAATACAAAGAAGCGACTTGATCGAAACCCGCGCCGCAGTGGCCGAAAAATGGCTCGTGAGCTGAACATATCTTAATATTCCATTCGGCAAATATTGAAAAATGAGCTCGGCTTTACCCAAATGAAATTCCAAAAAGTTAAAAAACTTACACCGCGACGGAAAGAAAATAGACTCAAAAGAGCCAAAGAGTTGCTTCGATTGGCCAAAAGTGGTGAACTACCGAATTTGGTTTTCTCAGATGAGAAAACATTCGTTGTCCAGCCGTTTTTAAACAAACAAAATTATCGTGTTTACTTGCCAAAGAGGTCAGCTGAAAATGTGCACCTTCAGTTGGCTACCAGAACTCAAGCGCCGGTCATGGTGATGGGGAGGGCCGCCATAACAGCCGATGGTCGCCCAAATTAATCGACCGTGGCATCAGAATAAATGCCGAATATTATCGCGAAAATATTCTGGATGGTGTATTAAAGCCTTGGGCACACAAACATTTTGGCCGCAGACCTTGGACATTCCAACAGGACTCAGCACCATCAAATTCAGCACGCGTTACCCAAGAATGGTTACAAAATGAGGTTCCTTGCTTCATTTCCAGCGCACAATTGCCATCAAAATTTGCGGATACCAAACCGTTGGACTATTGTGTCTGGAGTATTTTAAAAAGCAAGGTTGACCCTAAAAAATTCCAAAGTGTCGCTTCGCCGGGAATGGGCAAAAATACCACAGAGTAACATTCGGGCAGTGTTTGACGGTTTCATTGGCGTTTGAAGGCCATAATTCGAGCCAAAGGTAACCAATTCGTACAAATCTAACCTTATTCTAAAATTTGAAGCTATTTCAGTCATTTTTTGCTTTCATTCAATGACATTTAAAAATAAAAAAATATGGCGTTTGACTTTGCTGCATTTGTTTTTATCTCACCCTGTATAACGATACCCACCGATATTCGTTATTTTGATAATCCAATCACATTTACCTACGAAATTGTTCCAAATTTGGTATTTAAGAATATTTGATTGATGATAATCCTTGTAAGTATATAATTGTCTATAGAGGTTCCCGTTCTGGTGTGGCACCCATATAACGGCCTCACCGACTTTATGGTTTTTTGAAAAGTTTAACAGCATGATCCAAACGGTCTTACCGGTATTTGTAGTTTAAAGTGGAACACATTTGAATTCAGATACATTTATATTAAAATGTTTTCTTTACCCAAAGGTGGAGGGTTTTAAAAGATCGGATAAATAAAATCGAATAGATAAAATTCTCCGCATTGATATTTTTGAATTATAGAAAATCAGCCGCTCCCAATTTTTGGCTGGGTATGTTGAGATGTAGTGTGTCAGATTGTCGACTACTTCGACTATCATCCATTTGAAGATGTTTATTTATTTAACTTTAACTTTTAGTTAAAAGTAGAACATAAATTCTATGCTAATCAGACAGCTCGATTTAGTCACCATTATTGATGTTAGCAACATATTTGCTTATTCAATATTAATATTCTAACATTTTAACAGTTAGAGTGAAAATCTCCTAAAGGGGCTATTTGCAAAGAAATGTGTTTATACATTTTATTTACATGTAAATTTTAGTCTAAGATACCGTTTCGCATGCTTCTCTTCTATAGATGTTTTAAAAATTTCTTTGCTGCTTTGACAGGTTATTGTGTTTAGTCGAAACAATAAATTCTAGAAATACTAAAAGATTCAGCACATCATGCTATAAATAAAATGTATTAATTTACCATGGCGAATTCAATAAGTCGAAGTCTGTAAATAGTATTCACGTGTTTTTTTTTTATTTTCTTATCAAAACAAAACAATGTTTCCAATACCTCCTGCCAATATTGTTAATATTTTTTTCAACATCTAAATGTTGAGAAAGTTCAAAAATGAAAGTTGAAATAAAACAATACGGCAAACTGTGCCCCTTAGTTTCTTGAAGTTATTACCTGACCCAGAGAACTTTTTAAGGTAACAAAAAGACAAAACATTTGATTGCTTCATAAGCTCGTTCCCATTAAACCGCATTCTTAAGGGACCCCCACGTCTCCTCTCCGTAGATTTGTTTGCATTGTTCTCAAATGTGGGAATGTTTAAATGTCTCTAACGGTCTGCCTAATTGTAATCGACATTTGAAGTCATTTGGCGTTGTTGTTTTTGTGTTTATTTTTCTCTCTTAAACAGGTTGTCGAAAATTACAGAACAGTAAATTATTTGAATTGCTGTCCAAGTTAAACCGCCAACAATTTGTGTGAATTGTTTGTTTAAATTTTTTCTTTTTTAATTTTTGAATTATTTTAAGGTTACCACAATGTTTGACAAGGGTTTGAGAAATGGAAGTATGTAATATGTCCGTTTGCATTCAGACAAAATAATATAGAATTCTTCAAAAGGTGCAACATTGTCTTTGTAATTTGAGGGGGGGAAGTGGGAATGTGAAGAAATAAAACATTTTATTTTGAAATCAGTCTAATCCTAAGTGGGACAATTATTAGCTAATACAGTCCTGTTGTCAAATCAAATAAAACAAGTTTTTCGTTTTTCTAAGCAGCGAAAAAGGCTGTCATGGATTTCATTATTATACCCTCAGCCATATGGCTTGATAGGATATATATCATTTGATACGGCCAAAAGGTGTCTCATCGAAATAATGTGTTTACACCTCTTTGGATCAAATCCCTTCCATGACATTTGGAGTCGATCTAGCAATGTCCGTCCGTCTGTCTGGCTGATGCGCACGATAACTTCGAAGGGAGTATCTGAGCTGGTCCAAACTTGGTACATCGTAATAGAGGGTGAGATGAAAAAAACTGCAACCAAATTCAGACTGATGTCATTTCTAAGTCACTCGTCCGACAGCTGTTAAAATTATTCCAGTGTTTATAAGCGTACAAAAGCATTTTGGTGAGAATTTTCCAGAAAAAGAGTTATTCGTGATGGAACTCAAGCATGAAAGTGTGATTTCTTCATATTTGGCTAGAAAACCACAAGTGGAAATCGTTAGAACACTCCAGCATTTAAATGTGAATAAATCTGTTGTGTCTCGTACAATCGCTCATTACCGTGCTGGAAGGGTAGTTCGATGCAATATCAGCAGAAATGGTTTGAAATGTAAAGGAGCGACTTGAAACCCGTATCGCAGTGGCTGAGAAATGGCTCGTGAGCTGAACATAGCGCAATATTCCATTCGGCAAATATTGAAAAATAAGCTCAGGATAAGGCCATTGAAATTCCAAAAAGTGCAAGAACTTACAGCGCAACAGAAAGAAAATAGACTTAAAAGAGCTAATGTGTTGCTTCGCTTGGCCGAAATTGGTGAACTACCGAATTTGGTTTTCTCCGATGGGAAAACATTCGTTGTCCAGCAGTTTTTAAACAAACAAAATTATCGTGTTTACTTGCCAAAGAGGTCAGCAGAAAATGTGCACCTTCGGTTGGTTACCAGAACTCAAGCGCCGGCCATGGTGATGGTCGCCATAATCGGGAAAATATACTGGAGGGTGTACTAAAGCCGCAAAAATTTTGGCCGCAGACCTTGGACATTCCAACAGGACTCAGCACGCGCCGCCCAAGAATAGTTACAAAATGAGGTTCCTCGCTTCATTTCCAGCGCAAAATGACCACCAAAATCTCCGGATACCAATCCGTTGGACTATTGTGTTTTGGAAAGCAAGGTTGGCACTAAATGTTAAATGGACCGGCACAGACAATTTTATGTCATAGTCTGTAGTATCCATTACGAACTTCAAATACCAAATTTGAAACAATTCCGGTGAATAATGTTGCTAAAATCATGAAAATACCGAATATCGGGAGGTACCGTTATATGGGAGCTTTACGAAGACCTGTACCTCCATAGAAAATTTTCTGGCATTGACTGTAAATTCCATTACGAACTTCAAATATCAAATTTGAAACATTCCGGTGAATAATGTCGCTTAAAATGCCGAAAATAGGTAGTTACCATTATATGGGAGCTATTAAGACGTGAACCTGCACAGACAATTTTCTGTCTTAGGCTGTAGTATTCATTACGAACTTTAAATACTAAATTTGAAACATTTTCGGTGAATAATGTCGCTAAAACATCAAAATACCGAATATCTGGAGGTTCCATTATATGGGACTATACGGAGCAGGGACCTGCACAGACAATGTTCTGTCATAGGCTGTAGTATCCATTACAAACTTCAAATATCAAATTTGAAACATTTCCGGTGAATAATGTCGTTTAAATCACCAAAATACCGAAAATAGGGAGGTAGCATTATATGGGGGCTATACCAAAATGTGGACTTACATGGCCCATTTTCAATACCAAAAGTCCTGCAGACATAATATACATTTGAATAAAATGTTATCAATCTGCTTCATTTTGTTCGGAAGCTAGAGTGATTTATACAGACGGACGGATGTCGCCAAATCGACATAGCATTTTATGCAGATCAAGAATATATATACTTTTTGGGGTCTAAAATGTATGTTTTCGAGGTGTTACAAACGGAATGACAAACTTAATATACCCTTCAGACTATGGTGAAGGTTATAAAAAACGACAGTAGCTAAATCGCCAAAGAATTTTATGTCAATGATACACTTTAAAGGGTCTCAGACTACAATTCCGAGGCTTTGAGATTGATGTTTCTGATTATTGTTCAAAATTTTCGATTATTGTTTGGTCACCCCATAAATGTTTTTAGTTTATTACAAAAATTAAAATTTAAATGCAACATATTGTAGTGGGTGTACTATTTACGTATCGTACGTGCAGCTGGGAAATCTCAAAACATATGTGCAAATGGTGGGAAAATATGGGTTGCCATTCACGAAATTATTTTCTCAGAAATATCTCCATAACTAAGCCTATTTAACAGATTATTTATTATGACAATAAACAATTTTGATTCAAATTATTTTAAAAAAATTTTAAATAAATTTATTACTAAAGGAAAGATAAATTACCCCCCCTCCCCCCAGAGGTAAAACAAACCAAAAAAAATGCAATTGTTTAAAATCCACCCTCTCCATAAGCCATGCATGCGGAAGCATAATAAATAGTTAAATTATAACAAAAGGGGCCACAAGTGTCGTGGAAAATACATAAAATTTTGTTGTTGCCTCAAAGCTATGATGATTACAATTTATGATTACAACCAAATTACATTCACCTGCGGTAATATTAACAACTGTGCTATCGTGAAGGTATGTGTGTGAATGTGAGGATCATTTACTTGTAGCATGATATAGAAAGGGGATGTGGAGCGCAACATGCCACCTGAGATTAGAAAAACATCTAAGTTTTCGAGATAAGACCAAATGAAATAATTGTAACAATCAAAGTCAAATTAAATGAAAAATAATGGGTAGATAAGTTGTGTGTATGTATAAGAAGCCATTTATGGTGGATTTTCTGACTTTGATGTAGTTTGTAAGTTACGAGATTTGTTTATTTTTTTTACCAAACTTAACCATTATTTCAAAACAACTGGCTGAAAGTAGTGGTATTTTCAACGACCACCTGACTCAACATTTTGCATTTGGTTTTTTCATTGCCTTTCTAGACAAAGAATAACTTCGCAAGAGTATTTTAATTAGGCCCCCCAAGACAAAAATAGCATTTTTTAAATTTTTTCCAAGGACTTTCCGACCAAAGGCTATTTTTTATAAGAATTTTTTTTAAAAAGATGAGATTTTGAAATATTTTTTTCAAGACATCCTGGACGACAGACCAAGAATTTTTTTCCAGTAAAAATTTTTCATTTGATGATCATTTGATACAGTCAAAACGTGCCTAGTCGAAATAACGGGTCTAACCCTAGGTCTCTTTGGACCAAATCCGCTTCACGACATTTGAAGTCGATCTAGCCATGTCCGTCCGTCTATCTTGCTGGCTGGTGCGCACGATAACTATCGTAGGGACTATTCGATTTGGTCCAAACACAAAAGATCGAAAATTTCAAAAAATATATTTTCTACACAGTAAGAGGAACGATAATCCGATTTTGCTTCAACTTTGCAAATCCTAATATTTGCGTCAGTCCTGGGTCAAGTGCGAAAATGTATAATATCGGTCCAATCCATCAATTACCACTTGAATGAATCAATATTAAAATAGATAAGAATAATTGTGTGGCTGCGATTAGGTTAAGTTAGATTAGTTTCGGTAGCACTTAAGAAACATATTTTTGAAATAAAATCAGAATTGAATCAACAGCCAAACCATTCGGTTGGTTTTCCTTTATCACCGAAAACAGAATAGAGTTGATAATCGAAGAGGTAGATTGGACTCTATTCTCATTACATGTGATGTAAGAGTCCGATTGTCTTCACATTTCACACTTCCCAATATTTTTATAAACTCAAGATCTGGCGTTAAGATGGAATATATCGGTCCATTCATACTGGTACCTCCCCCACAAAAAGGTCGAAATTTTGAATATCCATCAAGCTCATAATTAACATCCGATTCCATTTAGACTTGAATATTTCCATCAACACAGAAACTGTTATGAAAATGGTGGAGATCGGGCCATTCCTTCTGGTACTTCCCCTACAAAGAGTCAAAATTTTGAATATCTTTGAAGGTCATAAAACTCGAAATAAGCATCAAGTTCTCTTTATATTTCACACATCCCATTATTATACCCTCCACCATACTATGGAGGGTATATCAATTTTGTCATTCCGAAATAAAATAACAAACATTTTTGCTTATACGAGATCTGTTGTGAGGATGATATATATCTTCGAAGCCCTTCTGGTACCTCACCCATAAAGGGTCATATTTCTCTCAACCAGAAACCTGAGACGAATATAGAATTTATGATTTCGCATCAAAATAGATATATAAATGTTCGATTTTCTTGTAATTTTGCCCATACCAATGTTTTTATACCCTCCACCACACTATGGAGGGTATATTAACTTTGTCATTCCGTTTGTAACTCCTCGAAATACTCATGTCAGACCCAACAAAGTATATATATATTCTTGATCAGCGTAAAATTCTAAGTCGATTTAGCGATGCCCGTCTGTCTGTCTGTCTGTCTGTCTGTCTGTCCGTCTGTCTGTTGTAATCACGCTATCTTTCGAATGAATTGAGATAGATGGCTAAAATTTTGCACACATGTTTATTTTTCCAGTAAGCAGTAGGTTCGTAAATGGGCCATGTAGGTCCACGTTTTCATATAGCCCCCATACAACGGTACCGCCCGATATTCGGTATTTTGATGATTTTAGCGACATTATTCACCGGAATTGTTTCAAATTTGGTATTTGAAGTTCGAAATGGATACTACACCCTAAGACAGAAAATTGTCTGTGCAGGTCTACGTCTTCGTATAGCCCCCATATAACGGTACCGCCCGATATTCGGTATTTTGATGATTTTAGCGACATTATTCACCGGAATTGCTTTAAATTTGGTATTTGAAGTTCGAAATGGATACTACACCCTAAGACAGAAAATTGTCTGTGCAGGTCCACGTCTTCGTATAGCCCCCATATAAGGGTACCTCCAATATTTTGACGATTTTAGCTACATTATTCACTGTTTATTTCAAGTTTCGAGTTTGAATGTGGTAATGGCTTATGACAAACAATGCCTATGTAGGTCCACGTCGTATAGACCCCAATAGACGGCTATATTTGTCGTTTTTAAAATTTTAACAGAATTTTTTAAGAATTTTATTTTTTGAAATATTTTAAATTCGTTCCAAAAGGTGGAGGGTATTCAAAGTTCGGCTCGGCCGAACTTACTGCTTTTTAACTTGTTATATATATCAAATGAAACATGGAAATGGAATGCTTCGGTCGACTATACCCGGTACATCACGCACATGTTAACATTTTCTAAATATTATCACATGTGTCATGCAAAGTGAAGGAAATTACCAACCTGTTACCAAGTTACCCCATATTTATATCGTATTTATTTAGGTCCGATACGAAATAGACAATATTGGCCCATTCCCTCAGAACCCACTCCATAGAGGGTCAACAGTTTGAATAATTATAACAGAAGTCAAAATACATTTAAATAATCGAACAATGGCTGAGGATATTAGTCTGTCGGTAGATCCGATTGATACTCAATTATGGAGGGAAACTTCATTTTGTCGCCATTAGATCAAGGGGGCCATCATCATCAAATACACTGCCTATTCCGAAAAGATCGACTGAAATAAATTCGCATCAAACTCTTGCAGTTTCTCCCGTTAACTTCATTTTACATACGACTTTTTAGCTGCCTATGGAATCTTACTAAAGTTCCCAAAATATGCGCTTATCTTCTTTTCCAATAACTATGATGTTTCCTTAATTAATAACAGTTATATTTTTAGACCCTACAAAAGAGTTTCGCATTTTCGCCGTAATTATTGTATCTTCCTGTGTGACAATATGTAAAAATTAGTTGAAATTTCCTTACACCTGTTTTCCTATCATTCTTTTAACATCATAATTTGCTGGCAACATCGTGGTGGTAATGATGTTGATGAAGATATGACGGCGACGATGTTGATATGTTGATATGCCTAAGAACGATGATGGTGTTGTTTCTCAGATTATTCCATAGTATCATAGCCAATAGAGCCCTCAGCATTAAAGGCCCGTTGCAGGTTTAATGAACCTTTCTTTTTTAGATTTGTTTTTGCTTTTTTCTGTCTGCTTTGTTTCATTACCGTCTGTTTGCCTAATGTCGGTTCTGTTGATTTGAGATTTATATTTCCCCCTACCGGCTTAGTACTGTTCTGTCTCCCATTTCAAACGAAAAAAAAACTGAAGAAGAAAAAGGGTAAATAAATAGATTAGTTTTGACAAGCAACGGAAGATGAAACAATTGTCTAGAATAAAACAACTTCAACAACAACAACAAAAAAACGCAAACCTAACCAGCAACAACATGATTTTATTACAAAACCTCAACCATTATCATTTTCATTGTTAGATGTTAGTTTTTTTTTTTTGTCGCGCAAACATAATGTCTACATGTGTACATAGTTCTGGCTAGAATGCGCTTTGTAATAATTCTACTAGGGACTATTTCCGTCTGTTTGTCGGGCTGTCTGTCTGTTTGCCCATTCATGCTGTTGTTTAATTATTTTAACATTACCCTGGTTGACGGGAACAAGGGAGAGAGGAATTCCATGTAATTATTGTTTGGGCAATCATATCCCATGTACATGCTTGATGTCCGCTATGGGTGTCGGTTTTTGTTCTTTTTCATTCGATTTTCTAATCCAGTGAAATATACACCTCTGCAACTCTATCTGTGAAAGATGTACAAAATATTATGCGGAGAATATGACTCACATGATAAATAGTTTACAAATGAAGGTTTGCAAAAATTAGTGTTTGGAAATATCAAGCTTTGCAAAAGTTTGAATCTAGATACTTAAGGACTCGCTGACCCTCAGCTAGCCAATACATAGAGGGAGAAAGACTTCTATATAGAGATAAAGACTCCCCGGCTCTTCAGCTCGTATATACAGAGAGACTTCCCGGCTCATCACCTTGTCTATAGGAAGAGAATGACAGAATCCTCGGCCCTAAAGCTCGTTTATACAAGGTGGCGAAAAAGTAATCTTCCGATCTTTTTTTTAGCTATAATTTAAAAAAATAAAAACATTGATTCTTGTTGTGGAATATTTTTATTTGGTCTTTTAGTTTCTTTTACATCAAGTGGAGAATACGATGTCATATAAATGACCGCCGTCACAGTTTAATGTCCTTTAAGTCCTTTTTATGGCATTTTCATCACTTTGGCCCAAACTTCCGGCGATAGGTCCTCACATTCTGGACGGATATTGTCTTTAAGGGCTGAAAGAGTCTCAGGCTTGTTGACATAAACCCGCGACTTCAAACAGCCCCACAAAAAAAAAGTCTGGAGCCGTCTAATCTGGCGATCTTGCTGGCCAGTGCAAATCGCCAAATAGGGAGATTAGGCGCCCGGGAAATTCATCCTTCAATATATCGTTTGTGGCCCGTGTAGTGTGTGCCGTTGCACCGTTCTGTTGGATCCAAATGCTTTCCAATCCCAACTCATAAAGATGCGGCAAAAATTAGTCATTGATCATTGCTTTGTAGCGCTCACCATTCACAGTAACCGTTTGGCCGTGGCGTCTTCGAAGAAAAAAAGTCCGATGACTCCTCCAGCGAAAACAGCACAACATACAGTGACTTTGAGCGGGTGTACGGTTACACGCGGATTTTCAGTGCCCCAGAAGCGTAAATGCTTATTTATTTACGTACCCGTTAAGATGGAAATTGGCCTCATCACTCATGGTTATTTTTGATAAAAAGCATCTTCTTCTTGATGGTGATTGAATAGTCACCAATATTCCGCGTTCTGGAGCAGTGTAGCGTAACATTGTTTATTAAGGTGTATTTCGCATGTGTTTACTACAAAAATGTCAAAACAGAACTGACATTAGGGGCAAATCGTAAAATTTTGAGCATTTTCTGATAGGAAGATTACTTTTGCGCAACCTTGTAGAAGTAGAGACTCGCATGCCGGTATCTTGTCTATAGAGGATTAGACTGACTCGCTGGTCCATCAGCTCGCCCTCTATAGGCAGACTCGCTGGTCCATCAGCTTATCTGTAGAGACTCCCTGTTCCTAAGCCCGTCTAAAGCGACTCTATGGAGACTATTGAAACCCTCATCTCGTCTATAGAGACACCTTGGGCTTCATTCATCATTAACTCATCTATACTGTCCATAGAAACTATAGGGCCTTCAGATCATCAGATCGTCTATAGAGACTCTCTGGGACTTCATTCCTTAGCCGATCTATAGAGACTTTCTGACCCTGGAGACTCTCTTGGATTTCACCATTAGCCGGCCTATAAAGACACTGTCTATAGACAGACTCACTGGCCCATCAGCTCGTCGTCTATAGACAGACTCGCTGGTCCATGATTAGACACATTCGCTGGCCATAAGCTTGTCTATTCAGACTGGTTTGAGATTGAGACTGGTCCATCATCTTATCTGTAGAGACTCCCTGTCAATAAGCTGTCTCTAGCTGTCAGCATACCTATAGAGACTCCCTGAGCCTTCTGGCCTTTAGCTCGCCTAAAGAAACTCTTTAAAACTTCATAGATCTATAGAAACTCTTTGGGCTTTCACGTCATCAGCTCATCTATAGTACTCAAGCTTGCCTGGAGACTACAGGGTCTCCAGATCATCAGTTTCTCTACAGAGACTCTCTGGGACTTCAAACCATCATCCGGTGTATGAAAATACTGTGGCCATCAGCTCGTCTATGGACACTCCCTGGCCTGCATCTCATCTATAGAGACTTCTTGGCCTCCAGCTCTTATATAGAGACTTGTCTATAGTAATTATACCAATATTCAGGGTGAGATGAAAAAACTGCAACCAAATTCAGACTGCTGTCATTTCCAAGCCACTCGTCCGACTGATGTTAAAATTATTTCAGTGACAGCTCATTAAATTGTTTACAAGCGTACATAATCATTTTGGTGAGAATTTTCCAGAAAAAAAGTCGCAGTGGCTGAGATATGGCTCGTGAACTGAACATATCGCAATTGGACATTCCAACAGGACTCGGCACCATCGCACTCACCACGCGCCACCCAAGAATATTTACAAAATGATGTTCCTCGCTTCATTTCCAGCGCACAATGGCCACCAAAATCTCCGGATACCAATCCGTTGGACTATTGTGTCTGGAGTATTTTGGAAAGCAAGGTTGGCACTAAAAAATACCAAAGTGTCGATCACCTCAAGCAAGCGCTTTGCCGGGAATGGACCTAAATACCGTAGAGCAACATTCGGGCAGCGTAGGCCATAATTCGTGCCAAAGGTGACCGATTCGAACAAATCTAAACTTATTCTAAAATTTGATGCTATTTCCGATACTTTTTGCTTTCATTAAAAAAAAAAGAAAAAAATGCAAAAAAAAAAAATATAAAAATTATGGCGTTTGACTTGGTTGCAGTTTTTTTATCTCACTCTCATGGGTCTATCTACAATCCAAATCCAATTTAGTAATTTTCGTACATTATATAGCACGTACTCGTATAATCAGCCGTTTGTCAATGTCGCAGTGACACTTATAGTAAAATTCATATGTTCATCTCTATTTTAACATAGGTACAGTTGTATGCGAATTTTCAAAACCACTGCCAACTTTGATTCTCATATAAAAATATAAAGATTATAGATCTGTCCGTTAAAAAATATCATGGCATCAAATTAGAACCCTTTGGTACTATTTATACCGTTAAAGTTCGAATTTATTTATAGTATAATTATACTAAACTCCAACAGCGATTCTTCATTTCATATTTCAGAATTATAGCTTTATGTGTGCGCCTAATACAAATAACACCACCTTTCTAGACAATGTATCAAAAACCCAACCTTATCCCGATCTTCGGCCCCTCAGTTAGTCCTTGAAACAATCAATCACTCAACTCTTTTATTTTTATTAATAAATATTTTTTTTTTTCTTTTATTTTCAGATACTTAAATACATAAATCATAATTTAGATGTAATTACTACAAGCACCATTGATTTTGCCAACGACCACGATAGCTTCCGACTCCAAACATGCTGTAAGCCCATCCATATATATGTTTCCATTCTCAGAATGCATTCATTAACGTCATCACTTGTACATAGATTTTCACGTAGCACTTTATCCATTAACAATTTCCACGTTTTACGTTCTTAAAAAAAACACAACAACAAAATCTATAAAGATAATCGACATAACCTCAATACATCCATCCTACAACTTCCACGCCCACCGCACGTTTAAAACAGGCGACAAATTCTGTTGAAAAATCATCAAGAAGCCCTTACAATGGCTGATAGCCGAGAACGAATACGTGGACCATCGAGGGATGGTCGGGAATTTTTGACTAGCCCACGGCAAGTGCTGCGTCGCCTAATGTTGTTATCCGAGGGACGCCAGTATCGGGAAGCTGCTGGAGTTGTTGGTCGTCTGGGACCGTCGGTATTGAGATCTGTTATTGCCGAATTACCAATTGATTTGTTGCTGGAACATTTGCCTCATAGCTCATATCTACTGGAGTCGTTCTTTTCAAGGTAAGACAAGCTAATCGAAGAAAAAAAATCAAATAATATCATATTTCACTTCTTTTCAGATTAATCACAGTCAATCCTTCGCCCAAGCCGGATGTACCCACCGAAGCGGTTCTTTGGCAATTGATCAAACTTTTCTCCAATCCCCATGATCCTGGTCTAAAACAACGATGCCTAAAACTTCTACAATCCCTGGTGCAATATGAACCGAATTTAAGGCACACCATACGAGAGACTCGTAAATCCTTCAATGATGCCGTTCAGGGACTGGGTGTACATGGCCTGACCACAGATGCCTCAGGCCAGTTAATATCCCTGCACATGGCGCTCAAAAGTGAACTGCAAAGACACATCGACACCTACAAAGTGGCCCTACACAAACTGGAAGAGTTGAGCGCAATAACCATAAATCAAGATCCTGCCCATTCCTCCCATCAACGCCTGCTGGCCATAAACTATGGCGATATACAACAGCGTTTAATAGATAATAAAACCATTTTAACACTTCTCGATAAACCTGCTCTCAAACAATTAGCTAGTCTCATTGAAAATCTATCCCAACGTGTTGAGAACGATAAGGAGGTGCTGAAGGCAGTCGGGCAGGTGAAGAGAGTGGATATGCAGGCGAACTTAGAGAAACGACCTGCCGCGGGCTTGCTCATGAATTTTGCCCGTGGCTGTGAAGTTGTTCTACAAATGATGGGGCCAGAAAGCCTGAATGGTCCCAATACCACACCGAGTATTGGTTCGCCCAATGGTGGCAGTAACAGCAGTTGCAGTGATGGCTATCATTCGGATGATTCGGCTAATGAAGAAATAAGGTAACTTTACCATCACTCTCACTTCTGAATAGATTACTCCTCATGTACTTTTTGTTGGAAGTTTGTGCTTCACAAAAAAAAAAAAAAAAAAAACTTTCTCAACTTGGCCAAGTAAGCCAATGGCCTAAAGTGTTTATTAGTTTTTGTTTTTGTGGTTATGACGGATTTCAATTGTTTTTTCTTTATTCTCTGTGGGCTTCTTTTCTCATTTTCGTTTCTCGTTTCATTTTAGCGGCATGGTCTCACAGTATCGCTTGCTGTATCTGGAAAATAGGACAGATACGTTGGAGGCATTGGACAGTTTACCCCAGCTTAAACACGTTCACAATTTGAAAGCAAAAATCTTATTTTCAATAATAGTGGTAAGTATCTAGAAATATCATTATATTATGTTATTGTTGTTGCTTTTTTGTTTTTCAAAATCGTGATGAAATGCGTACCAATATCGTAAATGATTTCACTTGTACCCGAAGACATTTTGATTGATTTGACACACCTAGGCAGATCAAAAAGTCAAACACATTTTATTGAATGAAAGCAAAAGATGTCGGAATTTTAGAACAAGTTTAGATTTGTTCCTTCAACGGCCAATGAAACCGTCACATGCTGCCCGAATGTTGCTCTGCGGTATTTTTGTAGACCCTGCTGCGTCAATGTAGACCGCAGTGAGTTTTCATCTTCGGCGCTTCATCGCAGTATGAGACTTCCCTGCAGCAGTTGACGCCACACATTTCTGTTCAAGTTCCGGATAATGCGTTATTTCTTCAATTCAATTGTGATGGTCTCCGCGGTAAGAATAACGAAATCGTAAGCTTCAGTCGGAAGAACATTAAGGTCGCAGCGATCCAGGAAACGAAGCTGAGTACCACCTGCAAGCTTCAAAGTTGTGATGGATACAACGTACTGAGATAGGATCGATCCAGGGATGGAGGATTAGCAATCCTATTGCACCACTCTATCCAGTACAGACCTAACTCGCCTGAGCTTGACTCTAGTGACCCGTACATGGAATATACCCATAGGTAGCGGTCATGTGTGTCTCACGTTATATGTCTAATACCACTTCACTTCTGGTAGGCAATAACCGTCTGGTGCTAGGGGTTTTCAATGCCCAACATGAATTATGGCATTCCGTCCTAAGTAATGACCAGAGGCATGGCGCTGGCTGAGTAAATTTAAACTCCACGTTTTCACAGTGAATGAGGACGCGCCCACCAGAATAAGGCGAGACTGTCACAGTTCCCCGGACGTATCTATCGTGTCCCCAGGTCTGACGAATGACATAACTTGGCAATCAGTTATTTTTCTAGGCTCAGGCCACCTCCCCATTATTGTCGCCATCAACAGACCACCTGTCTTCAAAGACTCTCAACGCCGCACTTTTCTTAACCACGGCAAAGCCAATTGGCAAGAATTCAGAGAATATACCAATAGCCGCTTTAAAGAACCGTCCAACCCATCTGATGTTCAGGTAGCAGATAGGTGTGACCTACAGGGTGAGATGAAAAAACTGCAACCAATAATCAGACTGCTGTCATTTCTAAGCCACTCGTCCGACAGTTGTTAAAATTATTCCAGTGATAGCTCATTATATTGTTTACAAGCGAAGAAAATCATTTTGGTGAGAAAAAAGTTAGTCGTTATGGAATTTAAGTGTGATAGAGTGTTTGTCTCCTGTCTCGTACCATCGCTCGTTACCGTGATACTGGTAGCGTAGCCCGACGTCAAGGAAGTGGACGAAAAAAAAAACAGCAACGTCAGCAGAAATGGTTCGACAAGTAAAGAAGCGACTTGATCGAAACCAGCGTCGCAGTGGTCGAAAAACGGCTCGTGAGCTGAACATATCGCAATATTCCATTCGACAAATATTGAAAAATGAGCCATTGAAATTCCAAAAAGTTCAAGAACTTACACCGCAGCAGAAAGAAAATAGACTCAAAAGAGATAAAGAGTTGCTTCGCTTGGCCGAAAGTGGTGAACTACCGAATTTTGTTTTCTCCGATGAGAAAACATTCGTTGTCCAGCACTTTTTAAACAAACAAAGTGATCGTGTTTACTTGCCAAAGAGGTCAGCTGAAAATGTGCAACTTCGGTTAGACACCAGAACTAAAGCGCCAGCCATGGTGGGGGTGTGGGCGGCCATAACATCCGATGGTCGCTCTCCGCTCTCATTAATCGGCCGTGGCATTAATTTTGGCCGGAGACCTTGGACATTCCGACAGGACTCAGCACCATCGCACTCAGCACGCGCCACCCAAGAATGGTTTCAAAATAAGGTTCCTCGCTTCATTTCCAGCGCACAATGGCTACCAAAATCTCCGGATACCAATTTTGGAAAGCAAGGTTGGCACTAAAAAAATAACAAAGAGTCGATAACATCTAGCAAGCGCTTCGTCGGAAATGGGCCAAAATACCGCAGAGCTACGTTCGGGCAGCGAGTGGCGTTTTCATTGGCCGTTTACAGGACTTAATTCATGCCAAAGGTGACCAATTCGAACAAATCTTAACTTATTCTAAAATTTGATGATGTTTTCGAAATTTTTTGCTTTCATTCAAAAGAAACAAAAAAAAAAAAAAAATGAAAATGTAAAAATTATGGCGTTTGACTTTGTTGCAGTTTTTTGTATGTCTCCCTGTGTGTCTTTGTGCATTTGTTTGTAACATGAAGAAGTCCAAATGGTTAATAAAAATCGGTTAGGATGAAAGGGTATACAACTTGCTGTCCACTGTGAGTTTAGTCAGGCAAGGAAAATCGTTGAATTCTCTAACTCATTTTTTGAATTACCGAATTTCGGTCATTTTCGAAATTTGTCGGTAAGTTAGCGACGAAATCAAAGTAGTCGCTAAGGCCTACCGATAAATACCAATGTTGTCAACTTTAACTTGATTTCTCTATCAAAATTTTGGGTTTCAAAGTTATCGATTTTTGTCGGTAACTCAAAAACTGAGTTTGAGAATCCCACTACATATCTGCTTACTTATTCTGGTACTATGCCCTCATTTTTACCTAAATTTTGCATTATTGCGTATACGGTGAAACGTAACATTCAACTGCTTCCTTCTTCTTTAGCGCTCATATTACAGGGTGTGGTGTGAAGCACATCACTTATAAAGTAAATTTTTAATTAATACAAATTTTGAAAATAATCGACATTACCTCCTTTTAAAAGTCAAATTATCCAGTTACAATTGTTAAAACCCGTAACTAAAATATTTTACTGCCTGAAGCCTTCCATTAAACTTGATAATTAATAGTCATACACCAAATGATAGTTGCTGTTAAAGTTGTTTTTCTGGACAAAACTTTCATTTTCTAAATTGAAACTTATTCAATCGCCTTGATGGACAGGATCAATTTTCACAATAAAACACCACTTGAAATTATCCATCCAAAGTATTTCATCATTTGCAAATTCACTCAAAATGCCGGCGGCTAATTGAAAAGTTGTGGCCATAAAAACCCACAACACAAATTACCAGTTTCGATTCGAAACAAAGTTATAGCACCGTCAAGTTGATAATTTGAAGTTTTCGTCGATCAAGTTTATTATCTTCGAAAGCAAACCAAAACTTGTCATTACACCACAAACTGGAGCAGTCATTGAAAGGCAACATCATCAATTGAAATTAGTGTTATTGACAATAATGTTTAACTCATGATTAGGACCAGTTAAGAGGCGTCGTTGCGGCCGTTGGGAGTGGAGTCCATTAATATTTTGTTTTCCTTTCTTTATTTGCAGCTTTCATTTCGTCTGTGTCATGGCATGCGCGAACGCAAAGTTATGGAAGTTCGACGAACTCTCAATTGTCCCCTGGATAGTACAAATGAAATAACACTGGCCTTGGATAGATCGATACGTCAGCATTTGCATGATACCATTGACACCTTTCCACTGGGCGAAATCGAAAGATCTGTGTTTAATCAGGTAATATTTTATTTGAAATTACGTGTTAATGAAATATTAGTTGATTATCTCTGTTAATTAATTGATTGCAGGTCCTTTCAACATTACATGAGTACTCATGCTTGGAATCATGTCCCCCGCTTATGCACTTTGTCAGTGCTTGTGTGCGTTTGGCCTGGAAAATGGTTAATCAAAAGGTGCCCTATTATCTGGACAATGATTTTAATTTGGGTGAGTAGAAAAAAAATTTGTCCGCAGACACCATAATCTATTTATAGCAATAAACAAGTAAAAAAGCTGTAAGTTCGGCCGGGCCGAACTTTTAATACCCTCCACCATTTGGTACAAATTTGGCAATTTCCAAAAAATAAAACCCGTTAAAAATTCTGTTAAAATCTTAAAAGTACCGAATGCTTATACGACGACGTGGGCCTGCATAGGCAACTTTTGTCATAAATTATTACAGTATTTAAATGCGAAACTTGAAGAAAAATCTGTTTATAATGTAGCTAAAATCGTCAAAATACCGAATATGGGGGTACCGTTATATAGGGGCTATACGAAGACGTAGACCTGCACAGACAATTTTCTGGCATGGGCTGAAGTATCCATTACGAACTTCAAATACCAAATTTGAAACGATTCCGGTAAACAATGCCGCTAAAATCATCAAAATACCGAATATCGGGGGGTACCGTTATATGGGGGCTATATGAAGACGTGGACCTACATGGCTAATTTTTTGATTTAGGATGTAGTATCCATTACGAACTTCAAATACCAAATTTGAAACGATTCCGGTAATCATTGTCGCTAAAATCATCAAAAAACCGAATATCGGGGGGTACTGTTATATGGGGGCTATACGAAGACGTGGACCTGCACAGATAATTTTCTGTCTTAGGCTGTAGCATCCATTACAAACTTCAAATGCCAAATTTTAAATAATTCCGGTGAATAATGTCGCTAAAATCATCAAAATACCGAATATCGGGAGGTACCGTTATATGGGGGCTATATGATAACTTGGACCTACATGGCCCATTTACGAACTTAACCTGCCTACTGGGAAAAAATGCATGTGTGCAAAATTTTAGCTTTCTATCTCAATTTGTTCGGAAGATAGCGTGATTACAACAGACAGACAGACAGACACACAGACAGACAGACGGACATGGCTAAATCGTCTTAGAATTTTACGCTGATCAAGAATATATATACTTTGTTGGGTCTGACATGAATATTTCGAGGAGTTACAAACGGAATGACAAAATTAATATACCCTCCATAGTATGGTGGAGGGTATAAAAAGAGTTTATATCAATTTAGCTATACACGATCTATTCTATCTATCTATCTATCTATCTATCTGTCCATAGAGTTTGCACTGAAAACTGTATATAAATAAAAATCTGTGTAAGATTTTCTAAGATCTATAATTTTGGTATTTTGAAAGTTTCGACACCAATTTTCAACCAGATCAGCTTCAATTTGACACTCAAAATTATCCTTTTTAAGTTAATTTACTACATAGATCCTCTAGAATGACATCTCCGGATTTTAGTATTTCGAAGTTATCGGCAAAAAAATGAAAATTCGCCTCAAATCAGTAGAATACTGAGTATTGGGGGAACGCTCTCATATAGGGGCTCCATGATATCGTGGACCGATATACAGGGTGAGATAAAAAACTGCAATAAAGTCAATTGCATAACTTTTACATTTTTTTTTAATTTACTGAATGAAAGAAAAAATGTCGGGAATAGCATAACATTTTAGAATAATTTTAGATTTGTTCGAATTGGTCACCTTTGGCCCGAATTATGACCTTCAAACGGCCAATAAAACCATCACACGCTGCCCGAATGTTTCTCTGCGGTATTTTGGCCCATTCCCGGCGAAGCGCTTGCTTGAGGTGATCGACACTTTGGTATTTTTTAGTGCCAACCTTGCTTTCCAAAATACTCTAGTCACAATAGTCCAACGATGAAGCGAGGAACCTCATTTTGTAACCATTATTGGGTGGTGCGTGCTGAGTGCAATGGTGCTGAGTCCTGCAGTCAGTGGCCAAGATTTAATACACCCTCCAGAATATTTTCGCGATAATATTCTGCATATATTCTGATGCCATGGTCGATTAATACGAGCGAAGAGCGACCATCGGCTGTTATGGCGGCCCACACCATCACCATGGCCGACGCTTAAGTTCTGGTGGCCAACCGAAGGTGCACATTTTCAGCTGACCTCTTTCGCAAGTAAACACGATCATTTTGATTCTTTACAAACCGCAGGACAACGAATATTTTCTCATCGGAGAAAACCAAATTCGTCAGTTCACCACTTTCGGTCAAGCAAAGCAACTCTTTAGCTCTTTTGAGTCTATTTTCCTTCTGTTGCGGTGTAAGTTCTTGCCGAATGGAATATTGCGATATGTTCAGCTCACGAGCTATTTTCTGCCACTGCGACGCGGGTTTCGATCAAGTCGCTTCGTTACCTTTCGAACCATTTCTGCTGATGTTGCTGTTTTCTTCCGTCCACTTCTTTGACGTCGGGTTACGTTACCAGTATCACGGTAACGAGCGATGGTACGGGAAACAAAAGGTTTATTCACATTTAAATGCTGGAGTCCTCTAAGGATAGCCACTTGTTGTTTTCCAGCCAATTGTAAAGAAATCACCCTATCACGCTTGAATTCCGTCACGAATAACTCTTTTTCTGGAAAATTTTCACCAAAATACTTTTGTACGCTTGTGTACAATATAATGAGCTGTCACTGGAATTATTTGACAGCTCTCGGACGAGTGGCTTAGAAATGACAGCAGTCTGAAGTTGGTTGCAGTTTTTTCATCTCACCCATAGTTTCCTATGTCGGGGACCAATATTTCGAGGTGTTACATAATTTTTGGCCCAATCAAACCAATAATACCTCCAACACATAGTGTTTAGGGCATAATAAATACTCACAGTTATTTTAATGCAAAATTCACAGTTTCAGGTCTTTGTCTGCACTACATACAAAATTTCATACTAAATTGTAATTTTCGTACACTGTATAGCTCTATGGTACTATATTTAATGTGTAAGTCGAATTTCCAAAAGATAATCCCAGATTGAGCCTCACTTAAAATTTCAAGACTCTAGCTTTAGTTTTTTTCGTCTAGGCGTTTATGAATCAGTCTGTCATTTTGTTAATATAGTTTGTTGAACATAAGTAAGCTAAGAAATATCAATCAGTTCCACCATAACCCATCATTCTCATACTCTTATTTATCTCTCCCTCTGCCTCAAACAGGTTTCTTACGCCCCGAAAAACATGAACGCCATGCCCAAGCCGATCGTCGCTCGGATTTAATTAAATCCTTCCTGTGGCCAGCCCTGATGCAAAACACCCATTGTGTGTTTAAGGCAATTGTGGTGACTTAAAACCTGCAGCCTTTTCAACGATAGTATATAAGACCATAGAAAATACGTTTTTAAATAAGTTCTAAATTTTGTACATATTCATCTTAATGATTTTAAAATAAAAAAACAACAAATAATTAAAATAAATAAAAAATACATAACATATTAAAATAAGCAATAACTAAAATAAATAAATATCGAATAAAATTTTAAAACATTTTATACAACAATGGGCCTTAAGACTAAACTCAAGGTGCACTCTTTATTTGTACATTGCAATGTGTTGTGCCTGTAGAATTCTATAATATCGTTTGGTGTCTGGTACAAACGTTCCTCACGTTTCTCCTGACCTATGGCAAATAGTTCCGTACCCGGTATTTGTCGAATAAATAAATGGAAGAATTGTTTTCGGGCATAAATGCTGACAATGTATTTAATACTGATGTCCTGAAAGAAGAAAAGTCAAATGGTTTTATTTGTTGGATGTTGAGGTGCTATAAAAATTATTCATCTTTACCTCTTCTTTGTAAGGCCTCACCAGGCAAGTACCATCCTCCCTTCCGGTGAGTATTTCTTCTGCTGTTGCCCGATCAACGGTACGATAAAATGGCTCAGTTTCGATTTTTCTTTTTTCGATTTGTAAATAATTGGCATCAATGTCATCTAAAGTGGAGGAGGAGTAGATGAGGAAATGCAGTAAGATTTATATACATAATGTGTAATAAAAATTAGTTTTAGAAATAAACAGTGTGAACAATTTTTAAATCTAACTTTCAATTTTATATGACCATCTTTGTAAGATTCGAGTTTCTGAATATTGATTTTTCAAACATATTCAATGTTTTTTTTTTTTTTTTTTTGATTTTTCCCACCGAGGATTTTCAAAAGATATTAAAAAAAACTCCAATCGTGTATTCTTGATCCCGGAAGTTTTGATAGTGGATTTTCAAGGACATTTTTAAAAGTTTGAATTTTTCGAAAATATTCGCGATTTTTTCAAAGATGTTTTTGGAAAAATTATCAATCGGGGGTTTTTCATTTATACTACAAATTTTTTTAAGGATATTTAATGAAGGTTTATTTTTACACCACATAGTGGTAAGGGTATTATGTCTTTGTGCATTTGTTTGTAACATGGAGAAGGAAACGAGATAGACCCATAGTTACTTTTGAGAACCTTCATAGAATCACTTTCTGAGTCGATTTATGCATGTCAGTCCGTCAGTCCGTCTGTCCGTCCGTCCGTCCGTCTGTCCATGTATTTTTGTGAACAAAATGCAGGTCGCATTTATTATCCGATTTAGATAAAATTTTCCAAACAATATTTTTTTGGACCAAGGACGAACCCTATTGAAATTGGTGAGAATCGGATCAAATTTAGATATAGCTCCCATATATATCTTCATCCGATTTCGGGTTAAATGTGCACCAAATGTCCACTATCAGTCCAAATTACCTGCATTTTGGCACACCCAACCGAGTTCGGCCTAGAAGCAAGTATATCAAATTTGGAGAAAATCGGTTCAGATATAGCTATAGCTCCCATATATATCTTTCATCCGATTTGATCTTTAAGTCCCTCACATTCCTACTATGCACTCCACAACCGTGATATTTGGTACCAGGTATTAGATGGAGCACAGAAATAGCTGTTTTAAATTTTATCGAAATCGGTTCAGATTTGGATATAGCTCCCATATATATCTTCATCCGATTTCGGGTTAATTGACCACCAAATGGCCAATATCAGCCCAACTGGCCCGAATTTTGACACATGTGACCGAGATTAGCCTTAAAGCAAATACAACAAATTTGGAGAAAATCGGTTCAGAAACAGGTATAGCTCCCATATATATGTTTTATCCGATTTGGTGTTTAAGCCTCTCACATTCGTAATATGCACTCCACAAGAATGATATTTGGTAGCAGATATAAGATACAGCCCAGAAATAACTGTTTGTAATTTTATCGAAATCGGTTCAGATTTGGATATAGCTCCCATATATATCTTCATCCGATTTCGGGTTAATTGTGCACCAAATGGCCGATATAAGTCCAAATGGACTGAATTTTAGTACATCGGACCAAATTCAGCCTAGAAGCAAGTATATCAAATTTAGTGAAAATCGGTTCAGATATAGATATAGCAACCATATATATGTTTCATCCGATTTAGTGTTTTAGTCCCTTACATTCGTAATATTCACTCCACAACTCATTAGCTCTTCGAGTCTATTGTCTTTCTGTGGCGGTGTAAGTTCTTGAACTTTTTGGAATTTCAATAGCTTTACCCCGAGCTCATTTTTCAATATTTGCCGAATGGAATATTGCGATATGTTCAGCTCAGGAGCCATTTTCCGTCACTGCGACGCGGGTTTCGATCAAGTCGCTTCTTTACTTTTCGAACCATTTCTGCTGATGTTGCTGTTTTCTTCCGTTCACTCCATTGACTTCGGGCTAAGCTACCAGTATCACGATAACAAGCAATGGTAAGAGACACAAAAGATTTATTCACACTTAAATGCTGAAGTGCTCTAACTTGTGGTTTTCCAGTCAAATATGAAGAAATCATCACGAATAACTCTTTTTCTGGAAAATTTTTAACAAAATGTTTTTGTACGCTTGTAAACAATGTAATGAGCTGTCACTAAAACCATTTTAACAGCTTTTGGACGAGTGGCCTTGAAATGACAGCAGTCTGAATTTGGTTGCAGTTTTTTCATCCCACCCTGTATTTTAAATTTTTAGAAACATTTTGTGGATGACCTTATTGGATCCTATGGGATCTTCTATTGTCGATTTTTTAAGTATTTTTTTTTTTTAGATTAACGTAGATTTTTTAAAAAAAGTTTTATTAATGATCTTTGTTTTTGACTATTGTTGGGAATAGCTCCACCTTTTTAGACAGCCCAACGAGGATTTTTTTTAAATTGTTCAGCTGTTAATTTTTTCAGGCGTTTTTTATTGTTTTGAAATGCTTTTGACTAAACTTTCAAACTAATATTAACCAAGAAAAACTCAAATAATCAAAAATAACCTATACAATATAAGTTTTTATATATCCAAAGTAGTATTGCCTCTCGTAGGAAACAATTAACTAACTTTCCTGTCCCGTGAAAATTATATACGTTCATAAATGTGTATTATTATCAGCTGCCATTGTACAAAATAATTAGCACATTTTATTATTGTTATTCTTAAGCGCACTTCAATAAATGCAAATATTATTTAATAAAATTTATCTATAAGCTCATCCCCATCAAAACTTTGCCCACAAATTGCGAATGAATGAATGAGCTACGTATCGCTCATTCCCGAATGTCTCTTTTAGTGACTTACCCACAATGACATAATCGTGTTGTGTTCTCCCCATTTGTTGTTGCCTCAAGTCCATTCGATTTTCGGGGGGATAGTATGCGCCGTCATCCGATAAATCGGGCAATTGATGTTTTAAACAACAACAACTAGTTCTGCTACCATCGCCAGCGTAACCACTGCCGTCATCGCCGTCGTCATCGATGGGGCAGCAATAACAGCAACAGCACAAACGTTGCGAAGCACATGCCGAACATTTGCTGGCAAGATTAGAAAAGAACCGGGCAAGTAAGTTGTGTAAAACCGTCCAATAGACACGTATAGACCAACACATAGTTGGAGCCCAAGAGACGACTTCGACGCTAACGTGTTTGAATGGTGTTTTTATTTTTGTTTTGGTTTTCGACTTAACCAGATTTTAATTTTGAAAACAAATATTTGTTTTGGTTAATTTGTGTATGTTGTTTTTTTTTCTTTTTGTTTATTTTTTGGTTTTTCATAAATTTTGCACGTGTAAACCACGAAACATAATTTCACACAATTCTTTAAATTTTTAATTTCGTTTATTTTAAGTAATTATTATTTTTTTAGTTTATTTTGTCTGTTTTTGAAAACCATATAGATTTGATGCGAACAACTGAGAGATATGAGATCGCACAGCGACATGTTTACGATATGAGATCTTAATGAATACTAAACAAATTCCAGCTCAAAAAAATTATACATATTAATGAACGGCGGATTGTGTTTCATTGACGAGGTGGGTATGATGTGTGAGTGAATTTTAAAATATGACCAATTGAAGGGATTATTTGAGAAAATATGTCTTGTTTTTCATGTTTTTTCCTTTTTCGAAAAGAATAACAGGAGAATGTCTGCCTTTTATACCAAGAAGGCTTCAAAATCATTCTTTTTGAAAATTACCGAGTGTAATAGTAAAACCATAGCATTGCAATGGATCCACATCGAAATTTTCTATCCAAAACTATTTTAACGTCTCCATATGTAAATCCTAGAAATCAACAGTTACCTCAACATCAAATTTCAGCTATAACCTTTCACTCAAAACCAAATTTAGTAACATTTAGTACTCATATTCAAAACAATCTACATCTCTACATTCTAGAAACCAAATGTGATCCAAAATTAGTGCTATTTAGTACTTTCCGAGCAATTATAGTACATATTTCCAAAACCACTTCTGTATCTTAACCACATACACCAACTGACCTTAACATCAAACTTCGAGATTCTAGCTCCACCGATTCACACAGATCCAAATTTAGTACACATAAGTATAAAGTTCCTAAACTTCCTACATACCCCAGTCTTACACTCCAAATTTCCAAAACTACAGTCATACCTCAATTATAAAATCCCACAGATATCTTATTTTCAAATTTCAGAATTCCAGCTCTATTGGTTCACCCCAATTCCTATTTGTAAAAAATTTAGTATCATTTGGTACACATATGTACCAATGTCCATAACAACCTGCAATACACAAATCAATGGAAATCGGTTCACCCAAAAAAAAATTTACCAAATTTAGTACCATTATATGAACTTCCTACTTACCCCAATACCACACACCAACAGTAAATTTAAATTTAGTACATTTCCGACAGTAATCTTATTTCCAAATTTCAAGTTCGCCCAAATCAAAATTGTACAAAATTTAGTACCATGTAGAACATATAAGTACGAACTTCAAAACTGCCTCCATACCTCAATTCTACAATACAGTAGCAAACTTTTTTCCAAATTGCAGCATTCCCTCTCTCTATCGGTTCACCCAAATCGAAATGCTACCAAATTTAGTACCATTTAGTACTTTTTTACATAAGTACAATTTTGGAACACTACAATCATATCCAAATCCCAAACTTCGCCAGTAATGTTAATTATAAATTTAAGGAATCCAGCTAATCCGTATCTACAAATTCATGGACCATGCGTCACAAACTTGATCCCATTCCAAATTTCAAGCTCTAACCACTTGATACGAAATGGTACCAAATGTGGTATCTCTTAGTACTTTTCGTACACTTATAGTATGACTTGAATGAATGATTATACCCTACACCACAAGGTGGTCAGGGTATTATGTCTTTGTGCATTTGTTTGTAACAGGCAAAAGGAAACTAGATAGACCCATAGTACCTTTTGATGATCTGCATAGAATCACTTTCTGAGTTGATTTATGTATGTCAGTCCGTCTGTCCGTCCGTCCATCCGTCCGTCCATCCGTCCGTCCGTCCGTCCGTCTGTCCATGTAATCTTGTGAACAAAATGCAGGTCGCATTTATTATCCGATTGAGATGAAATTTTTCAAACAACATTTGTTTGGCCCAAGGACGAACCCTATTGAAATTGGAGATAATTGGTAAAAATTTAGATATAGCTCCAATATATATCTTCGTCCGATTTGCACCAAACGTGTAATATCAGCCCGAATAGTATGGAATTTTGCACATACAACCAAATTAGGCATGAAAATAAGTGTGCCAAATTCGATCGAAATCGGTTCAGATATAGCTATAGCTCCCATATATATTGTTCATCCGATTTGTTATTTTTGTCCTCCGCAGCCGTAATATGCACTCTGTAACAACAATATTTGGGGAAATATATCAAATGCAGCTCAGAAATACCTTTGCTAAATTTTATCGAGATCGGTTCAGATTTGGATATAGCTCCCATATATAACTTCGTCCGATTTTATTGTGCACCAAACGTCTAATATTTGCCCAAATGCGATGGATTTTGGCACATACGACCGAATTGAGTCTAGAAGGTAGTATGACAAATTTGGTGAAGATCGGTTCAGATATAGCTATAGCTCCCATATATATTGTTCATCCGATTTGTTGTATTTGTTACCCACAGCCGTAATATGCACTCCGTAACAACGATATTCAGGGAAATAAATCAAATACAGCTCAGAAATATCTTTACTAAATTTTATCATATAGGTTCAGATTTGGATATATCTCTCATATATATCTTTATCTGATTTCAAATTATTTTGCACCAAATGGGAAATACAAGTCCGAATTTAAAAGATACAAATGCTTCGGCATATTTAGCCCTTTGAACTTTAAATTATAATTATAATCATAGCGTGTATGATTGAATTCTCCCATAAAAAGCTTTTAATTGTTATCCGCAGCTCTACTAAATTAGTAATGTGGTGTAGGGTATCATATAATCGGCCCCGCCCGACTTTAGGACTTTCTTTACTGGTTTTCTATATTGATGTAGATAGATATATACTTGTTTCGATTTCGATGAGATATTTGATTCACTTTAATTATTCCTTGTATGTAGAGGCATCAGAAGTAGGAGACCGATATCTCGGATATTCTCCCATTACTAGGTAAACTATTTGATACTACTATGTGTATTTAATAGAGCTCTCGCAACAAACAAGTTTATATTGGGAATTTATATGAAGTAAATCATATCAACTATGAACATAACATTGCTGTATAGGGCATGATATGATTTCGAAGAGGATTTTAATAAAAAAAATTTTCATTGGAGCAATAAATATAGCAATTTGGGCCGATATTATACATATGATGAGCAATAATCGTAAAATCGGACCCTTACCACTATGTGGTGTAGGGTATAAATATTAGTATGTGCAAAGTCTAAATTAACTTGAAAGATTACTTCACATTATATCAATATTATGATTATATTCACACTCTGGTACCCGAGGAACCCACATCATACATTTTCCACCCATACCACCCTCTTAACGTTTACAATCATTATTATCGTCCTGAAAATGATCATTGTTTTTGGTGCTAATAATGATGATATTTAATATGACAAATTACAATAAGCAATTATAAAACGCCTTTTTAAATAGACAACTTAGTGAAGCAAAAACAACAATAGCAACAACAACAAATGTGAAAAATCATACTGTCACAGTTTCATTACATTAACACATTAAGTTTGTTCTTAAAACGCATACTGATGCAATGCCAAATGATTTATACGTGCATATTAGATCGTAGCATCATTTGTGAGGAATGAATTGTACCGGTTAAAGTGTACCAATAGTTCATTGGCAGTATCTGTTTCCATTATATAAGAAACATTCTTGTATATAACTGAATTTTGGTATAGTCCCCATATAACGGCAACTTCCAATATTCGGTATTTTGATCATTTTAGCGACAATATTCATTGGAATTATTTCAAGTTCACTATGGGTACTACAGCCTGGGACAGAAAATTGGCTATGCTGTCAAATGATTTTAGCGACTTATTTACCAGAATTGTGCCGGAAAAATTCCTACGTCTACAACAATAATTGCCCATGCAGATTCACGTCTTCGCATAGATGGACAGTATATTAGGACAATTTAGCTCTGTCCGTCTTCCGTCTGTTGTAATCACGCTAAAGTCAAAACGAAAATTTTGCACAACTCAGTCTTTTGTCTGCTGACAGGTCATGTTCGAAGATGGACTATATCGGTGCACGATGTCGTATATCCCCTATATAACGGTACCCCGATAATCGGAATTTTGGTGATTTTAGCCACATTCTTCAATGGAATTGTGGGAATTTTAACACAAGGAGTTCCGTCGGAGTACTTTACCCCCTAGAAGAGTATTATCTATAAAGGTTCACGATATCACATATCCCCCATATAACTGTACCTCTCGATATTCGGGATCTACGTCTTCGTATAGCCCCCATATAACGGTGCCTACCGATATTCGGTATTTTCACCGTACAACACTATGTGATGGGGGTATTATAAGTTTGATTGGGCCAAAAATTATGTAACAACTCGAAATATTGGTTTCCCCCATAGGAAAGTATATATGGGTCTTCCTAGCTCGCCGAGATGAGTCGATCTAGCTATGTATGTCCGTCCGTCCGTCTGTCCATGTTAATTTGTAATCAAGCTACAGGTCGCAATTATGAACCGATCCTCACGAAATTGAAAATGGAGGTGGGGTTAGGGTCAGAATAGAACCCTATTGTTTTTGATGATGATCGCATAATATTTAAAAACGGACAATTTTTCTGATTCTGCAGTTGCTCTATAGGCTACAATTATGAACCAATCGATGCGAAAATTTACATGGAGTTCGAGTTTGGGACTGGACAGAAAACTACCAATTTGAGCGGCCATCGAACAATAATTAGCGGATAAAATAGACCCTAACTTATATGTTAGAAAATAGGAAAATTTCCACTAAACCGCGAATATTTTTAATCCAAGCCATATCACAAATACATTAAAAGATCACTTCCGATCATTACAGTGATACTAGTAGCCAAGAAATCGGATATATAGCAAAATAGGTACAATACATATGTAAAAGAATTGATCTTTTTTATTCTGCTTATATATCAAGAACCGCTGGGTCGATTTTCACAATTCCCATCAATTCGGAATGGTCTCTTGCCAGAAAAGGATCAAATCTAAGAAATTCGTGGGATAATATACCAATAAAAAAGTTATATATTTTGTTTAAATTTTTTTCCATTTTTTGTCATATTTTTTATCACATGCAATTTTTTCAATTTGACTTACAATTTTGAATTTTAAATTTTCTAAATTTTTACACCCTCCAACACTACGTTTTGAGGGTATTATATGTATGTCGCAATTATCGTCCGATCCTCACGAAATTTTGCATGGGGGTAGGGTCGGAATTGAAGCCTATTGTTCTTAGGATGTGCATTTAGAGGTTTAAATGGCTAAAAAATTTAAATTTTTTCTAATTTTGTAGTCGTTCTATAGGCCACAATTCAAAACTAATCGACATGGAATTTCGCATCGGAAGAGAGTTGAGGACAGAGAAGAAGTCTAGCATTTTGGAAGACCATTAGATTATATTTAGCTGTAAAATGGACCACAACTTTCGTGTGCGATTGTTTAGAATACTTCACAACACTACGGAGTGCGCAAATATTGGCCAAATTCTCCGGGTCAAAAACCTAAGGTTAACCTCTGGGCAGGGCTCTTTGGCATTATTTCAAAAACGAAATCTTCCAAAATGGATTTGGATATAAAGGGACTTCGAACATATTGTAGTGTTGTAGGGTATCACATGGTTGTAACGATATTTTTACCGGAATTATTTCAAATTTTGTATTTGAAGTTCGTAATGGGAACTACAGCTTATGACAAAAAATTTCGTAAATAAATTGGCCATAAAAGTGGTGTAGGGTATCATAAAGTCAGCCCAGCCCGACTTTGGGCTTTCTTTACTGCTTTCCTTTTAAATTTTATAATAACTTATTATTTTTTAGTTTAATGGTAATGCAGAGCGTATGTATTAGTCATTAGTCATATACTGGTAATGCATAGGGCAGTAGCGGTCATTTCAAGACAGTGCTGAAAGTGCCACATGTCATTATAAAATTGTTGCTGCCTTATACGGATAAGTCATTATTATTTTTCCTGCTGGAAGGTATATAGTCGACATACTAGTAATGATAATAGTGACACAATCACCTACCTAATCTGTGCTGGGAATATATTTTGACCTATGTCAGAAGTTTTTCTCTCGAGACTACTATTATCTATGTTTCGTAAATCTGAATGTCAGAATTTTTTCTCTCGAGACTACTATTATCTATGTTTCGTAAATTTGAATTTCCTCTAGATTTTTAATTTTTACTCTCTCCCTCCCCTTAAGTGCACAGCAAACCATTGCCATCAGAAAAGTTCTCATCTAATGTGATTTAATTCATTCGAATTTTTTAGTTCTGCTACAACGAGTGTTGTATGCATGGTTTTAGCTGCCGCTGCCGCTACGACTGCTAGTGTTGTTGTCATTGTGATGCTGTCTGGTCTGTAGACTTTTGGGAGCCAAATGGGAAATGTAATACCCGATGGTGGTTCCATTCATTCATCACACGACATGATATGTGAATATCTATTGTGTGTAGCAATACAATCCGTTGAGCTTAATAAGGGATATGTAATATACATACACACACAAACAAATTTTATACACATGTGACAGAACAAAAGCTGAGGGTGAGGATCACAATACCGACACATGTTAATGATAAATGACCTTGACAAAACGTTGATCTTCTGGTTTGTTTCTGTTTTTTGCCTCTGCTGTGAATGGTTGATCTTGTCATTTTCCCGTGCTGCTCATGTTGAACAGGAAAAAGCTAAAAAAAACAACTATATTTTACGAAATATACAATTTCTTTACAATGCATGTGGTGGAGGGTGGGATTTTCCATTGGCTAGAATCAGAGTGTCATTTCATTTGAAAACCAAAACCAAATGATTAAGCACATCACAATTCTTGACAACATATCAACAATTTGACCTCCTGCTAATTTTCGAAGACCTAAAAAATCATATTTTTCATACCCAACACCACATAGTGGTAATGGTATTATGTCCTTGTACATTTGTTTGTAACATGGAGAAAGAAGCGAGATATACCCCTGGCACTTTTGATGATCTTCGTAGAATCACAACCTAATGCCGTAATTCAATTTTCAAGCAGCTTTCGTTCACCCGAATTTCAAAGAAACCCAGCCTTATCTCACCCAAGTGAAAATTTATTTTTTTTAATTTTAATTTACTGCTATTATTTGAATACAATGTTTCGTACCTTTCATTAGCAGATATTATTTTTAAAGTGCGACAGTGTCGTGCAGATCTAAGTTCATATTTTATTTTCACTTAATAAAACCGATCGTAAATAATTATTAACATTTTTTTATTAACATAAATCAGATAAAAAATGTTGAGATAAAACAGAGCGGACATACCCTCAAAGATTAGGTATTAAATTCGCACTCTATTAGAGTTATTGCTATTCAAAAATTTGACCCCTTTTCGGGGTGTACAAAAAGGAGTAATATTTCTCAATATTCACCAATATGGCCCATCAGCAAACTCGAACTAATTTTGATAAAAACATAGAGCTAAGACCATACACCCAGAGAAAAAATGACAACATCCGTGTATGAAATGACCACATCCGTGTATGATAGTGTATCAACCACGTTTGGTGTCAAAATGAGCACGCTGTTGTCATTTTGACACCGAGATTTTGGCAACGATTTCAACAACAGATGTGCATGAAATGAGCACATACGTGGTCATTTCGAGCACGCCCCGTTGTCAGATTGTCAACGCTTCGTTGTCAGATCGTCAACGCTTCGTTGTCAGATTGTCAACGCTCCGTTGTCGGATTGTCAACGCCCGTTGTCAGATTGAAATCAATGGTGGTCATTTTTTGATATCCGTTCCTTTTCCATTTTATACCCTTAGTAGAAGAAACGACATTTTTTGAAAAGTATTTTATTGAACGAAACCAATTACATAAATTCAATATAAATACATATTTGATTTAACAAAACAATTCGAATTACATATATTCAATGTATAGAAACAAATTAAATTAACTTAAATCTGAAATAAACTTTTCCATTATTCATAGGATATAAGTGAAATGGGTAAGTAATAAAATCTAAAATTGGTATTAAAAAAATTGTATCCTCATTCAGAGAACCAACTTCATACGATTGTAAATGGTAATCAAAGTTTTTAACTTTTACTTGGTTACATAAAATGTAAACATTTTCATTTTCAATTATTAAATGTTTAATTTTGAAAAGTTCAATTGCGGCATTATTTGTTGCTAAATAATAGTTTTTTTTATACCTAGTTCCCTTAAAAAAAATGTCATCAGACACTTTGCAATTTTGGTAATTTAAAACTGGCTTACTTTTTTTGTAACAATATTCCTCTTTTGCCAAATCTTCGATGGTATGCGTATTAATGATAACATTTGGTTCTAAGTTATCTTCGTGTTTTAATAAAAAATTGGAAAATTTCAATCCAGACTTAATAGATAATGAACGACAGGGATTTACTCTTGATGTAGTATTTCCTAAATAGGCTTTTGCTTCCTTGTGTTTAGCTTCGAATCTCATGCTCCAGAGATATTTAAGGGGACCACATTTTCGGATAGCTGTGGGATAGTGGACAAGAAAGTGGTGTTTCGGTTTTAACGAACCGTATAATGTTATATAAAGTGAATGGTGATCTCTAATTAATTCTTCCAATTTTATTAAATCGTCTTCTATATAACTTGGTCTTAAAAGTAAATCGATTATTTGTAATAATATTATAAAAACTTTCCAGTGATCGTTGGAGAAAGGAATTAAATCGCCTACCATTAAAGGTAAAAAATTAGTAAAACACATAGTTTCACTAGCTGTCATTTTTAAGTTATAGTTTTTCAATCTACATAAATCTAGTGGTCCAGATTTATTTCCCACTTCAATTTCTCCAAATTGGAATAAAGATTTTCTGCTGTTAATACAATCTAACGTAACAATATTTTCTTGAATCAGCCCGAGAATTACATTAGACATATCGTAGACACATATGCCCTCGAAAATGTCATGCATAATATCAAAACAAAAATTTTCAGTGACGTTAAAATTTGGTAAAGATTCGAAGATACACTTGTTTTTAATACCTGTTTCTTGAAAATTATTTTCCAATACATTTGAGTTGTAATTCTCTTGGTTTCTTAAACTATCTAAATGCTGAATTGCGTCGAATTGCATTTGGGACTTTTTTCTTCTACATACCCGGCAAAATCTTTTAGAGTTAAATGATTGCACGTAGCCTAAAATACTATTAACTGCTAAATTATCTCCAATAATTACACCTAAAATAAAATGCACCTTCTGAACACTTTGTTGAACACAAATTTCAACCCCTTCTTCTAGAATTTTTAACTCTTCTACAAGATTGTGAAATGAAACTTCATTTCCACGTTCTTTTAAATCCTTTGATGGTATAAACGCAGCAGTTAATATATAATCAAGTTTTGACAACAAGTGCTGTGGCATTGAAGGAAAGCTAATATAACAACCACATATGGAAAATGTATGGGTTCCAAGAGGATTATTAATTTGAAAATCATCCATGTAAAGGACATAGGGAATAACTAAATTGTACTGATATTTTAATAATTTAGTTTTATATAACTCACCGTTTGTAAAATTTTGTAAAACAGGTGAATTTAGGAATTTTTTGGAGTTTTCTAATGTCAAATCTAAGAGATTTGGAATTTTAAAAAGGGCACTTATCATGAATTTCAGTGGCATTATATAAATATTGGATAACTTTGGACCTAAACTGGGATTTCCGCTGATAACAATTTCCGAGACTTGATTGCTAATTACATAAACCTTTGGATCATCATAAAAGTTTAGTTCTTTTAAAATTTTTAAAAGTCTATATTCCGTTCTAGTTTCTTCGAAAGGATTTTTACAAAAGTTTAGTAAGTACCTTAAGTCTTCATAATTTGGATGATCAGTTATATATTTTTCAATTGTACATGAAATGGATGAAAGCAGAATTGAAACAGAATGTTGTATTTCTATAACATGATTTCTAGGCATATAGCTTTGACCATGTAATTGTAAAGACAGATATAAGGTTTTCTTTTTCAAAACATTTAAATCCTTTTCTATTGTATTGTTGTTAATAACAGTTTCACTGTTTGTATAATCATTTTCTTTTGATGATGACATTTCAACTGGCACATTAATGGCTTTAACCATTGGTGGAGCTTTTGTGTGATTCTTGTGAAGTTTTTCTAAATGAATTCTGAATGACGTAAATTTTGTAAATGTTTGCTTACAGTTGTCCTGAACGCATTGTACTTTTAAAAATTTAGTGGACATTAAATGGTCTGTTTTCAAATGAGCTATTAAAAGATTTGCCTTATCAAAATGCTTACGGCAACGAAAGCAAATATACATTTTGAATTGTACTTTAATTATTGTTGCAGAAATTAATAAGTGAAGTCAAATTAACTGATTTTATATCATATACAGTATTAATTTCATAAAAATATTTTTGGATAAAAATCCATGGAATTTGGCAGGCATTTGGATATTTTAAAGAAAGTGCATGAAAAATTTTAAAACATGTATCTAAACATTCGAGGAACGATTGAAATTTTAACAAATTGTGGTTAAAAAAAACATAAAAACCTTTTATATTGAAATCGGACAAACCCTCCACAATTATAAATGGCTGTATAGTTAATCCAGCATTGTAATACTTTTCAGTGACTGTATCAATTTGCCTTTTATAATCGTTAATTGTCGGTAGTCGCAGTACGAAACTTTCCTGCGAATCAGCTATTGTTACTTTTTTTCGTAATTTACCGTTTCCACATTTAAACCTAGCAGGTGATGGTAAAACTGAATTCAACAGTATTGCGTATATATAATCTTGAGCATCTGCAACCGAAATATAAAATAAATATTACTTTTAATGTTTATGATAAATCAGGAATTAAAATTTACCTATGCTGCTTGCCGTCAAAACATTTGCGAAGAGTTGTTTGCAATGTTCGTTATGAATATTTTTCCCATAATAATTGTAAATTTTTTTCTTAAATTGGTCCCATTTAGAAAGTAGAAGATTGCCTTTCTGTGGATACATAATATCGAAATCAATGTTGACCTAAAACGAAACATTAGTATCCATATACAAATAAATAGCTCATGGCTACTTACCAATTCTGAAGCTCTTGCATCGGACAACTTCGTCCATTCAAGGAGAAATGTATGGCTACTTAAATTTTTTATATCTCTTTGCCGTATGTTAAAAGATCTTTTCCATTTTTCGCAGATCGATCCCCAATCATTACATTCTCTTAGTAAGGAAGCTTTCAATGAATTTTCAACTGATTCATCAATTTCGGGAACATCTTTGTTACAAAAATTAGGAGATGTGTGAGTTGCTGCTTTGCTTGTGCTAGGCTCGGAAATCAAAAGCTTTATTCTTTTGGACTTCTTGTTTCTATACTTGGCATAAAGTTTTCCGCTTGCGTTGTTCTTTCCTTTTCTTGAAATGTAATAATAATCCTAAAAATAAAGACATATTATAAGTTAAGAAACTACATAATCAGATACGTTGTTTATATTGTTAATCTTACCCTCATTTCGTTTTCAAGAGGAAAAACGGAACAAATTTCATCCAATATGCGCATATAGTCTTGAGTGTAAAGAGTAACATTGTTGGTTAAAATATCTTCAATAATTATATTAATTATATCATCTCTTTGCTCGTCACTTAATTTCTTATTAACGCTACTACATTCAAGCGCTAGTTTCCCCTTCGAGGTATGTGTTAACAATTCCGTTAGATCCTATATTAAATAAAAAAACTACATTAACTATGCTTACACAAATATTACTCTTACCTTACCTCTGACAAAATTCCTTTGGCTTTTGAGCAGTTCGAACCTGTAGTGTCGGGAGTACCAGGAGTACTTGCAGGTGTCTCGTTGCGTTTCCACCATTCACCTATTTTAGATGGAACTGACATAGTTTCGTCATCAATCCCGAGCTATTGTTATGACAATATTAATACTGAGTTCAACTCTGTAAAACAAATAATACGTACCTTTCGTTTTTTCCAAGCAAAGAGCTTTTCTCTGAATTCAACACGCAGTCCCAATGGTGGCACTGCTTCCTTTAAATCTTCTTTTTTCAAGTACTGCAAGCTGCGAAATGTTACATGTGATGCTAAAAGAACAAAAAAGAAAATTCTTTGTTAATTACACTGATTAACTGAAAAATTCATTTTTATTTACTTACCTTTTAATTGTTCAAAAAGCGACTCCATATTTATTCCTTTTAAGAACTCCCTTAACATATAATCGTCCTCATTGTTTTCCGCATCTTGACTGCTGCAATGGTTTGTATCGCGAACCACAACAATATTGCCATCGATTTCTAACAACTCACCAATGATATTTTGAGGATCTTGCGAATTATTATTCATTTTCAATAAATTTTTTGCACAATGCGTCCTTTCTCTTTCAATAACACGGAAAAAATGGTAAATATGCAGCCGATTGCACACGAGTAAAAAAAATGACAACGGTGGTGCATGATTCATACACGGTAGTTGCTAAAATGGCAACGATCGTGTACGATTCATGCACGTCGGTGTACAAAGTAACAACGGTGGTGCATCATTATGCAGGTGGTGGTGCATAATTCATACACGACCGGTGTCATATTGACAACGACCGTGTGTGAATCATGCACCACCGTTGTCATTTTTTACTCGTGTGTAATCGGCTGCAATTACCAATATTACAAATGGACAAATTAAGCACGGCTGTTGTTGGTACCGAAAGTTGACCACGTCTCGGTGTCAATTTGAGCACGTTCGTGCACAATTCACCAACAGCCGTTGTTGAAAAATATAACAACGGGTCGTTGCGAAAATGACAACATACGTGCTTGATTTCGCAACGGGATTTTTCCCTCAGTGTAGATTCGATAAGGACATATTTAAAAAGTAATAAATTCTTATAAATATCTGCTATCAATTTATCTGGGGTGAAATAAAAAAACTGCAACAAAGTCAAATAAAATATTTTTTAATTTATTAAATGAAAGCAATGAATGTCGGAAATAGCATTAAATTTTAGAATAAGTTTAGATTGGTTCGAATTGGCCACCTTTGCCACGAATTATGGCCTTCAAATGGCTAATGAAAGCGTGACACGATGCCATGTTGCTCTGCGGTATTTTGGACAATTCGCGGCAAAGCGCTTGCTTGAGGTAATCGACACTTTGGAAAATTGGAATACTCCAGACACAATAGTCCAACGGAGATTTTGGTGGACATTGTGCGCTGGAAATGAGGAGAGGAACCTCATTTTGTAACCATTCTTGGGTGGCGCGTGCTGAGTGCGATGGTGCTGAGTCCTGTTGGAATGTCCAAGGTCTGTGGCCAAAATGTTTGCGTGCCCAAGGTTTTAATACACCCTCCAGAAAATTTTCGCGATAATATTCGGCATTTATTCTGATGCCATCATGGCCGGCGCTTGAGTTTTGGTGGCCAACCGAAGGTGCACATTTTCAGCTGACCTCTTTGGCAAGTAAACATGATCATTTTGTTTGTTTACAAACTGCTGGACAACGAATGTTATCTCATGAGAAAACCAAATTCGGCAGTTCACCACTTTCGGCCAAGCGAAGCAACTCTTAGCTCTTTTCAGTCTATTTTCTTTCTGTTGCGGTGAAAGTCCCTGCACATTTTGAAATTTCAATGGCTTTACAACGATCTCAGTTTTCAATATTTGCCGAATGGAATATTGCGATATGTTCAGCTCACGGTCCATTTTTCGGCCACTGCGACGCGGGTTTCGATCAAGTCGCTTCTTTCTATTTCGAACCATTTCTGCTGAAGTTTCTGTTTTCTTCCGTCCACTTCCTTGACGTCGGGATATGCTTTCAGTATCACGGTAACGAGCGATGGTACGAGACACAAAAGATTTATTCACATTTAAATGTTGGAGTGCTCTAGCCACTTGTGGTTTTCCAGCCAAATATTAAGATATCATCACGCTTAAATTACATCACGAATAACTTTTTTCAGAAAAATTCTCACCAAAATGCACTGGAATAATTTAAATAGCTGTCGGACGAGTGGCTTAGAAATGACAGCAGTCTGAAGTTGGTTGCAGTTGTTTCATCTCACCCTCTCGAATGTAATAGTAGTGTTTTTTTTACTACCCTAGTAGTAGTGTTTTTTTTACTACCCTGCACCACATAGTGGTAAGGGTACTATGACTTCTGTAATATGTAGAAGGATACGAGATAGGCTCATAGTTACTTTTGAGGATCTTCATAGATATACTTTCTGAGTCGATTTATACATTTTAGTCCGCCCATCCGTCCGTCCATGTATTCTTGTGAACAAAATGTTGGTCGCTTTTATTATCCGATTGAGCTGAAATTTTGCAAACAATATTTGTTTAGCCCAATGACGAACCCTATTGAAATTGGTTATAATCGGATCAGATTTAGATATAGATCCCATATATATCCTCAACCGATTTCGGGTTAATTGTGCACAAAATGACCAATATAAGTCCAAATAACCTGTATTTCGGTAAATAAAATTTCGAGAAAATTGGTTCAGATAGCTCCCATATATATGTTCCATACGATTTGGTGTTTAAGTCCCTCACACATATATCCTTAGTCCAATTTCAAGTTTATTGTACAAATAATGGCTAATATTAGCCCAAATGGAGTGAATTTCGGGACCTACGTTTCCATTTTGTGCAACTCGGCTCCGATATATGTTTATACCCTACCCACTATGTGTTGGGGTTATTATAAGTTTGATTGGGCAAAAATTATGTAACACCTCGTAATACTGGTCTCTTATAGGAAAGTAAATATGGATCTTCTTATCTCGCCGAGCTGAGTCGATATGTATGTCCGTCCGTCCGTCTGTTCATGTCAATTTTTAATCACTCTACAGGTCGCAATTGTGGTCCAATCCTCACGAAATTTTGCAAGGAGGTGGGGTTATGGGTTGAAATGGACCAAAAACTGAAAATTTCCTGATTTACAGGTTGCAACATGGGGCTAGAGTTTAGAGCTGGGCAGAATCCTTCCAATTTATTTAGTGAATGAAATAGACCATAACATTTGTGTTAAATAAAGGTCAATTTTTCCATTAAACCGCGAATATTTTTAATCCCGGCGAAATCTCTAATAGACGAAAAGGTAAATTCTGACCGTTACCGTTACGATAATACATATATCGGACATATATAGCGAAATATATACAATGTGTATATACAAAGGAAAGGGATGTTAGCTAGAATGCTTATATCTCAATAATGGCTGGACCGATTTTGACAAATTTTGTCAATTCAGAATGCCCTCTCGGTATAAAAGAATAAAATCGGCAAAAAAAAATCGCATAAAAAGATGCCAATAATGAAGTTATTATTATTTTGTAGTATTTTGTGGCATTTTTTATTTTTTATCGCATGCGATATTTTTTAATTTGGCTTATAATATTGAAATGTACCATTTGCAATATTTTTTCACTCCACAACACAGGTTGGGGTTATTACATACAGATTGCAGTTATCGTCCGATTCTCACGAAAATTTTCATAAGGGTAGGATTAGGCTCAGAAGGGCTAGGCCTATTGTCTTAAAGATGTTCGCAATATATGTAGGGGTTGAAATGGACCAACAACAAAAAGTGTTCCTGATTTTGCAGCCGTTATAAAGGTCACATATAGAAACCAAACGACCCGAAATCTCGCATGAAGTAAGAGTTTGGGACAGCGACGAAATACTACTTTTATGTGCAAACAAGTAAAAAAGCTGTAAGTTCGGCCGGGCAGAACTTCGAATACCCTCCACCACTTGGAACGAATTTGGCATTTCTCAAAAACAATTAAATCCGTTAAAAAAATTCTGTTAAAATCTTAAAAATACCGAATGTAGCTATTATATTATATAGACATGAACCTGCGTAGTTAACATTTGTTATAAGCCATTCTAATATTCAAATGCGGAACTTAAAAAAATCGGTTATAATGTCGATAAAATCAAAATACCGAATATCGGGAGGTACCGTTATATCGGGGCTATACGAAGACGTGAACCTGCACGGACAATTTTCTGTCTTAGGCTGTAGTATCCATTACAAACTTTAAATACCAAATTTGAAACAATTCCGGTGAATAAATTCGCTAAAATCATCAAAACACCGAATATCTGGAGGTACTGTTATATGGGGACTATACGAAGACGTGGACCTGCACAGACAATTTTCTGTCTTAAGCTGTAGTATCCATTACGAACTTCAAATACCAAATTTGAAACTATTCCGGTGAATAATGTCGCTAAAATCATCAAAATACCGAATATCGGGAGGTACCGTTATATGGGAGCTATACGAAGACGTGGACCTGCACAGACAATTTTCTGTCTTAAGCTGTAGTATCCAAATTTGAAACTATTCCGGTGAATAATGTCGTTAAAATCATCAAAATACCGAGTATCGGTAGGTACCGTTATATGGGGGCTATACCAAAACGTGGACCTACATGGCCCATTTTCAATACCAAAATATTTATAAAAATTGTGACTTATAGTCGGATCTGTGATTTATAGTGCTACAAAAAAATATGCACTAAGGACTAAAAGTACGAGCCGGCAACGAGGACCGGGCCCTACAACATTATTATAACTTATAAAAATAATATTATAAGTTTAATTTTATTTATGTAACATTTTATTTATGTAACTTATTTATTCTGCTTATAAGTCAAGAACCGCTGATTTTCACAATTCCCATCAATTCGGAATGGTCTCTTGTCAGAAAAGGATAAAATCTAGGAAATTCGCGGAAAAATATAGCAATAAAAAAGTTAATATCTTTTGTTTCATTTTTTTCAATTTTTGTCATATTTTTTATCGCATGCGATTTTTTCAATTTGACTTCCAATTTTGAATTGTAAATTTTTTAAATTTTTACACTCCGCATCAAAAGAGAGTTAAGGACAGGGGTATTATTTTTAACATTATTTCAGAAACGAAATCTTCCAAACTGGATTTGGACATAAAGGGGACTTCGAACCAATTGTAGTGTTGTAGGGTATTACATGGTCGGCCCCGCACTACTATAGCCTTTGCTTACTTGTTTTTTTATATTTATATTTTCTGTACCAAAGTCAATTAAATGCAATTGAAAAAAAAATAATTTCGACCTCGTACCCTATCAGATATAAAGATGGAATTCAGTGAATACTTACAACGACAAATTATACCCTTTAGAGAGGGTATATATCATTTTATACGCCCAAAACATGCATCATCGAAATAACGGTTTTACACCCTTGGTCACTTTGCACCAATCCGTTTCAGAACATTTGGAGTCGATCTACCGATGTCTGTTCGTCTCCCTGTCTGCTTGGCTGGCTGGTGCCTAGGTCAAGTGCGAAAATGGACGATATCGGTCCACGCCATCAAGATTTCGCACATCTCAATATTTCCATTAACACAAGATCTGTTATAAAGATGACACAGATCGGACCATTTTTTCTGGTGCCTCCCCCCACATAGGGTTCACGATTTCTAAAAAACAAAACGCTGAAAGAAAGTGAAGTAAGCATCCAACTTTCTTCAAATTTCACACATCCAAATATTTTTGCTAACCAAAATCTGTTGTGAAGATGAAATATATCTGATAACTCGCCCACAAAGGGTCACAATTTCCAATACTTATATCTGTCATAACTTGCGAAACAAGTCGACGATTCTTTACAACTTTCTATATCTAAACATTTCCTTTAACCAGAAATCTTATATGAATATGTAATTTAGAACAACGTTTGAACGATGGTAATGTTTACCAGGGAATTTATGATTTCGCATAAATTTAGATATAAATGTATATAAATATCTTGCCTCACGCATATCTTCACATTTTCCACAAATGTGCACATATCTCATATAAAGTATAGTCGATATAGTCCAAATCTGGCACGCTGTAATATTTACATCAGTCTTAATTCAGATACGAATTGGTCATTATTTGCCAACTTCTTCGGAACCTCCCCATAAAGGGTGAACAATTTGAATAATCAAAGCTTTTGGCTGGGTGTATACATTTGACGGCAAAATCGACTGATATTACTTTACCTGTTTTTTATATTTGTAACCGCAAACTACCGAATGTGCCTCATCAAATTTACGGTCTTAGACCCCATTTCTGGCTGGCTAGTATGACTTCGAAAGGAGAATCCGACAAACATATTGTGATATTTTTATCATATTTAATTAAGGTTCGCAGAATTGTCATACCCTTCTTGCAGTTACTCTCAACAAATGTGAAATTATTGTCTGATTTTGGAGGGTATCTCTGCCGTCACTACAGTGCTTTATCACCATATTTCACCACTTATCGGTGTTTTCATAAACAATAAAAAATTCTAATAATTATTTACAATCGATCGATTTAATGAAATGACAATAAACAATAAAAAACTTAAAATTCAATCGGGACAAACCGTTTGCCTCCGATTAATTTTTGTGTACGCCATTAAAAAGTAATTTTAGTTAACGCCAAACATATAAATAAAGGAAGTATAGAAAGCGCACAAGATAGTATTAAAATTGTAGTCGGGCTATTAAATTCAAATTTGGAACTTTATTCTTAAGAAACGAGCTAAATTCGCTATGTGGAAACTGCTAATTTTTTTATTGATTTATGGTGGATGTCCCACTGAACAAGCGAACAGTGAACATCTAATGGATTATCACTATGATGGACCTCCCACGGTCCCATCTTATAGTGGACCTCCCACTGAACCATCTTATAATGGACCTCCCACTGAACCATCTTATAATGGACCTCCCACGGTTGCACCTTATAATGGACCTCCCACTGAACCATCTTATAATGGACCTCCCACTGAACCATCTTATAATGGACCTCCCACTGAACCATCTTATAATAAACCGCCCACGGTTCCACCTTATAATGGACCTCCCACTGAACCATCTTATAATGGACCTCCCACTGAACCATCTTATAATGGACCTCCCCCTGAACCACCTTATAATGGACCTCCCACTGAACCATCTTATAATGGACCTCCCACTGAACCCTCTTATAATGGACCTCCCACGGTCCCATCTTATAATGGACCTCCCACTGAACCATCTTATAATGGACCTCCCACGGTTGCACCTTATAATGGACCTCCCACTGAACGATCTTATAATGGACCTCCCACTGAACCACCTTATAATGGACCTCCCACTGAACCATCTTATAATGGACCTCCCACTGAACCATCTTATAATAAACCGCCCACGGTTCCACCTTATAATGGACCTCCCACTGAACCATCTTATAATGGACCTCCCACTGAACCATCTAATAATTGACATCCACGGACCTCTTCGATACAACTATATAAAAACGCCTTCAGCAACATTTCTGCCTACATTGAATTTAACGAGGTATTAAATTTTATAAAAGCCACAACAAGATTTATTAAAAATTAAAGTATATTTTTAGGCTTAAAAATTATTATTTTAGGCTTAAATATATTGTTTTTTTTTTTGCTCCTACTTTGCAAATTCTAATAATTGCGTCAGTGCTAGGTCAGGTGTGAAAAACACAACGATCAAAAAAAACGAAATAAACAATAAAAACTCTTCAAATTTCACACATACAAACATTTTTGCGAATACCATATCTGTTGTGCAGATGATATATATCTGTGATACCTCACTCACAAAGGGTCACAATTTTCCATACCTTTATCTGTCATAACTTGCGAAACAAATCAGCCATTCTTTACAAATTGCTATATCTAAATATATCTTTCTTTGCCAGAGAGACCTGAGATAAATATCGAATTTATGATTTTTCATAAATTGGATATAAATGTGGATATTTTAATATGTATTACATGAAGCATGGAATGGAATGTTAACATTTTCTAAAAATTATCACATATGTCATGTAAAGTGAAGGAAGTAGTCGATAAAGTCCAAACCTATCACGTCGAAATATTTATATCATATTTATTTAGGTCCGATACGAAATGACCAATATTGGCCCATTTTTTTCGGAGCCAACTGCATAAGGGGTTAAACATTTGAACTATCATAACAGAAGTCATAATATTTTTAATAATCGTACATTGGCTGAGGGTATACTTGTGTCGGCAAAACCGACCGATACTTTTTAATTTGTTTAAATATATTCTGACTTCTGTTATGATTATTCAAATTGTTGACCCACTATGGAGTAGGTCCGCAAGGAATGGGCCAATATTGTCCATTTCGTATCGGACCCAAACAAAGATGGTATAAATATTGTGATGTGCCAACTTTGGAAAATATCAACTACTTCTTTCACTTTATATGGGATATGTGATAATTACTAGAAAATGCTAGAATGTGCATGAGCTACCAGATATAGCCGACCGAAGTATTCCATTTTCATGCGTCATTTAATACAGATAAAACTATTGTTGTGGGCAAAAATACAAGAAATGCGAAATCATAAATTCAGCCTTCTGGTTGAGAGAAATATTTAGGTATAGGAAGTGTAAAGAATTGTTGACTTGTTTCGCAAGTTATGACAGGTAAAAATACTGATTGTACCAATTAACATTGAATCGGATGTTAATTCAGCATTTTATGAAATATTCAAAATTTTGACCCTTTTGGCCCTTCACAGCAGATCTTATGTTAGTAGAAATTTCTTATTCTTATTTCGGATTTTATAATCGTTTTGGTTATTCAAAACTTTTACCCTCTGCGGGGGAGGTACAAGAATGAATGGTCCGATCTCTACCATCATAATAACAGATCTTGTGTTGATGAAAATAATGAGATGTGCCAAGTCTGAATGGAATCGGATGTTAACTTTGCGTTTTATGAGCTTCATGGATATTCAAAATTCTGACCATCTGTGGGTGAGGTACTTACTGGAGTGGGTGAGTTCTGGTGGCCAACCGAAGGTAACATTTTCAGCCGACCTCTTTGGCAAGTAAACACGATCATTTTGTTTGTTTACAAACTGCTGGACAACGAATGTTTTCTCATCGGACCAAGCGAAGCAACTCTTTCGGCCAAGCGAAGCAACTCGGCCACTGCGATGCGGGTTTCGATCAAGTCGCTCCTTTACTTTTCGAACTATTTCTACTGATGTTGCTGTCCACTTCCTTGACGTCGGGCGTTCACGCACTTCAATCAGGAGATTTTTAAAAATTCTTTCGTTAAAAAGTTTACGATTTTAGATAAAAAAAATAATCTTTTGATTAGGAGGTCCGTTAACTATGTTTTAAGTCCTCAAATGTATGTATATACAAGATGTATGTATATACAAGATGATGTATGTATATACAAGATGAAAAAATGCAACCAACTTCAGACTGCTGTCATTTCTAAGCCACTCGTCCGACAGCTGTTAAAATTATTCCCGTGACACCTCATTATATTGTTTACAAGCGTACAAAAGCATTTTAGTAAGAATTTTTCCAGAAAAAAAATTATTCGTGATGGAATTCAAGCGTGATTTCTTTATATTTGGCTGGGAAGCGCTTGCCGGGAATAGGCCAAAATACCGCAGAGCAATATTCGGGCAGCGTGTGACGGTTTCATTGGCCATTTGAAGGCCATAATTCGTGCCAAAGGTGACCAATTCGAACAAATCTGAACTTATTCTAACATTTGACGCTATTTCCGACATTTTTTTACTTTCATTCAATAAAATTAAAAAAAAAAAATAAAAATGATGGCTTTTGACTTAGTTGCAGTATATCTATGGATAAACCGGGTGATACTTTCTATCTTGTTAACATTTAACTTCGTCATTACATATCACACAAAATCTCTGATTTCAAAACGAAACCTTTTCTACGAAATGGTACAATGCCAATGTGCTTAAAACATGCTGCTGATACTAGTCGATGTTTTTTTTTTTTTATTTTCCCAAAAATGTTAATGTTTAATTAAAAAAAATGGTTATCAATTTACAGCTAATGGGTACTTCTTTTTGCCAAAGAGTTAATGACCGAACAAAACGAGATACATTTTAGCTTTGCAAAATATTTTCATATAAAAAGCAGTGCAAAGTTAACAATGCATCGAAAAAACATTTCGCGATCTAAAAAGAAAGAACAACCACAAAATGTTTAATAATTTCTCGAAGACATTTGCCATGGTTTTTATGGTTGCTTTTGCTGGCGCATTCTCACAGGACTTTGATAATTTCATTCCAAAAGTGCGCCGTGAAAATGTTGCCAGATTGATTTTAAATTCGAAAAGTAGCCCGGAAGTCATTTCATTATGTTTCGATAGTTATAATTATTATTGGAATGCATCGAACACCGTGTATCGCAGCCAATACGATTCATGTCTTACAACAGCAGCCAAAGGAAATTCGGCTATCAATGAGGAAGTTGCATCAAACATAACATATGTGATCACGCTACAGGAAGAATCAGCCAAAGAGTATGAGGAATGTAATGAAGAAAAAGGAGACGCTCTTGCATATTTTCAATGTACAACCAAAGCGGTGAGTAGACCATTTTTTATACACTCCACCATTCTTTGTAGGGTATCTTAGCTTTGTCATTCCCTTTGTAACTCCTCGAAATATTCACAATAGACCCTACAAAGTATATATATTTTGAATCAGCGTCCGTCTGTCTGTATGTCAATCTGCCTGTTGTAATCACGCTATCCTTCGATCGAATTGAGATAGAAGGTTAAAATTGCATACATGCATAGTTTACAAGTAGGCAGGTTAAGTTCGTAAATGGACCATGTCGGTCCACGTTTTCGTATAGATCCCATACAACGGTACCTCCCGATATTCGGTATTTTCATGATTTTAGCGACATTATCTACCGAAACTATTTCAAATTTCGTATTTGAAGTTCGTAATGGGTACTACAGCCTATGACAAAAATGTTTGTATGCAGGTCCACGTCTTCGTATAGTTACCTTATAACGGTACCTCCTGATAGTCGGTATTTTTACGATTTCAGCAACATTATTCACCGGAATCGTTTCAAATTTCCTATTGTAAGTTCTTAATGGGTACTACAACCTACGGCAAAAAATTTCGTATGCAGGACCGCGACTTCAAATAGCCGTATGGTGGCTACTTCGGTACCTCCCGATACTCGGTATTTTCATTATTTTTGTGACATTATTCACAGGAATTGTAACAAATTTCGTATTTAAAGTTCGCAATGGGTACTATAGACTATGAGAAAAAAAATTTCGTATGCAGATTCACGTTTTCGTGTATCCCTCATATAACGGTACCTCTCGATATTCGTTATTTCAACGATGTTAGCGACATTATTCACTGGAACTGTTTCAAATTTCGTATTTGAAGTTCGTAATGGGTACTATAGCAAATGACAAAAAGGTTGACATCTTCGTATAGTCCCCATATAACGGTTTTCAATTAAGTGATAGTTTTCAGAATCTTTTTTTGAAAATTTTCATGTTCCTTCCAAATGGTGGAGGGTATTAAAAGTTCGGCTTGGCCGAACTTAGCTGTTTTTTTACTTAATTGTTTTTCATGAAAATGTTAATGTTTCTTCATAATTATCTCTTTTTTCAGGCTACCAATGCTGCCAAAACCTCTCGTGACATCCAAAACATATCCAACGATAGAATCCAATATGTTACGATGCGTAGCGATATGGTGAAATACGATTGCGACGACTGTACCGGTAAATGTAATGCTGCTCATAATGCTGAGCTAGCCAAGGTAGAAGAGGGCTTGTTGGATTGCTTGTCTGGCAAAATTCCCCCACCTACTCCCCCCACGCCTACCACGTCATCGACAACAACCTCTCCAACTCCCAGTTCAACCACAACCACTGCACAACCATCTGTAGAAACAACAACTTCGGATGAGTGATTTCAAAGCTGTCGTTATTTGTTCGGACCCTTGTATGACACTGACAACTGCAACATGATTGATGAATTTTATGTATGTAAACAGGCTTTCATCATGGTACAATAATAAGAGTATTGCATTTATCATAGAGGTTTATTAGATTAGTTGTCGAAATAGTTATTGTGATTGAAACCACGCTGAATTAGATAAACAATTAGTGAGCAAAACATTAACGGATTTTGACATTTTGTCTGATTTTAAAAATCTAATGGGACACCTTATTACTGTACCATGATTGCAATATTATAATTTTATTCTATCCCGATTATATGTTCTATATTCAAAATATTTTATCTGCAAAATATATATATCATACAATAGCTGATTTATAGCGCATTTATATTATCGTACTTCATCATAATTCGGTAAAAATATTGGATGTGCTTAGATTATTGAAAATCAGCGAAAAATTTCTCCTTTTAGGATTTTTTTAAATGTTTGTCATTTGTTTGTCAAGTACCTGAAAGAGTAGTCTCAGATGTAAATATCCGTAAATTACAGATCAGCTTTGCCAAGTTTAGGATATGCATGTAGAATATTGTTTTATTTATTTATTTTTTATGCAACTATATAATTTGAACCGGTTGTTGTTTCGGGTTCCTTTCCAGCTAAGCAATCTTGCAATTGAGCATGAACCATTGCCGTGTCCTTTACATATATATCCGAAGCATTGGAACTACAGACATTTTGACTGTACTGAATTTGCTCATATTTCAGTTTGATGTATTGAACTCGATCTTGGGCCAGAGTTTGAACGCCATAAGCTTGGGATGTTGCTCTGACAGCCTAAAAAAGATAGTAATTTCAATTTTTAGAAAGGCCCACATAACTAAGTTGCAGGAGAAAAATTTAACATATTCAAACAAAAATAAATAAATAAATACAGGGTGAGATGAAAAAACTGCAACCAACTTTAGACTGCTGTCATTTCTGAGCCACTCGTCCGACAGCTGTTAAAATTATTAAAGTGACAGCTCATTATATTGTGTACAAGCGTACAAAAGCATTTTTGTAGGAATTTTCCAGAAAAAAGTGCAAGAACTTCCACCGAAGCAGATAGAAAATAGACTCAAAAAAGCTAATAAGTTGCTTCGCTTGGCCGAAAGTGGTAAACTGCCGAAATTGGTTTTCTCCGATGAAAAAAGATTCGTTGTCCAGCAGTTTGTAAACAAACAAAATGATCGTGTTTACTTGCCAAAGAGGTTAGCTGAAAATGTGCTCCTTCGGTTGGCCACCAGAACTCAAGCGCCGGCCATGGTGATGGTGTGGACCGACATAACAGCCGATGGTCGCTCTCCGCTCGTATTAATCAACCGTGGCATCAGAATAAATGTCGAATATTGTCGCGAAATATTCTGGAGAGTGTATTAAAGCCTTGGGCACGCAAACATTTTGGTAGCAGACCTTGGACTTTCCAAAAGGACTCAGCACCATCGCACTCAGCACGCGCCACCCAAGAATGGTTACAAAATGCCGTTCCTCGCTTCATTTCCAGCGCACAGTGGCCACCAAAATCTCTGGATACCAATCCGTTGGAAAGCAAGGTTGGCACTAAAAAATACCAAAGTGTCGATCACCTCAAGCAAGCACTTCGCCGAGAATGGGCCAAAATACCGCAGAGCAACATGCGGCCAGCGTGTGACGGTTCCATTAGCCGTTTGAAGGCCATAATTCTTGCCAAAGGTGACCAATCCGACATTTTTTTGCGTTCATTCAATAAAATTTAAAAAAAAAATGTAAAAATTATGGCAATTGACTTTGTTGCAGTTTTTTATCTCACCCTGTATATACTGGAACAATAACGTCTGTAAAACTCACCGCATCATTGCTACACGAGAAAAAGCCTGATGGATCCTCACCAAAATCACAATCATTGAATGCACCACAAATTTGTTGAACAGTGCTACTGACCGAATCTGCAGCGGGTGCAACCTCGTTACGAACATCGTACTGAGAATTGGCACTCTTATCCAAACATTCCTGATATTGAGCCTCATACTCATTCGTTATATCGTTCAATTTCGGAAGATATACCGAGAAACATTGTTGGCTTCTCGATGGGTCGTACTGCACGGATGAGACGGAACTCAAAATGGTGTTGGCCAAACCATAATCATCCTGCGCCTTAACAATGGCAATTAGCGCAAATACGCCCAGTATAAAGAAATTGTATAAACTCTTATTAAACATTGTCGTTGTCAAGTTTACCAAACGACTATTTGATGCGATATCTGTTGCAAATTCTGGTTTATATAGATCTGTTTTAGTCGCTTATATTAATGAGATGGCTTAAGAAACATCTGGACCAACAATTACAAGGTGTGTCGTTTAAAATAGCAAATAAATAATTAATGAATTAATTAGAAAATGAAACTGCAAATATTTAAAAAAATAAAGCATCTGCACAAATCATATTTACTTAGTCATGTAAAAACTGTAATTAGTCTTATAAAGAATGTTGCATAAGTACAAACGACGTTATTTTTGGAAATTGTCCACATTCACTATGTGAAAATTTGACTTATGGTAAAATCGATGGCCTATTAAAAATACCTAAGATTTGAAAGTGCCATTGTGCAGAGGTAATAGTTTTACTGCAGATTTTTGTGAGAAGGTTTAATCTACCCACAAAGAAATCGATATATTGGGACACAAGACTCCAAAATACCGAAAATAAGGAGGTGCCGCTATATCGGAGGAAGTTACATATCCAAACGGATATATCCTATTTTCAATGCTAAACATCCTAGGAATAATATCAATGCATTTGCAAATCTTCAAAGCCATATTTGCCTAGGACCTCTAAAATACCCAAAATCAACCGTTATTTGGGCGAGTGTGAACATTTGTATCGTTGAATATTCATTCATTCAATGAAAAATAGTTTATAAAAGCGACTTGTTGACTTTTATATATTTGATATTTAAGAAGAGAACACATGGAACAAGTTTTCTACTGGCTTAAGTCCTCGGCTGGCTATATATATTAACCAAGGAGCGTAGGGTGACAGGTATAAATGATGGGCCGAAATTGAAATAAGTCAACCTAAAACTCATTTTTCTTTCACAAAGAAGCCAGACGTTGACTTAACCTGCAAGTATGTATCTAGTAACAAGTAAAAAAAAAACAGTAAGTTTGATCGTGCCGAACTTTTAGTACCCTCCACCTTTTGGTAAAGAAAACATTTTTATATAAAAGTATCTGAATTCGACCATGTTCCACTTTAAACTACCAAATGCTCAAAAAAAAAAAAACATAAAGTGGGTGAGGCTGTTATATGAGGACCATACCAAAACGGAAACCTCTATAGACAATTTTAAACTTCAAAGGATTTTCATCTACCAAATCTTCTTAAATACCAAATTTGATAAAGTTTCGTTGGTAAATTTGACTAGTATTATCAAAATACCGAATATCAGTGGGTATTATTGGGTATGGAAAACGTGGACCCAAATATTCAATGTTCTGCCGCCGCAGCTAGAACTCATTATGTACTACAAATACTAACTTTTAGACAAATTCTTAGAAAAATGTGAAACAAAAATTATCAAAATAATGAATATACGGAGGTATCTGTTGGGCTCCATAAAAAAGTGGACCTATACATTCAATGTTGCGCTACCGGAGCTAGAACATATTATGATCTACAAATACCAATTTTTAGGCAAATTCGTTGAAAAATGTGGAGAAAATAATCAAAATACGAATATCGGGAGGTACCGTTATATGGCGACTATTCCAAAACGTCAACTGATATATCTCATTTTCAATATCAACCATCCTAAACGCAATGCAAATTGTTTAACCAAATTTTTTTAAGCTCTATGTCTACGTAGCGTTAAGTTTGGCCGAGAGAAATGAGAAAAAGAAACCCTTTAAAAATAAACATGTAAAAAATCAGATAAGTTCGGTCGGGCCGAACTTTATATAACCTCCACCATTTGCAAGAAACTTGAAAAAAAACATTTCGTCGGAAAATACAGCTCAAATGAAAACCGAACTTTATATACGAAATTTGAAACAATTCCGGTAAATAATGCCGCAAAAATCATGAAAATAACGACCATCTTGGAGCATCGTTATATAGGCGCTATACTGAAACGTGGAACTATTTACCCCTTCCGTTGATTTTAAGACAATTCCTTTAAAAAATTTTTCTGAAATCATCAAAATATCGAATATCGCGGGGTACCGTTATATGGGGGCTATACGATCGTGGACCTATATAGATAATTCTCTTCAAGAGGATATAGATAATTCTCTTCAAGAGGATAAAGTACTCACAATGAACTCCTTGTGTGAATTTTCAAAAATGTGGCTAAAATCATCCAAATACGGAATTTCGGGGGATACCGTTATATGGAGGATATGCGATGTCGTGGATGTTTGTTATCAATTGCAATTTTCATATTCAAAACTAACTTAAAAATCTGTTGAAAATGTGTTAAAATCATCAAAATATACTTCAATTTCAAAGGAGGAAATATTTGTCATCAATTTTCAACGTGAGTCTCTAAACAAAAGAAATGCGTATACTTAATATGTAACAAATCAGATATTCAATTTTGGTTTATAACCTTTTTAATTTTCGGCAACTTTATCACTTTTTTAACTTCACCATAATATAAAGGGTTTGTCATTTCGTTTGTATCAACTAGAAATAAACATTTGATCTGCATTCAATGAAGTGTCAATTTAGCGATGTCTGTCCGTTTGTCTGTCCATCTGTGTAAATCACTGTTTTACTCAGATGTGTTTTAGATCTACAGGACTTTTTATACCCTCAGCCATATGGCTAGGGCGGGTATTTATCATTTGATAAGGCCAAAACATGTCTCATCGAAATACAGGTTTTGTACCAAATCCGTTATAGGACTTTTGGAGTCGATCTAGCGATGTGTGTCCGTCTGGCTGGTGCGCACGATAACTCTCGGAGGCAGTATATGATTTGGTCCAAACTTGGTACATCGTACTATTATTATCAAACTTAGATCGAGTTCGGAGATGGCCAGTATCGGTTCATTGCTTCCGGTAAATCCCCCCACAAATTTCAAAAAAAAAAAAAATACTGCATAGAAAAAGAAAGGATCATCCGATAATCCAACTTTGCAAATCCGAATATTTGTATCAGTGCTAGGTCAGGTGCGAAAATATAAAATATCTATTCACTCCATCAAGTACCTCCCCCAGAAATGGTCAACATTTTTAGTAACTGTAACCAATTGTCTTCAAATTACACACATCACAATATTTTTATTAACCCAACGTATAGCGTGAAGATGGAATATATCGGTCCACACACCCACAAAGGTCAAAATTTTGAATATCCATGAAGCTCATAAAAGGCGAAATTAACATCCGATTCCATTCAGCCTTGGCACATCTCAATATTTCAATCAACGCCATGGTAGAGATCGGAGCAATAACCAAAACGTTTTCTTCAAAATTTCCACATACAAACATGTTTGCAAACACAAGATCTATTGTGAAGATATATATATATTTGCGAACCCCTTCTCATACCTCACCCACAAAGGGTTGCAATTTTCAATACTATTATCGATCATAATTTGTGAAACAATTCAGCGATTCTTTACAGCTTGCTATATCTAAATATTTCTCTCAGCCGGAAACCTAAGATTAATATCGAATTCATGATTTTGCAAAAAAATTGGATATAAATTTTCCATTTTCTTGTAATTTTGCCCATAACAATATTTTTTATATGTATTAGATGAAGTATGAAAATGGAATAAATTTGGAGAATGTGGTCCCAGTATGTAGGAAATGTCCTTGCGGAGAACTGTACATAAAAGACCATGTTTTGGTATGTTTACAATTTAGTATTTGTAGTTCGTGATGTGTTATAGGCCCCATATAACTGTACCTCCCAATATCGATTTTTTGATGATTTTAGCTACAGTATTGTCTCAAACTTGGTGTTTTGATTTCGTAATAGGCACCACCTTATGTGGTAAATAATTGGTCAACAGTGTTCGCAGTGGGTACTGCTTTATATGACAGAAGATTGCCCATAAAAATGCACGTCTTCGTGCATAGCAGGAGGTACCCAATATTAGGTATTTTGATGAGTTTAGCTATTATTTTCAACATAATCATCTCAAGCTTTATATGTGGCATCGCTGGCAGATCTACGTTTTCTTATAGTCCCGTTCAACTGTAATACTTGATAATTGCGTTTTTTAAATCTATAGAGGAATTTTTACATTTTCCAAGTTCCTTCCAAATGTCGTAGTTTACCCCTACATGGGATAAACGAACATAATTGGACCGGCATGGCCTATTTTTGAAGCCATTGTTATTCTTTAGCAAAATCTATTTTTATTTCTAGGGCTTACTCATGGTTCAATTAAATCAAGGTAACCTTATATCAAATATAAAATATACACCTCTGCATTTTTATGTAAGATCACGCTACAGTCAAAACGAATTAAGATAGGAAGCTAAAATTTTGCACAGATCTGTCTTTTGTCTGCAGGCAGGTCAAGTTCGAAGATAACCTATCGGTCCACGAAATCCTATAGCCCCCATATAATGGCCACATTTTAGAAAGGAATTGTCTGAAATTCTACACAAGGAGTTCTTTGCGAGTACTTTACCCCTTGAAAGAGAATTGTCTATATAGGACCACGATATCGTATTGCCCCCATATGACGATACCCCCCGATATTCGGTATTTTAATGATTTTAGCCACATTTTTCAAAGGAATTGTCCGAAATTCTACACAAGGAGTTCTTTGTGAGTACTTAACCCCCTGAAAGAGAACTTCTATATAAGACCACGATATCGTATATCCCCTATTTAAAGGTACCTTTCGATATTCGGTATTGTTATGATTTTAGCGGCATTTTCTATTGGAATTGTATGAAAATCCAAACAAGGAGTTCCTTCTGAGTACTTTATTCATTGGAAGAGAATTATAACGGTACAGTAACTCCCCCCTTTTTTGTATTTTAATAATTTTAGACACATTTTTCAAAGGAATTGTCTGAAAAAACCACATCGCTCGTTACCGTGATACTGGTAGCGTAGCCCGACATCAAGGAAGTGAATGGAAAAAAACAGCAACACCAGCAAATGTGGTTCAAAAAGTAAAGAAGCGTCTTGATCAAAACCTGCGTCGCAATGGCCGAAAAATGGCTCGTGAGATGAAAATATCGCAATATTACATTTGGCAAATATTGAAAAATGAGCTCCGAGTGAAGCCATTGAAATTCCAAAAAGTGCAAGAACTTACACCGCAACAGAAAGAAAGTAGGCTCAAAAGAGCTAAAGAGTTCCTTCGCTTCGTCGAAAGTGGTGAACTGCCGAGTTTGGTTTTCTCCGATGAGAAAACATTCGTTGTCCAGAAGTTTGTAAACAAATAAGATGATCGTGTTTACTTGCCAAAGAGGTCAGCTGGAAATGTGAACCTTCGGTTGGCCACCAGAACTCATGCGCCGGCCATGGTGATGGTGTGGGCCGCCGTAAGAGCCGATGGTCGCTCTTCGCTCGTATTAATCGACCGTGGCATCAAAATAAATGCCGAATATTATCGCAAAAATATTCTGGAGGGTGTATTAAAGCCTTGGGCACGCAAACATTTTGACCGCAGACTCTGGATATTCCAACAGGACCCAGCACCATCTCACTCAGCACGCGCCACCCAGCGCACAATGGCCACCAAAATCCCCGGATACCAATCCGTTGAACTATTGTGTCTGGAGTATTTTGGAAAGCAAGGTTGGCACAAAAAAATACCAGAGTATCGATCACCTCAAGCAAGCACTTCGCTAGGAATGGGCCAAACTACTGCAAAACAATATTTGGGCAGCATGTGACGGTTTCATTGGCCGTTTGAAGACCATAACTCGTGCCAAAGGTGACAAATTCGAACAAATCTAAACTTATTCTAAAATTTGATGCTATTTCCGACAATTTTGCTTTCATTCAATAAAATTAAAAAAAATATTTCGTTTGACATTGTTGCAGTTTTTTAATCTCACTCCTTATATCAGCCTCTGAACGTTAACGTATAAGAAAATATTGAAAAATCAATTAATTTTTAAGTGAATCTTTAATGTTTTTGACATATTAATGTTCACAAGAGCAGGTGCAACTACATATTCAGCATGGTAGAAGTATCATGCTGAATATGTTTGCATACATAGTTCTTTAATTAGCAACATTACTTTAAAACGGTTGAACAGTATTCAAGGTTGAATCAGCAGACGTTGACGTTGATTCGGTGGTAGATGTCGATGACTCTTCCGGAACTTTGCCCGCTAAACAGTCTTGTAATTCAGCATGGACTTTCGTAGAATCTCGTACATATGTTTCCGAGGCCTTAGACGTACACACGTTTTGAGCATACTGAATGGTTTCGTACTTCAATGTGATATACTGCATACGATCCTGGGACAAGGTTTGAATACTATAGGCTTTAGAAATTGCTTTACCAGCCTAATGGACAATGGGAAAAAATAAAATATTTGAAAAAAAAAAAAAAAACATATATAAACATTTAATAATTAAGAACATGTACGCATTTTTCTATGAAAGAATTTGAAAACAAAATCATTAAAAAAATAATAACTTACTGCATCATTACTGCACTCAAAGTAGCCATAGGGATCCGAATCGAAAACACATTCGGCGAAACCTTGACAAATTTCATCACGGGTACTATTCACAACGGATACATCTGGTTCCAATTCATTTCGCAAAGCTTCTTTAGAATCTTCACTATTTTTCAAACACAATTGATAGTCTTCCTCATATACAGCTGTTAGATTGTTCAATTTTGGTAAATATACGGAGAAACATTCAGCACTCTTTAATGGATCGTATTGAATTGATGATGTCGATCGTAATATAGTATTGGCCAAATTAAGTTCGACCTGTGATTTTTCAGCAACGCCAATTTCCAATAGCGCAAATAACGCTAAAATTCCCGAACTAACTTTGAACATTGCGCAAAATTCACGTTGAAGTTAAAGGGGTTTAGTAATGATTGTTACTTTTGGTACTAATGACGGTCGTTTTTATATCGAATCATTTTTTTGAAATTGTCATTACCTCTTGAGATAAAAATAGTAAATACTTCAAAAAATAAAAACATTTTCTTAGAAAACAAATTACAGAATAGTTTCGAGTGCACGAATGAAATCATCTGGTCTTTATTATACTGTGGTAGGTCGTTGAGGTCTGTAAGACCCGAAGGGATTTTTTACAAAGTCTTCAAACTATGCAGATTGAAAACTGTTATATTTTTATATGTTGTAAAGATTACTTTTCTTTAGGAAATGGCATCGTCAATAAATAAATAAATTTAGTTTGTAGGATATGCTATCTCGATCTAAGTGTTGACAGAAATATTGTTAAAGGCAAAGTTTGAAATAAATCTGCTACTGCCTTTAAGAATTAAGGCCATATATTTAGAATGTTTGAGGCATAAGTCATCGACTGGTATTTATTGCAATTACAATGGCCTAGATCATAATTCAGAAAAAATCGTATGTGTCCATGCATTTATACATGGCAGAAGAATACAGGTAGATGCATCAACGCTTGGGAGCATTGATATGTCAAAAAATTTTAAATGTTTTTTTCAAATATAAGTAGATTTTTATATGTTTTCTTATACTACGTTATTCGGAGGCTATTATAATTCGCGTTTTTCAACAATTTTTACAAATTTAAACAATTTTTCATTCAACATTTTCAATTCCAAAATTGGTTTGACAGTTCATTGTCCTAGCAGCTGTGTCGACGCGTCTACCTATATTTTTCTACCATGCATTTATAGCGATACAATAATTATTCTGAAGGTGGGGTTTTGTAATTTTAAATTTATTAAAACAAGTTGTTTTGCTTATTATCCACTTTTTCACAATATTTTAAAAAATGAATGGAGTGTCACAGATTTTCATTTTAAATTATTCCCCCAATAACTGCAAATTTGAGTTTATACTTCACGGCGTTGGCTAAAATTCCATGTACTCAGGCGACGTTTTCACCATAAAAGTAAAACACATGTATTTATATGAAAGTTACCCAAATACGTCGGACGTACGATATCTAAAAATTGAACAATTTCAACATTGATAAATGAATATTTTTATGTGTTGAAAATAGAAGTTCGGCCGGGCTGAACTTTTAATACCCTCCACCTTTTCGAAGGAACTTAAAAAAAATTAAAAAAAAACGAAAACCATGACAGAAGAATACAGGTAGATGCATCAACGCTTGGGAGCATTGATATGTCAAAAAAACATTTAAATGTTTTTTCAAATATAAGTAGATTTTTATATACTTTCATATAATACATCATTCGGAGGCTATTATAATTCACGTTTTTCAACAATTTTTACAAATTTAAATAATTTTTCATTCACATTTTCAATTCCAAAATTGGTTTGACAGTTCATTGTCCAAGCAGCTGTGTCGACGCATCTACCTATATTCTTCTACCATGACGAAAACTAACACTTAAATTAAAACCGTTATATGGAGACTATACGAAGACGTGGACCTGCATACGAAATTTTTGCCATAAGTTGTAGTACCCCTTACGAACAATAAATACGAAATTCAAAATAATTCCTGTAAATAATCATGAAAATACCGAATATTGGGAGGTGCCGTTATATGGCGGCTATACAAAGACGTGAAACTGCATACCAAAATTCTTGCCATAGGTTGTAGTACCCATTAGGACCTTCCAGTACGAAATTTGGTACCTTCCTATTTTCATGTTTTAGCATCAGTCATATTCATGGTAAAAGAATACAGGTAGTATCATCGATACAGCCATGGTAAAACAATATAGGTAGACGCATCGACACAGCTGCTGGGACAATGAACCAATTTTGGAATTTAAAATGTGAAATGAAAAATTATTTAAATTTGTAGAAATTGTTGAAAAAACGCGTTTATTAAAACATATAAAAATGTACTTATATTTGAAAAGACATTTTAAAAATTTTGACATATCAATGTTTTCAAGCGTTGATGCATATACCTGTATTCTTCTATCATGTATACAGCTGCTAAAACAATAAACTGTTAACCAATTTTGCAATTGAAAAAATTGAGAGAAAATTTATTGAATTTTTTAAAAACTGTTAAAAATGCGTACAATAGCAAACTTCCATTGACATCGTGTAAAAAAACATAAAAAAAAATATATTTTTTTTTTTTTTGACAAAACATTTAAAAAGAATTGACTTTGAATACTGAATTTCAATGTACCCAAGCTCAATCTCAATCGTCTTCCATGAAACAATGGGTGGACATGTTGTATTTTGCTTTATTTGACGTAAAATGTTTGTAAACTTATATAAATAAAGTTGATTATTATATATCAGTCACCAATGAAAGGGCCTGAATGTAAACATAACATGAGAATATGGACAATTATAAAATATTGAACAAATTAAATACATGAACTCGAGCAATAAAAGGAACTGTTTAAACCAGAGAGTTGCGACTAGTACACACAGTTCTCTCCGTGAATTATATTGATTGAATTACTTCGACCTAGAATGGGAAAACTCTTATAAATGAAAATATAATATAGAAATTAAGAGTAATCTCAGAAAAATGTGTAAAACATGAAATAAAGTTATATATTTTTAATATTCTCGAATCCCAAAGTGTATTAGATTGTTCCTAGAATACGTAGCATCGAAGTGAAAAAAACCATTTTACAAGGCACTAGCAAGTGAGAAAAATCGCATCACCACTACAAATCAATGAATCTGAAAAAAACCAAATTGCTCGCTAACACAAATCAATCTTTGTAGACACTGTAGGAAGGGACCAGTGTCTGTTTCCATTTGCCAAAAATGTCGGAAAAATCAGATCACATAACATTAACCCTTAATGAGTCGTCCTCATCGACATCTTCAGGTACCCAGTCCGGAAGTCGCAACAAAAGTCTCAGACGGGTATGTTTGTGTGTGATTTTTTTGTTTGTGTTTTGTATTAATTGAGCCCTTTCATTATCAATTCCCCCAATTATCTTTGTATAGTCATGGAATCAATTGCCACGATGTCAACGAAATCTAATCATTTTAATTATTGCGGCCATGTGCATAAGTTTTGTATTTCTACTGCCATCTGATTTAGTAACAAAGAATGCTGTGAACTTGGACACGAATGGATTACCTTTTACCGGGCAGACTGCTGTTAGGCGAAATAATTTAGGAGAGGGTCACAATGACGACAGTGTTAATAAAGTGATTTCTTCTCAAGGCGATTCCGCTGATTTAGCGCACAATTTGGCGGTAAGTGTAAATGTGTGTTGTCTTATCTTTAGCACGCTTCTGTAGTATATGAATTTATTGGCTTTAATAAATAATGCAACCGATAACTAATGGTAAATCTATAAACAAACTTTGTTACCAATTATGTTCAATTCAATAGGTGCGATAAAAGGTGTTTGATTTGTTGACACTCAGATTATTTAAAGAGTTGTTTTTTAGTAGATAAGAATACTTTTGAAAAATTGTGGTAGGGAAGTTATTCCGCATCGTCAAGAAGAATGTCGTTGAATGTATTTTTTTACTGCACTATTATCACAAGAAGAGTAGATTATTTTAAGTTAAATGTGTGTAGTAGCAAAAGTTGTCATAGGTGTTCGAGTAGTAAAATGATAAATAAAAATTAAAAATCATCCCCAAATAATAATTTTCCAAAACTATTTTTTGCAGTAGCGCCTACTTGCAAAAGTCCACAAATAAGTATTTCAAGTTATTATTCTGCATTTTGTGTAACGATTACGAACATTATAGATTATTGAATGACTTTCATTTAGGTCAACGACTCATTGTCCGTAGAATTTAATTTCGATGGCATAATCGTTATCTTATAACATAAATTATTAATTAGCTATATGCTTAATTCGATAATAACACAATCAATTGATATTTCATTCACAGCAGAATATTTTACCAGCGCCAGCACCACAAAAACAAGAACCACAACCGCAATCAGATATTGAAAATGTTGTCAATATTCCACAAACCCAAAGAGAACAACAACAAGAACATTTAAATATCAAACCAATAGAAACAGCACAGCTTGCCAGTATACTTAATAATGAGGTAAACAATGCAAATAATTTAAATCCCAGACATTCAAATAATCCTGACGAGGACCGTACGGCAATAGAGGCTTCCATACAAGATCCCTCAACTTTGCCAACTTTGAATGGTGTAACTATTGAAGAATTTTTGGGTCGTATTGATTTGAAACATTTGCCGCAAAAGCAACATTTTCACGGTCCTAATAATGAACGCCAAGAAGCCGTCGTCAATGCATTCCGTCACTCATGGGAGGGTTATAAAAAATATGCATGGGGTCACGACAACTTGAAACCTATGTCGGAGTCATCATACGATTGGTTTGGCTTGGGCTTAACGATTATCGATTCATTGGATACCATGTACATTATGGGCTTGGAAGATGGTAAAATTAATTATAGTTGTATAAATCTAAAATTCTTTATTATTTGTCCTTTCACTTCTTTGCAGAATTTGTGGAAGCTCGTAACTGGGTCAATGAATTTCTGAATTTTGATGTTAATCGTGATGTAAATTTATTCGAAGTAACAATTCGCATACTGGGAGGTTTGTTATCTGCGTATCACTTAAGTGCTGACAAAGTTTTCCTAAAAAAATCGGTAAGTATACATACTATTTAGTCTAATATATGTTTATTCTATGAAATTTTTAAAACTACAAAAAAAGTGACATTGATTTTTGGAATCAAAGTTTTTTTATTCAATTTAAAGTGTTATCACATAAGTATATCTTAATTGCATTTTAAAAACTCAAATATTTTGTAAATAACACATAGAAGCCTATTTACGTTTTTCTTTTGTTTACAGATTGAGTTAGGTAATCGTTTGTTACCTTGCTTCCTATCACCGTCAGGCATACCATACTCGGATGTGAATTTGGCAGCGTTATCAGCTCATGCCCCTAAATGGTCACCCGATAGTTCTACTAGTGAAGTAACAACAATCCAATTGGAATTTAGAGATTTAAGTCGTCTTACAAATGTCACTCTCTATGAAAGTGTAAGTAAATAAAATAGTATGAAAGTGTAAATAGATAAAATACGGTTGTATATCGCTTTTATTGTTTATTACAGGTTGCACATCGAGTTAATGAAAAGGTACATGCTTTGGAAAAGAATAACGGGTTGGTGCCAATATTCATCAATGCCAATACTGGAACGTTTAGGAATTATGCCACCATATCGTTAGGGGCTAGAGGTGATTCTTACTATGAGTACTTGATAAAACAGTGGATTCAAACTGGTCACAAAGGAAATGATTTGTAAGAAAACCAAAAACAAAAGACACATCATCCCACTAATATATATTTTTTGTAGCTTGGTTTCCGATTATATACAAGCAATTGATGGAGTATTCTCACAACTACTAAAACGAACTCCAAAAGAAAATCACGTCTACATTGGCGAATTAATTAATGGGAAAGAGTTTAAACCAAAAATGGATCATTTAACATGTTATTTACCTGGAACATTGCTGTTGGGTCATCATTATGGCATGCCCGATTCCCATCTACTACTGGCGAAAGATCTATTGGAAACATGCTATCAAACATATATGAAACAACCCACACAGTTGGCTCCAGAAATTTCCTACTTCGCTTTGACCGAAAGTGAAGAACTTGATATATATGTTAAGCCAAATGATGCTCATAATCTTCTCAGACCAGAATTTGTTGAAAGTTTGTATTATTTCTATGCACTAACTGGAAATCGTAGCTATCAGGATATGGGTTGGACTATATTCCAAGCATTTGAAAAATATGCTAAGGTAGCTCACGGTTATTCATCGATTGGAAATGTTAAGAATATATTCAATACACGTCTACGTGATATGATGGAAAGTTTTTGGCTGGGCGAAACCTTAAAGTATTTCTATCTGCTATTTAGTAATAATCCCAAAGAAATAGATTTAGAAAAATGGGTGTTTAATACGGAGGCTCATCCTCTGCCCGTTCGAGAAAACTAATTTAATAATATGATAACAAACAATACACTAAAACTAAGTAATAACATGTAGGAAGTATATCAAGTCTGAATATTATTGAAATTGTAAATAATGTATTTTTTTCAATTAATTTTTATCAGTACGTATCATCTTTTATTTTGTCTGAAGATGTGGTGTACTAAATATGTGCTGTGCATACAAAACTAATGTAATGAACCAACCATGATCCTCATTACAGGTAAACATCATAATTATATATAATTTATTTATGTTAATAATAATGAATCTCAAATGGTAATTTGACAGTGAAGTTGAATGTGTGTTTTTAAGGAGCATTGGTTGAACCGAATTCAAATGAACAAATTTACAGGTCTCAACTTATTTTCGGCAAAAATGTTTTTGCTGACAAATTACAACGATAAAGATGGACGTCAAATTAAACTAGAGGAAAACAGCGTTTTTTCTAAATTGACTTACGTCAATCGATAGGTGGATCTTTATCTTGTGAGATGTGAAAATTTTATTCTACCTTTAATGAGTCATATGGGCGAAATTTTCTCATTCAATGTCGAAAAAATCTCGATCGAAACAAAATTTTGTATGGACATTTTATATAGATGAAAAATTATTATTTTTATAGAAACTGCTGGATCTACGTCTAACATTCGGACTTCAGTAATTTCTTCAAAAAAAAACTTTTCAATAAAGCGAATGCAAAAATGTCACCCCATAATGAACAAGAAATTTCGCCCCTACCTAACAATGTTCGACTGTACACATCCGTGCTCTCTATCAAGCATTTTAGATGAGGCATAAACTTCTCTATATATATATATATATATATATATATATATATATATATATATATATATATATATATATATATATATATATATATAATTTATTAATGTGTAGAGTATTTTTAGTTAAAATAGCACTAAATTACTTAAACAAAAAACAATATGAACAGCAACTTATCTTGTAATACCAAATAGTATATAATAATGATATTCTCTCTACACAATAGATGATATTTTCCAACATTGAAATCTCATATAAGGCAAACTAATTGGAATCTTATATATAATGCCAAGCAATATATTATTTATATTTATAAATAATATAATTTTAATATTATTTTACAAAATATATGTGTTTTTCGTTGTTAGAATACTTTTAACGGAAAGTCAAGAATTAATTTTCAATAAAATTTGTTTAAAAATATACACTTTAAGTCTCGTTGACATCACCAAACATCGTTTTGTGTAAAAACCACCTAAAATTTATCAAAAAAAAAAAAAAAAAAAAAAAAAATTACTGGTTGCAATTTATTTAAAATATATCAATATTTAATTTATATATATTTATCTCTGTCGAATAAATCACATCTATAATAGATCTTTATTAAAAAAATATTTTTGCTTTGTGATATTTAGAACCTGCAATGAATTGGAAGGTAAGATTGCTTTTACTAAAATCAATTGACTTGAACCTTTTACTAACAATACTTGATTTGTTTTAATAACAATATTAAAAAAAAAATAGAAGAACATATTTTATGACAAAATGTAAAATTAGCGGCAAACTGGAAAAATTATATGCATTTCCTTTAGTAAAATTGTACGAAAATTCCCATTTTTAATTAGTTCCATAGTAGCCAATCCCTAACCTTTTGACCCAAACTTAAAGCTTTATATACTTGCCGTTTAATTTGAATAAACACAACAATTAAAAAACGCAGTGCATTGATATTTATTATAGAATATTTTTTATTAAATAGTATTTTTTGTGTTTTCTTGTTTAAAGTTTTTGTTTTTTTCATAATTTTTTTCTAATGAATAAATACAACAACGACACTTTTATTGTAATAAACTTAAAATAGCACATCATCATGTTTTTAACGTATGTCTTATGGAATTTGAAAGTGTGCGTGTGTATTATTCAATATATTGTTTCAGTTTATAGATTGTAGAGTTTGTTTTTCTTTCAGTTTTTGCGACTTTCATTGTAGTAATGCTTACATATCAGTTTTTTAGTATTTAAATCATATTTATTTCTAAATATTATTAAAATGTAATTCCTAATTTATAATATTCCTGTGAAAAAAGAACGTTGAGATCATCGGTTTTCATTTATTGTTAATGTTATACTCATTTGTATTCTCATTTAATTTCCAACATACAGATTTTTTTCTATTTTTATTTCATTGAAATCGTTTGTTTTTGTATTACTTAAATATTTTAAACTAATATAAGGTCATTTCATTCATATTTGTTATTATTTATTGTGCTTAATTATATATCTTAAATTATGTTTATTATGTTTTATTATATTTTTCATGGATATCATCAATACTAGAATATTTAATAATTTGACAAAAAGAAAATTGATTGGAAATTTTTAAAAACACACATATCAATGAATTATAAATTATTACTTTTTTTTATTCATGTTATTTCCTAAGCTATTTAATTTGGTATGTTTGTCTTATCCATTTATAGGATGTTCGTACGTATTTTGTTTGCATTTGTTTGGTTTTCTTTTGATAAAACGAAAAAAAAAATGAATATGTATGGATATTTATTTCATTGTAATATTTACATCTTTTTGAATGAAATTTGATTTTTTTGGTTCGGAGCCAATGTTTAGTTTTTAAAAGTAATTAAATGTTTATGCAACATAAAAAATTAAACATAACTGATAATCTTAAATTTTGCAACATTTTTGGAAAAATATCGGTAAAAGATTTATAAAAATGGGAATATGTAAGCATATACAATATTTTAATCAAATCGAGCAAACGTATAAAAGAATTTTTCTCAGAAGGAAACGAGAAAAACAGTTAAAGGGTCTGGATTTGCTTAGAGGCCACATGCAATGAAAAAAATATGCGTTACATCCAAACGAAAAATTTTATGTAAAAATGAAATAAAAGATAACAATATTGTTTCTGTCGATAGATCTCTGCAACTACTTTATTTTCGTCGTTAGTTTGCCGGTTACGATTACGATAAAAATATTAAACCTTGCCGCAGACAATTTTTTAACATAGAACTACCTATTGGACTATAATATGGCATTCTCAGTTCTCCTGCCATATGACTTAATTCACATTTTGACTTAGAGTTTGAGAACGAAAGTGAAAGAGAACGCAAAAAATACCATTCCCAATATGATTTTTAAATTTTTGATTAAATTACAAAAAAAAAACTCTTTTGGAATAGTGTTTTTTCCGCATTCGCATGCTGACTTTTGAAATGACATCTTGAAAGTTCTAAATATTATGGAGAATATTTAATTTGTATATATTCATAAGTTTTAATGTTCAATGCAACAATTTCATCCATTATAATTGGTCCCAACTCTACCTATTTCCTAAACAAAACTTTGATTTCTACAAAAAATGATGATGTTTACCCCTTAAATGGATATAATTCGCTTTCGAAAATGCACGATTGACCAAAATGTCTTTAAATCACGCCAAAATTTGCTAAATTTATTAAATTACTGCAAAAGTCTAAAATTTGTGAAAATTCCATAATTTTTCCAATAATAGGAATATTTAATAGGACACAGAAAAACTGCAATATTTCCTTTCATTGCTAGTGCAAATTTCACCACAATAGCTACTTTCGTTGCCGAGATATATTCATTTGAATTTTACTTTGTCCCAAAACATAGCTGCTACACAATTCTGTTCGCCTATTACATCAAAATTGATAATGAAGAAATCTCAAAGTCGTTGATGGCACATGTATGCGGTAACGTTGCCAGATTGATTACCAACATTATGTTATAGTTTAAAGTTATTGAAGCATAACTTGCGGCGCTTTTATAAAGAGGGACCAACACGGCTTTTTGTTAGGAATCAAAATTTTATTTTAACTCCTCAAGGTATGTTTTATGTTTTCATTTTCTGTCTTTGGGTGGCATCATTCGTAAATGAGTTAGTTTTTCGCTCATATATACGGACAATGCATCAGAAAAAATGCCGAATATTATCGCGAAAATATTCTGGAGGGTGTATTAAAGCCTTGGGCACACAAACATTTTGGCCGCAGACCTTGGAATTCCAACATCGCACCATCGCACTCAGTACGCGCCACCCAACAATGGTTACAAAATGAGGTTTCTCGCTTCATTCATTCCCAGCGCACAATGGCCACCAAAATATCCGGATACCAATCCGTTGGACTATTGTGTCTGGAGTATTTTGATAAACAAGATTGGCACTGAAAATACCAAAGTGTAGATCATGGGCCAAAGAGAGCAACAACCGGGCAGCGTGTGACGGTTTCATTGGCCATGAAGGCCATAATTCGTGCCAAAGGTGACCCATTCGAACAAATCTAAACTTATTCTATTCCGTCATTTTTTCCTTTCATTCAATATAATTAAAAAAAATGTAAAAATTATGGCGTTTGTTCGGAATTTCAAAGTGGCATATTCTATATATTCATGCCATGGAAAAAAACGCTCGTCATGGTACTCCATATTTGATTAAACGCATAAAAGTACGTGACATCCAACCAAAAGCTGGATGTCTCATCACTATGGCCAGACTCAATCACATCATCATACCATGAAATTACCAAGAAATGGGTCAAAAAATTACAACACACATGAAGACAACGCTACCAGTTTTTTACGATTGGGCTATTTATTATTGGTAAAAAAAATCACTGACACATTTTCTTCATAAAGGAATCAGTTTGTTTTTTTTTATTGATTATTGAAAAATATATTTTGCCGAACGTACAGAGGTATAAATAGAATATAGAATACTGCTTTAATCCAAGGAAAGAGGATTCACAAAAATTCAATTTAAAGTTTGAATTTTATATTTTCAATTTCAATTTTACCTACTGTTTCAGGATCGGGAATTTAAAAAGATGCCCAGCATATTTCTGTAATGAAGAATTCAAACCTTTTTTCTATTTAATGAAAATGTTAAGGAAAAGTTAAATTCGTTTTGATGGAACAAGTTTGCCCTGAAAGTAGGAGAACGGAACCTAGTAAAAATGCTAAAAATAAGAAGCTTAACAAAAATTGATGTAAAGGTTGTGAGATCAGAGAACACCTTTCGATCGTATCAAGACATTATTAAATGAAGAAATGTGATTTTTAACTCGCATGTAATAGAAAAAACTAAACAATTAATAACAATTTCTAAATTAATAATATAATTAATATTCATGAATGTTATATTACAATTTTTATTTACAACACAGTAGCCACAGAGGAGAATAATTTCCCTGGCCTTTTTTTTTTTTCAAAAGTCTATTGTAAATGAAACAAATCTTAAAATTCATATTTGTATTATATAATATTGTTATTATTTTCGTATGGGATTTTTATATGTAACATTTATATTAAGTTTAAAGTGTGCATACATACATATATCATTCTTGGCCATGGAGATTTCCATTTTTTTGGGGGAAAACATTTAACGATTCTTTTCTTTGTATTTTGTGTTAATGTTTACAACCAATTCGTTGGTAAGAAATTAAATTTTCTTTGATCGAGTTCATTTTTAATATCTATCAATTTTCGCATGATTTTTATACGTTTCAATGTTATTGCTTTCGTTAAAGATCTTTAGAGAACACCTTAAAGTCTTTTTTCTGTTTTAGTTTTGTTTTTTTTTTATGTGGTGGTGGCTTTGTCTAATTTTCCTTCATATTTTCAGAGGTTTGATGGAAGATATAAATATTGCTTGATGGCGATGACATTTAAATAAATTGAAATGTAAAATAATGCAAATATATATTAGATCTTTATTACTTATTTATTTACTGGATTTTATTTAATTACCACAAAGCTTGTAAAGAATTAAAATAAATAAATGCAAAAAAGACACCAAAAACTCTTTTCTTATGTCCCTCTATATGAAGGGTGAGATGAAAAAACTGCAAACTTCAGACTGCTGTCATTTCTAAGCCACTCGTCCGACAGCTGTTAAAGTAATTCCAGTGACAGCTCATTATATTGTTTACAAGCGTACAAAAGCAATTTGGTGAGAATTTTGTAGAAAAAAAGTTATTTGTGATGGAATTCTAGCGTGATAGTGTGACTTCTTTATATTTGTCTGACTATCGTTAGAGCACTACAGCATTTAAATGTGAAAAAATATTTTGTGTCTCGTGAGCTGAACATATCACAATATTCCATTCGGCAAATATTAAAAAATGAGCTCGGGATAAAGCCATTGAATTTCCAAAAAGTACAAGAATTTACACCGCAACGGACAGAAAATAGACTCAAAAGAGCTAAAGAGTTGCTTCGAGTTGCGAAAGTGGTGAACTGCCGAATTTGGTTTTCGTTGTCCAGCAGTTTGTAAACAAGCAAAAAGATCGTGTTTACTTGCCAAAGAGGTCAGCTGAAAATGTACACCTTCGGTTGGCCACCAGAACTCAAGCGCCGGCCATGGTGATGGTGTGGGCCGCCATAACAACCGATGGTCGCTCTCCGGTCGTATTAATCGACCGTGGTATCAGAATAATGGTGTATTAAAGCCTTTGGCACGCAAACATTTTCGCCGCTGACCGTGGGCATTCCAACACGACTCAGCATGCGCCACCCTAGAATGGGTACAAAATGAGGTTCCTCGCTTCTCCAGATACCAATCCGTTGGACTATTGTGTCTGGAGTATTTTGGAAAGCAAGGTTGGCACTTAAAAATACCAAACTGTCGATCACCTCAAGCAAAGGCTTCGCCAGGAATGGGCCAAAATACCGTAGGCCATTTGAAGACCATAATTCGTGCCAAAGGTGATCAATTAGAACAAATCTAAACTTATTCTAAAATGTGATGCTATTTCCGACATTTTTTCTTTCATTCAATAAATTTAAAAACATGTAAAAATTATGGCGTTTGACTTTGTTGCAGTTTTTTTTTTATCTCACCCGGTATGTTTGTTATCTGAAACTACCAATAAAAAATAATTCATATTTTTAAAGAATACTCAAATAGCAAAGTACGGTATGTCAACTTGAAAAAGGGACATTTTCCTTTTTGGGTATTTTCCTTCTTGACTGACTTGGCGGTGGACCACACAAAAGTCTGTAGCAATTTGAAAATACATTTCCATGGCATTACTTTAAAAGTTTCCAAATGTTTTTTTGGATCATTCTAATATTTTAAATCCTTACCTAAAAAATAATACAGAAAATTACCCTACACACTTGGCAGTAAAAACATGAACAAAAAAAGTAAAACAAAAGTAATTTTAAATTTCAATTTAAATATAAAACAATTTATTTATAAAAGTTTTCGAAAAAACACAGTCCAAATTAAAAATAATAAATATATACAAAAATAATTTTATTAATGTACGGCCATAATTGAAGAAAATACACAAAATTTCTTTCTAATAATTAATCGAGAAATATGGGAAGGAATATATTGGCGGGGATAAGAGAAATTTCTTCTAAAAATAAAACAAAGCAAAAATTAAAATAATAATTTGTTTTATAAAACAAAGAACACCAATTGGAGTGGAAGTTTGTTTTTATAGCTTTTGTTGCCTAAAAAGAATTGCTTTATTTAAATTTTGTTTTCACAATTATTATATGTTCTAAACAAAACCAGTTGGTTCGCTGTTGTTTTCTTTTCTTCTGTTACAATTTACTATAATTTATACTATTAATAGTTAAAGGTATTTTGTTACTCATTTTCTTTAATTAAATTAAACACAATTCACAAACCTAATTAATGTTGTGACAATCGAAAGTTTAAGCTGTTTGAAATCATATACTCTTCTTTAATTTCGATTTAAAGTCGTGGTTTTATTTTAGTTTTTTTTTTTTTTTTTTTTAACAAATTTGTCTTTTATTGATTTAATTGTTTCTTTCTTTTGTTTCTTGTTGTTGTACAATACTGTTGTATTTTCTATGGTGTCGTTGATTTGCTTATTTGTTTTGTTTTTTTATATTATACTTATTTTGTTTTAATAAATTAAACAAACGTTTTTTTTTTAAATAAAAATTTAAACTAAACTAAATTGTATCAATTAATTTAGATTTCTAAAGAATGTTGATCTTAAACATTAAAAAAAAAAACACAATTATGCTAAATTATATACAACACAAGATTTTGTTAATTTCGTTTACTTAATATTTGTCTTAAATATAGTTGTGGTTTTGTTGTTGTTATTAAGATGAAAACTAAAAATTAAGGTAGTTTACTTTGTTTTTGTTATATTTTAATTGATCTAACAAATCAAACATATATAAATAATATATGTACGGTTTGTAAATATAGAAATTAAATGCGTGCCATAGGTAGGGTAGCAATGATGTGAAATATTCAGTATGTGTCGCCTTCGGTTTTGGAGTCAATAACATTCTCATTGACAAAATTGGGAAAATGTCATGTTTACATATATAACTTGATTGATACTCAGCCGAAATGGAAATGGCAAGTTTCTGCACATGCAAGATACAAATAAGCCCGTATTTCAAGATTTAAGCAATTAAAGCATGCTCAATAAATTTCTATGCTTTTGACATAATTTTGCAGTTAATTTCGGAAAATGTCAAGCTTACATTATTTTGAATTTAAAAGTCATATTTGTTCTTAGAAATGGCTTCATATTTCAAAATGCCCAGAAAGTATTCTAAAGACGTAATTGTTTTCATCGTTAAATCCGTATGAAAGATACTGTGAATTTAAGAGAGTTTTTCTTTCCGAAATAAAATTTGGTTTGGTTTTTTAAAGTATAGTCAGGATATACAATTAATTTGAGCCAACACGTTTCATTAAATTCAGAAGAAATAAAGAACTACAGTAAAGAAAGACACAGACTTTAAAGATAATAAAAAAATATTACAATTTTAACAATTTCTTTCAATATTTCTTAATTGTTCGTTTGAATTTTAATTGAATTCAAATATTTAAAAATCTTTAGAGAATGGATTTTTTGATTTGAAGTTTACAAGATTCCATTAAAAAACTCGAGGAATATCCTTGAAATAAAAATGAAATGTTGTAAATTTCAAACGTCTTTTTCCCACTTTAATATTGAGAAATATGTTTCAATTTTATAATACTTTGTATCCTTAGAACTGACCCAAATCTCAATATAAACACTACTTTCAGAGACTTGGGACATGCAAAGAATATGAAATATCTTAGAGTTTATGAGAATAATTTAAAAGAACCTATATTTAACCACAAACATTTGGAAAAGAAAAACATATTTTTTCGGTAAAAACCCATTTTAAATCATTTAGTCACTGTCAAAATAGAAAAATAAAGAGTCTTCGGATGCACGTAATAAAACAAGAACAATCTAAATTTGCACGAATTTCCTTTTAGGGCGATAATTTTGATAAAAGCAAACAACGCTAACTGCTTAAATCTTAAAAAAGTACGAATCAATTAAATGAATTTAAATTTACAAATAAGTACATGACATTTTATTAACATAGTGGACTCAAACATTCATACAGGGCGATGATTCGATAGGTCGGTATAAGAGGAAACACAATTCAATATTTTCATGTGTCCTTATGTATTTTCTTGAAAACGTCACATATGCATAAAATACCTGAATGTATTTACCTTATATAATTCGCATGCACGTGCTCCCACAAAATTAAGGGTGAAAATAAATTCAGAGCGAGCGAAACTAAACTGCTAATGGCGGTATAAAATGTAAAAGATCTCATAATGCTGATGTATTAAATTCTAAAATTAAACTATTGTTACCATGGCCATTTGTTGTTGGATGTAAACTATTGTTGTTGGCTAAAGAATGAGCAATGATGCTGCTAACGCCGCTGCCACCACCGCTAACGTGATGTGGCTGAAGTTGCTGAACATTATTTTGGTGAATACTAATGTGATTGGATTGAATTTGTTGATTCTGAATAGGTGTACTACTATTACTAGATAAAGCTCTTACTGAAGCTGCCGAAGTTTGTTGCTGTCACGAACTTACATTGCTATTACCGCTGACCACACAATTGAAATCATTTAATTGTGCCTGTTGCTGTTGACTTGGATTATTGCCAGCTGTGGCTGAAACCAAGGGTTGATGATGTGAATGTTGTTGGTGATTTCCAGCTCCACCCAAAACGTGTTGTTGCTGTTGTTGCATTAACTGCGGGTGATGCGTATGTGGATTATGATCCATTAGTAAGTGACTTTCGGTGAGATTGGATGCATCGGTAGAAGAATTGCCGCCACCAGCACCACTTCCCATAATACAATCACCCAATTCATCAACCAATTGTTGGCGCTTGGTGGAATCATGACCTGTATTATTGGCACTTTGTTGATCTTGCATCATGGAATTACCCAAGAGCACACCCATAGTATGATCAAGTGAGAACGACAAGGAATCTGCTTCGGAGTTTTGCAAATTTAATATGCTATCTATGGCATTTTGAACATGTCTGGTGATATCATCATCAAATTCTCCGCCTCCTCCTGTTGTTGGGGGTGGAGAATTTTGATGCTGGTGATGGCTATGATCATGATGTCCAGTGTTGTTGTGATGATTCAACATCATTTGCTGCTGCTGTTGCGTTTGATTGACATTCATAAAGTGATTCTGCTGTAAATTTTGTTGCTGCTGAGCATCCATTTGATTAAAGCTATCAAAGCCTGTAGGATTCATGATCATATGGTGGTTATAACCATTGGTTTGGGAACTGGGAGTTGCATTATCAACCCCCAAACCATCATGCAGAGATAATAAGGCAGCATCCATTAAATCTTGGGCATGCGCCGTATCATTTGGCACCAAATTATGATGATGTTGCTGTTGCTGCTGTTGGGATGACTGCTGTTGCTGCTGATGTATGTTTAATGGAGAATGGGCTGAGGTAGATGAATCGGTGATACTACCGCAAATCTTCTTTTGGGGACTATTTTCACCATGCTGTTGTTGTTGGAGAGGTGTATGTGTATCATCAACCATATGACCATTCCATTGTCGCTTTCTATTACCCAAACAATCACCCATAGTAGAACTGTTTGTGTTGGGAAAAACGGGAAATTGTGCTTCCATATTTTGCATCCACCGAGGATTATTGGCTGAGCCCAATTGTATGTGATGCGTCATGCTATTGGTAGCATTACTTGCAAAACTAGAACCAACATTTTGTCCCGTAGATAAAAACGAATTATCCGTAAAATCGGAATCCCAATTTGTTTTGTCAGTTCCTTTTGTTACGGTATTACAATTTGCACTGCTGGCCGCTGGAGATTTAGCAGCTTCACCAAATAACATAGACATATAAGGTGAATCAATGCGATCCTTTGGACCACTTGAAGCTCCTAAATGCACGGGAGAATTGCCAAACAGTTTGGTCGTAGATGATTTCCCAGATTCACCATAACCCATAATTTCCAAATTGTATGGAGAGTCGACATGATCTTTGGATCCAGACAAGTGAACGGGCGATTCCCCAAACATAGATTCCAAACGAGTTTCAACGGCTTTGTGAACTTCACTATCTTCGGAACCACTAAAGAATTCATTCAAATCAGCTTGATGGCTTTCTTCCGCATGGTTGAGGGAGAGCTCGGGAGCTTGTTGTGGTTGTTGGCTGCAACTACTAGCAGTAGGTGCGCTGGTGGTATTATTTGCACTGGCTAGTACAGATGGAACATTACAGTTTGTTGTGGTATCGTTGGAGACTTGTGTCTGCCGTTGTTGTTGTTGTTGGAAGATACCTTCTGAAGATTCATGGCCAAGAAAACCTAGTGTTTTGTTATGATTGTTGTCGTTATTACGTTTTGGTTCGTTATTAACGTTATCATTAGTGCTGGAGGTGGTATTAATTAAATTCAATTCCTTTTGTATACACAACCAATCATCATCTTGTTGTTGCTTATTCGCTGTATGATTGGTCTGCAAATGTTGAGAGAAATCAAAATTGTTGGACAGAATACTCTGTGCGTTGAGGTTAGATGACGTATCCTGAATTGACTGCTGCTGCTGTTGTTGTTGCTGCTGCTGCTGATGATGTGCAGTTGCTTGGGAGGATGTTTGTAATGAATTGGTCGGCTGCGTATTATCGACAGCATGATTAATTTTATTGACTTTGGTTTTAGCCTTACTAGATACTGAAGTGTTTACTGATGGTATGGTGACAGTATTGGCGGAAGATGTAATAGTGGTGGTAGCAGTGCTAGTGGAACCCGTTAAAGCTGAGGTAGTCACATTAACGTTTGATTGCGGCTCCTCCTTATGTTCCACTTTTTTCATTATAAATGAGGGCGTTATCTCAGATTCAATATCGAAATTTTCGAAGCTATCATTTGTCTCCTCATTGTTCAGGACAGAACACGGTGTTGTTGCAGACATTACTTTCTTCATGTCACCATTGAACAGATTACTAGGCATTTTTTGCTGAGCATGTTGCTGATGTTGTTGATTGTAAAATGAATTAGAATTCTTGGAATCCACATATGTAGGTGAAACATCACTCCATTGGTTGGAACATTCCTCCTTCTTTGGCTCTTTAATTTCATTACTTTTTGATTTTGAACTACCCATGTTGTTATTTATAGGACTTTGTTTCAGCAAATCAAATGAGTCGATAGAGCTATTACAACTTTTACCACCAGCCATTGAAGAATTTCCCATAGATTCTGTTTTTATTTCATTCTTGATGGAATCCAATGATGATGTATTTTGCATATTTGTACAGAAGTTCGAATTGCTATCGTTATTCATCGGGATATCCATTAGATTTGGTTTCGAATCTTGAGTTTCGGTTTTAATTTCATTTTTAAGTTTATCAAACAGTGAGCCCCCCTTAATATCAAATTGTTGGGGCCCTTGCTGCTGTTGTTGTTGGCATTCATGTTCATATTTGAGCAAATCCTGTTCCAATTTCTTGGAATCGGCAATTTCTTGGCGTAAATCTTCGATTAAGAGCTTTTCCATTTGGCATATTTCTGAGGTACGATGTTGTAACTGTAAGAGAAAGTTAAATAAAATTATTTATCAATTGAAGTGGAGCTGATAAATGTTTAGATGCGGGTATTTAAAACCAATTGTCAATTACTCTTCTCACCATTGACTCTTGCAATATAATTTGCTGGAATTTGCCAGAAAGTTTTCGAAATTTGTCTTGAAAACGTATTGCTGTCTTCTCAAATTCCTCCTCTTCTTCACTTGGTATGTCTTCATCGTTCTGATACATGCAATGATACCTACATGAGCGAAAATGCATTACTAAATTGAACGGATTATTTATCGAGGTTATGGTATATTACCTTATCAAACGTTTTACCGCTTCCTCTTTATTTTGGAATGGATTTTTGTAATCAGGTTTCGAACAATTTTGTTGATCAACTTCTAGCTGTTGTAAGAATCTGTGGTAAAAATAATATTATAAAATTTATTGATTGATTTTAATACTAAGCCATAATTGTAATAAATCTTATATTCAAAGCTCAAATTCATTTAGCTTGTTTAGTACTAAATCCAGCAAAAAAAAAGTTAAAATCTTATATTTACTTCCAAATATATATTAGGGAATATACTAGATATAATATCGCCTTTAAAATAATCAAATCGACCTGCTTTTATCATAGGAAATGAGAAAAGTACCCTAGACAATCAGCTGGATAACTTTTGTAAATTAATAAACGGTATAGATTGAGATTACCAGCTTCAATTCTAATAGAGCGAATTGCAGATAAATAAGGCTGATTAACAGACTGTGAATTACACCAAATGAAACATGACATGTCCAAAAGTTAAATTCTATTTTCCTAGATTGTAAGTGAATATACTAAAAAATTTCCGCTTCCAATGAACTGACTCTCTTATAAATCAAATAAAGGATTAATATCAACCAACTACTCACAAGGAGAGACGAGCAAGTTTTGCTTTTGATGGGACCTTATCCTCGGTCTTAATAAATGTTGCAATTTGACTAATGGGATTACCAACAATGTTTAGACCACCGTTTATGATTGAATTTGTTGGAGCAACCATCATGTTATTGTTGTTCGCCAAAGTTGAGACAACGGATGTCGCTGTAATTGTTGTAGAACCGGAGGCAGGTTGTATGGTAGCAACAGGATGCAAGCAGGACATGGATGATGATGGTGATGTTGCTACTGCTGTGGTAGTAGAGGCTGCAACTAGAGGCGGCACGCTTGTCGCAGCACCACTTGTCATAACCAATTGAGGCAAAGACAATGTTGCTGATGTCGACGTCATCGAAGACATGGACATAGACATTGTTATGGCCATGGATGTTGGCATATTACTGGCAGTCACCGTTGTATTCGCAGTATTACAGCTGTTAGTAGCACTGGATGTAATCGCAGATTGCTGTTGTTGTTGATGATTATTAATAACAAAGGTAGGAGCCGTAGCACCAACATTTGTGGTTGAAGTAGTAGCTGAAACAATGGGCGCTGATAAAGTCGCTGTTGGCACCAATGAGGGAGTTCCCATTGATGTCGCTAGAATAAATGATTTTTGATTTGTTATCCCCGCCGTTCCTATGCCACTTAAGCTGTTTATGGTAAATGCATTCGTGGCCAAGGAAGGTGATGTTGAGAATTGATGTTGCTGCGACAACGGGGTTAATTGTGGTGTAATTGTTGTGGTCATTGTTGAGCTAACTGTGGAACTACAGGGAAAAATAAGAGGTGGTGGGCCTCCACCCGCCACATGTGTTGACAAGCTTCCCGATGTGTTGGTATTTTGAAAGCTGGCAAAGGCTGGTGATGTTGTATTCGCCTTGGCAATTTGTATTTTTTGCTGTTGCAGCAATTGTTGTTGTTGCATTTGTAAGTGTTGTGTAAAATGTTTTTGCTGCAATACAGCCGGCATATTTGTGATATTAATCATATGGGGCTGGGGCAGCGATGCAAAGGGCAGGGTGGGCAAGCTGGAATTGGACGATAACGATGATAACTGTGGCAATTGAGGACTACTTAATATAGAGCTGGTTAGATTGCCAGATGGTTGTAGGATTGCAGCACCTCCTGGAATGGAACTTAAGCTCGAATTCCCGCTACTGTTCGTTGCAATCGAGGTAGTTGTATTGGAGGTTGTTGCTGTCGATAGAGTGGATCCAGTAGAAGAGTGTTGTTGTTGCTTTGATTTATTATTGTGGCTTAATAAAGGTCCTGGAGCGACTGTGGTGGAGGTACTTGTTACTGTTGTACTGCTGTTTGATTTTGAATTACTGTTTAGAACAACTGATGACTGTTGCTGTTGTTTTGGCGCTTTTGCGTTTTTGCTGCTCCCATGAGTTGGTTGCTGTGGTTGTTGTTGATGCTGCTGATGTTGTATTGGATATATGTGTATCTTCTGCGTTTGTTGCTGTTGTTGCATATTTCCCGCTTGTGATATTAAAGTCGGTGTGGTAGTTATTGATCCTCCCACACCACTTGTATTAGTCGAATGGTTGTTTGGTTGCACTACATTGGCAGGTATGCTTCCTCCACTTAAAGCAGCCTTATTATCGTTATTTGTTGATTGTGGCGGGTTTGTGTTTGACATTAAATTAAATGTTCCCAGATTGGAGTTCGGTGGTACAGAATTTGTTATAAATTGATCTGAAGTGGAGATCTCTTTGCCTGAGGACAGTATTCGATGCTGTTCCATAAATAGCCTCTGTAATGACTGATTGATTTCTATATCAGTCATTGGCTTATTGAACGCTGCCACAACACTTGGATCCAAATCGGCCGGCAACGGCATAGAGGAGATTAAATTTTTGTGTTGCATTTTAACGGTCAAATATTGGATTTGCATTTGAACTTGACGCAGCATTTGTTCTTGTTGTTGGGTTAGTTGTATTGTTTGGACCCGTGAAACCGTATGTTGAGGTTGCTGCTGCTGTTGTTGCTGTTGCAAATTTTGGCCCGTCGATACTATTGGTTGTATTGTCGGAAGGGACATCTGCATGCCACTGGACGTTAAGCTGGGGGTGTTAATGGTATTACCGGCCGAATGAGTTGCGGTGGCATATGTATTGACTCCAGATGTTAATTGACTAGAAGAAGACGTTGCTATGGATGCCAATGAAAAATTTATGGAGAAGTTATTATTTTGCTGAGACAGGGATGGAGCTCCTCCTGTTGTTATTGTTCTTGTTGGTTGTAACTGCTGCTGTGGCTGAGGTTGTTGTTGCATTGGAGCTGTAATCCCCACCAGTTTTGTACCCGTTGAGATTTGCGTCTGAAAGGGCTGTATGCTAACCACATTTGATGTGGACGTTGTGGTACTGGTCGTAGAAGTAGACACAACTGGCTTGCCACTGGCCGTATTTGGCTGCACTATTTGTACGGGGTTATTGTGCGGTTTCTGTGATAAGGGATCTAACTTTGGCAACGGTTTCACCACTGAGGCATTTTTCATTAGGGCAACATCGGCTGCTGTTGTCGTAGAAGCCTTGGGCTTTCTTACTGGTTTCTTTTTAGGTACAGCACCGGTAGAAGTCGTAGTTGTGGTAGTGGTGGTTGTCGATGAATTTCCCTGCGCTAATTTATTATCTTGCTTAGCTGCTTTCGATTGATCTATGATAGGAGCAACATTTGCCACTTGCTTTGTAGTGGTAGTGGTGGTGGTTATTGTGGTGGTGGTACTAGTGGATGAAGAGGACTGGGCTGTGGAACAGGTGGTCGATATTGACGTCATAGGATAAACTATCTGTTGCTTTGGTGCCTGTTGTGGTAGAGAGGTTGCATTAGAATTGCTTAGAATTGATCCCGCATTATTCATGGGATGCACTGGTAAGGTGATGGAAGAATTTGGTAAACTAGGTGGGGCAGGATTCGTTTGGGGTATTTGTGATGATGCTGGTAGTGGATTGGCGTCGTTGAAATGTATTTGTCCCTGTTGCAGACATTGGGCCAGTTGTTGCGCATTAATGCCAGACGGAGCAATAAGTATACGTTCGGTAGGTCCAATGGAGGCTGTAGTTTGATTTGCTTCAATCGGTGTAATCTGATTAGTTAAACTGTTTAAGCAGAATAACTGATGTGTGGCAGGATCAACTTTGGGCAATGATAAATAGATGTTTTCTTGCTGAGGAACGGGGGCAGGATTACTATTAACGTTTGTTTGTACATTCATATTTAATTGAGGTTGTACTGTAGTCGTTGAATTTGTAGGTGGCTCTTGAGCTTTAGAAATACCACCGCCTGTTGCTTTGGATGCCTCGGAAGCAACATTTTGCTGCTGTTGTTGTTTCTTTTTCGAACCCTTAACATTTCCGCTGGGTGGGCCGGTAGATACTACCGTAGGAGCAGGTTGCTGCTGTTGTATGACGTTTGTTGCTATTTGACGATGTTGCTGCTGAGGCTGCTCCATCTGTTTGAGGGGCTCATTGATAATGGTGACGTTTGGTAATGCCCCCTTAAGCAAGGCCTGCAATATTAGCTGTGATTGTTGATCTTGGGGTTTATTGGGATCATGTCGTAATATCAAACGTTCACATTGTTCGGAAACTGCCAATGTCAGACTTCCTGTTAATTGAGGTATTAAAGAAGCAATAGTGTTTGGTGTACCCACAGATATCGAAACATTTCCTGTAAGACCTGGTAGGGCAGGATTTGATGGCGGAGCGGTTTGCTGTTGATTTTGTTGCTGTGGCATTGGTGTCTGCGAGGTGACCAAGACATTTGTTGGTGTCGTTGTCGAATTCTGAGGATTCAATGTTGCATTAAATGAGGGCTGACCTACTGCTAATGTAGGTTGTGCCTGCATGTTCAGATTAACCGATGAAGAATTCGAAGCCACCGAAGAATTCGATAATTGAGGCAATGAAACCAACTGCATTTGTCTTGGCTGTTGCTGTTGCTCATTTAGATTCGTTGTGAGAGTATTGGGGAGGTTTGTGTTGCCCAAACTCGGATGGTTTTGGGTTAAGCTCGGAGGTTGGAAAACAATTTGCGTTTGTTGTGGTTGATGGTTGGTAGCCGACTTATCTAAAATAGGCATAATTTGTATTTTATTTTCAACCAAAGAACCAATAGGAGTTGTAGAAACCATGGTGGCAGCACCTTGTTGTCCTGCTAGACGATTATCAATTTGTGAAATTTGTATATTTCCAATTTGGCTGGGTACCAACGATGGCGTAGGCAGGGGTGTGGATATTGAACTTGTTGTAATATTAAGCGAAGGTAGATTAGAGTTCTGACTGCTAGGCAATGTTACCATTGAGGAATTGCTAGTTGGCAAAGTATTAAAGGAATTCGTTATGGACGATGAGGCCGTTACAGTGGAATTATTTACCGCAACAGTTGCTGCCGTGCTAGCGGCATTATCTGACTTTTTAGTATTTCGCTTTGCCGCTGGTTTGCGGCGAGGTTTTACAGTAGCTGTCGTGGTAGTTGAATTCGTTGTTGATGTAGCCGATGTAGAAACTGCTGCCACGGAAGTTGTTATCGTAGGGGGAGCCGCGGAAGAACTCATTGCTAAACTACTGGATCCTGCCGTTGTTAATGGGATTGTAAAAGTAATGTTTGCTGTTGGTCCCCCTGATGCTGCGGACATGGAAGTTTTAATTTGCTGTGCCTCATTTTGAACCTGTTGCAAATGCTGTTGAGCCTGTTTCTGTATCTCCTCCTGGGACGGCAATCGGGGTATAGTAATGGAATATGGGTGTCCTTGTGGCCCAGCTGTTGTGGCTGCGGATGAACCCAATAAATCTGCAGAAGGATCAATTTTGATAACAATATTTGCTGCAGCTGTTTCTGCCCCCGAATGATCCATCTGATCTTGGCATGATGTTACCCCAGGTATAGATAAAGTATATGATGGAGCGGCATTTCCACCACTACCATTTGGTTGTGGTATTGATATTGTATAATCTGTTGACGGATTCGTCATCTGATTTGTTGATGGCATCGGTTCTTCCATGGGTGTGGTATCCATAAAGTCCTCATCATCATCCTCTGTGATGCCACAGAGTTTCATAACATTGCCCAAATCTAGTTTGCCATTACTAGCTCTTTGTATTTGCGGTGGCGGAGAAGGCGATTTTGGCCTTTGTTGTTGCTGCTGTTGTTGTGGTTGTTTATTTTCGATTATGTTTTGTTGAAATTGTTGCTGTTGAACTGTTGTTTGAACGGTGGTTAAGTTACCCGAATGTTGTTGGCTTAGCATAGGAACAATTTTTGTAGTTGTGTTGCTGGTGCTGATGGCAGGCACCAGCACCGATGTAGTCGAGGTGGCGGTATTCAATGTTTTATTAGCGGTGGTAGTTAAAGGTTTTGCATTGGCGGGTGCTGCGGAACTGGCCGCAACGACTGAGTTGGCATTTGCCGCGGCCGATGTTGCCGGGGCCTTTCTTCTTCTTGGTTTAGCTTTCTTTTTTGTTTCAGGTTGCTGTTGTTGCTGCTGTTGTTGCTGTTGTTGCACTTGGTGTTGTTGCTGTAGAGCCTGAGCTTGCTGTTGCGCCTGCTGAACTTGATTTTGCGTTTGTTGTATTTGCTGCTGTAGTTGTTGAATTTGTTGCTGTTGCTGCTGCTGTTGTTGCTGTTGCATTTGAATTGTGGCAGCCGCATTGAACTGCAAATGAATTTGGCCATTGCCACCCACAGATTGTTGATGGTGCTGCTGCTGTTGTTGTTGTTGGTGACTTGCTGTTGACTGCATATTCTGTAACACTGGTGTCGGCTGCCGATTTAAGGGTTCCGGGGTCACTGAAACTGGTACATGGGCCGGTGAAGATTGCGTTAAGCTAGTGGTGTAGAGATCATTTGTGTTTGTTTGATTTGAATTACTATTTCCTGCCGAGTTTTGAGTAGTTAGTTGTCCCCCTGCATTATTTGTGGAAGGCGGGGCCGCTGGTGTTTGAAAGGTAGTTGCTCCAGCATTACTTAGTTGGTTCAAATGTATATTGGCATTGCTTAGTTGGTTCAGATTTATAAGTCCCTGGGCCGAATTTTGTTGAAACTGAGCGGTTCCAGTACTTGCCGGCAACTGAGAGAGAAGTGTGGGTGCCCCACTGGCACTTAGACCATTTGGCATTTGAATTTGAGCAGTGAAACTGTTACCGTTGGCCGCTGCGGCAGCAGCCAACTGTAGATTCTGAAGTTGAGCTGCCATGGATGGACCCAACAAATGACCATTGATGGTGGCCGCGGTCGTGGTAAATTGCTGAGATCTGGGTTGTTGGTTAGCAGCTGCTGCTGCTGAGAGTGCTGCATGCAAACCGCTCAGCTGTGTGATAGCTGAGTTTTGGGGCTGTGTCTTGATGGCCTGTAAGTGATTGGCCTGTTGTATGAGATTTGCCTGAGAAGAAACAATAAAAGTAGGTGTGGCCGCAGCCAGCTGCATTGTAGCACCATTGTGACCCAATATTCTTAACACCTGTTGGGGCTGTTGTTGCTGCAACTGGGGTTGAGGCCGGGCATTTTGTATGACCAAAGAAGGCGTGGCGGTCAATTGGGGGGTTGGTGGCCTCAGTATCAACTGTACGCCTTGGGGTGCATTTTGTTGTACCAACATAGGTACCTGGTTCAAAAGCAATTGCGGTTGCTGGCCGGCGGTGGTTGTAAGACTAGCTGTGGCACCGGAGGGTAAAATGATTTGTTGTTGGCCCGGCTGAGCTGATTGTGAGATCTGTGTTAATGATGTTTGTTGCTGTTGTTGAGACAAATTGCTTGACGATGTAGGATTAGAGGTAACTGTTTGTGATGGGGGCGGTGTCGGATTAGGGCCCGCCGAATTTCCCTGCTTGTGTTTTTGTGTGTCAATAAGTATTTGTTGTTGCTGTTGTTGTTGCAGGGGCTTTGGCAGTATTTGTTGGGGCAATTTATTACCTTTGCCATTGCCTAACACTGTTGCCGATGTTAATCCTCCCGTTGTTGTCGTTGTTAGGTTCCCCGTGGGCGTTGTAGTAAATCTGGCTTGTTGCTGGTGTTGAGGCGTAGATGTGGCAGCCGCAATAATTTGTCCCTGAGGACCCTGAATAAGTTGAAAGGTCTGCTGGGGACCAGTACCGGGACCGCCATTGCCATTGCTGGCTATTGTGAATTGTTGTTGTAACATTTGCATTGTCGGTGGCTGTGGTGTGGGTGGTTTGATAGAGGCAGCGGTTATTGTTGTGCCGCTGGGACTCGGTGAGGGGCTGTCGGCAATTAAAGGACTACCGCTGTGATATTGTTGAAATTGTTGATGCTGCTGTTGACTTATGGGCAAAACTGCGGACGACGATGATGTTGCGGTGCTGTTTGGGTTAGTTGCGTTAACACCTTTTTTCGTTTGATTTTTTGGCGAACAAGCCACATTTGTTGTCGCAAACGTATTCGGTGTATTGTTGATCGTTGTTGCATGTGATTGCCCATAGCCGCCTGCTATAGTCGCAGTAGTCGATGAAGCCGAAGTAACAGATGATGATGCTGCTGCGGCGATCGATGATGGGTGTGGGGGGTTAGTAGTGTTGGTGGTGGTTGCGTTGCTGTTTGTATAGTGGCTATTGGAGGAACTAAATATTTGGTGATGTTGTTGTTGCTGCTGTTGCTGATGTTGTTGACGCTTATTGCCCTTCTGTAAATGGAGAAACAATTATTATTGGCATCAAGAAAACACAGGATTTGATCTTTGTCATCTACCTTGTTTAATTGAATGTTATTGGAACCGACCAGCGTGGCATTCAAATCGTTTCCTGTTGTTGTTGCTGTTGTTGTGGCCACATTTTGAAAATTACCCACTAAATTGAGACCACCAGCGGCATTGGCTGTTATACCAATGACACTGGTTGCTGCGGCAGGCGATTGTGATGGACTGGGTTGGAAGACCACGGTGCCAGCATTGGGACTACCATTCGTAAATTGATGTATGGATTGCCGTCGACCGGGTGTGACAGCTTTACGCTCCTGAAAAAGAAAATATTTCGGAGAATATTTGTAAATTAGATATGCTATCCGGAATGGTTTGCTTTTAAAGTTTTGTTATTGTTAAAAGAGGATATTGGCACATAATAAAGTCAACCCCCAAAAATGCGCCCATATAGTCCACCATGAACTTACCTGTTCATGTGTATTGGCATTGGCTAACGGATTGCCCGTTACTAGAAGTACATCCTGGGGAAATGGTGATAACGATGGTGACGGTTGCAAACGTGGACTAGCTGAGATCGATGGTGATGGACTGGGCGTTAGAAACGGACCCGGAGGAGACAATATTCCTGTAAAGATAATACGAAATAAAAATTAGTTCTTTCGTAGAATGGTATGATACAGCTATCCTAAAAATGTAACAAACAAGTACAGTATATTTATCAATGTGTGTATGCATAGATGTGTACACACGCATGTGTAGGTAGGTAGATATGTATATCCTTTTGACTACACAATTATGTATTCATTTCGGTTTTGTTGCTATGACATCCTACTAATAACTCAAAGAGCAAACGAATTCTTGGAATATGTAATTTATTTTATAATAAAAAGGCTTTTGCTCTGGAAGTTTTTGTCGTTTGTGTTGATGCTGGTGATGAGGACGACGACGATGACGTTGATGATGATGTTTTGCCTTGCCGAAACATTAATTATGTATATTGTATAAAGTGTTTTTGTACATCCAACAAATGAGACATAAGCATATAAACATTTCCAGTGCTAGAACTGAATGACACAACACAATTGGGTGGTGTATGGAGGGGTGGCCAGAACTTCAAAGGCATTTCAAATGTAACGTAGTTACCTTGCAGGGTTGGATGGTAATGATACTTGACAAATATTACAGAAGCTTCCCGGTAATGTGATAGATAACTGTACATATATAGAAATTTGGATAAATATTTATTGGAAAAAAGCAACAGTGGCAAGGTTGGTTGTCGTTTCTAGTTACGGACAGAAGTCAATCAAGCTGATTAATTCATCACTGTTTTCTTCGAGGGGCCGGAGTTTTCTTTCTCGATTTATGTAATTTATTTTTATGTGGAATGTAATAAGAATAAATTTGTTGGAGCAGTCAATTTTAAGAAATATAGCTAAAGTGTTTTGATGATCTTTTCGTCAAATATCTTTGTTGGTCGGAAAAGGGGAAGTGATACAAACCGTCTTCCAAGAGCAAGAAAATGCGTTAATATACTACAGGCGAAGCAAACATATATCAATAAGTTGGGTCTGGTCTCATCAGTGAAGATAATTTTCGATTGAGTTCCCGATCATTTGCCTGCATTTTAACGATCCAATCAGGAAAATGCGAATTCGTTGATGATCGGTCGTTTTGGTTCTTGTTTTAACTGATTACTATAAGCTCATAAGACCTACGTCTTTATGCTAAATACCGTATAATAATGTTTGTTGAATACACAGTTCCAAGAAACGACGAGGAATGACAAAACCTGGAATTGCATCAACATTTTGTACGTTTTACGTTTTTATTTCACAAACTGTGGATTCAGTTGGTGTCTGCTTCGGAAAAAACTTCATTATTAAAATTTATTTATTTTATTATATATATGCAGGGTGAGATAAAAAAACTGCAATAAAGTCAAAAGCTATAACTTCTACATTTTTTTTAAATTTTATTGAATGAAAGCAAAAAATGTCGGAAATAGCAAGTATTTTGGCCCATTCCCGGCGAAGCTTTTGCTTGAGTGCGTTTGCATGCCCAAGGTTTTAATTCGCCCTCCAGAATATTTTCGTGATAATATTCGGCATTTATTCTGATGCCACCGTCGAATAATACGAACGGAGAGCGACCATCGGCTGTTATAGGCGGCCCACACCATCACCATGGCCGGCGCTTGAGTTCTGGTGGCCAACCGAAGGTGCACATTTTCATCTGACTTCTTTGGCAAGAAAACACGATCATTTTATTTGTTTACAAACTGCTGTACAAGGAATGTTTTCTCATCGGAAAAAACCAAATTCGGCAGTTCGCCACTTTCGCCCAAGCGAAGTAACTCTTTAGCTCTTTTGAGTCTATTTTCTTTCTGTTGTGGTGTAAGTCCTTGCACTTTTTGGAATTTCAATGGCTTTACCCCGAGCTCATTTTTCAATATTTGCCGAATGGAATATTGCGATATTTTAGCTCAGAGTCATTCTTCGGCCATTGCAACGCGGGTTTCGATCAAGTAGCTTTTAGTATTTTTTTCAGTTGCGGTGTAAGTTCTTGCACTTTTTGGAATTTCAATGGCTTTACCCCGAGCTCATTTTTCAATATTTGCCGAATGGAATATTGCAATATATTTAGCTCCGAGCCATTCTTCGGCTATTGCGACGCGGGTTTCAATCAAGTAGCTTTTAGTATTTTTTTCAGTTGCGGTGTAAGTTCTTGCACTTTTTGGAATTTCAATGGCTTTAACCCGAGCTCATTTTTCAATATTTGCCGAATGGAATATTGCGATATTTTTAGCCCAGGGCCATTCTTCGGCCATTGCGGGTTTCGATTAAGTAGCTTTTAGTAACTTTTTTCTGGAAAATTCTCACCAAAATGCTTTTGTAGGGTTGTAAACAATATAATAAGCTGTCACCGGAATAATTTTAACAGCTGTCGGACGAGTGGCTTAGAAATGACAGTAGTCTGAAGTTGGTTGCAGTTGTTTTTATCTCAACCGAGCTCATTTTTCAATATTTGCCGAATGGAATATTGCGATATTTTTAGCTCAGAGCAATTCTTCGGCCATTGCGACGCGGGTTTCGATCAAGTAGCTTTTAGTAACATTTTTCTGGAGAATTCTCACCAAAATGCTTTTGTAGGGTTGTAAATAATATAATAAGCTGTCACTGGAATAATTTTAACAGCTGTCGGACGAGTGGCTTAGAAATGACAGCAGTCTGAAGTTGGTTGCAGTTTTTTCATCTCAACCTGTGCATATATACTAAAGATTCACTTGAAAAGTGACAGCTTCAGAAATACCGGTGATTCAAAAGAACACCTCCTTTTGCTAGAAAGCACTCTTACTTAATTCAACAGGTTTGGATGGAAAATAAAATTCTTCAAAGCAAACAGAAGACCACAAGTCTTTTTCAATTTAATTAATTTCAAACAGCCACACTAAACCTAAGTCCTCGCTATCTAAGTCTTTCATTGACTTAAAATTAATCTGCCATAGACTCATTACATCATTCTCAAATCCATTCATTCACTTACTCCATTCAAATTTTCTTTCATTTCAAATCGAATCATTTCCACAGATCTTTTACTTAATTCAAACGGACATTATAATGACTTTTCTTGTCCCGCCAGAAGATTTGTAACATTGGAGCATTCTTTCCTTTACATTTTGACGAGAAGTGTATCCGTTCGAAAAAGACCGAGGAGGAAAAATTATAACGTTGCAAACTCTTTTGCTTTGAATGGCCAGAGGAGTTGTGAGGAAAAGGCAGTAATAAAGCCACAGTAATCATTGAATGGAAAACTAAAAGGAAAATGGAAAACTCCAACAGTTTTCTTTATTTCAATTTTATACAGAACAAAGAGAGTGAGAGAGGGGGGTAGCCTCGAGATCTGCTCCATTGTCTTCTTCCTTCTGAGCTTTAAATGCACTTCTTTTAGAGTTATGAACATTTTATCCTCGGTGGGGAATATAACATCAGAGTTGACTTTGAAGTTGAAGGAAAATTTTGCAACAGCCGTTGTTTTTTTCACAATTTTCCATTTAGCCATTCAACAAACCCAGCCATCTGAGGCCATCCACTATGAACGACTCGCATTCGTTTTGATGGTAATTTTTTGCCTGTTTTGTTTCTGTTGCTCTGGCACTGGCCTCTGTTGCTCTGACTATTGTTCGTGTGGTGCATAAACGGTTTTCCTATATATTTTGGCCAAAAGGCATTTAGCCTTTTTGTATCAGGAGTAGAGTATGGCATACAAATTGTGTGCAAATGTGTGTGTTTGAGTAGTATGTGTGTTTTATAATTTTCTACTTTTGTGGCCACGTCATAGCTCGTCTTTCAAATTGCATTAAAATAATAATTTTTCCCAGTTTCTGTGTTGTTCTGTTCTACGTGATGTTGCTGCTTCTTCCTCTGTTACGATTGAATCTTCTTCAAATATGCAAAGTCAAAATAAGGCTTACAGGTATAAAAAAACTTTTATTGAAGAAAAAATTCATTTCTAGCACACAGGGCAAGTACAGAGAGAATACCATGAGATGAGTTTGCTGACGGGATATCCGATAAAAAGTATTGCTACTAAAGGATTTGAATAATTGCATTTTCTAGTTTTGTTTTGAAAATAAGGAAAATGGAAAATTTGATCACAGGGAAAGGAAACAGGACGGCTTAATGTATCATTCATGTATGCCAGCGGGAATGTAACTGAAATATTACAAAAATAATTTTAAATTTAGAAAGGGATAGTAGAAGTAGTTTTTTTTTCATCTGAAATTAATATATACTGTATAAACGAATATGAAATGGACCCTATGAATATATCTTAAATACAGGACATAAGAACACATCAAAAATGTTGGCTTTATTTTTGTATGCCCTCTATGTCTAGATTTGACAGAAGTTAATTGTGTATTAAAATTATTAAGTCAGATCCATGAAAATAAACTCGAAACGACAAGTTTCAAAAAAAAAAAAAAAGAACCATTAAGAGCTTTGTGATTTTTAAGCATATTTTTATAGAATGTTCCTGAAAAAAAAAAAACAAGTCAAAAGCTGTAAGTTCAGCCGGGCCGAACTTTGAGTACCCTCCGAAATTTGGAATTAATTTGGCAATTCTCAAAAACAATAAAATCCGTTAAAAAATTACAATATTCAAAAAAATCGGTAAAAATGTACCTACCAAAATACCGAATATCGGGTTTTACCGTTAAATGGGAGCTCAACGAAGACGTGAACCTGCACAGACAATTTTCTGTCTTAGGCTGTAGTAACCATTACAAACTACAAATACCAAATTTGAAACAATTCCGTTGAAAAATGTCGCTAAAATCATCAAAATACCGAATATCGGGAGGTACCATTATATGGGGGCTATACCAAAACGTGGACCTACATAGCCCATTTTCAATACCAAAAGTCCTGCAGACATAACATACATTTGAGTAAAATTTTATCAATCTACTTCAATTCGTTCGGAAGCTAGAGTGATTTCCACAGACGGACAGACGGACGGACATCGCTAAATCGGCATAGAATTTTATGCTGATCAAGAATATATGTACTTTATAGGGTCTAGAATGTATATTTCGAGGTGTTACAATTATGGTGGAGGGTATAAAAATTAATTTAAAAAAAAAATGAAAAATTCCTGAGTGAAATTCGTGAATTTTCGATTCTTGAGGTTTTTTGTTTTTTTTTTAATTGTGCAATTTTTTTAAGATTTACTTGTAAAATGCAAGGATTTCCAAAAAGACTCTGTCGAAAAATCTTTGAATTTTAAATTTTTGTTCAAAGTAAATATCACGTATTTAAAAACAAAAAATTTCAACGAAAATCGTGAAATTTAAATTATCATATACAAAATTGTTGATCCTTGAAAAGAATCTCGGAAGAACAATTTTTTAAAATTAACAAACTTTCAATTTCCCCCACCATCTGTTAACTTAGCTTTTAACCTAAAGTTTGGAAGTTCCATTATATACTAATATTGTATATTTTTGAGAGAAGTTTATATACTAACAAATAACCCGATATAGTTCGGAAGTGGTACGAAAACTTTCAAAATGGTATAAATCAAGAGTTACCGATGTTTGGTAGCTACAAGATTGCAATGTACTTAAATATTTTTTGTAGGGAATTCATTTACCCACCGATAACCAAAATGCTGGAAATTGGGAACGAAAAGTTCAAAATACCGAAAATCATTAAAAATTGTTTATTGGGGTTACACACATAGACATTGAGAATTTTTCCGAAGAATTGTACGTCCCACTGAGTAATACTAATTTACTGCAAATATGGTCGGAAATTGAGAACCAAAGCCTTTAACATAACAAAAATTAGGAGGAACAGTTATATAAAGGTTTTACCAACAAATGGACCAACAAATCCAACAAATGGACCATTCTCAATACAAAATATCCCTCGAATAATAGCAATGGATTTGCAAAAGCTTAATCTTTAATAGTGCGAGTGCCGAAGTGATTTCAAGAGACTCATCGACGGACTTGCATACAAATTTTTAACTAAAAGTATCTGAATTTAAATCTGTTTCACTTAAAACCACAAATACCAGTAAGATCGTTTGGATAATGCTGTTAAACTGCTCAAAAAACAATAAAGTAGGTGAGGCTGTTGCATGGGGGCTATACGAAACAATTTCATACTGCAAGGATTTTCATCTTCTTAAATACAAATTTGAAACAATTTCGTGGGTAAATGTGACATGGATTATCAAAATACCGAATATCGGTGGGTATCGTTATATGTACTCTATAGGAAAACGTGGACCTAAATATTCAATGTTCTGTCACCGGATCTAGAATACATTATGAACTATAAATATCAATTTTTTAGACAAATCCGTGAAAAAAATGTACCGAATATCGGGAGGTACCGTTATATGGCGGCTATACAAAAACGTGGACCTATACATACAATTTTTCGCCACCTGATCTAGAACCCATTATGACCTACAAGATACCAATTTTTAGAAAAATCCGTAAAAAATGTGGCAAAAATCATCAAAATACCGAATATCGGAAGGTTATATGGGGGATATAGTAAGGCAGGGAATACCTAGGTTTCGGAAAGAGCCACCAATCGTCATGAGGATTGGTGGATGAGGATTGGTGGCTCTTTCCGAAACCTAGGTATTTTCTGCCATACCCCCTGGTAAACATTACCATCGTTCTCCACTAATAAACAAACGTTGTTTTTATAAAAACAACAATAAAGGGATAAAGCCTGACCATTTTGCTACAATAAAATACTACGGTATCCCGATCAAACAAGCCACACTGTTCCATATAATGTTTCGCCAACGGAGTAACAACCTATTACGACCTACAAATACCAATGTTTAGACAAAACCGTTAAAACATGTGGTAAAAATCATCAAAACACCGAATATCGGGAGGTAACGTCATATGGAGACTATAGAAAAACGTGGACCAGTACATACAATGTTTCGCCACCAAAGTTCGAACTCATTATGACTTACAAATACCAATTTTTAGAAAAATTCGTGAAAAAATGTGGCGAAAATCATCAAAATGCCGAATATCGGGACATGGTGGCTATACCAAAACGAGGACCGATACATCTCATTTTCAATGCCAACCAACCAACACAATACAAATTGTTCTTCCAAATTTTGAAGCTCTATGTCAAATAATGTGTTCTGTATTGTGATTTCAACAGACAGACAGACATCGTTAATTCGAACTGGATTTTTATGCTGATCATGAATATATACATATACTTTATGGGGTCTACGACGAATATTTAGGGATGTTACAAACGGAATGACAGTTAATATAATCTCCTTTCAAAGTGGGCCAATTAGACTTAGCGGATCGGTCATTTGAAGCGCAGTCGCGGTCAACATTGGCATGAAATAATCTTCAAACATTGAATTTTATGGATTCTCAAAACTTTCCTATAGCCTTTAAAAATTCACTCTGTACTAATCTTAAAATCAAATCATTTTGAAAAAAAAACTTGGTATTACGTAATTTTCAACGACAGCAATTTCCCCTACTCAATAATAAACGAATGAGTAAAATAACGATTATAGTTACCAAGATATAATTTTTGACCCAATTTTAGTTAACCTTAATTTTATAAGTTCCCACACTGTCATCAAGATTATATAAATCGTTAATGACAAGAATTTCACAATTTTTAATAGAATTTCTCAACAAAATTATTGCCTTTTCAAGAATTTGTGCAACACATTTTCTCATTTTTCTTAGAATGAAAAAAAAAATCCCCAACACCTTAAATATTTCATGAAGAAAATGGAAAACAGTTGAACAAAAAAAAAAAAAAAAAAAAAAACTAAACGAGCACTTATATTACACACATCGATTAACACGTAACAGCATCCGTAACAATCCGCAAAACACCACACTCATGTCTCATTCACTTTTTCTACTACTTCGTCTGCACCCTGTCCCTTCGCAGCCCTTATTGCCTACACACACAATCAACGATTCTATTACAACAGCTCTTGATATACTCAACTTGGCGTAACACAATTTCCAGGTCGTTGAGTATTCCTTTTCGAAACGAGCCAACAACAAAAATGAAAAGATGAAGAAGAAAAAAGAAACCAAACGACGACACAAACAAATAGAAAAAAATCGCACATTTTAAAAGGGTTGCACAGCAATTGTACGTTTCGTCGTTATAAAAGGATAACGCGAGACGGTTCTCGGCGATGCTGCTGCGAAAGCAAACATTTTAATATAGTTATGGCGGATATTTGCATTTGGCCGCTCTGCATTCTCTTTGCAATTTTCTTTTGCAAGATTTTTTCCATTTTTTTATGATGGAAAGAGAGCAAGTGAAGCTAATAGAAGTGTAGGAGATATGAACTCAGAAAAAATTTTAATTTGTATTTTATATTAAATAATAATATAAAAAGTATCTAAGTTCGGCAGTTCGAACATTTTGAAGGAACATGCTAAATGTAAAAACCCGGTTGTCAGGTGTTACAGTTATGCCGCATAAAATGGTGGTAAAATGCCGAATATAGGAAGGTACCGTTGTATGGGGCTTTTTTCTGTCAAAGCATGTAGTACAGAATAGAAATTCCAGATTTAAACTCTGACAGAAGGCGGAAACTAGAGCACAGATAGACTGACAGACCGACTGACGGATGGACTTCGCTAAATCGGCATAGTTGAGATAAAGAAACTGCAACAAAGTCAAATAAAATAATTTTTACATTTTTTTTTTAATTTTAATTGAATGAAAATAAAAAAGGTCGGAAATAGCATCACATTTTTGAATAACTTTAGATTTGTTCGAATTGGTCACCTTTTGCACGAATTATGGCCTTCAAAGGGCCAATGAAACCGTCACACGCTGGCCGAATATTGCTCTGTGTTATTTTCGCCCATTCCCGGCAAAGCGCTTGTTTGATGTGATCGACACATTGGTATTTTTTAGTGCCAACCTTGCTTTCCAAAATACTCCAGACACAATAGTTCAACGGATTGATATCCGGAGATTTTGGTGGCCATTGTGGGTTGGAAATGAAGCGAGGAATCTCATTTTGTAAGCATTCTGAGTGCGATGGTGCTGAGTCCTGTTGGAATGTCCAGAATATGTTCGCGATAATTATTCGGCATTTATTCTGATGCCACGGTCGATTAATACGAGCGGAGAGCGACCATCGTTTTATTTGTTTACAAACTGCTGGACAACGAATGTTTTCTCATCGGAGAAAACCAAATTCGGCAGTTCACCTCTTTCGGCCAAGCGGCGCAACTCTTTAGCTCTTTTGAGTCTATTTGCTTTCTGTTACGGTGTAAGTTCTTGCACTTTTTGGAATTTTAATAGCTTTACCCCGAGCTCATTTTTCAATATTTGCAGAATGGAATTTTGCGATATGTTCAGCTCCGAGCCATTTTTCGGCCACTGCGACGCGGGTTTCGATCAAGTCACTTCTTTACTTTTCGAACCATTTCTGCTGATGTTGCTGTTTTCTTTCGTCCACTTCCTTGACGTCGGGTTACGCTACCAGTATCACGGTACCGAGCGATTGTACGAGGCACAAAAGATTTATCCACATTTAAATGCTTGTGTTTTTCCAGCCAAATATAAAAAATTACACTATGACGAATAACTTTTTCTGAAAATTCTCACCAAAATGCTTTGGACGCTTGTAAACAATATAATAAGCTGTCACTGGAATTATTTTAAAATCTGTCGGACGTGTGGCTTAGAAATCACAGCAGTCTGAAGTTGGTTGCAGTTTTTTCATCTCACCCTGTACATTAAATATTGAGATGTACCCTTTGTGGGGGTGGTACAAGGTACTAGGTACTAGGTGGACATAGAATTGTATGCTGATCAAGAATATATATACTACTCATGGTGTCTAAAATGTATATTTCGAGGAATTACAAACGAAATAACAGACATAATATGACCTCCATAATATGGTGAAATGAAATTATTTTGGTTACATTGCGAAACATATTCAGGGTCTGATAGCAACAATATACCTTACCTTCTGCATTACCAATACGCCAAAAAAGATTCCAAAATGTTCTTTATAAAGCCATTATTTGGTATTGTGAATTGTTTCATGAATGTAGACAATTCAACCATACATTTTTCCTCGAGCCCATTACATCAAATATTCTCCTTTGTTGGAATACATTACACTTCCCACGACAATTTACAGAGGCAGAGAGGGGGAGGCAAAGAGGGAGTACTTTTCGTTCATAAATAAATATAAATATGAAAGATAGGAAAGTGAAGTGTTCTATTTTTATTTGCAAAGGATTCAACTTTTAAAAGAGAAGAAAAAAGTGAAATAACGATGAACGTGAGTAAGTACACACGTACAGAGTGAATGAGGCTAGGAGGAAAACAAACCTAGGAGTTGAAGTGCTGTAATTTCCCTATGAAAGCACATGTAAAAATATAATCCGTTGGATTAGAAGGTTTAAATAAACTCCGAAACCTTCTGTACCTTGAAGATCTTGAAGATCTGTTAATATCGCTCTAAAAAGTTAATATGCTTCACAAGTACTTAATGAGATGAGAGCAATTTTTATTTGACCTGTTGTTTAGGCATTGTGGTAATCTGATGTCTGAAAATTACAGTTTTGTGTTAGGCACTTAATTGGTGGTGCTCCATAACCTTTGCTGGAACATTCTCCGATGTGAATTGCGAATTAAGGGAGCGAAACTTATCATACTCATCTTTGTATTCGGTTTTATGTAGTGATGATGTGCCGCAAGTTTCTATCTGATACCCAAAGGAAGTAAAAGTCTGTAATTTTACGGTTTTTAAATATTCTCTTTTCAGTTGGTTATCTGGCCGTACTAACAATGAAAAATAAAGGCTATTTACAAAATAGAAAATAGGAAATGATTGAATTTGTCTTTGAGGGCACTTCTACATTTTTAAATATTTTGAAGTCTTTTTTGGACTTCATACAGGGTGAGATGAAAAAACTGCAATCAACTTCAGACTGCTGTCATTTCTAAGCCACTCGTCCAACAGCTGCTAAAATTATTCCAGTGACAGCTCATTATACTGTTTACAAGCGTACAAAAACATTTTGGTGCGAATTTTTCAGAAAAAAGTCATTCGTGATGGAATTTAAGCGTGATAGTGTGTTTTCTTCATAATTGGCTGCAAAACCACAAGCCAAGGACGACGTCAAGGAAGTGGACGGAAGAAAACAGCAACATCAGAAAAATGGTTCGCCGAAAAATGGCTCGTGAGCTGAACATATCACAATATTCCATTCGGCAAATATTAAAAAATGAGCTCGGGGTAAAGCCATTGAAATTCCAAAAAGTGCAAGAAATTACACCGCAACAGAAAGAAAATAGACTCAAAAGAGCTAAAGTGTTGCTTCGATTGCCCGAAAGTGGTGAACTGCCGAATTTGGTTTTCTCCGATGAGAAAACATTCGTTGTCTAGCAGTTTGTAAACAAACAAAATGGTCCTGTTTCTTGCCAAAGAGATCAGCTGAAAATGTGCACCTTCGGTTGGCCATCAGGACTCAAGCGCCAAAATCTCCGGATATCAATCCGTTGGACTATTGTGTCTGGAGTAATTTGAAAAGCAAGGTTGGCACTAAAAAATACCAATGTGTCGATCACCTCAAGCAAGCGCTTCGCCGGGAATGGGCCAAAATACCGCAGAGCAACATTTGGCAGCATGTGACGGTTTCATTGGCCGTTTGAGGGCTATAATTCGTGCCAAAGGTGATCAATTCGAACAAATCTAAACTTTTTCTAAAATTTGATGATTTTCAATAAAATTTAAAAAAAATGTAAAAATTATGGCGTTTGGCTTTGCTGCAGTTTTTTATCTTTCCATGTACATTGGGGAGTTTATGTATATTACTTTTTAAAGGGTTATTCGACACACATAGTTTTCGAGTTTATACAGAGTCCAATTTATGAATAGAAAGAGGAGTTGGGGAAATGTTTTTCTCATTTCCGTTCTCTCACAAAAACTCAATTTTACTTTTATTAATATTTTCTTAGCATGACTTTGTAGTAACCAAGTGGTCCTTTTTAAATTTAAAATACCTGCAACTTGGGCGAATCAATCACCGACCGATCACCTGCACACGATTTCCCACAGGAAACAAAAAAGGGTATTCTAGGAATTATAGATCACATAGAATCGATGGCCGTGGATTATCTCTATTAAGGATGTTCCCAACAAAACACTTATCATTTCTCAAGGTGTAAACTGTAACAAATCAGGAAAACAGGTAGTTTAAAGATACCAAAAAATGACAATTGAAATTTTGTTAATTTCTTTTAAATCCCTTTTTTCCCATTCGCCCACAACTGTATCAGGACAATGAGGTGTACAGAACAAAGGTTGTGCATTACAGTTTCTGTTTGATTTTAAATATTGTTAAGAACGAACACGAGCATCACCGCCATCACAACCATCATCAGCTAGCTTCCTTTTCTTCATCTTGCTCACGTTGCAGCAGCATGGCTGTTAATACTGCCACATGCCATCGGTTGTCATGGTTTTCGGCTTTGACTGTTGGTTGTTATTCTGTGTGTGGATGTTAATACAACCGATGTTGTTGTTGTAGTTGGTAGTTGAGGCGCGTAATGTTGCTAGCCATGTAATGTGTGTGAGGCGTGTGTAAATGTATAGGTTTGTATGTACGTATGTCGGTATTACTCTTTTGCTTAATTTACAAAAAGAATGAATGTTTTATTGTTATCCCAAGTCAAAGGAATACATTGTCGTTGTCGTCCTCATCGCCATTATTGTTGTTGTTGTTGTGGCATGTAGCTTAAACAGAGCGGAATGAATATGAATGCACAGGGATAAGAAAAAAAAAACGAAAGAAAAACAAAATTGAGATTTCTGAGAATTGTTAATGTTCGTTAAAGGATGACGACGACGAGCAGATCTACAAAATGATGATGTTGTTGTTGTAGTTGCTGTATGAACACAGAGACCAACATCAAGTCCGGATGCCTAATACTTTGCATTATAATGGGTCGGTGGATGGGTGGGTGTGCGGAATTGGTTAGGTTGGGATATGATGTTTGTTGTTATTGCTGTCGTCTTGCTTGATTGTCTATGGGTGTTCAGCAGCATCCCATTAAAGAAAAAGAGAAGAAGACGAAAAAAACAACGACAAACAATCTAGGCGGCTTACGACATATGGCAAATTATCTTTTTTCTTCAAGTTTGATGTTATTCCTTTTATTCCTCTCTTTTATTTTGCATTAGGAAAATTCCGTTGCAGTACATGAAGTGTAAATTTTATGACACAAATAAAACATAGACTTAGTAATAAAAATAAAATAAACTCAAATTGTGGAAGAATTAATTTAATAGCTAACTTACAGCTAAAATTTATTTGCTTCAGCTTTAAAAAATTTCATTGCCAAATAAGGAGTTTATTAAGGACTATTATTAAGTCAACAAGTTAAAAAGTATCAGTCTGTCTTGCCGAATGTTCGATTATTTAAATATATTTTGAATTCATTTATGAGTATTCAAATTGTTGACTCTCTCTGGAGTGGGTTCCGAAGGAATGGACCAATATTGTTCATTTCGTGTCGGACCTAAATAAATATGATATAAATATTACATTCTGCAAAGTTTGGAGTATATTGGTTACTTCCTTCACTTTATACGACATATATAATAGTTTCTAAAAGATTGTAAAATGTGCGCGAGGTACCAGATATTGTCGACCGAAGTATTTCATTTTCATACTTCATCTAATGCAGATAAAAATATTGGTATGGGCAAAATTACAAAAAATCGAACATTTATATCCGATTTTGTGCGAAATCATAAATTTCATATTCATCTCAGGTTTCTGGTTGAAAGAAATATTTAGATATAGGAAGTTATAAAGAATCGCTGACTTGTTTCGCAAGTAATGATAGATAAAATAACTTAAAATTGTGACCCTTTGTGGGTGAGCTACCAGAAGGGTCCGATGTCTACCATCTCTATAACAAATCAAATATTGAGATGTACGAAGTCTGGAATCGGATAATTAATTTCGCTATTTATGAGCTTCATAGATATTCAAAATTTTGAATCTTTGTGGGGGAGATACCAGAAGGAGTGGACCGATATATCCCATCTTCACAACAGATGTTGTGTAAGTAGAAATAATTGGATGTGTGAAATATAAAGAGAACCTGATGCTTATTTCGCGTTTTATGACAATCATGGATATTCAAAAATTTGACCCTTTGTAGGGGATGTATCAGAAGGTATGGTCCGATCTCTACCGTTTAGAGATCCTGTGTTTATGAAAATATTCAGATGTGCCAAGTCTAAATGGTATCGGATGTTAATTTCGCGTTTCATGAGCTTAATGAACATTCAAAATTTTGACATTTTGTGCGAAGGTACCAGAAGGAGTGGGCCGATATATTCCATCTTAACATCAGAACTTGAGTTTATAAAAAATTTTGGGATGTGTGAAATTTTAAGACAATCGGATTCTTACATTACATTTTACAAGGGTTGCAATTATTCAAAATTTGGACCCTTTGTGGGCGAGGCACTTGATGAAGTGGACCAATTTTTTCCATTTTTGCACCTGACCGAAAACGAAGGCAAATATTAGGATTTTTAAAGTTGGAGCAAAATTGGATTATCCTTTCTCCTTGACAGTTCTAAGCAAAAAAATCTCCTGGCTGTTTTTTTTTAACAAATAAAGGTTTTGGATTTTGCGAAAGCAGCTCGCGTCCCACCCGATTTATGCAACACAAGGAATTTGTCGATTGACATTGATAAGGCCTTTTTTGAATTTCGATTGTGCCCCTTATTCTCTTGTTGTTTTATGGGGCAACACATTTTCTTTATGTCCTGACAGCCTTTATTGGTTTTTTAAGCATTGTCGTCTATCCTCTATTCTTGTTGTTGTCCCATAAATCTCATTTTTTTCAATTCTTCCATTTTATGCGTTGCAAATATATGCATGAGTACATTGTTGTCTTTAAAATAGTTCAGAGGACAATCGACAGAAAAGGGGATAGAATTATCAGGCAGCAAAGACTTTTGCAACATACGTCAGAAATATAGAGTACAGATTTTGTATTTTGGGCACCATAATCCGTTTCCCACCGCCTGTCTGTCTGCATGTCTGGGGTACACCACACCTATCAAAGGGAGAATCCAATGTTGCCCCAAATAAGGGGTTACTGTGAATCGTGAATGTGAACATAGCAAAAGAAATCTCAAAAAATCAAAGAAGTTTAAAACGCAGTCGGAAAAATCAAAGTCGCTCAGGGGAGTATTTCCTCCATTGAAGGGACGACTTATAGACGCTGCTCCGAGAAAATTGAGTCGCCCCGGAACAAGCAGAAAAACCTGCGAAATCAGATGTGTTGAAAGAGCACAGTCGAAAAAATCAGAATTCGAAGTCATGATAAGTTTAGATTTTCCTCATTTTTTTCATTTTATTTAATATATATTCATTTTATATAATATTATATAATATATATAAAATAAAGAATCGATTTGATCGAAACCCGCGTCGCAGTGGCCGAAAAATGGCTTGTGAGCTGAACATATCGCAATATACCATCTGGCAAATATTGGAAAATGAGCTCGGGGTAGTCATTGAAATCCAAAAGTGCAAGAGCTTACACCGCAACAGAAAGCTAATGAGTTGCTTCGCATGGTCGTAAGTGGTGAACTGCCGAATTTGGTTTTTGTCCGATGAGAAAACATTCGTTGTCCAGCAGTTTGTAAACAAACAAAATGATCGTGTTTACTTGCCAAAGAGGTCAGCTGAAAATTTGCACCTTCGGTTGGCCAGCAGAACTCAAGCGCCGGCCATGGTGATGGCGTGGGCCGTCATAACAGCCGATGGTCGCTTGTATTAATCGACTGTGGCATAAAATAAATGTCGAATATTATCGCGAAAATATATTGGAGGGTCTATTAAAGCCTTGGGCACGCAAACATGTTGTCCGCAGACCTTGGTCATTCCAACAGGACTCAGCACCATCGCACTCAGCACGCGCCACCCAAGAATGGTTACAAAATGAGGTTCCTCGCTTCATTTACAGCGCACAATGGCCACCAAAATCTCCGGATACCAATCCGTTGGACTATTGTGTCTGGAGTATTTTGAAAAACAGGGTTGGCACAAAAAATACCAAAGTTTCGATCACCTTAAGCAAGTGCTTTACCGGGAATGGGCCAAAATACTGCAGAGCTACATTCAGGCAGCGTGTGACGATTTCATTGGCCGTTTAAGGGCCATAATTCGTGCCAAAGGTGACCAATTCGAACAAATCTGAACTTATTCTAAAATTTAATGCTATTTCCGACATTTTTTGCACAAAAAATAAAAATTATGGTGTTTGACTTTGTTGCAGTTTTTTATCTCACCCTGTATAAATGTCACCTTGTGGTATTTATCTTTCGGTTCGAGAAATGAAGGACGAAAGGGTGAATTATGCTACATTCTCATTCGATTTGATCATTAGACCGTCTCCAAATCTGTTCTTTGGAATTTTAATATACATCATCAGCAATTGTATTGGGTTGATTCATCCCCACAAGGAACTTTCCATACCCCAGATATGGACACCCATTTTGTGTCACAGTGTTATCGAAAACTAAACTCGAAAAACTATACTTAAAAACTAAAGACCTTCCTGTTCCTGTCCAAATGCGCACTTTTTAGAAAAAGATAAATTTGGTATCTTCTGTTTTCCACACACACACAAATCTACTTTGCCATAAACGAAACGACGAAATAGAACTTGACAATAAACGACAATGGTAACAACAACAATAACTACCAAATACAATAAATAAAACTAGTCACACAGAATGTTGCTTATTTTCTCGCTGAAATAGTAGGATTTGCCAGACGTTGAATGTTAGGTCCTTTTGTGAGTGCGCACAAAAAGAAGAAGGAAGCATACAACTAAACAACACATATGCGAACACATCTGAAAAGCAGTCATGGTTTGTTTTGTTTTTCTTCTTCTAGTTTTCAAACAAATCTCTTGTGTGTGGAGCGAACTAAAAACAAGCAGACAACAGCGGCAGGAACTAGAAGAAAAAAATCATTGCTTAATATCATTCTAAACTCGACGTCCTCATCGTTGTGCAGCTACTACTTCGCACAAATAACAAGACGGAACGGCAACAACGACAACGACAACCGTTGCAGCAATAATGCTAGCAATTGTGGCAACAACGGCGTGTTCAAAACTATGCAAAAAAACTCTTCCAATTCAATGTTCCGCATTATTCGCCAGGGTACAGATGTGACAATTCTTTTGTAGTTTTCATTTTTTGTTCGCTTCCTTGAATGGATTCGTAGCATCATCATCATCAAATGGCAGACATAAAACAAAGGATATTTGTTTTGTGTGGAGAGTTGTTGGAAGGCAGAAAAATTCAATTCAATTCAAAAGCAACTCCTTCCTTAAGAACTTTGGGTACGACATATTTATTAGTTCTTTGCTAGTTACTAAATAGGTTCTTGTTGTATATTTAAAACATATTGGCATTTCTGTTTCCATAGTCATGAATGTAATATATTTACTAAAAATGAGAAAAAAACAAGTAAACAAAGGATATAGTCGTGCGGGCCGACTATGTGATACCCTACAACACCACAATATGTTAAAAGCTCCCTCATGTCCAAATCCATTTTGGAAGATTTCGCTTCTGAAATTATGTCACGCAACACTGCCCAGATATTACTCTTAGCATTTGACCAGTGATATTTTTCCAATATTTATGCACTCCGTCGTGCTGTTAGTTTTTGTGGTCCATTTTACGGCTAAAGATGTCCGCAATATAGGTCATCAAAAATGCTAGAATTCTTCACTGTGCTTAACTATCTTCTCAGGCGTGTCGATTGGCTTCAATTGTGTGCTTATGCTTTTTTTTCTGTTTTTGGTCCATTTGAACTCATAAATATTTTGTGATCATCTCCAAAAGCAATTTGGCTATATTCGTCAACGAAATCAGCATAAAAAAGCCAGAAGTTCACCTTTTGTGTATTTCGGATATCGTCTGTAAGTAATGTTAGTATTTTTTTCACACAAAAGTAGTGGTCCATTCTAACCGCTGTCTTAAACTCTAACTTCATGCGAGATTTCGTGTCCTATGGTTTCTATTTGTGACCTTTATAACGGTTGCAAAATCAGGAACATTTTGAGTTGCTGGTCCATTTCAACCCCTAAATATATTGCGGACATCTTTGAAAACAATAGGCTTAGCCCTTCTGAGCCTAACCCCACCTCTGTCAAAAATTTCGTGAGAATCGAATGATAATTGCAATCTGTATATAAATAATAAACCCAATCTATGTTGTAAAGTGCAAAAATATTACAAATTATACACTTCAATATTATAAGTCAAATTGAAAAAATAGCATGCGATAAAAAATATGAAAAAATAAAAAATGGCACAAAATACTACAAAATCTATATTAACCTCATTATTGGTATCTTTTTATGCGAGTTTTTTAGATTTTAAACGTTTATGCCAAAAGGGCAATAAAATTTGTCAAAATCGCTCCAGCCATTCTGGAGATATAAGCATTCTAGCTAACAATCTTTGTACATATACATTGTATATATTTCGCTATATATATCCGATATTTTTACTATCGGCATCTACGTAACGGTCAGAATTGACCTGTTCGTCTATTTGTGATTTCGCCGGCAGTAAGAATATTCGCGGTTTAATGGAAAATTTGACTTTTATTTATCACAAATGCTATGGCATATTTCAACCACTAAATGTTACCCGATGACCATCAACATTGGAAGGCTTCTGCCCAGCCCAAAGTTCTAGCCCCATGCTAACTTTCGCTTCGATTGGTCTGTAATTGTGACCTGTAGAGCAACTGCAAAATTAGGAAATTTTTCAGTTTTTGATCCATTTCAACCCCTTAATATTGTGCGATCATCTCCAAAAGAAATAGGGTTCTATTCTGACCTTAACCCCATCTACATTTTAAATTTCGTGAAGATCGGGCCATAATTGCGACCTGTAGAGTGATTACAAATTAATATGGACAGACGGGCGGACATACATAGCTAGACATAGCATAGATCCATATATACTTTCCTATGTGGGAAATCAATATTTCGTGGTGTTACATAATTTTTGGCCCAACCAAACTTATAATATATCAAAACGGGAACCTCTATAGTCAATTTTATACTTCAAGGTTTGTCACCTACTAAAACTTCTGAAATACCAAATTTGAAACAATTTCGGGTATATGTGACAAGGATTATCAAAATACCGAATTATCGGTGTGTATCGTTATATGTGCGCTACAGGAAAACGTGGACCTGAATATTCAATGTTCTTCCATCGGAGCTAGAACCCCTTATAAACCAAAAAAAAAAAAAAAAAAAAACAATTTTTAGAAAAATCTGTGGAAAATGTAACAAAAACCATCAATGCACCGAATATCGGGAGCTACCGTTATGTGAAGGCTATACAAAAACGTGGACCTTTAATACAGGGTGATATGAAAAAAACTGCAACTAACTTCAGACCGCTGTCATTTCCAAGCTACTCGTCCGACAGCTGTTAAAATTATTCCAGTGACAGCTCATATTATATTTTCTACAAGCGTACAAAAGCATTTTGGTGAGAATTTACCAGAACAAAAGTTATTCGTGATGGAATTCAAGCGTGATAGTGTGATTTCTTCATATTTGACTGGAAAACCACAAGTGGCTATCGTTAGAGCACTCGCATTTAAATGTGAATAAATCTTTTGTGTCTCGTAGCATCGCTCGTTACCGTGATACTGATAACCTAGCCCGAAGTCAAGGAAGTGGACGGAAGAAAACAAGCAACATCAGCAGAAATGGTTCGAAAAGTAAAGAAGCGACTTGATCGAAACCTGCGCCGCAGTGGCCGAAAAATGGCTCGTGAGCTGAACATATCGCAATATTCCATTCGGCAAATATTGAAAAATGAGTTCGGGGTAAAACCATAGAAATTCCAAAAAGTGAAAGAACTTACACCGCAGTAGAAAGAAATTAGACTCAAAGGAGCTAAAGAATTGCTTCGCTTGGCAGAAAGTGGTGGTGTGTGCGGCCATAACATCCGATGGTCGCTCTCCTCTCGTATTAATCGACCGTGGCATAAAATAAATGTCGAATATTATCGCGAAAATATTCTGGAGGGTGTACTAAAGCCTTGGGCACGCAAACATGTTGTCCGCAGACCTTGGACATTCCGACAGGACTCAGCACCATCGCACTCAGCACGCGCCACCCAAGAATGGTTTCAAAATAAAGTTCCTCGTTTCATTTCCAGCGCACAATGGCTACCAAAATCTCCGGATACTAATCTGTTGGACTATTGTGTCTGTAGTATTTTGAAAAGCAAGGTTGGTACTAAAAAATAACAAAGTGTCGAAAACATAAAGCACGCGCTTCGCCGGAATTGGGCCAAAATACCGCCGAGCTACATTTGGGCAGCGAGTGGCGTTTTCATTGGCCGTTTAAAGGACTTAATTCGTGCCAAAGGTAATCAATTCGAACAAATCTAAACATATTCCAAAATTTGATGCTATTCCGAAATTTTTTGCTTTCATTCAATAAAATTTAAAACAAATGTAAAAATTATGGCGTTTGACTTTATTGGAGTTTTTTTTATCTCACCCTGTATATATATACTTTGTAGGGTCTATCATGAATGTTTCGAGGAGTTACAAACGGATACCCTCTATTGAATGGTGGAGGGTATAAAAAATACAAATTTATCGTAGATATACGTATAGTGAGCGATCTGGGTGGTAATAACTGTAGCATTGCAAACCCTGAGCAGTTTTTTGTGCGACTTTTTTTTTTTTTTTTTTTTGAATGAAAGTAGTTTTGCTTTCCCTTTGTATTGCAGCAAATAACGAGACAGTTTTAGTTGATGACTGACTACTTACAATATTTGAATAAAAATTGTTTAAAGCATTATGGGAACTTCAGCTTACCTGTAAAGAAAGAAAAGGAAAATTATTAGATTTGAACATGAAAATTGAAATAAAAGTAAATGAATAATAAAAAATGTTTCTTATATATTTTTTGGTATATTTTTATATTGTAAATTAACAGTTATTTAAATATCCTGCCATTAGTAATATTTGAATGCCTCCTTTGCCATTCAGTAATCCTATTTTGTAGCTTACTATCTAACACTTTTTCTTTACTTCAATACAATTTCTGTTCATGCGAATGTTTTTGCTGTTGTTGTTTATTTATTTGATGAAGTCTGATGCTGCTGCTGTTGGCGTTTTTGCTTTACCCCTTGTGAAGAGTTTCATTATTCCTAATGGTTCTGTGGTGCGATATTCATGTGCATAGATAGGTATGGGATGCATGCATCTAAATGAAATTGTAGAATCCTAAAGGCACATTTACCATTCCAGTCGAATGAGTTGAAAGCCAAATTAACAAAGAGAAATCTTTTTGCAAAACAAAAGAGAAAAAGAGAAAGAGCTTACTGCCGCCTATCTATAGATTTTTCCTCCTTAGGCTGGTCTTACTATTTGATTTTGACATGGAAATTAATTAAATTGCTATTTGACGGAGAGAGAGGACGAGAAAAAACTTAACACATTTGCCGAAATTGAAAAGAAGAAACACCGGGAGTTTTTGTACAAAACGGAGGCAATCTTTTTGATTAAAACCAAGCCAGTTTCAAAGGCAAAAAAAAAAATCATTTGAGGTGTTTTTGTTTCTTCTTCAGAAGGATGCGTTTGGAGGTTTTTTATATATCTACAAAAAGGTGGTACATCATCTTAAAATCTAAAATGCTTTTTATACCCTCAGCCATATGGCAAAACGTGCCCAGTCGAAATAACGGTTTTAGACCCTAGGTCTCTGTGGACCAAAATCCGTTTCAGGACATTTGGAGTCGATCTAGCGATGTGAGTCCGTCCTCGAAGGGAGTATCCGATTTAGTCCAAACTTGGTACATCGTAATATTTTTGTCAAACTTAGATCGAGTTCGGAGATGGGCAATATCGGTCCACTCCTTGTGGAATCTGCCCCACAAAAGGTCGAAATTTTCAAAAATAGTTTTTTTTTGCACAAGAAGGGAAAGGATAATTCGATTTTGCTCCAACTTTGAAAATCCTAATATTTAGGTCAGTGCTAGGTGAGGTGCGAAAATGGACATTGTCGGTCCACTCCATCAAGTACCTCCCCCACAAAGGGTAAAAATTTTGAATAACTACAACTCTTAAAGAATGTGTTGTAAGAGTCCGTTTGTCTTCAAATTTCACACATCACAATATTTTTATAAATCCAAGATCTAATGTTAAGATGAAATATATCGGTCCACTCCTTTGAATATCCATTAAACCCATAAAACGCGAAATTAATATCCGATTCCATTTAGACTTGCCACATCCGAATTTTTCTATTAACACAGGATCAGTTATAAAGACGGTTGTATTTTGGAAAGCAAGGTTGGCACTAAAAAATACTAAAGTGTTGATCACCTCAAGCAAGCGCTTCACCGGGAAAGGGCCAAAATACTGCAGAGCAACATTCGGGCAGCGCGTGACGGTTTCATTGGCAGTTTGAAGGTCATATTTCGTGACAAAGGTGACCAATTCGAACAAATCTAAACTTATTCTAAAATTTGATGCTATTTCCCAAATTGTTTGCTTTCATTCAATAAAATTAAAAAAAATGTAAAAACTATAGCTTTTGACTTTGTTTTACTTTTTTTTTATCTTACCCTAGAAACCCTGAGCAGTTCTTTGTGCGACATGCGTAGAGATCGGACCATTCCTTCTGGTAACTCTCCCACAAACCTGGCACGTCGCAATATTTATATCATATTAATCATAACACAAGTCAAAATATATTTAAATACTCGAACATATGCTGATGGTATACATCTGTCGGTATACGCGACTGATACATTTTAACTTTTTATCGGAAAATTCGGTTGTAATTACAAGTTAAAATTTAAGATCTGATTTCTTTCAATAAATCCTCAAGTAGAAAAATAACAAATAAAACAGTAGCTAAGTTATGTCGGGCCGAACTTTCAATACCCTCCACTATTTGGAATATACCCTCTATAGAATGGTGGAGGGTTTAAAAGAAATAAATGTTCAATTATGTTTTTCCAAAAAAATATTGCTTTATATTTTTCTTGAGTGAAGTTATTTTCCCCTCTCACCCATTTAAAAATATCGGGGGAGTTGCCAGTAAGGATGGACAAAGTGATGTAAAAATTATGGTTGGAAAATTGACAAAAAAAAAGTAAATAAAAATCATCAACGAATAAAAAAAACGGTGGAGTATGGCAAAAGCAATTAAATTTCACAAAACGAATGAGTGTGGAAAGTGTGCTGAACAAACAGTACAGAAAGACATAGAGACCGCCAGAAAAAAATGTTAACAAATTAAAAAATGTGAGAAGTAGAGATACAACAAACACCAACGGATAAAAAACATGTTGGTTTTGGAAAGATGTTGCATAAATTTTTCAAACGATTTTAACAGTCTGTGGCTCTTTCTCTTCAAACTCTCGCACATACATACATAGTAGAAATGCGGTATAGAAACAGGGTAAATGTGATGATGGTGATTTTTTGTTGCTCTTGTTAAACATTGGTGGCATAAAAAACAAACAAAACTGTACAGCTTAACTTGCAACAACATCCTTTGCTTTATGCTTTTTACTCTTTCTCTCACTCTCTCTCTTTCGATTTTTTTCCTTAGTCAGTTATTTTGTTATCTTTGCAAAAAATAAAACGGTATACACAAGTTTGTTTCAAAATTCACTGGTTGAGTGACAGGCCGCTAGTCCGTGAGATATTCAGCCAAAACTCACATAAGCAGAAATGTAATATGCAAGCCACCCCCTCACTCTCCATCAACTTTCCATAGCAATAGATGTTAAATAGCAAACGAAAATGTTACATGACAAATAGATGGCGGCCGGGCCACGCCGGGTCGGGCTGGTTTTGTTGGCTGTCGCAAATTCATAGATCCAGATACATAGGTGGTATAAGCCAGGACAGGCCGACAGACATCTACTTGAACCAAATAACAATGCATGTCTCAAGTGATGTTGAAATAGAGTTTGTTTTATGTTTTAAGAGATGCAGAGCGTAAGAGTGGGAGAGAGAGTGTGAGAGTGTGTGCAAAGGAGTTTATTTTATTTTCCATTTGTTTTGCTTAACATGATGATGCTTATGTTTGTTGTTTGTTATTCTATGAAATTATATATTTACACTTTCATGGATGGTTACATAATGGGCAGGCACAGTGGGAGTTTAACTACAAAAATATATACTTTTGAAAAAAAGAAACTAAAAATTTTCAAATTTTTCAAGACGGATATGGACGAAAAACGGTTGTTAGAGCAAATTACATTGTGGAGAATGCAATGTTCCTTTAGCTGCAAAAACGGGTATTGCTATTGATCAAAAAACTCAAGGCGAAAATGCTCTTCTGTCTATTCTATTTTTACTTGGTTATTAGAGGAAAAACAGCAATTGACACTGCGCCAAACAGTATGACATTTTCCTTTAGCTGCAAAAATGGGAATTTCTATTGATCATCAAACTCAAGGCGGAACGGCTCTTCGTACATTTTCAAGGCTTGGTATATAACTAACGACATCTTCAGATCGATTTTATGTGCACTGATTTTTATTTCGACAACATTAAAAAGGATGGGTCTTTGGGAATGTTCGACGATTTGATATGTTTTTTACCCATAAGGTTTATGGTACGAAAATGGAGGAATTGTTCGGAGAACAGGAGATGCCTCATTATATCCGTTTCTGAAAATGAGGCTTCCACAGGGTGAGATAAAATACTGCAACAAACTCAAACGCCATCACTTTTGCTTTTTTTTGAATTTTATTGAAAGAAATCAAAAAATGTCGGAAATAGCATCAAATTTTAGAATAAGTTTAGATTTGTTCGAATTGGTCACATTTGGCACGAATTATGGCCTTAAAACGGCCAATGACTGCCACACGCCGCCCGAATGTTGCTCTGCAGTATTTTGGCCCATTCCCGGCAAAGCGCTTGCTTGAGGTGATCGACACTTTGGTATTGTTTAGTGCCAACCTTGCTTTCCAAAATACTTCAGACACAATAGTCCAACGGATTGGTATCCGTTTTGGAGGCCATTGTTGCCTGGAAATGAAGCGAGGAACCATTATTGGATGGCACGTGCTAAGTCTTGTTGGAATGTCCAAGGTCTACGACCAAAATGTTTGCGTGCCCAAGGCTTTAATACACCCTCCACAATATTTTCGTGATTATATTTGACATTTATTCGGATGCCAGCGACCATCGGCTGTTATGTCAGCTCACACCATCACCATGGCCGTCGCTTGAGTTCTGGTAGCCAACCGAAGGTCCACATTTTCAGCAGACCTCTTTGGCAAGTAAACACGATCATTTTGTTTCTTTACAAACTGCTAGAGAACAAATGTTTTCTCATCGAAAAAAAAAAAAAAAATTCGGCAGTTCACCACTTTCGGCCAAGCGAAGCCACTCTTTAGCTCTTTGAGCCTATTTTTTTTCGTTACGGTGAAAGTTCTTGCACTTTTTGTAATTTCAATGGCTTTATCCCGAGCTCATTTCTCAATATTTGCCGAATGGAACATTGCGATATGTTCAGCTCACGAGCCATTTTCGGCCACTGCGACGCGGGTTTCGATCAAGTCGCTTTTTTACTTTTCGAAACATTTCTGCGGTTGTTGCTTGTTTTCTTCCGTCCACTTCCTTGAAATTCTCACCAAAATGCTTATGTAAGCTTGAAAAAATATAATGAGCTGTCACTGGCATATTTTTAACAGCTGTCGGACTAGTGGCTTAGAAATGACAGCAAGTAGGTTGATTTTGTTCATTTCACCCTGTACATACGTCATATTTTGGGTAAGATCTGTGAAAAGTACTCTAAGTATTTCAATCTATAGACAATATGTGGAAAATCTTTTATTTACAAAAAAAAACCCATGAAAAGACTGTTGGTCTCCCGTCTAAAGAAAACGTATAAGAAGTCTTCCAACTACAGAATGTTTTATATTTGCAGAAGATTTATGGGGAAGATCCTATTCTATGTATCATATGAAGGAGCCACTAATGTTCCATTGAAACCATATTATAGTAATTAAACGAAATTATTCGTCGTTTTATATTTATCTTTCTCATCACAAACAAAATTGTATTACTCTCTGATGTTTATCAATGAGAGAAATATCCAAACAAAATTTATCACCGAAACCAACCAAGTCAACATTAATATGGCCGGGGCAGAGGTCCCCATAAAAAACACTGCATAAAATATACCATTAAATAAAAAATAACTGTTATTATAATTGAGATTTTGTTGCCTTCAAACCCCCCTTCTTCATCGAACTCACACCTAACCCCATGACATGCTATGAAGAGAGACAGAGCCCATCAAACACTGTATAAAATGTGTAATACAAAATGTTTTACGGTAACACGTTACCGTTATTTAGTTTTACGACTAATAACGCCGCTTACAAAACAATGTCAAAACGAGGAGGAGGAGTAAGAAAAAATACATAAGTCAGCTGAACAAAAAAAAAAAAGAAAAATGAGAAAGCAAATAAACAAACAACATTTTTTGTTTCAATTCGAAAATACACTTTAGAGAAAACCCAACGAAGGGTGTGCGCCAAAGCGTAACCATTTTCAGGCCAACATTATGGGTGAGTAGCAGCAACACAAATACAAATATATAATGTTTTTTCATATTCTTTCAAGCGTACGGCGAAATGCAACCAAGCTCAACGGTAAGTTCATACAGTGGGTTTTGAGGAACATAAAATGAAAATATACAATCGAGTTTTACACTGTGCAACAAAATAAATGAGATTTTGTTGCCTAAAAAAATTACAGGAAATACGAGTAGATTATGAGAGTTTAAAGAAAAGTTCAGGTTTAATTCTTCCAGATTTTTTTTTTTTTTTTTTTTTTTTTTTTTGAAATTTCCGGATTAGGTTTTTTTCGAAATCCTTATAGTTCACATATATGGTGTCGTGGGCTATATATTTATTTACAAGCCTACAAAAGCATTTTGGTGAGATTTTTCAGAAAAAAAGTTATTCGTGATGGAATTCAAGCGTGATAGTGTGATTTCTTTATATTTGACTGGAAAACCACAAGTGGCTATCGTTAGAGCACTCCAGCATTTATATGTGAATAAATCTTTTGTGTCTTGTGCCATCGCTCGTTATCGTGATACTAGTAGTTTAGCCCGACCTCAAGGAATTGGACGGAAGAAAACATCAACATCAGCAGAAATGGTTCGAAAAGTAAAGAAGCGCCTTGATCGAAACTCGCGTCGCAGTGCCCGAAAAATGGCTCGTGAGCTGAACATATTACAATATTTCATTCGGAAAATATTGAAAAATGAGCCCGGGGTAACACCATTGAAATTCCAAAAAGTGCAAGAACTTACACCGCAGTAGAAAGAAATTAGATTCAAAAGAGCTATAGAGTTGCTTCGCTTGGCCGAAAGTGGTGAACTGCCGAATTTGGTTTTCTCCGATGAGAAAACATTCGTTGTCCAGCAGTTTGTAAACAAACAAAGTGATCGTGTTTACTTGCCAAAGAGGTCAGCTGAAAATGTGCACCATCGGTTAGACGCCAGAACTCAAGCGCCGGCCATGGTGATGGTGTGGGCCGCCATAACAGCCGATGGTCGATGGTCAGAATAAATGACGAATATTAACGCGAAAATATTCTGTAGGGTGTATTAAAGCCTTGGGCACGCAAACATTTTTGCTGCAGACCTTGGACATTCCAACAGGACTCAGCACCAGCGCACTCAGCACGCGCCACCCAAGAATGGTTACAAAATGAAGTTCCTCGCTTCATTTCCAGCGGACAATGTCCACCCAAAATCCGTTGGACTATTGGTCTGGATATTTTGGAAAGCAAGGTTGGCATTAAAAATACCAAAGTGTTTATCACCTCAAGCGCTTCGCCGGGAATGGACCAAAATACCTCAGAGCAACATTCGGGTAGCGTGTGACGGTTTCATTGGCCATTTGAAGGCCATAATTCGTGCCAAAGGTGACCAATTCGAACAAATCTAAAATTAGTCTAAAATTAAACTTTCATTCAATAAAATTAAAAAATGCATAAATTATAGCTTTTGACTTTGTTGTAGTTCTTTTTTATCTGACCCTGTACTTTGTTGTGTCTAAAATTATTATTTCGATGAGTTACAAACGGAATGACGAACTTAATATGTATGGTGGAGGGTATGAAAATATAAAATATGGAACATATGGCTATATCTAAACCGATGTTTACATCAACTCGGGATTAAATGAACCATTTTGTGCACAATTAACTGTGCCATATTTGGTGCATAGAAAGACAAATCAGAAGAAAATATATATGGGAGCTATATCTAATTTTTTTACAAATTGGCACCAATTTCAATAAGGTTCTTTCTTGAACAAAACAAGGTTTTGTTTTTCTTTGGTTTTTCGATAATTTCGGTAAAATAAATAAAAATTATAATTTTCGATAAAACAGTAATAATCGTATTTTTAATGTGTAATATTGCCAAAGACACCAAATAGCGAAACTATGAGATTGCCAAGAAATCTCAATTTGAAAATTTCCCCGAAAAATATTTTTTTGTGTTGCACAGTAAAATTTTCAATTATGATCTCTTCATTATTTGGCCATAAATATCCTCCTCGCCGTCTTTCTCTGTGTGGACCTCTTCTGCAAGGGTTCTCCTTATTATCACAACAGTTTTGACTTCCGCTTTTTAGCTTCAAAACAAAATCGCAATATTATTAGCTTATATGGGTCATATATCTCGACTACTCCTCTGTTCCGCTTCTAGTCATTATTTTTATATTTATTCAAGAGTAAACTAAACGACGTGAAGAATTCTTCTGTTTAAACAATAACAAAAGTTGAAATTGATGTTGGCGCAAAGACGCTCTGGCCATACAAAAATGCTTTGATGGAGTTGGTCGGTTGTTTATACGTTTTTTTTCTTATTTTTATTATTATTTACCGTTGTTATATCGAGAACGGCGATGGCAGAAAAATGTTAATAAACTTGCAAATGATATGAGCTTGCCATTAAAGAAAACAACAACAGCAAAAATGAGAAGAATTAAGTGTTTTGAACCGACATTAAAGAAGTCGCCCGCCATTCTTCAGTCAAGTCGTTGGCCAGGCATGAAGACAGTCAGGTAGTCAAGAAAATGCTTGTAAGAAAAGTGCTGAGATCTGACTGACGTACTCTGGGGTAAACGTACGGATGTTGATGTTGTTTAACTATCAGCCAGCCAGCCAGCCAATGAGAACTTCATTAACAAAACAAACAAAGAAGGTGGTCGTGGTGGAGTGGCCGGACGGACAGACATCAGCACTCAACACCGCCATAACCACACAGTAAACTTAACTATATCGATGATTTCTTGGCCAAAAACGTAAGGCGTTGAAAATAAGTATAAATACAATCGCGCCAAAAACAATGCGTTGGCCGTAAATAGTTTGGCGCGCAAGTTTAGTGTCGTTTTTTTCGTTATTTGAGTGAGGGACTAAATGGAGAGTGAAAGAGTGGGAGAACACCGACTTAATTCGAAATTGTTCTCATTTAATGTGTTCTTTTGAAATGCTGAACCTGTTTTAAATGCCTCCTTTTTGCGGAAAGTTAATAAAGTGATTTTTGTTCTGGTCTTTTGTTTTATCATTATGAAAATTAATTTTAGCAGAAATCTAAAAATAACTTAAGGGGTGGTCGCTCTCTTTATTTTTAAAAGAAAAAGATAATGCTAAAATAGTTGTTAATGGAAATTTTCAAATATTTTATGATAATTTAGAATAACCCAACACAGGGAATGATTAGTATAGGGACTATCTTTAAAAAAGAAAACATTACTTCCGTTTTTTTTTGAGAAAGTATTTCAACCATACTATTTAAAACAAGTAAAAAAAAAAAAAAAAAAAAAAAAAAGCTCAGCCGGACCGAACATTTAATGCCATCCATGTTTGAGTAAAGGAAATTTTTTTATATAGAATTATCTGAATTCAAAAGTGTTCTACTTTAAACTACAAATACCAGTAAGACCGTGTGGATAATGCTGTTAAACTTTTAAAAAAAACAAAAAGTGGGTAAGACCGTTGTATGTGGGCCATACTAAAACGGAAACCTCCATAGACAAATGTGACAGAAATCAACAAAATATCGAATATCGGGAGGTACCGAGGACCTACAAATACAAATATTTTGACCAATACGTGAAAAAATGTGGCGAAAATCATCAAAATACCGAACATTGGAACGTACTATTGTATGGGGGCTATACAAATACGTGGACCTATATATACAAGGTTTTGCCACCGGAATTAGAACCCATTATAATCTACAATTACCAATGTTTAGGCAAACCCATGAAAAAATGTCCAATATATTTCATTTATAATAAAATTTTGAAGCTTTACGTCAAATAGTGTGATTTCAGCAGTCTGACAGACGAACGTCGTTAAAATGACTTAGCATTTTATGCTGATTATGAATATACACACTTTATGGGGTCTACCATGGTACAATGATATCAAGGTAGGGCTATGATACCATATGATTTTAATTTTTTATTTTCTTGGCCTAATATCTCATCTTTATTTGTTCATATATGTGCTTTCTTTTCAATAACAAAAAAATTGTTCAGAAAATATTCAAATTCGGATGTTTTCAAAATGCATCGACAAAATCTAGAGTTTTGGTAGCGATATAATCCTTTAGAGATATATAGCACATGATTTTGAAAATAAGTGTTGACCTTTCATTCAGTTATCGCGGTTTTGAATTATTTATTCAAAATAAATGCAACAAGTTGTTTGATTTTTTATTGTTTTGATACTAATTTTGACATTACAAGCCAAACAGGTAGACCTCTATACTTGCAATTTTTTCAAAGTTGACCTACCTTCTCTTCATTATACCATGGGGTCTACGACAAATATTTAGGGATGTTACAAACGGAATGACAAAGTTAATATACCCTCCTTGAAATTTACGAAGACATAAAAAAGAAACCATTTCGGTAGGAACATATTTAGCAGAGCTACTCGTAACAAATAACGTTATGCTAGGAACACAATTGGAGCGAACGACGAATTTCGCCCTACGCGGCGACAAAATGAGCCGCGAAAATTCGTCGTATGGAACACAATACCGACGAAATTATAAAACAGCTGATGAAGTTGTTTACTTTTTGCTCATTTGTTGACTACAATGAAAATAATACAAAAACTCATAATTCTTTACGTTCTCTATTATAATTTCAGTTATGTCCATCTTCTCTATTATAAATTCACTGATATCCATCTTCACTCAGGCGCAAGTACACAAATAAATAAACAAATTATTTATGTTTTTTTATACGAATAACAGATAGTAGAGTGACCATAACAAATTTTAAAGTAAAAAGTAACTTTATTTACTAAAACACATAAAATTCGTACAAGTATGGCCACCTTGTACTGTTTTGTTCGCCGGTCGCCGGTCGCCGGCGTATGAAATAGAAATAAAGCTAATTGAGTTCGCGGCGACCGACGAAATTTTCGCCGGTGCCGTGATTGTGTGCACTTCCATATACACATATGTGTTTTATTTTTGACGACGAACATACGCCGCGAAAAAATTCGTCGTTCGCTCCAATTGTGTTCCTAGCATTATGTTGAATTTTTTAAGGGCGATAGGTGAGCATAATTCTCAATGACTTGAGAATACTCGATAAAAAACATAACAAAAAACAAAAGCCAAGAAGTGAGTATAATTCTCATTGACTTGAGAATAGTAGGAGGAGTAGGAAGGAGTATTCGATACCAAAACAACATTGCTTTTCACCGAATTCGTCGTTATTAAATATACAAATATTGGGGACTCTGACTCTTATTTTTGAAAAATGAATAACTTACGATTGCTTCCCGCTGGTGGGTATGCTTTTCACCCAAGTCGTATCAAAAACCCTAAAAAAGCCAAATGACTAGCTAAAAAGCGGAATGACTAGAAATGCGCATAATTCTCATTGAATTGAGAATGCTCAATACAAAAGAAAAAAAAAAAAAAACAGCTATGTCGACCGGGCCGAACTTTTAATACCCTTCACCATTTGAAAGAAAATTGAAATTTTTCAAAAAAAAAAAAAAAAGTCAGAAAACTACCACTTGAATCGAAACCGTTATATGGAAACTATAAGAAATTTTTTGTCATAGGCTACCCATTACGAAATTTAAATGTCGCAATGCCTGTGAAAAATATCGCAAAAATCATGAAAATACCGATTATCATGAGGTACCGTCGTATGGGGGCTATACGAAAACGTGGACCTGCATTTGAATTTCTTTGCCATAGCTTAAAGTACCCATTAAGATCTTCCAATACGAAATTTTTAACGATTCCGGCGAATAATGCTGTTGAAATCATCAAAATACCAACTATCTGGAGGTACCGTTATATGGGGGCTATACGAAGACGTGGACCTGCATACAATTTTTTTCCATAGGTTATAGCACCCATTAAGATCTTCCAATACGAAATTTGAAACGAATCCGGTTAATAATACCGAATATAGGGAGCTACCGTTATATGGGGGCTACACCAAGGACTATCAGATTTGTGTTAAAATATTTTCAAGCACTAAATCATACAAATACATGTTTTTATGGTCTAAATTCTTAAAAATATTTTTATGTTCTAATTTGTAATTTTTATGAATATATTTTTTCAAATACTAAGATTTTTTCATGGTCCAATTCTTAAAAATATTTTTTCTTCTAATTTGTAATTTTTATGAATATTTTTATTCAAAGACTAAATTTTTATTAATATTTTTTCAAGGACTACATCAGGGATTTCTTTGAATATTTTATACAAAGTATAGGTGTTTTTAGATTCCTGTCCACATTTTCCAGCCAAAGTAGATACAATTTGAAATTCATCCTAGCTAGAACTTGTGCAGCTACACGTTTACCCTGATAATTGGTATTATGGAGGTCCTTACATTTTCCCCAAAGATATTTAAATTTTCATAATTAATAAAATTATTCTGCTGAATTTTATTGGTCATCTCGGAAAATAAGTCATTACATATAGGAATGCATATTTTATCATAACCACTCTGTTCCATTGAAATTCTGTCCGTATTGTGTTGGGTGCATTCTTGATTCTCGTTGGTGGTTGCCTGCCTGGTTATATGTATGCCAAGTCACTCATTCAGTCAGTTAGTCAGTCAGTAAGTCGTTGAAGGCTATTAGTTGTTTGTGTTGCTACTGTTGTTGCTTCTATTGTGTAATTAATTTGCATTCTTATCTTTGACCGATTAAAATTGTGGATTAGAAGAATAAATTAAAATATAACTTGTAAGTTTAGATGTTGGACTTTGTTGTTGTTGGCAAATTTCACTCAATTCATGAATGGAAGCGCTGCAGTGTTTTCTGTGTCATTGCCTACGAGAGCGGTGACAACAATTAATTTATCTTTATTTATTATTAATTTTATGGAATTATATTTGTTGTCTACTTGCAATTCTATGCAATTATTATAATTTTTCCAGTTGCTATAATTAATTTGATTATAGAGTAGAGTGGTTTGTACTACGTTATGTGACAACAAGTTCGACTGTGAATCGAGGTAAGGTAAGCTAAAGAAGACACGTTCCAAATAATAAGCGTAGAATCGTTGTCGTCTTTAAAGTTCTATTCTTAATTTTTAACGAATATTTATTTCCGACGGAATTCAGAAGGAAAACAGGGAATAAAGTGAAGTGGAAGATTTGATTGACTTATGATAAAAAGAAACATCGGAGTAAAATCTGTTATTTTTCTTGAAGACTAAAAATTAAGAATAATGTTGCCATTATATAGGGAACATCCTTTGTTCATATAGGCCTATGTTTTTGTATAGCCCCAGCTGTACCTTCAGATATCCAGTTATCTGATAATTTGCGTCACAGTATTCAGGGAATTGTTTCTAAAAACAGAAATTCGCCTATGCAGGTCCGCGTCTACGTAAAGCCCCCAATAGTAGCTTCTGACATTCGGTATTTTGCAGATTTTAGCAACATTTTTCAACGGATTCCTGTAAAAATTGGCTGTTGTTTGCCCAGTCAGTTCTCCTCATTTTATAATTTTAAGAGCATTTTCCAATAAGGCAAGAATAGAGTGCAAGTCTCTTTCACTTCTGAATGTTCAACACTTATAGACCTTACTTTTCACCAAAGCTGAAAAAGCCAAGTGATCTTTCCTCCCATCAGAGTAATATGATGTTAAGCCAATGGGGGAATACTTCAGACTTAACTAATCATCAGATTTTTTATATCCTCAGCCATATGGCTACGGAGCTTTCTTATCATATGAAACGGCCAAAACTTGACTTATTGAAATAACAATTTTAGACACAAGGTCTCTTTTGACCAAATCCGTTTCGGGACTTTTGGATGGATCTAGGTTTGTCTGTCTTTCTGACTAGTGCGCACGATATTCCAGCAAGAAAGTATCCGATTTGATTCAATTTTGGTACATCGTAATATTATTGTCAAACTTAGATTGAGTTCAGAGATGGACAATATCGGTCCAATCCTGCTGGTACCTCTCACACAAAAGATCATAATTTTCATAAAAAATAATTTACCTCATAGAAAGAGAAGGGATCATCCAATTTTGTTAACATTTTGCAAATCCTAATATTTATATCAGAGCAAGGTCGGGTGAGAAAATGGATAATATCGGTCATCTATATCAAGTACACCCCCCCACAAAGGGTTAAATTTTTGAATAATTATAACTCTTATAAAATATGATGTAAAAGTCCGGTTGTCTTCAAATTTCGCACATCCCAATACTCCTACCAACGCAAGCTCTGAATTTATAAAATGCTTATATGTCTTATAAAATGCAAAATAAGCATCAGATTCTCTTGGTGCTTGGTACATTCCAATATTTCTATCGACCCAAGACTAAGTGTGAGGATGGAATTTGTCGGCCACTCCTTCTGACACCTCCTTCAAAATGGGTCAACATTTTGAATAATTACACCTCTTATAAAATACAAAATAAGCATCAGATTCTCTTCAAATTTCAGATATCCCAATATTTATACTTACAAAAGATATGGCATGAAGATGGTAGATATTGGCCCATTCCCTTTAGTACCTCCCCCCAAAAAAAAAAGTTAAAATGTTGACATACAATAATTCGCCTAATAATGGAAATATAAGTTCGATTTTCTGTAAATTTTGTACATCCCAATCGGTATTAGATGGAGTTGTATATTTCGATCCACTAAATCTGGTATCTCATGCGTCTTCGGAACCTCCCCCATTAGGGCTAAACATTTTGAATAATCATACAAGGTGAGATGAAAAAACTGCAACCAACTTCAGACTGAACTGCAGAATTTGGGCTTCTCTAATGAGAAAACATTCGTTGTCCAGCAGTTTGTAAACAAGCAAGTGGCGCCGGCCATGGTGATGGTGTGGGCCGCCATAACAGCCGATGGTCGCTCTCCGCTCGTATTAATCGACCATGGCATCGGAATAAATGCCGAATATTATTTCGAAAATATTCTGGTGGGTGTATTAAAGCAAACATTTTGGCCGCAGACCTTGGACATTGCAACAGGAATCAGCACGCGTCACCCAATAATGGTTACAGAATAAGGTTCCTCGCTTCATTTTCAGCGCACAATGGCCACCAAAATCTCCGGATACCTATCCGATCGTGGACCGATATAGCCCATCTTCGACACTGATCTGTGTAAAATTTTAGCTTCCCATCTCAATTCGTTTTTAGTCTAGCGTGATTACAACAGACGGACGGACTGGGCCAAATTCTTTGTTAGGTCTAAAATTTTTATTTTATGGGTTACAAACGGAACGACGAACTTTATATACCCTCCATACTATGTGGAGGGTATAGATAAATAAATCTCCTCTAATAGCTATTTCAATATATTCATAGACAATTATATATATATATATTCATAGACAATCTTTCTCGAACAAATATCCTCTAAAACTCGATGAAAATAATTTTAAATTAGTTATTGAAAAATATTTCGGAAAATTGGTAGAAAAGTAGACAAGTCTTGAAAAGTATTCTTAAAAATTCCAACATTCTAAATTTGATATTCATTGCAAAAAATCGTCATCCTTCCGCATCGTATCAGAAATTGTCTCCACCGACTATAACCATCTATGCTCATCTATGGTATGTAAATGTCAATGTTAATATCTAAATGGAAAAATCCTTAACATACATACCCACATCCAATCTCCATAAATGTTATTATATTATAAAAAAAACAATATTAAACAATCTATAATTGAAAAATCACATTTCAATGCATTTAAAGAAATAATGTTGTCAGAAATTAACGTCACAGAGACAATTATCATAATAATAATTACAATAACAACATGTCATTTTTTTGCTGTTGCTGTTGGACTTGTCGTCATCGTAGTTATGCCACTTGAATTGTAAGTTATACGAAATTATTAATTTAATGTCAAATTAATTGCAATGGTTGTCCGTTGAAAAGCATTTGCACTTACTCACACACGCACGCTAACAACACTCTTATACACATAGCAACAGCTAATATATTGCACAATCACGCACACACACACACACACACATTGTATTGACCATGGCAAGGTCAACCGGCATTTAGCAACAATTTCAAGCAGAAAAAAAAACAACCAAACATTTTGTAATTTATTCATATCTCTAATGTACATTGTAAAATAAATACACAAAAAATCGAACACACATACAAACATATGGAGATACGTGTAAATATCGAAATTTAATTTGACAATATATTCTTGCATTAAACAAATATTATTTATATTTTTAGATGATTTTCTAATTAAAATAAAGTGTCCAACAGAACATTTGCAATCAATGACCATTGACATGAAATTCTAAAATTTATGGTCAACACTTTTCGAAATTGACTATCTTTATTTGGGATTAAGTGTTGCTGTTGTTGCAATTTTATTAGTTAATTAATATGTGTGAAATTAAATAGTAATCAAGACAAAGTTTAATTACCATGTAAATGAATTACAAATATTTGCAACGATTAATAGAAAAGATATTGAGATGGCCTGCATTTTTAATTGCTTGGACAATTTTTTATGTTGTTGATAAATTATATTTTTGGGAATAAGCCTTAAAGAAATTTTAAGAATATAAAAAATCTAAAAATATGTATTGTATTTAAACCAACGCCAAAATAAGTATTAGCAATTTATGAAAATCATTTTTTTTACTCTTGTATTGATCCATTATTGGGTGAAGCAAATGAAATGTCTTTGAGTTCCACCGGGCTAAATTTTATCATTACTACTTTACCCTTTATTAAGTGAACACAAATTAAGTGTCCTGAAAATCCCTTTTGACCCAAAATTCTCGACACAAATATGCCCTTGAAAATTCAACGTAGAAGGGTATAAAAGGTACGAAACATTGTACTAATGGTATTGAAAGGAAAAAGCTACGTGTCCCTTTTGTTTGTAAACAACAAAAAAAACAGTAAGCTCTTTCGGGCCGAACTTTTTAGAAAAAATTTGAAAATTAAAAAAAAAAAATAGGTAACGTTAAAAATCATAAAAATACCGAATATAGGTATTTACCGTTATATTGGAGAGGACCTGCATAGTCAAATTTCTGTTATAGCTTGCAAATAAGAAATTTGAAACAATTCCGGTGAATGTCGCTTAAATCATTAAAATACCGAATTTAGAAAAGTACCGAAGGCGTGGACCTGTATAGTTCGATTTCTGTTATAGCTTGCAGTACCTATTAGGGATTTCAAATACGAAATTTGAAACAATTCTGGTGAATAATGTAGCTAAAGTCATCAAAATACCGAATATCAGGAGGTACCGTTATATGGGTTCTATACCAAAACGTGGACGCATATTGCCCATTTTAAATACCAAAAGTACTACAGAGCAAACTCATATCTGTTATATAGGGGATATTCGATATCGAGGACCTATGTAGATAATTCTCTTCCAGGGAGTAAGTTACAGACGATTCCCCTAGAAAATGTGGGTAAAATTATCAAAATACCGAGTATTGTGAGGTGCCGTTATAGAGGGGATATACGATATCATCGACTTATATGGAAAATTCAAACAATTCCATTGAAAATGTGGCTAAAATCATAAAAATAACGAATATCAGGGGTATCGTTATATGAGGGCTATACGATATATATCCTATCTTCGAGCTTGACCTGCCTGTCTGCGACCTGTCCAAGGTCTGCGGCCAAAATGTTTACGTGCCCAAGGCTTTAATACCCCCTCCAGATTATTTTCGCGATAATATTCGGAATTTATTCTGATGCCACGGTCGATTAAAACGAGTGGCGAGCGACCATCGGCTGTTATGGCGGCCCACACCATCACCATGTCTGCAGTCTGAAGTTGGTTACAGTTTTTTCATCTCACCCTGTATATACTTTATTGGGTCTAAAATTATTATTATCTAAAATTATTAATGAGTTACAAACGGAATGCCGAACTTACTATACCTTCCACACTATGTATGGTGGGGGTATAAAAATATTCTAAAAATATGGAATAATACAAAACTATACTAAATATTCAGTCGTACTAGAAGTGTACCAAAAAGTTCTATATTGGGATAGAGTTAACTTTATTCAAAATTTTAATCTTTTGTGGGAAAGTTACGGGAAATGTACGTTAGTCCTCTCTAAAGGGTATAATTATAGAAAAATGAAATTCATCTGGCAACACTAAAACATATCTTTCCAACTGATAATCATAAGAAACGCCAATTTTTGTTAAAAATTTTACAACTTGTTTACTTTTGCATGTTCATGGTAAACAAACATGTAGACAATAAATAAGCCAAGCCCCTAACCTCAAAATCAAAACAAATAAACGTCATGATTTTCACTACAAACAAACACACATAGTTGACGGCAGTGATATTGAAATTTAAATTACTCAATTAGTTTGCTTGATAGTCGGGCAAGCTGACAGCCAGCCAGCCAACCGATTGGCAAGGCAAAACGCAACATAGCCCCAAACAGACAGAATAAAAATTGTGTCAGTCTTCATATTGATTTAATGATAGGGCGTGTTGTGTTGTTGCTGTGTTATGTGATTTCAAAACACAACACTTGTCAATATCAATTGTGACTCGAACGACGACGATTCGTTCCGTACATCCATCATCTGACGTTGGCAAACTTTTATCTAAAACTATTTTAATTTGATTTGTATTTCTCGTGTGAACTCTCGTCACACAACATAAAAACAATAAAACTAGCAACAACGCCATAACGATTAGAAAAAGGCGAACAAACTACGAGTAAAAATAATGCATTAACATAAAACTCAACTGTTAGATACTTTGTCTGGTGGTACTGAGATGTATGGCTGGCTGGATAATGAAATGAAATTAAAACAAACAAATCTTGTGTAGTAGGCATAAATGAGGGTAATTTACAACACGAAAGGTTGGTGTAGTGAGTGAAGCACGTTGCCGGAACGAACGGTATGGGAAAGTGAAACACAATAACATAACATTTTTCGTTGTATACAGAGATGAAAGTGTGAATTGTGTATGAGAGGGAGAGAACGGGAGAGAGAGAGTCATCACTGGAGAGGAATTTCAGCGGAAAATTTGAGAGATAAAATCCAAACATGGTTATTTTAGGAGAGAAATCAAAAAATCTCTCAAACAAACTGAAAGAAAGAGAGAGAGAGAGAGCGCATGTCTTTTCATAAAGGTTTTGTCGGTAGGTACCTCTTTTTCAGATTAGCTGCAAAAAATCATTCAAAGACTTTTTTTTGAAAAGAAACACAATTAATATTCATGTGATTCCATTAATAAAAAAAAATATGTAAAAACTTAAAAATACCGGCATGGTGTTGTCATACACAAAATAATCATTTTAAGCAATTAAGTTTTAATGCATAATAAGTTACTTTCTTAGAAATAAAAAAGGCAATCTTGACAAAATGTCAAAAATACGTCTACTGCTGCTAGATACCTATTCTACGGGCATTTCTTTTGACGAGATATACCTACACTTTTTGTCAAACTCTCCAACACAAACACACGCACCCTCACATGTATACGGCAAAAAAAACGTATTCAACTGTTGTAACAGGCGAAAAAATATTGTATCTATCTACCTATCTATATCTTATTTTTCAAACAATATCTGGTAATAGTAAAGTGTACTTTTCAGGGTTGCCATTGCTTAGAGAATAGGAAATGACATGTTAAAATTTTATGCTTATGATGAAAAAGTGGTCAAAAGTCGTAATGTTTGTATTGAAAACATGCAAATGTAACAGGTGCTTATTTTTGCAAAGAAAATCATGAGTATGCACATTAAGAATGGTCTGAGAGACCGAGATATGTGGAAAGTAATCTCTAAACCAAATTCAAGAGAGAAATAAATAAAATCATAAACATATGCAGCCCAATCATAAAAATCCGTCGGAATCATTCCCATCACCAAACATTTTTGTCGAGAGATCGTTCCTACAAATAAAATATAAATGAGGAGAAATAATGATGGAATAAGACAAATTTGAAGTGTTTTTGTAATTCATAAAAGTCGGAAGTCTCGGAAGAAGATAAATCTGTGGAGAAACATATCGGCCGAAGAAAACGATCCTGAAAAGACAATTTCACAATTGTTTCTTGTCGATTTTACAAAATTAAAATATTCCATTTGATGTGTTGAAAAACGTTCATATCTTCAGTATTTTTTTGATTTAACCTCAGTCTACGGTCAGTCAGAGATTCTCATTGAAACATTTAAAGTGCCAGGGATATATCAAAACAAGAATTATGGTGCCTCGAGTAGGGGACATATGAAGGCTGATCGGTTGACCCAGGACCCCTCGAACTACTATTATTCTACACTTATTGTATATTTTTGTCATGGAAAAGTAATTTTTTTACTTGTAGGATCTGCCGAAATGGCTTCGAAACGAAATTCTGTATACATCTCTTGTATTTAAACTCTTATGGGAGGATCTCTGCCGGTTATATGATACCCACTTTAAACTGAAACTTGTTCATATAATTTCCAAACGGACGAAGGCAGTGCTATCCATTTTTTTAGAAGTTAATTTAAATACCAAAGTCCAAAATGAGAATCTATGTTTAATAGGAATTTCAGCCCGTTTGATTGGGGTGTACCCTTACGTATTTTGTGTATATAGACATAAATTGATAATTCGTAAAGTTTAAATATTATTTGCAAAATTAATAGCTTTAAAGCTGGTCTAAACGGGGTGTTTTGTACGCTCTCAAACTTGCGATGTACTTGCAGCTTGGATCGTAAGAGTGCACTTTTAAATCTCGACATGGAGAACATTTTTATTGAAAACCCTTGATTGGGAAAGTACTAGTATTTGCCTCGTAGCAGATCTTGAGTTAGTAAAAATAATGGCATGTGTAAAATTTGTAGAGAACCGGATGCTTATTTCGGATTTAATGATCGTTTGGGTTATTCAACATTTTGACCCTTTATGGGGGAGGTATCAGAAGAAATTGTGTTAGTTGAAATAATGGTTTGTGTGAAATATGAAGAGAACCAGTTACTTATTTCGGATTTTATAATCGTTTTGTTGTTCAAAACATTGACCTTATGGGAGGTGGCCCGATTTCCACCATCTTTATAACAGATGGGAATATTGATATGCACCAGGTCTGAATGGAATCCAATGTTAATTTCGCATTTTTTGAGTTTCATGGACATTCAAAATTTTGACGCTTTGTGGGGCAGATACTAGAACGACCAGACCTTGGGTTAATAAAAATATTTAATATAATCGGAATCTTACAACACATTTTATAAGTGTTATAATTATTCAAAATGTTTACCCTTTGTAGGGGATGTACAAGATGAAGTGGAGCGATATTTTCCATTTCCGCAACTGACGATGCAAATATTAGGATTTGCAAAGTTGGGGAGGTACCAGAAGGAGTGGATCGATATTGCCCATCTACGAACTCGATATAAATTTGATAATAATATTCCGATTTACGAAGTTTGGACCAAATCGGATACTACCTTCGAGAGTTTTCGTGCGCACCAGCCAGCCAGACATCGCTAGATTGTCCTGAAACGGATTTGGTCCAAAGAAACCTAGTGTCTAAAACCGTTATAGCCATATTAGTGGGGGTATAAAAAATATAAATATGCATACATAGAAGGAACTTGAAAAATTGCAAAAAAAATCGAAAAGTACCACTTAAATGAAAACCGTTACATGGGGACTATACGAAGATGTGGATCTGCTTACGATATTTTTTGTCATAGGCTGTAGTGCGCTTTGCGAACTTCAAATGCGAAATTTGAAACAGTTCCAATGAATAATGTTGCTTCAATCTTCAAAATATCGAGTATCGGTAGGTAACGTCATATGGGGGTTAAACGAGCATACGAAATTTTTGCCATATCAGATCTTCCAATACGAAATTTGAAACAATCCAGGTAAATAATGTCGCTAAAATCGTCAAAACGACGCATATCGGGAGGTACCGTTATATGGGGACTATACAAAAATGTGGACCGACATGCATGTGTGCAAAATTTTAGCCTTCTATCTCAATTCGTTCGAAAGATGGCGTGATTACAACAGACAGACAGACATCCTGATCCGGAATATATATACTTTGTAGAGTCTATTATGAATATTTCGAGGAGTTACAAAGCTAATATACCCTCCATAGAATGGTGGATGGTATAAAAATTTTGTGGCATATTTATTTATGTTATTTATGTTAGTCGACTCGTCGACTAACAACACAAAAGTAACAGTAGCAATTCTAGACAATTTCTATTTTAAGTTTTGTTTTAGTTCGTAGACACACAGTTATCAATTTCTCCAACTGTGGCAACGAATTTGTTGTAACAGCTGATTTGCTTGGTGGACAAAAATGTTTGCTTCGAACATAAAACAATGATATCGTTCTGTGAGACACCATACCTAAGTCTGATCGTCTCACAAAGATAAGGAATAACATATGGCAACCCTAATAATACTCTCTTTATTGTTGCTATTGTTGTTGTTTATTTTACCAAACACTGACACACACACACACTAACGACTCAACAATTCAGATACGCGCGTACTCACGAAAGCCGTTCATGCACACACTCACACACACACGGCGAGAAAAAACCCAGAAGAAGGCAGAGACAGAGGCACATGCACTTGAACTGTATCTTTTAGATTTTTTCCCTTTTGAACGAGAATCGTACGGACGTATGGGGATGTAGTACCACCAAGCAACCAACAACAAATCGGCATACATACATACATAGTACATCTGTAGAAAAATTGTTGTTTTTTGTATTTGTCCAAGTGTTTTGTTTGGTATACACAAAAAAAGTATTTTTTTCTGAAGGCAACACAACACAAAAAAGGGAAGGTGTGTTATAAACGGCAAGAAGAAAAGTGGACAACAAGAAATAGAAAATTTTAATTATTTATTTTTTTTGTTTATTAGAAATTAAGAGAATGACATTTGGATACTCACTATATACTTGGGAGAAAATTTTGAATTTGTTGTTATAACCAGTGCTGGGGAAAAAGTTTGGTGGAGGGTTTTCTTTTTTTTGAATCAATAAAACACTAGTAATGTTTTTTGTTTTCCGTTTTATTTGTTTACTTTGTTTTTTAAATTATTATTTTTTTTTTGAATATTGATATTTAATTCTTCTTCAATTGATATTTTTTGTAGTTATGGTTATTAATTCAATATTGTATTCCGAATCTGAGTTACATACGTTCCACATTCAACACGGAGAATTTACAATATATATTTTTTTTATTTAAAAATATTTCACCCAAAATTTAATATTTATATTTCACTCAATTTTCACAATTTTTAATAATTAATAATTTTTCAATATTTGTTATTTTTAGATTTGTTTATTTGTTTCATATAAATATTCTAAGCTCTCTATTTCAATTCAATATATATATATTTTGTTAAATTTTCAAAATTGCTTTGGTATTGGTATTTTATTTGATTTTCTTTTTTTCGTTGATAAATTCCAAACGATTTTGTCAAAAACAAAAACTGTGCTCCACTCTTGCTGTTGTTTGAACAATCTTCTTTGAACTTAATTTCACTTTAATGACATTCACTTCCTGGTTGCTTCACTCACATACTTTCACCAAGAAAAACAAAACCAAAACTATGAAGAAATTTCATTAAGATGTTGTAGAGATAATATTCCTTTTTGTGTGGTTATTGTTGTCGTCGTCGTTGTTGTTGTTGCTGATGTTATATGTAATCAATTATAATTATCCGGCGGGAGGTGGCTGTTTGGAGGTGGATGTCCGTCAAGATAAATTTAAATTTAATTAGCAAAGACACAAACCAATGTGATTTTTTCTCCGGTTCGCAAAGGGTTAATAAAGAGAGAGAGAGAGAGAGAGAGAAAGAGAGAGGGAGTAGTAAACCAGAGAAAAATTAAAGGTAAATTAAATTATATAAGTTTTCATCAAATTTCATAATTTTCCCTACAAATTTCAAATTTAAAATGAAATCGCTAAATAAAAACCTAATTAAAATTTACGTTGAAAAACTTTGAAACCCTTAACTCTACATGTAAACCGAGAATAAAATATTTAAAAATGAAGCAGTGTCGTGGCTGGGCACAAATGAGAGATCTCGAGGAGTACTTTCCGAATCTGTGGACCTTATAGTCAAAAAGAATTTCAGACTTAGGAATTTTTTGCATTTTCTGAAGAATTATCGCTCAATTTTATGGAAATTGCAGATAAAAGCATCCACAGAACAGAAACTAAAAATGAAGCGGTGTCGAGGCTGGGCGCAAATGAAAGGTCTCGAAGAGTACTTTCCGAATCTGTGGACCTTATAGTCGAAAAGAATTTCAGACTTAGGAATTTTTTGCATTTTCTGAAGAATTATCGCTCAATTTTATGGAAATTGCAGATAAAAGCATCCACAGAACAGAAACTAAAAATGAAGCGGTGTCGAGGCTGGGCGCAAATGAAAGGTCTCGAAGAGTACTTTCCGAATCTGTGGACCTTATAGTCGAAAAGAATTTCAGACTTAGGAATTTTTTGCATTTTCTGAAGAATTATCGCTCAATTTTATGGAAATTGCAGATAAAAGCATCCACAGAACAGAAACTAAAAATGAAGCGGTGTCGAGGCTGGGCGCAAATGAAAGGTCTCGAAGAGTACTTTCCGAATCTGTGGACCTTATAGTCGAAAAGAATTTCAGACTTAGGAATTTTTTGCATTTTCTGAAGAATTATCGCTCAATTTTATGGAAATTGCAGATAAAAGCATCCACAGAACAGAAACTAAAAATGAAGCGGTGTCGAGGCTGGGCGCAAATGAAAGGTCTCGAGGAGTACTTTCCGAATCTGTGGACCTTATAGTCAAAAAGAATTTCAGACTTAGGAATTTTTTGCATTTTCTGAAGAATTAACGCTCAATTTTAGGCAAATGGCAGTTAAAAGCGTCCACAGAACACAAACTAAAAATGAAGCGGTGTCGAGGCTGGGCGCAAATGAAAGGTCTCGAAGAGTACTTTCCGAATCTGTGGACCTTATAGTCGAAAAGAATTTCAGACTTAGGAATTTTTTGCATTTTCTGAAGAATTATCGCTCAATTTTATGGAAATTGCAGATAAAAGCATCCACAGAACAGAAACTAAAAATGAAGCGGTGTCGAGGCTGGGCGCAAATGAAAGGTCTCGAAGAGTACTTTCCGAATCTGTGGACCTTATAGTCGAAAAGAATTTCAGACTTAGGAATTTTTTGCATTTTCTGAAGAATTAACGCTCAATTTTAGGCAAATGGCAGTTAAAAGCGTCCACAGAACAGAAACTAAAAATGAAGCGGTGTCGAGGCTGGGCACAAATGAAAGGTCTCGAGGAGTACTTTCCGAATCTGTGGACCTTATAGTCAAAAAGAATTTCAGACTTAGGAATTTTTTGCATTTTCTGAAGAATTAACGCTCAATTTTAGGCAAATGGCAGTTAAAAGCGTCCACAGAACAGAAACAAAAAATGAAGCGGTGTCGAGGCTGGGCGCAAATGAAAGGTCTCGAAGAGTACTTTCCGAATCTGTGGACCTTATAGTCGAAAAGAATTTCAGACTTAGGAATTTTTTGCATTTTCTGAAGAATTATCGCTCAATTTTATGGAAATTGCAGATAAAAGCATCCACAGAACAGAAACTAAAAATGAAGCGGTGTCGAGGCTGGGCGCAAATGAAAGGTCTCGAAGAGTACTTTCCGAATCTGTGGACCTTATAGTCGAAAAGAATTTCAGACTTAGGAATTTTTTGCATTTTCTGAAGAATTATCGCTCAATTTTATGGAAATTGCAGATAAAAGCATCCACAGAACAGAAACTAAAAATGAAGCGGTGTCGAGGCTGGGCGCAAATGAAAGGTCTCGAAGAGTACTTTCCGAATCTGTGGACCTTATAGTCGAAAAGAATTTCAGACTTAGGAATTTTTTGCATTTTCTGAAGAATTAACGCTCAATTTTAGGCAAATGGCAGTTAAAAGCGTCCACAGAACAGAAACTAAAAATGAAGCGGTGTCGAGGCTGGGCACAAATGAAAGGTCTCGAGGAGTACTTTCCGAATCTGTGGACCTTATAGTCAAAAAGGATTTCAGACTTAGGAATTTTTTGCATTTTCTGAAGAATTAACGCTCAATTTTAGGCAAATGGCAGTTAAAAGCGTCCACAGAACAGAAACTAAAAATGAAGCGGTGTCGAGGCTGGGCGCAAATGAAAGGTCTCGAAGAGTACTTTCCGAATCTGTGGACCTTATAGTCGAAAAGAATTTCAGACTTAGGAATTTTTTGCATTTTCTGAAGAATTATCGCTCAATTTTATGGAAATTGCAGATAAAAGCATCCACAGAACAGAAACTAAAAATGAAGCGGTGTCGAGGCTGGGCGCAAATGAAAGGTCTCGAAGAGTACTTTCCGAATCTGTGGACCTTATAGTCGAAAAGAATTTCAGACTTAGGAATTTTTTGCATTTTCTGAAGAATTATCGCTCAATTTTATGGAAATTGCAGATAAAAGCATCCACAGAACAGAAACTAAAAATGAAGCGGTGTCGAGGCTGGGCACAAATGAAAGGTCTCGAGGAGTACTTTCCGAATCTGTGGACCTTATAGTCAAAAAGAATTTCAGACTTAGGAATTTTTTGCATTTTCTGAAGAATTAACGCTCAATTTTAGGCAAATGGCAGTTAAAAGCGTCCACAGAACAGAAACTAAAAATGAAGCGGTGTCGAGGCTGGGCGCAAATGAAAGGTCTCGAAGAGTACTTTCCGAATCTGTGGACCTTATAGTCGAAAAGAATTTCAGACTTAGGAATTTTTTGCATTTTCTGAAGAATTATCGCTCAATTTTATGGAAATTGCAGATAAAAGCATCCACAGAACAGAAACTAAAAATGAAGCGGTGTCGAGGCTGGGCACAAATGAAAGGTCTCGAGGAGTACTTTCCGAATCTGTGGACCTTATAGTCAAAAAGAATTTCAGACTTAGGAATTTTTTGCATTTTCTGAAGAATTAACGCTCAATTTTAGGCAAATGGCAGTTAAAAGCGTCCACAGAACAGAAACTAAAAATGAAGCGGTGTCGAGGCTGGGCGCAAATGAAAGGTCTCGAAGAGTACTTTCCGAATCTGTGGACCTTATAGTCGAAAAGAATTTCAGACTTAGGAATTTTTTGCATTTTCTGAAGAATTATCGCTCAATTTTATGGAAATTGCAGATAAAAGCATCCACAGAACAGAAACTAAAAATGAAGCGGTGTCGAGGCTGGGCGCAAATGAAAGGTCTCGAAGAGTACTTTCCGAATCTGTGGACCTTATAGTCGAAAAGAATTTCAGACTTAGGAATTTTTTGCATTTTCTGAAGAATTATCGCTCAATTTTATGGAAATTGCAGATAAAAGCATCCACAGAACAGAAACTAAAAATGAAGCGGTGTCGAGGCTGGGCGCAAATGAAAGGTCTCGAAGAGTACTTTCCGAATCTGTGGACCTTATAGTCGAAAAGAATTTCAGACTTAGGAATTTTTTGCATTTTCTGAAGAATTATCGCTCAATTTTATGGAAATTGCAGATAAAAGCATCCACAGAACAGAAACTAAAAATGAAGCGGTGTCGAGGCTGGGCGCAAATGAAAGGTCTCGAAGAGTACTTTCCGAATCTGTGGACCTTATAGTCAAAAAGAATTTCAGACTTAGGAATTTTTTGCATTTTCTGAAGAATTAACGCTCAATTTTAGGCAAATGGCAGTTAAAAGCGTCCACAGAACAGAAACTAAAAATGAAGCGGTGTCGAGGCTGGGCGCAAATGAAAGGTCTCGAAGAGTACTTTCCGAATCTGTGGACCTTATAGTCGAAAAGAATTTCAGACTTAGGAATTTTTTGCATTTTCTGAAGAATTATCGCTCAATTTTATGGAAATTGCAGATAAAAGCATCCACAGAACAGAAACTAAAAATGAAGCGGTGTCGAGGCTGGGCGCAAATGAAAGGTCTCGAAGAGTACTTTCCGAATCTGTGGACCTTATAGTCGAAAAGAATTTCAGACTTAGGAATTTTTTGCATTTTCTGAAGAATTATCGCTCAATTTTATGGAAATTGCAGATAAAAGCATCCACAGAACAGAAACTAAAAATGAAGCGGTGTCGAGGCTGGGCACAAATGAAAGGTCTCGAGGAGTACTTTCCGAATCTGTGGACCTTATAGTCAAAAAGAATTTCAGACTTAGGAATTTTTTGCATTTTCTGAAGAATTAACGCTCAATTTTAGGCAAATGGCAGTTAAAAGCGTCCACAGAACAGAAACTAAAAATGAAGCGGTGTCGAGGCTGGGCGCAAATGAAAGGTCTCGAAGAGTACTTTCCGAATCTGTGGACCTTATAGTCGAAAAGAATTTCAGACTTAGGAATTTTTTGCATTTTCTGAAGAATTATCGCTCAATTTTATGGAAATTGCAGATAAAAGCATCCACAGAACAGAAACTAAAAATGAAGCGGTGTCGAGGCTGGGCGCAAATGAAAGGTCTCGAAGAGTACTTTCCGAATCTGTGGACCTTATAGTCGAAAAGAATTTCAGACTTAGGAATTTTTTGCATTTTCTGAAGAATTATCGCTCAATTTTATGGAAATTGCAGATAAAAGCATCCACAGAACAGAAACTAAAAATGAAGCGGTGTCGAGGCTGGGCGCAAATGAAAGGTCTCGAAGAGTACTTTCCGAATCTGTGGACCTTATAGTCGAAAAGAATTTCAGACTTAGGAATTTTTTGCATTTTCTGAAGAATTATCGCTCAATTTTATGGAAATTGCAGATAAAAGCATCCACAGAACAGAAACTAAAAATGAAGCGGTGTCGAGGCTGGGCGCAAATGAAAGGTCTCGAAGAGTACTTTCCGAATCTGTGGACCTTATAGTCGAAAAGAATTTCAGACTTAGGAATTTTTTGCATTTTCTGAAGAATTAACGCTCAATTTTAGGCAAATGGCAGTTAAAAGCGTCCACAGAACAGAAACTAAAAATGAAGCGGTGTCGAGGCTGGGCGCAAATGAAAGGTCTCGAAGAGTACTTTCCGAATCTGTGGACCTTATAGTCGAAAAGAATTTCAGACTTAGGAATTTTTTGCATTTTCTGAAGAATTATCGCTCAATTTTATGGAAATTGCAGATAAAAGCATCCACAGAACAGAAACTAAAAATGAAGCGGTGTCGAGGCTGGGCGCAAATGAAAGGTCTCGAAGAGTACTTTCCGAATCTGTGGACCTTATAGTCGAAAAGAATTTCAGACTTAGGAATTTTTTGCATTTTCTGAAGAATTATCGCTCAATTTTATGGAAATTGCAGATAAAAGCATCCACAGAACAGAAACTAAAAATGAAGCGGTGTCGAGGCTGGGCGCAAATGAAAGGTCTCGAAGAGTACTTTCCGAATCTGTGGACCTTATAGTCGAAAAGAATTTCAGACTTAGGAATTTTTTGCATTTTCTGAAGAATTAACGCTCAATTTTAGGCAAATGGCAGTTAAAAGCGTCCACAGAACAGAAACTAAAAATGAAGCGGTGTCGAGGCTGGGCACAAATGAAAGGTCTCGAGGAGTACTTTCCGAATCTGTGGACCTTATAGTCAAAAAGAATTTCAGACTTAGGAATTTTTTGCATTTTCTGAAGAATTAACGCTCAATTTTAGGCAAATGGCAGTTAAAAGCGTCCACAGAACAGAAACTAAAAATGAAGCGGTGTCGAGGCTGGGCGCAAATGAAAGGTCTCGAAGAGTACTTTCCGAATCTGTGGACCTTATAGTCGAAAAGAATTTCAGACTTAGGAATTTTTTGCATTTTCTGAAGAATTATCGCTCAATTTTATGGAAATTGCAGATAAAAGCATCCACAGAACAGAAACTAAAAATGAAGCGGTGTCGAGGCTGGGCGCAAATGAAAGGTCTCGAAGAGTACTTTCCGAATCTGTGGACCTTATAGTCGAAAAGAATTTCAGACTTAGGAATTTTTTGCATTTTCTGAAGAATTATCGCTCAATTTTATGGAAATTGCAGATAAAAGCATCCACAGAACAGAAACTAAAAATGAAGCGGTGTCGAGGCTGGGCACAAATGAAAGGTCTCGAGGAGTACTTTCCGAATCTGTGGACCTTATAGTCAAAAAGAATTTCAGACTTAGGAATTTTTTGCATTTTCTGAAGAATTAACGCTCAATTTTAGGCAAATGGCAGTTAAAAGCGTCCACAGAACAGAAACTAAAAATGAAGCGGTGTCGAGGCTGGGCGCAAATGAAAGGTCTCGAAGAGTACTTTCCGAATCTGTGGACCTTATAGTCGAAAAGAATTTCAGACTTAGGAATTTTTTGCATTTTCTGAAGAATTATCGCTCAATTTTATGGAAATTGCAGATAAAAGCATCCACAGAACAGAAACTAAAAATGAAGCGGTGTCGAGGCTGGGCGCAAATGAAAGGTCTCGAAGAGTACTTTCCGAATCTGTGGACCTTATAGTCGAAAAGAATTTCAGACTTAGGAATTTTTTGCATTTTCTGAAGAATTATCGCTCAATTTTAGGGAAATTGCAGATAAAAGCATCCACAGAACAGAAACTAAAAATGAAGCGGTGTCGAGGCTGGGCACAAATGAAAGGTCTCGAGGAGTACTTTCCGAATCTGTGGACCTTATAGTCAAAAAGAATTTCAGACTTCGACACCGCTTCATTTTTAGTTTCTGTTCTGTGGATGCTTTTATCTGCAATTTCCATAAAATTGAGCGATAATTCTTCAGAAAATGCAAAAAATTCCTAAGTCTGAAATTCTTTTCGACTATAAGGTCCACAGATTCGGAAAGTACTCTTCGAGACCTTTCATTTGCGCCCAGCCTCGACACCGCTTCATTTTTAGTTTCTGTTCTGTGGATGCTTTTATCTGCAATTTCCCTAAAATTGAGCGATAATTCTTCAGAAAATGCAAAAAATTCCTAAGTCTGAAATTCTTTTCGACTATAAGGTCCACAGATTCGGAAAGTACTCTTCGAGACCTTTCATTTGCGCCCAGCCTCGACACCGCTTCATTTTTAGTTTCTGTTCTGTGGATGCTTTTATCTGCAATTTCCATAAAATTGAGCGATAATTCTTCAGAAAATGCAAAAAATTCCTAAGTCTGAAATTCTTTTCGACTATAAGGTCCACAGATTCGGAAAGTACTCTTCGAGACCTTTCATTTGCGCCCAGCCTCGACACCGCTTCATTTTTAGTTTCTGTTCTGTGGATGCTTTTATCTGCAATTTCCATAAAATTGAGCGATAATTCTTCAGAAAATGCAAAAAATTCCTAAGTCTGAAATTCTTTTCGACTATAAGGTCCACAGATTCGGAAAGTACTCTTCGAGACCTTTCATTTGCGCCCAGCCTCGACACCGCTTCATTTTTAGTTTCTGTTCTGTGGATGCTTTTATCTGCAATTTCCATAAAATTGAGCGATAATTCTTCAGAAAATGCAAAAAATTCCTAAGTCTGAAATTCTTTTCGACTATAAGGTCCACAGATTCGGAAAGTACTCTTCGAGACCTTTCATTTGCGCCCAGCCTCGACACCGCTTCATTTTTAGTTTCTGTTCTGTGGATGCTTTTATCTGCAATTTCCATAAAATTGAGCGATAATTCTTCAGAAAATGCAAAAAATTCCTAAGTCTGAAATTCTTTTCGACTATAAGGTCCACAGATTCGGAAAGTACTCTTCGAGACCTTTCATTTGCGCCCAGCCTCGACACCGCTTCATTTTTAGTTTCTGTTCTGTGGATGCTTTTATCTGCAATTTCCATAAAATTGAGCGATAATTCTTCAGAAAATGCAAAAAATTCCTAAGTCTGAAATTCTTTTTGACTATAAGGTCCACAGATTCGGAAAGTACTCCTCGAGATCTCTCATTTGTGCCCAGCCACGACACTGCTTCATTTTTAAATATTTTATTCTCGGTTTACATGTAGAGTTAAGGGTTTCAAAGTTTTTCAACGTAAATTTTAATTAGGTTTTTATTTAGCGATTTCATTTTAAATTTGAAATTTGTAGGGAAAATTATGAAATTTGATGAAAACTTATATAATTTAATTTACCTTTAATTTTTCTCTGGTTTACTACTCCCTCTCTCTTTCTCTCTCTCTCTCTCTCTCTCTTTATTAACCCTTTGCGAACCGGAGAAAAAATCACATTGGTTTGTGTCTTTGCTAATTAAATTTAAATTTATCTTGACGGACATTGGAGGTGGTATACAGTCCCAAAACGCTACTTGTTTTTTTCAGTTTTCACTTAAAATATGCGCGCGCGGCATTATTTATTACAAAGCGACAGGGCGAAAAAATGCGGACACCTTTTTGCTAATATTCCACAATTTTTTTTTCAAAATTTTTGTTTTTTCTTAATTTAGTATTTCTTTTTCACCTCGGTGATAATGATTTTGTTAAATTTTCTTCATTTATTTTTTTTTTATTAAAAATATTCTTTACATATAGAAGAAGCTCGCTCACACACCACATGCACACAAAAACAGCGACGGCAAATAGCAGGCAGCAGCATAAAAGAAAAAAGGTAAAGAATTTATTATTACACGCGAGACGACGACAAAACGAAAATTTTTGCTGCCATTCATTGCACCCCGGCACGTAATACTGGTTTCACGAAACCACACAAAGAATTTCATATCCCGTCATCGACATTTCTCATACGTAAAACGGTTGCTTGGTATTCGCTCACGGCTCACGTATGGCTGACTGGCTGGCTGGTTGGTTGGTAAACATACACAATTACTCACAAACACACATGCAGGCAGCAGCTCAACGAGTACTCAAACTCACTCTCTTCTCATCTCAGCGTCGTCATCAACAAAACATTGCCAGCCAAGAAGGCACAAAACAGCCACAATCAAACAACAGTCAACAACCATCCAACCAACCAAACAAACCCACCATCTAAACATCCAACCATCCATCCGTTCGTCTATCTAGCTATCTGTCCATCCATCCAATCCAGCTAACCAAAACACACGGTTGTGTTTTTTGTTTTGTTTTATTTGTTATTCCCATTATCATCATCACTAACACCGCACAGAACGACGTAACACCAGCCAGCACCAGATACTGTCAAACAACAACAACAACAACAGGAACAGCAACAACTTTAAAGTGGAAGAAGAACAAGCAGACAAAAAATATACGAATAAAAATGGTAGTAGTAAACGAAAATCTTGAAATCTACAATAACATAAACAACAAAAATCCGGAGGAAACACACAATGGAGGAAGACTCATAAACAAACAAATAAACAGACAGACAGTCGAACAGATGAAAAATGAATCTTTGCAACCAAAACATTGGTGGAGTACTCTTGAGAAAAAAATAAATCGCTCGCCGCCAAAAATATTCCAGTGGCGTTTTATAGATACTTTTTCTCTTCCACTAAGCACAAATCTCACGCAGGCTTGCCATGTTTAAAAAAAAAAAAAAAACAATAAAGAAAAAAGGGCCAAATTTTTTTTAATTGTCTCCTATCTTTGTAAATAGTAGATTTGTCAGCTTTCTTGGCTTAACTATAGTTTAGTAAAAACTTCTACATTTTTTTCCCAGTGGTAGGTATTTTTACCCTGATTTCGGGAAAAAATTTTTTCTTGGGGGACGGACCTAGGACTCCAGATTTTCGACAAAAGTCGAAAATGGTCCATTATTGTGGTCAACAAAAGTGATGCCCACTTTTTCAAAGTCAGTAGGAAAAGAAGACAAGTCGGGCGTTGCGAATTATATAATACCTTGCGAATAATCTGACACCATTCACTACAATGGTTTTTAAGAGTTTTTACCGTGTGTTCATATTAGGTATTTGTGAGAAGTGAATGAATTATGATCGCTATTGGATGTATATTACTGCTTCTCAGCGGTTGAACTTGGAAATTTGAAGCAACATATGTAAGGAACAAAATCGCAATCGATGTGTAATATGATTTTGAGAAGGCTCAAATATAAAATCGTATGAAGCATACGTATATAATATATCTAAATCGATCTGGGTTAAACTTGGCGTATTTAGTTCTACTCTGAACTTAATCAGATGGAATCCAAATCTGTGCCGATTTCGAAAATTTTTGTCAAAGGTATTTGTAGACGGAATGCTATTTGTAGACGTAGTGCAGGAGGAGACTAAATGAGTTATAGGTAAACCACAACAGATTTGCATCAAATATGACAAGATTTATTTGCTGAATTCGAACGAACGAATAAAATTTATATTTGGCTGGAAAAGTAAAGAAGCGACTTGATCGCAATATTCCATTCGGCAAATATTGAAGAATGAGTACAAGGTAAAGCCATTGAATTTCCAAAAAGTGCAAGAACTTACACCCCAACAGAAAGAAAATGGACTCAAAAGAGTTGCTTCGCTTGGCCGAAAGTGGTGAACTGCTGAATTTGGTTTTCTCCTATGAAAAAAATTCGTTGTCCAGCAGTTTGTTAACAAACAAAAAAATCGTGTTTACTTGCCAAAGAGGTCAGCTGAAAATGTGCACCTTCGGTTAGCCATTAGAACTCAAGCGCCGGCCATGGTGATGGTGTGGGCCGTATTAATAGACCGTGGCATCACAATAAAGGTCGAATATTATCGCGAAAATATTCTGGACATTCCAACAGGACTCAGCATCATCGCACTCAGCACGCGCTAACCAAGAATGGTTACAAAATGAGCTTCCTCGCTTCATTTCCAGCGCACAATGGCCACCAAAATCTCCGGATACCAATCCGTTGGACTGGAGTATTTTGGAAAGCAAGGTTGTCACTAAAAAATACAAAAGTGTCGATCACCTCAAGCAAGCGCTTCACCGGAATGGGCCAAAATACCGCAGAGCAAAATTCGAGCACCGTGTGACGGTTTCATTGGCCGTTTGAAGGCCATAATTTGTGCCAAAGGTGATCAATTCGAACAAATCTAAACTTATTTTAAAATTTGATGCTATTTCCGATATTTTTTGCTTTCATTCAATAAAATTTAAAAATATGTAAAAATTATGCTGTTTGACTTTGTAGCATTTTTTTATGTCACCCTGTACATCTGTCCGCAAAACCGACTAATACTTGTGAACTTGTTTTATATAAAAGTTTACAAAATGTTTCTTAATTAAAATATTCCCTAAAATCTACTATTTTGCCATACCTTAGCAACCCTGTACACTATAAGCCAAACATCAACAATGTTAATTCTGTCACTTGGTTTATTTCATATACATTTTTATGTTGTACACAAAAACAAAACGCCAAAGAAAATAATAAACACGGCGCAACAGTGGAATTGGAACAATACCAGAAGTGACATATATCTCTTCTGAATGGGAGAGGCATGTCATTTTGTAAATAATACAAATCCATAATGTCAAACGGATTACAAGAAGTTTTGATACAAATTTCAAGTGGTAATTAATTAAAGGTATTATTACGCAAAGAAAACAGACTTGTCTCCCATTCCCTCCATCTTCAAAATTCGAGCAGACAATGAGACGACAGACTGACTTGATTATTTGTTGACCACTTTCATTCTTTCATTTTTCCAATAACAACAGTTAATGAGTTTTATTAATTGTTTTACATCACACCGGATAAGAAACTAGATTATTTTTTGCTTGAATTCTAAATGAGTGTTTTGGGAGATGAAAAGTGAGAGAGAGAGGGAGAAAAAAACTAAAGCTTCAAGTGTTGCAATAATTGGACAAAGGGGAATTTTATGAAATTGAAATGCCAGGCGGTGTGGCTGGAGAGTGAAATTCTCACATTTCTATGCTGCTCTTGGGATTTTATACGTAAATAGTTCATTATTCATATTTGAACAAGTAGACGACTAGTAGACCAGTTTTATTAATTGTTTTTATGATTTATGTGACATTGTTGCAGCTGAATTGCGGAAGTCGATTAGAACGAGGTGGTGACCTTAATTGACGCAATAACTTGATTTTGGATAATATTTGCAGATTAGTTAATAGAGTGAGTGAATTTCACATTTTAGGAACTGCTTGAAGGGCCATTATATAATTAGTCGCAGATTTATTTGACTATTTTTATTTGACATTAAGTTAAAATGTCGATTTTCAAAAACATTTTTTAAGGACTTTTTGACTTTTGAGTTATTTTCGAAGGTGTTCTAAAAATCTTTATATTCTGACATCTGCGTTTTAAGAATATTTTTGATGAAATTGATGAAAACATTTTAAAGAAATTTACTTGAAGTACACCACTATATTTGGGAATTTGAACTATAAGCTGGTTTTTATATCCTACACCACAAGGTGGTCAGGGTTTTATGTCTTTGTGCATTTGTTTGTAACAGGCAAAAGGAAACGAGATAGACCCATAGTTCCTTTTGATGATCTGCATAGAATCACATTCTGAGTCGTTATATGCATGTCCGTCCGTCCGTCTGTCCATGTAATTTTGTAAACAAAGTACAGTTCGCATTTGTTGCCCTATCCAGATGAAATATTGCACAAATCATTTGTTTGGCCCAAGGATGAACACTATTGAAATCTGTCAAAATTTAGATATAGCTCCCATATATATCTTCGTCCGATTTGCCTTTTATTGTGCACCAAACGTGTAATATCAGCCCGAATAGTATGGAATTTTGCACGTACAACCAAATTAGGCCTGAATTTGATCAAATTCGGTTTAGATATAGCTATAGCTCCCATATATATTTGTCATCCGATTTGTTATTTTTGTCCTCCGCAACCGTAATATGCACTCTGTAACAACAATATTTGGGGAAATATATCAAATACAGTTCAGAAATACATTTGCTACATTTTATAGAGATCGGTTCAAATTTGAATATAGCTCCCATATATAACTTCGTCCGATTTACCTTTGATTGTGCACCAAACGTCTAATATTTGTCCAAATTGGATGAAATTTGGCACATCCAACCGAAATGAGTCTAGAAGCTAGTATGCCAAATTTGGTGAAGATCGGTTCAGATAAAGCTGTAGCTGCCATATATACTGTTCATCCGATTTGTCATATTTGTTACCCACAGCCGTAACATGCACTCCGTAACAACGATATTCAGGGAAATTTTTCAAATACTGCTCAGAAATATCTTTGCCAAATTTTATCGAGATCGGTTCCGATTTGGATATAGCTCCCATGTATATTTTTATCCGATTTCAAATTAATTTTGCACCAAATGGGCAATAAAAGTCCGAATATAAAAGATACAAATGCTTCGGCATATTTAGTCCTTTGAACTTTTTGGAAATTCGGATTCGTGGAGTTTTTGAATATTTAAACCAAAATCATACTCTTCAAAAACATTTGTTGGTGGTATTTCTCAACATTTTTAATATGTATATGATGTCTTTGAGATCTATATTTTCATAGGGATTCTAAGATTTATATTTTTCTGACCCCAATTAAACTTTTTTAAGACTTTTTTCTTTGCATCGAAATCATTTTGTTGAAAATGTTTTAAGGACTATTTGAAGCTTTTTGATTTTTTTTTTTTCAAGTTTTGCATTTTTGGGGAGAATACTTTATAATTAGTTTCTGACCTAAGGTCGGAGAATTTTTAAGGATATTTGTCGAAGGACTCTTGGCTGTCTTGGAATAAAATAATGGATTTCTTGCTGACATTTATTGAATGATCATCAGGACCATGAGCTTGGATATTAAAGAGTTCGTTTTTGAAGGACAACTGAGGAAATAATCGTGAATTTTTTAAATAATATTTTTGAATGGCCATTTGAGGCTATTTTTTTTTTTTTTTTGATGAAATCACATTTGCAGATTTTTTTTTTCTTTTTTTTTTATTCCTGGAAAAAATAACAAATACTCGTTGATGGTTTAAGATTATTTTTTGAGAAGCATTCTGGCAAATTATCGCATATTATTGTAAAATATATATCCGAAGAACTTTTTGACTAATAATTACAAGAAATAGTTTCGCGGAAAAATCGTAGAAAAAACACTTTTTCAAGGCCAAGTGAAAAAATTGCAGATTTCTTTTTGTTTATCTGGATTCATTATGACAATAACTTCGATTTTTCGAAGAATTGATTTTTTAAATTATAGTGGATATTTTCAAACATTTTCGGGAAACATTTTGGGCAATTGAAGACATTGGAAACACCTTCGTGTTGCCAAGTGATTAACAATTTTTATTTTTGTGTATAAAAATTTTCAATAAGGTCATTTCTGATCACCTCATTTGGAAATATTTAACGATGCTATAATAAAAATTTCAAAATTTGTGACTAATGCACCACATGAACAAAATTATTAACAAAATTGCATTTTAAATACATTTCTAAAATACGAAATTAAAAATTTTGCCAAACAATAATGACAATTTATCTTCTGACCGATTAACGTCGTTTTGTAGGTTCAATCAACTGTAGAACCAAAAAAAAATGAGCCAAATATATTCAGGAAAAAAATCCACACCAATTCTAGAAGATACAATTTGTGTATTTCTGTTAGTCACACACATAGCCATTTTAACCAGGCTAATAAAAAACATCAGCAATTAAACGAATAACAACAAACAACAAAGACGACAGCACAAAATTCCAGCCAGTTTCGTATCAATGAACCCGACAAACGTTTTGTTATATGTTATTTTAGATTTTATTTTAGCAATTTTTGGTTTTCAGGGGAAAATAAACAAAATAATGGGGAATTTCGATTTTTTTATTCAAATTATTTGCGATGAGTGATAAAGAGCACAACAACTACAACAACATTTTCTATCCCCAATGACACCTGGTGAGTAAACTTTTTGGAAACAAGAGAAAACGACTGTTTGGTTAATCTGGTCAAGATTTGTATCTCCTCTGCGGAATAAAGTGTATTCAATAAACGAAAACCAAAGCGTAGTTAAATTGACATTTTATTTCTGCGATTATATCGTCGTTATCAGGTAGTACATTTATCAAGTGCTGATTGAGTAATGAACAGGGGTCTTGTTGTTGTAGTTCTTATCATTGTCGGCTGTGGTTTGTTTACCAATACTACTTTATCAAATTAAAAACAAGAAATAGCAAGAAAGGGAAAATCGTATTAATTGGCAACTGGAAATATTCCAAATATAAGTTGTCTGAGGTCATTTCAAGTTGAATAACCAATACGTTTGCCATCAGAACTGTAGTTATTCTAATTTTTCAAGAATAGACACTCTTGCACCTATTGCAGGCCTAAAGGTTGCTCTTTTTATGGAAGACCTGGCAATGGTCTTTTATCTATACAAGATTTGACAGGGACGTAGAAGACCTCAGGAGCAGGCCTGTCTATAGAAGTCCTGGGGAAGGTCTTCTACGTATAGAAGACCTGGAGAAGGTCTTTTATGAATAGAAGACATGGAGTAGGTCTTTTATGTATAGAAGACATGGAGAAGGTCTTCTGTATAGAAGAACTGGGGAAGGTCTTCTATGTATGGAAGACCTGGGGAAGTTCTTCTATGTATAGAAGGCATGGAGAAGGTCTTCTATGTATAGAGGGTATGGAAAGGGAGAAGACCATCTCCAGGTCTTCTATACACAGAAGACCTTTTCCATTCCATGGAGGTGGTTTTCTATGTATAGAAGACCTGGAGGTGGTCTTCTATGTATAGAAGACCTGGAGATGGTCTTCTATGTATAGAAGACCTGGAGAAGTTCCTTTATGTATAGAAGACCTGGAGAAGGTTTTCCATGTAAAGAAAACCAAGAGACGGCATTTTATGTAAAGAAGACCAGGGATAAGATTTTTCCACGTATAAAAGAACAGGAGATAGTCTTCTACGTATAGAAGAACAAGAGAGGGTCTTCTTTGTACACAAGAGTAAGAGAGGGTTTTCTATGTATGGAAGCCCTATATGTGGAAGACTACGACTAGAAGACTATCTATAAAAGAAGCCCTATATGTGGAAGACTACGACTAGAAGACTATCTATAAAAGACCTGGAGAAGAAGAAGAAAAAAAGACTGGAAAAGGTATTATATGTATAGAAGAAATGGAGAAGGTATGTATAGAAGACCTGAAGAAGTTCTTCTATGTATAGAAGACGATTTCCAGGTCTTCTACATATATGTATAGGGGACCGGGAGAGGGGTTTTTAAACAAAGAATTTTTAAATAAAAAATGAATAGAAGAGCGGGAGAATATCTTCCACGTATAAAAGAATAGGAGATAGTCTTCCATATATAGAAGACGAAGAGAGGGTCTTCTATATATGGAATGCCAGAAGAAGGTATTTTATGTATGGAAGACTAGGAGGTCTTATAGTCTTCCATATATAGAAGACGAAGAGAGGGTCTTCTATATATGGAATGCCAGAAGAAGGTATTTTATGTATGAAAGACTAGGAGGTCTTATATTTTCCAAGGTCTTCTCTCGGTAACCAACGTGGTGAAGGTCTCCTACTTTCGTAGAAACCCTGGTTAAAGTCTCCTTTTCGGAGAAAACCTAGTGACGGTCTACTTTTTGTAAAAGACCTGTTGCAGGTCTTCTTCCTATAGAAGAGCTGTTCAAGGTCTTCTATCAGTAACAAACCTGGTGAAGGTCTTCCTTTCCCAGAAGACCTGTTCACGTTTTTTTTCTCTGTAGAAGACCTGTTACGGATTCTCTGTCAGTAGGTCTGAAGGTCTTCTACCCTTAAAAAACCTGTCGAAGGTGTTCTCTCGTTAAGATAATTTTGCAGGTCTTCTTTCTATAGAAGACCTGTTGGTGGGTTCTCTATGTAGATCTGTTGAAGGCTCCTTAGAAGATGTATTGAATGTATATCTATCTATCTATCGATCTATCTATCGATCTATCTATCTATCTATCTATCTATCTATCTATCTATCTATCTATCTATCTATCTATCTATCTATCTATCTATCTATCTATCTATATCCTCAGGAGAGTTGTTGAAGGTCTTCGGTAGACGACTTGGTAATTGTTTTCTCTTTATAGGACCCTGTTGAAGGTCTTATTACTTATTTCTTTTTCTTCCTATAGAAGACCTGTGGAAGGTCTTATTTTTGTAGAATATTTGCAGAATGGTATATTATTACGCAGAGAAGGTATATTATTTTCAGCAGAATAAGGTCTTTGGAAGATCTCTTGAAATTCGTTTGCTCTAAGAGGAATTGTGATTGCTCTTTTGCCTTTTAAAGTATTGTAAAAGGATTCCTGTCTTCAGAAAGTTTGCAGCCTGTTGTGAAAAGATGTAATAAAATATCCTCTTGGAGAAAGGCCCTTAGGCTACTCAAATATTTCTTTTTCAATTTTTTCCAATCCGAATTGTTGTTTTTGAGATTTTAAATCCTTCATGAAATATGTCCACCGTCATTCCCAACATGTTATGCATGGAGTACAACATCCGCAGGATATATGGAGGAAGAATTTGTCAAAGGTATACCGACTTTTTGTCATTCTAAAAATGTTATTTTCGCTCGTTCATATCTTTCTTTTTTTAGTGAGTGGTCAAACTTATTGTTATGCGTTCTGCGGATCGATGCTCTTTCGAGTACGCCTGGAGCATTGCAAATTCAAATCCATGCTATGGTCGACGAAATGGTTAGAGATTTATGTCTTCCTATTTATTTTTTGTCGATAGATTTTGAGGGTCGAAACAATTTGGCACAATGGGTGTGTTCCTGCCCAAAATGGGTAAAACATACAATTGTTTTTTGGTCCAATCAAGGTTAAGGTATAAGAACTCGATATGCCAAGAACGAAATAATGAATCAAAAACAAAATCAAAATGTCTTTCCAAATCAAACCAAAAATAAAATACAACCAACCATTAATCTTGGCCATTTGAAAGATTTTCGCCCATGTCGTTATATTCGTAACATGTTAGCCTGAAATTATTTGCAACGTTTATAGTTGACATGACACGTATGTTTTTTTTTGTTCTCCCTCTCTCTTTCTGGATGTTCGTTTATCCATTTCTAAGGCATTCTGTGTTGACTGACTGATATGTCTGAGAGGAGGAGTTGCTTACCTAAAAAAAAAAAAAAAAAAAACAAAAAACCAAACAGTCTCAAATGTTTTTTGACCATTTTTTTCTTCTTCTGACTATCGTCATCATCATTTTCCCCTTTGTATCTTTGATGGTCTTTTGAATGGTTATTGTATTTTTTTCTGCTCCCTTTGCTGTTAGGTTTTTTGTTTGGAATTTTTGGTTGGCAAGTTGTGTCTGTTGCAGTGGGGCTTTTTGGGAACAATTAATTGGCCACCGAATTTTTTTGTTTGTTCTCCAGAATTGTATCTTTGACGAATGAAACGAGAAACAATGCCAAGGAATACATCGTGTGTATAGGTGTGTGTGTGTTTGTGCATTGGCTAAAACAAGAGTTGGTAAAAGAAGAAAACATTCACCAAACAAGCGTAAATATGACTCTGATTGATGTTTAGAAACCCTGACAGCCAGCTAAAAAAAAAAAAAAATAGAAGTCTGGTAACATTTTTTTTCGATAGTCTGTGATTCTTTTTCGGGATTGTTTGAAAATGGTTTGAGTTCGTTTTTTGTTGTTATCTTAATGTAACTTGACATTTATTTATGCGTCGTTTCCGAGGAAAACGAATAGTTTAATATTAACGGACATTTTGGAATATTACATTTTCAAGACGAAAACTAGACGGAGGCTATATTCTGAAAGAAGATTTAAGAATATTTGTTCAAAGACCTGTAAAGCTATAATCGTGGATTTATAAAAAAAAGATCTATTTCCAAGAGCCAATCTATAATCGTGGATTTATAAAAAAAAAAATTTATTTTCAAGAGCCAATCTATAATCGTGGATTTATAAAAAAAAGATTTATTTTCAAGAGCCAATCTATAATCGTGGATTTATAAAAAAAGATTTATTTTCAAGGGCCAACAATGCTACAAACGTGATATTTTTTAGGATCTTCAAAGCTATAACCATGGACTTTTGGAGAATACATTTGTAAGAACTATCAAAGCAATGGATGTGGTTTATTTCGAGGACTTTCAGGCTATAATTTGCTCGTTATAATATTTGCTCGAGGATCTTTAAGCTAATTGTTTCAACATTTTATGAATATTTTTCGAGAAACATCAAATCAAACGATTTTTAAGAATCTTTTTCCAAGAACCTTCTAAGTTTCCTTAAGCATATCCTTTTAAGGATTTAAAACGCCTTCGCGTGTATATTTTTTATGGTACAAGATCGGATTTATTTAACATATTTTTCATGGATATTTTAGACTACAATCGAGGATTGAAAAAGAAGAGTTTTTGACGAACCTTAAAGTCTATAATCATGGATTTTTCAAAAGAAAATGCTTTAAGGGACCCTTGGGCTACGATAGCGTATTAAAATAAAGATATTTTAAATAACCTTCAAGGTTTGCAAACGCAGTAACACTTTTGTAACTCTTTTTGAAGGACCTTTAAAGTTATAATAGATGATTTTTACGAAAACAATTTTTAGGACTTTTTGGGGATAAAATCGGAGACTTTTAAAAAATATTTTTCCAAGGAACTTAAAGCTTCAATCAAGTTTATTATGCAGGGCCCTTATGAGTATGATAGTGCGTTTAAACGAAATTTTGAAGAATATTTAAGCTACAATACAGGACTTTATATGCAACTTTCTGAGGGAACTTTAAGGCTATAACCGCGAAGTCTCAAAGCTGTCCGAATGTTGCTTTGTGGTATTTTGGCCCATTCCCGCCGAAACGCTTGCGTGAGGTGATCAACACTTCTGTATTTTTTAGTGCCAACCTTGCTTTGCAAAATACTCCAGTCAAACATTCCGGAGATTTTGGCGATCATTGTGCGCTGAAAATGAAGCGAGGAACATCATTTTGTAACCATTCTTGGGTGGAGCGTGCTGAGTGCTATGGTGCTGGGTCCTATTGGATTGTCCAAGGTCTGCGGCCAAAATGTTTGCATGCCCAAGGCTGTAATACTTGTACTAATACTAATTTATTTTGATGCCACGGTCGATTAATACGAGGCGAGAGCGACCATCTGCGGTTATGGTGGCCCACACCATCATCATTGCCGGCGCTTGAGTTCTGGTGGCCAACCGAAGGTACACATTTTCAGCTGACTTTTTTTTGCAAAAAAACACTATCATTTTGCTGGACAACGAATGTTTTCTCATCGGAAAAAACACCTTTGGCCAAGCGAAGCAACTCTTTAGCTCTTTTGAGTCTATTTTATTTCTATTGCGGTGTAAGTTCTTGCACTTTTTAGAATTTCATTGGCTTTACCCCGATCTTATTCTTTAACATTTGCTGAATAGAATATTGCGATATGATTAGCTCATGAGCGATTTTTTGGCCACTGCAACGCGGGTTTCGATCAAGTCGCTTCTTTACTTATCGAACCATTTCTGCTAATGTTGCTGTTTTCATTCGTCAACTTCCTTGATGTCGGGCTCCGCTACCAGTATCACGGTAACGAGGGATGGTACGAGACACAAAAGATTTATTTACATTTAAATGTTCGAGTGCTCTAACGATAGTCACTTGTGGTTTTACAGCCAATATAAAGAAATCATGCTTGAATTCCATAACGAATAACTTTTTTCTGGAAAATTCTCACCAAAATACTTTTGGAATAACGAGTGGCTTGGAAATGACAGCAGTCTAAAGTTGGTTGCAGTTTTTTCATCTCACCCTGTATATGTCCACTCAAAATTCTGAATATCCGAGAAGAAAACCTAATTCTTTCTTTCTATAATCAATATATGTGTCCACTAAAAATTCTGAATATCCGAGAAGCTCATAAAATGCGAAATTAACATCCGATTCCATTCAAATTTGGCACATATCGATATTTCCATCAGCATAAGATCTGTTATGAAGATGGTAGAGATTGGAATATTTCTTCTGGTAACTCCCCCACATAGGCTTCAAGATTTTGAATAACAAAACGTTCAAACAAAGCGAAATAAACATCCAACTCTCTTCAAATTCTCTCTTGTGAAGATGATGTATATTTTCGAACAGCTTCTGGCATCTCACCCACGAAAGGGTTTTTTTTTTCTTATTTTATTTATTTTTTAACCATCACATATTTCATACAAAATTAAGGACGTAACCAATTTAGTCCATACTTGGCATGCCGCAATATTTATATCATATTTATTTAGGTTCGGTACAAAATGGATAATATTGGCCCATTCCTTCAGAACCTACTCAATAAGCATAAAAAAGTCAAAATATATTTAAATAATCGTAAACTGGCTGAGGATATAAATTTGACGGAAAACCCGACTGATACTTTCTAACTCAGAGATATGTATGAAATTGAAATAAAAAAAAAAATTGTATGTGGCGACAAAACATAACCTCAAATGGCATTGTAATCCACATTCTTTAATCAAACATTCATCAGGTTTGTTTAGATATGTCTATTTATATTTCGATAATACGGCGTCAACAACATGTGTGAATGTAACAAGTATGTAATACCGTTTTATGTTCACTAGAGACACGTCGTCGAACAAAGGCGCATTATTAGATTTATTTTTCTTCATTTCCTAAATGGTATCCTTTTTTATTTGTCTACGAGACTATATCCTTGTTAAGCGGCGATTTCCCTTTATGGTTGTTGCCTTTCTATTGTGGCCAGGATAAATTGTTGGATTTGTTTGCTCCCCATATTAAAAAAGGACATATTGTTTAGAGCCCTCTCTCTCTTTCTCTCTCTCTCATTCACTGCCTCTCTGAGTACGGCAAGATTTACGCTCTTACTCGATTTTGTCTCTATTATGCTATAATTTCTCTATTACAAATCTATTCTCCCTTTCTCCGCGAACTCTCAAACAGTTGTTGATTAATTTCCACATTGTGTTAGATGCTCTCCCTCTCTCTCTCTCTCTCGCGTGTTCTCTTCCAAACAAAAATAAGGACAAAGTCCTTATTACATTATGCCTTTTGCATTGTTGCCATTAAAATGTGTGCGCCTGTGTATGTTTGTTGGCATATTTATGTATGTATTTAATGAAATGCTCTCATTGATTGCTTCTCGTTTTTATTGCTGTCATTCTAGCTACAATTATGGTTACCAGATGTAAATGAATCCTTGCTGTTTGACATACCAAATGTTGTGTGTATATTTATGTGTATGTGTGTGTGTGGGTTTTAGTTATAGATTTATACATACACACACAACATTCTTGTTGATATGCAGAATGTGTCTTCCATGGGCATTCAAAACTAGACGAGCAGAACACACAGAAAACTGTATGCCTGAGTGACTGCTGACTCGCTGGCCGCCCATCCTTAACATTTAACATTGCAATCGTGTTTTTGTGTTTCGAATACTAATCTAGCAATTGAAAATAATGACATTTTGTAGGACTGTCACATCCTTCCTAAATGTATCATGTATATATGTGTGTGTGTATCGTACAACAAATGACAATTGTACAAGACAAATGGAAGAAGGAACGGAATGGACAAACTGTAATATGGAAGAAAATATTGAAAGAGGAGTGCAAGATTTGTGACAATATTCTATTAGGAATTCTAAACATGAACACGTGCGTGGGATTGTAGAAATTGCTCACGTTTTCCTCCTATGTTTTGTCACTGACATAATTTGATGACAAGTTTTTCGTTTTTCCGTTTTTGTTCGAAATCAACATAAAATTAAATCCTTTATGGAATATTTGTATGCATATATTGTTCATGAGTGACATCACTTGGTTTAGGTATGGTTTAACAAAATTACTTGAAATATAATACGCTGACACATTGTAAGTGTAGTTGCCACCTACATATTTTACACCCTGTTTTGAAAGTATCTCACTTCGATTTGGATCTCTTGATAGTGTTGATCTTCTAAAATTTCCCATTTACATCTCGATGTCGTAGAAGCAGTTGAAGCGGAGCAATATAGCTAATTATTCAATTTTATTACCTGAAATGAAAAAAGAAAATAAATGTAGTTATAAGTCTATGAAAGAGTTGTCATTAAAAAAAATTAAAACATATAAAAAAAATTTAGGAAGATTTGGAATACAGAACAGATTATGAATATTTTCACAATCTCACTAAGACAATAACTGTGAATTCGGATTTAGGACTAAAATCGTGCAATCAGCACAATAATTTTAACTTTTTATATTTTTCTTTAATTTTAATCTAAAGGGCTTCAATCGTATTTTTTGAAAATTTTTGAAACATCATCAGAAGCACAATCAACGATTTTAGTGAATATTTTTCTTAAGATCTTCATGACTATAATCGCACATTTTTTTGAGAATATTTTCAACATCTTCGTTAAAAAAAGAGACTTTTGTGAACATAATCATGATTTTTCAATTAATATTAAAGGACCATCTTATTTCGAGGATTTTCGTAAGATTTTTTTGAAGGATTTTTATGAATATAATCGTGGCTATAAATAATTTGGAAGACCATAGCAAATGTTTATAAAATATTTTGTTAAACATCTTGTTTTTGAAGGTGCTGGATTTTTTTTCAATAATTTTTAAAGATCATGGTAAAGTTTATCAAAACGTATGTTTTAACGACCTTCGTGACTATAATCATCCTGAATTTAAATTGATTTTGAAGACCATACAGGATTTTCTGAAGTCTATAGAGGATTTATAAATATATATTTTTGAATATAATAATAAAATATTTTTTAAAGTATAAAGGTCTTCATGAATATAATCGTAGATTTAAAAAAATGTTGCAGGACCTTCGTGATTATAGTATAGAGTTAGCATTAAATGTCCGATTGAAACAAAGATCTACAAGGACGATCCTTATTGAAAATTGTAGTAATAGACTCAGATTTTGATATTGCTCTCATATAGATGTTCCTCCTATATCGGATACAGACTAGAAACACCATAGCCAAATGTAGAAATAGTAGGTATATTAAGTTCGTCATTCCGTTTGTAAATAATCATTTTAGACCCAACAAAGTATATATATTCTTGATCAGCGTAAAATTTTAAGTCGATTTGGCCCTGTCCGTCCGTCTATCCGTCTGTTGTAACCACGCTACAGTCTAAACGAATTAAGCTAGGAAACTAAAATTTTGCTCAGATCCCTCTTTTGTCTGCAGGCAGGTCAAGTTCGAAGATGGGCTATATCGGTCCACGATGTCGTATAGCCCCCATATAACGGTACCCCCGATAATCGTTGTTTTGATGATGTTAGCCACATTTTTCAATGGAATTGTCTGGTCAAGGAGTCCCTAGTGGGTACTTTATACCTAGGAAGAGAATTATCTATATGGGTCCAAGATATCGTATAGCCCCCATATAACGGTACCCCCCGATAATCGTTATTTTGATAATTTTACCCACATTTTTCAACGGAATTGTCTGATAATCCACACAAGGAGTTCATTGTGGGTACTTTATCCCTTCAAAGAGAATTATCTATATAGGTCCACGATATCGTATAGCCCCCATATAACGGTACCCCCCGATATTCGGTACTTTGATGATTTTATCCACATTTTTCAACGGAATTGTCTGAAAATCCACACAAGGAGTACCTTGTGGAAACTTTATACCTCGGAAGAGAATTATCTATATAGGTCTGCGATATCGTTAGCTCCCATATAACGGTACCCTCGATATTCGGTATTTTGATGATTTCAGTTACATTTTTCAACGGAATTGTCTGAAATTGTACATAAGAGTTTCTTTGTGAGCACTTTACCCCCTGACAGAGAATATTCTATATAGGTTAACGATATCGTATATCCCCCACATAACGGTAGCGCCGATATTCGGTATTTTGATGATTTTAGCCATATTTTCCTGTGGTATTGTCTTAAAATCCACACAAGGATGTCTATGTGAGCACTTTAACCCCTGAAAGGTAATTGTCTATATAGGTCCACAATATCGTATATCCCCCATATATCGGCACCTTCCGATATTAGATATTTTAAAGATTTTTACAGAATTTTTAATGGATTTTATTTTTTGACAATTTTCTAATTCGTTCCAAATGGTGGAGGGCATTCAAAATTCGGCCCGGCCGAACTTACTTCATCTAATACAGATAAATATATTATTTTGGTCAAAATTACAAGAAAATCAGATATTTATATCTAATTTTATGTGAAATCAAAAATACCCATAAATTTAATATTCATATTAGGTTTCTGGTTGCAAAGTTGGAGCAAAATTGAATTATCGCTTCTATTTCTGTGCAGAAACATTTTTTTTGTTAAAATTTCGGTATCAGAAGGAGGGGACCGATATATTCCATCTTAACACAAGACCTATTGGGATGTGTAAAACTTGAAGGCAAATGGACTCTTACATCACATTTTATCAGATTTGTAATTATTCAAAGCTTGACCATTTGTGAGGGAGGTACTTGATGGAATGGAACGATATTGTCCATTTTCGCACTTAACCTAGCACTGGCGCAAATATTAGGATTTGCAAAGTTTTATCCTTTCTTTTTCTGTGAAGTAAAATATTTTTTTGAAAACTTCGACCTTTTGTGGGGGAGATACTAGGAGGGGAATGGACCGATTTTGCCATCTCCGAACTCGATCTAAGTTTGATAAAAATATTACGATGTAACAAGTTTAGACCAAATCGGATACTCCTTTCGAGGGTTATCGTACCGACATTGCTAGATCGACTCCAAATGAGAGACAGACGAAACCCATATCGCTAGATCGACTCCAAATGTCTAAAACCGTTATTTCCACATTTTGACTGTATCAAATGATATATACCTTCTCTAGCCATATGGCTGAAGGTAAAAAATGTGCATTACTTAAAAAATACTGGTGAAACAAAGGTTAAAGGGTTATTCGTTTAATGTGATTCTCGAGTTTTTGCTGCATTTCGACGCAACGACGTCATTCGACTTTGATATTGGAGAAAAATCTGTACTTGCCTACCATTTCCATCTAATTAACTTAACATCCAAATAACCTTAACTAGCTACAAGGATACGACAATACAACAACAACAACTAAATTTTGACGTTATTTATTTAAAAAATAATTGTTTTTAATTTTCTGCAAATTAAATTACAACTAGTTGTCGATTAAATTGAAAATGTAAATTTGTTTGAATTAAAAAACAAAATCCCATCTGCAGTTCATTGCGCAAAGTATTGTAAATCTCATCGAATGGAAAATGATTTACATAATTCATTTGCAATTTTCCCATAGAACGACCTCAGCTAAAAGCAAACCGACATTAGTATTGAGTGATCATTAATGACATTTAAAATGAACACTTCAATTATTCATGCCCCAACGATGGAGACATGTATGTGTGAGTGTGTGTGTGTGTGTCGGATCCACACGTGACGATGACGATGATGGTGATGAGGAGATGTGATAAATTTTATATGAAGGTGACACATTTCTTTCATGGGACCATTAATAACCGAGAGCAAACGTTTTCGAAACTCGTTGGAGCAACAGGAACAGATGGGATAGTTGTCGCGTGAATGTGGCTGTCTGGTAGTGGTGGTGGTGGTGGTAGAAGATGAGGCGACGGGGACCGGGTTGCTGGCTGTGGAAAAGTTCATGCAACTTTCATAACGGCAGCATAAAGAAAATAATGACTTCCTGTGTTTTTGGACTGATGAATGCATTTCATTATGGGTACTGTGAACTTGATGCGCTCCTCTCTCTCTCCACCTTATCTTCTCTATGAAAATCGTCTGCCATAGTTTGGTTTAAGAGAGCCGCCGCCACCGTTACAATAGTGTTTTGTCATCCCCCATTAGTTTGGGAATTGGCGGGGCGTGGTGGTTTACCACAGCAGCCAGACAATAGTTTCATGGCTGCCATCTCCCCAAGAGTTTATGTGTTTGATTCCTTACAAAAATTAAATCTAGTTTTTGTCATTGTTTCACTTTTAAAAAAATCACAACTTCTGGTTTTGGAAATTTGAAGATTTTCTTTTTTTCTCCCAACTAGAAGTTCTTGTTCTTTTCATTTTTTTTTCGTAGTTTTCTTGTTTCATGTTATTTTTAGATCGGGCTTCATATTTGGATTTGTTTTTTTTTTTTTGCTTGTGTCTGGGGCGATTTTACAGTTTTGTTTTCTTGTCATTTTCTAAAAGCAGACAACAGCAACAATATCAACAGCAGATGCGTAAATTTTTCACTGAGCCACACATCCTGTCTCGAGTAATTAAAAACAGTTTTCTTTTTAGTGCTCCATTTTGCGACCGTAATGAATATTTAGTGTATGACGACTATGACTTCTTCACCTTCTCGTTTTGTGTCACATAAAATAAAAGTTTATGGCGTTGCTTCAGCTAAGAACTACACGGAAGTTAGGACAAATTTGCAAAAAAGTGAAAATGTATTGTATAAAAAATAACCCGAAGAAGTTAAGATAAAATTTTAGAATTCAAATTATATTAAAAAATTGTGGACTTCTACACCATGTGTGACACAGGAAATAATTACAAGGAAACCCGAGTAAATGATGTTTCAGATGTTTTAAAGTTTACATGAAAATTTAACCAAAACAAGCCGGGTAAGTTCAGCCCAATTGCACAATTTTTGAAAATACTAGACTTTTAATGAACATATTGTATTCTGCAAAACTTAAAAAAAAATAATATTTCGATTTTTAACTTTTTAAAAAATAGTGGTTTTTTGTCACTTGATGCTGAAAGCAGTCAAAATTTCATTGTTTGGGACACAAATAAAATCTGACCACAGTACAGGGTGAGAAGAAAAAACTGCAACCAACTTTAGGCTGCTGTCATTTCCAAGCCACTCGTCCGACAGCTGTTAAAATGGTTTTAGTGACAGCTCATTACATTGTTTACAAGCGTACAAAATCATTTGATTGAGAATTTTCCAGAAAAAGAGTTATACGTAATAGAATTCAAGCGTGATTGAATAGAATTCAAGTGTGATTTCTTTATATTTGGCTGGAAAACCACAAGTGGCTGTCGTTAGAGCACTCCAACATTTAAATGTGAATAAATCTTTTGTTTCTCGTACCATCGCTTGTTACCGTGATACAGAGAGCATAGCCCGACCTCAAGGAAGTGGACGGAAGAAAACAGCAACATTAGCAGATATGGTTCGAAAAGTAAAGAAGCGACTTGATCGAAACCCGCGTCGCAGTGGCCAAAAAATGGCTCATGAGCTAAACATATCGCAATATTCCATTCAGCAAATATTAAAAAATAAGCTCAGGATAAGGCTATTGAAATTCCAAAAAGTGCAAGAACTTACACCGCAATAGCAATAATATAGACTCAACAGAGCTAAAGAGTTGCTTTGCTTGGCCGAAAGTGGTGCCGAATTTGGGTTTCTCCGATGAGAAAACAGTCGTTGTCCAGCAATTTGTAAACAAACAAAATGATCGTGTTTACTTGCCAAAGATGTCAGCTGAAAATGTGCACCTTCGGTTGGCCACCAGAACTCAAGCGCCGGTCATGGTGATGATGTGGGCCGCCATAACAGCCGATGGTCGCTTTCTGCTCGTATTAATCGACCCTGGCATCAAAATAAATGCCGAATATTATCGCGAAAATATTCTGGAGGGTGTATTACAGCCTTGGGCACGCAAACATTTTGGCCGCAGACCTTGAAGATTCAACAGGACTCAGCACCATCGCTCTCAGCTCGCGCCACCCAAGAATTGTTATAAAATGAGGTTCCTCGCTTCATTTCCAGCGCACAATGGCCACCAAAATCTCCGGAAATCAATCCGTTGGACTATTGTGTCTGGAGTATTTTGGAAAGCAAGGTTGGCACTAAAAAATACCAAAGAAAAAAAAATACCCGAAGCAAGCGCTTCGCCGGGAATGGGCCAAAGTACCGCAGAGGAACATTCGGGCAGCGGCCGTTTGAAGGCCATAATTCGTGCTAAAGGCGACCAATTCGAACGACTCTAAACTGATGCTATTTCCGACATTTTTGCTTTCATTTAATAAAATTAAAAAAAAATACAAGTTAAAAAGCATTAAGTCCGGCCGGGCCGAACTTTGAATACCCTCCACCATTTGAAACGAATTCGGAAATTTTCAAAAAATAAAGTTCTTAAAAAATTCTGTTAAAATTTTAAAAATACCAAATATAGCCGTCTATAGGGGTATATACGACGTGGACCTACATAGGCATTGTTTGTCATAAGCCATTACCATATTCAAACTCGAAACTTGAAATAAACAGTGAATAATGTAGCTAAAATCGTCAAAATATCCCATATAGGGTGGTACCGTTATATCGAAGCTGTGCGAAGACCTGCACCTGCATAGACAATTATCTGTCACAGGCTGTAGCATACATTACGAACTTCAAATACCACATCTCAAAAAATTTCGATGGGTATTGTACCTAAAATCGTCAAAATACCGAATATAGGGAGGTACTGACATATGGGGCCTATACGATGACCTGGACCTATATAGACAATTTTCTGTCACAGATTGTAGTTCTCATAGCGAACTCCAAATACGTAATTTGAAACAACTCTGGTGAATAATGACGCTAAAATCATCAAAATACGAAATATATGAAGGTACCGTTATATGGGGGCTATACGAAGACGTGGACCTGCACAGACAATTTTCTGTCTTAGGGTGTAGTATCAATTTCGAACTTCAAATACCAAATTTAAAACTATTCCGATGAATAATGTCGCTAAAATCGTCAAAATACCGAATATCGGGAGGTGCCGTTATATGGGGCCTATATGAAAACGTGGACCTACATGGCCCATTTACAAACTCAACCTGCCTACTGGAAAAATAAACATGTGTGCAAAATTTTAGCCATCTATCTCAATTCATTCGAAAGATAGCGTGATTACAACAGACAGACGGACAGACAGACAGACGGACATCGCCAAATCGTCTTAGAATTTTACGTTGATCAAGAATATATATACTTTGTTGGGTCTGACATGAGTATTTCGAGGAGTTACAAACAGAATGACAAGGTTAATATACCCTCCATAGTATGGTGGAGGGTATAAAAAATTTAAAAATTATGGCGTTCGACTTTGTTGCAGTTTTTTTATCTCACCCTGTAATACCACCTCTGGAATATATCGGGATCTAAAACTTTTGTTTCGATGGAACACATTTTGACCGTAACTAATGATATAGCTGCTGGTATCCATACAGCTGATGGTATAAAATTTTGTATTGACGGTGTTCTCCTTTCATTATCCTGTTGCGATAATTGGTGTGGTCTTTAAAATTACAATTAATCTTCAATTAGATTTCCATTATATATTTGTGTGTTGAAAACTATCATAAATTAAATCAAATATGAACATATGCGATAACTTTATTCAAATTGAACACCCGCAGAGCAAGAACTATTGAAAGGGTTGTAACATCAAACCCGACTCTTTCTCCGCCCTACCTTCAGATGACAACACATCACAAAAAAAAACAAATCGTATGCATTTCACAATGTAATGAGCGTAACGCAATACAACACTCCAAAACATAAAACAGGCGAATGTCGGGATAATGCATTTCTAAAGCGTTAAGGACATTTTTATGCGATCAACAACACTACTAACAACAACAATACGAAACGAAAAAAACTGAGTGATTGCATGCAGGATTAACAAATAACAATGGCCAAACAAGCAGGGCAATGCAACGCAACAGATGCAACTGCTGTCAGCAGTGAATTGTTTACAACAGCAGCAACCTCCGACAACAATTGTAAAATAATATATTTTTTGTTTTTCGCCCCTTCCCCTTCGACAATTGAACATGAATTGTAACCAACAACAGCTGTTCCAAAGCGTTGTTGAAGCGTGCTTTTTTTCCTTTCCTTTCTTCGGTACTATCGATAAACAAAATAAATAAAAATTTGTTGGTTGGTTGGTTGGTTGGACGGTTATTTGGTTGTGTTACTTTATGACGTATGAAAACATACCACATTGACAACTCATACACAGCCCTCAGACGTCTGCCCCGCCGCCACCGGAAAGTGCAAAACCAATTCACGCAATAACAATCAATTGTCAGCAAATAAAACGGCTGGTTAAAAAAAGTAATGCACATGAATAGTTTTTAACAATAAAATGTTCATGTTGTTGTTTGTATCAGACCTACGGCCATACAATTAGTTCTAGCTAAACCACAATGTTGAATAAAAACGTTTTTGCTGTTGGTTTTTGTTTATATTTTGCAAAAAATTTACATGGGAATGACAGGAAAGGAGTATGGAAATTAATCGAAGTAATTGAAAAAAAAAAAATAAATTGCATTGGAATTCTCCATTGCGTTTTGTGTCTAGTTATCTTGTCTGCGGAAAATATTAATAAATTTTTAGTTTTATAGAATTTTTTTCTCGGAAAACCATTTGAATTTCCCTTTGCAATATTACAAAATAAGTGACTTACTGACTGACTCATGAAAATACTTCATTTTTCCCAATGTTGGGTGTATGGATCGCGCATTAAGATAAAGTCAGGTTAAAGTTTGACTATGGAACTAATAGTTCAATTTTTGGTGTGAGATTGAAATTTGGTATGAGAATCAAGGTTGGAAAGTATGTTTGATATATGGAGGTAGTTTTGATTTAGTACAGTGTTCTAAAGGGTACTAAATTTGGAACAGTTTGTTTTAGAGTAAAAGGATTAAGCGGGTAATTTGAAATTTGGGGTTCCTGATGGTGTTAGTTTTTTGATAAAAAAGAGGTTTGTGTACTCTGATTCTATGAAAAGTACTAAATGGTATTATTGGTATAGGGTGAAGGAAAAGAGCTGCAATTCTGAAATTTGATATGGATGCCACTGTTAGTGTCTGTGGCTAAGAGAGAAACTGGTTGTGGATGTGCGTACTATAACTCTACTAAATTTGGTAAAAGAGGAAATTAATAAGTAAAATAGTATCAGTCGTTTTAGCCGACAGATGTATACCCTTAGCCTTGAGTTTGCGCTTTATGGGGGAGGTTCCGAAGCAGTTGGCCAATACTGACCAATTCGTATCTGACTTAAGACTGATATAAATATTACAATGTGCCAGATTAAGACTATATCGACTGCTTTCTATACTTTATATGAGATATGTGCAATTTGTTGGAAAATATGGAAACATGTTTGAGGTAACAGTTATAGCGGACCATTTTGATACTTCAGCTAATACAGATAAAAATTTTGGTTTGTGCAAAATTTGAAGAACATCGAACATTTATATCCAATTTTATGCGAAACCATATATATTTCGATAAAACACATATTTATATCAGATTTCTGGTAAAGAGAAATATTTAGACATAGCAAGTTGTAAAGAATCGCCGATTACTTTGACAGAAATACAACATCTTCACAACAGATCTTGCGTATCGGAAATTGTGGCCAATCGTGGGTGAGGTACCAGAAGGGGTTGGCAGAAATACAACATCTTCATAACAGATCTTGCGTTAGCAAAAATATTTGGATGAGTGAAATTGTGAGAGAGACTGATGCTTATTTCGCTTTCTTCGAGCGTTTTGTTTCTCATAATCTTGGTACCAGAACAAATGGTCCGATTTCTACCATCTTTATAATAGATCTTTTGTTTATAGATATATTGAGATGTACCAAGTTTGAATGGAATCGGATGTTATTTTAGCGTTTTATGATCTTGACCCTTTGTGGAGGAGGTACCAGAAGGAAAGGACCGATATATCCCATTATCACACTAGACCGTGGATTAAAAAAATATTGTGATGTGTGTAATTTGAAGAGAACCATATGTATATTTCTGATTTTATGATCGTTTTGGTTATTTAAAACTTTGTCCCTTTGTGGGGGAGGTACCAGGTACCAGTGGTCCGATATCTACCATCTTTATAACAGATTTTGTGTTTACCGAAATATTGATATGTGCAAAGTCCGTTATTGTGACCCTTTGTGGGGGAGGTGTCGGAAGGAGTGGACCGATATATTCCATCTTAGCAGCAGATATTGTGTTAGTCGAAATAATAGCATGTGTAAAATATGAAGATATCTTAATGCTTATTTCGGATGTTACAACCGTTTTGATTATTCAAAATTTTGACCCTTTGTGGGGAGTTACTTGATAGAGTGGACCGATATTATCCATTTTCGCACCTGGCCTAGCACTAATGCAAATATTTACACTTGCAAAGTTGGGGTGCTATAATTGTTCGAAAAGCACTCAATGCTACCAAATTTGGTATTGGGTGAATGGATAGAGCTGAAACCGTGAAATTACAATAGCTGTTTGTATCTAGAATTGAGATATGGAACGGTTTTGTAAATAAGTACTAAAATTATACGAAACGTATTAAATGTTACTAAATTTAGTATTGAACTGAAATTCCGAAATTTAATATTGAGGTCTCTGTTGGTATCTGGAATTGAGACATGATGGTGGTCCTGGAAATGTGAACTTTATTTGTTCGAAAAACACTAAATTGTACCAATTTTGGATCACTGTTTGGTATTGGTTACAGGAATAGACCTGAGTCAATTGTGCAATGACTTTGTGAAAGATTGTGAAGAAGGAAAAACTTGGATAATATATAAAACATTGGACTGAAAATTTAATGCGATGTATGAAGTTTTGATTAAAAATGTTATACTGAACAAATTGTGAATGTTGCGTACTAAAATGGCCTAAAACGAACTGCAGGAACGAATTGAAAATTTTTGGAAGGACATTTCGCTGACGAATTTGCGGGCACTAGTTCTTCATAAAAAAATAATCTGGCACTAAAAAAGAAACAACTAGTAAACATGTTGTAAGTTCGGCCCGGTCGAACTTTGATTACCCTCCACCATTTGGAACTAAATTGGCAATTTTCTGTCATAGGCTGTAGTATCCATTACGAACATCAAATACCAAATTTGAAACAATTCCGGTTAATGAAGTCGCTAAAATTATCAAAATACCAAATATAGGGAGATACCCTTATACGAAGATGTGGAACTGCACAGACAATTTTCAGTCTTAGGCTGTAGTATCCATTACGAACATCAAATACCAAATTTGAAACAATTCCGTTAAATAATGTCGCTAAAATTATCAAAATACCAAATATCTGGAGGTACTGATATATGTGGCTACACGAAAACGTGGATCTGCACAGAGACTTTTCTGTCTTAGGCTGTAGTATCTATTACGAACATCAAATACCACATTTGAAAAAATTCCGGTGAATAATGCCGCTAAAAACATCAAAGTACCGAAAATAGGGAGTTACAATTATATGGGGGCTATACCAAAACGTAGATCCAAATGGCCTATTTTCAATACCAAAAGTCCTGCAGACATAATATACATTTGAGTTAAATTTTATCAACCGAAAGCTAGAGTGAATTCCACAGACGGACGGACATCGCTAAATCGACATAGAATTTTAAGCAGATCACAAATATGTCTAAAATGTATATTTCTAACTGGAATGGAATGACAAACTTAATATACCCTCGATACTATGGTGGAGGACATAAAAATACAAAATGAGAAGAAGTAGATCAAGAATTTTGAAATTTGATATGTATGTCACTCCTGGGTATAGGAGTCAAAAATAGAAGAATTTTGAATTTCGTCCTTGTTAAAGGCTGATAGAAATATTATGATGTGCAAAATTTGGGCCAAAGCAGAAAACCCCAAATTTGTATGGAATTATTTATTTTTGGTACTATTTTATTTAAAAATCATTTTTAATCATCAATCCCTGTTTTTTTTTTATAATTACCAAGTGCTTTTTTAAAAATAAATGCGTACGATTGAATAAAAATCCATGTATTCTATTTATATTCCAGCTTATTGAGTAGAAAATTTATTATCGCAATGTCATCATAACAAAAAGAAGCGCCGCCAAAAAAAAAAGACCCAACACTCACAAAAGCTAGCACAAAAAATCTGTTATATTTTGCGGTTATTGGCGCCATGATATGAAACTCACTCATCATCATCATCGTCGTCATTGTTGTAGCATTTGTCATCGACAGCGTTATGCTGATGATAAGCAACAACTTGTGTCGCTTCTATGGTATGGAATAAATTGTAGATATGTATATAACATATACACAAAAAATCACATATTCTATAGTATATAAAATAAAACAATAACAAAATAGTTTTTTTTTTTATTTTGTTTATGCTTTTTTATACTGAGTTATTATATCGTAATTGTCATCTTAGACTTTTGTTTTTTGCGTTTTATCATCATGCGTTATTTTGTTTGACTTGTGAGTACTCAGTACTATTTTGTTTGTTTTCGTTGTTTTTTTAATTCTGACATTTTTATCATTATCAACAAAAGCAGCCAGTTTACATTTACAAGTAATTAGCAAACATTATAATTATGTCTGCATTTTTTTTACAAGGGACAATTTAGTTTTACACTCGAGAAAAATTGAAGCGAAGTCAATCGATGCCATAGTGAAGGGATCGATGGTATTCAGTGAGAGAGTGCTAGTACTATGTAAATACCATTAAATTCTTAGCGGAAGGTCAGGATTAATATAAAATGAGGATATTTGCCAACTAAGAAGAAAAGTGATATAAATGTTGGTTCTTGTTTTAGCATTTGACAGCTATGTAGTAGCCGTACAGGGTGAGATAAAAAAAACTGCAACAAAGTCAAACGCCATTTTTCAAATTTTATTGAATGAAAGCAAAAAATGTCGGAAATATGTCAAATTTTAGAATAATTTTAGATTTGTTCGAATTTGTCACCTTTGGCATGAATTATGGCCTTCAATGGCCAATGAAACAGTCACAAGCTGCCCGAATGTTGCTCTGCGGTATTTTGGCCCATTCTCGGTGAAGCGGTTGCTTGAAGTGATCGACAGTGATTTTTTAGGGCCAACCTTGCTTTCCAAAATAATCCAGACACAATAGTCCAACGTATTGGTAACGTATAAGGAGATTTTGGTGGCCATTGTGCGCTGGAAATGAAGCGGGGAACCTCATTTTGTAACCATTCTGGGGTGGCACGTGCTGATTCCTGTTGGAATGTCCAAGGCTTTAATACACCCTCCAGAATATTTTCGCGATAATATTCGGCATTTATTCTGAAGCCACGGTCGATTAATACACACCATCACCATGACTGGCGCTTGAGTTCTGGTGGCCAACCGATCTTACTTATCGCTCAGTTACAATATTGTAAAATTTTTACTACTTTTTGAGCTTTAAAGGTGGAATTTTAGCAAGTAATAAGAAAACAGGTAAGTTCGACCGGGCCGAACTTTTAATACCCTCCACTATTTGGAAGGAACTTGAAATTTTTCAAAAGAAAAAAAAAAAAATCAAAAAATACCACTATACGAAGACGTGGACCTGCATACGATTTTTTTCCATAGATTGTAGTATTCATTAAGATACGAAATTTGAACGATTCCAGTGAATAATATTGCTGAAATCATCAAATTACCGAATATTGGGAGGTACCGTTATATGGGGGCTATACGAAGACGTGAACCTGCATACAAAAATTTTTGCTATAGGCTGTAGTACCCACTACGAACTTTAAATTTGAAATTTGAAATAGATCCGGTAAATAATGTAAATAATTAAAACACCGAATATCGGGAGGTACCGTTATATGGGGACTATACAAAGGCGTGGACCTGCACAGACAATTTTCTGTCATAGGTAGTATCCATTACGAAGTTTTTATACTAAATTTGAAATAATTCTGGTGAATAATGTCGCAAAAATCCTCATAGTACCGGGTATCAGAAGGTACTGTTATATGAGGACTTGACGAAGACGTGGACCTGCACAAACAATTTTCTGTCATAGGTAGTATCCATTACGAAGTTTTTATACTCAATTTTTAAATAATTCTGGTGAATAATGTCGCAAAAATCCTCATAGTACCGAGTATCAGAAGGTACTGTTATATGAGGACTTGACGAAGACGTGGACCTGCACAGACAACTTTCTGTCATAGGCTGTAATATCCATTACGAACTTCAAATACCAAATTTGAAACAACTTCGGTGAATAATGTCGCTAAAATCGAAATACTGAATATCGGGAGGTGCCGTTATATGGGGCTATGCGAGGACCTGCACGGACAATGGACAAATTGGATTTTAGCCTGACTATTAAACAAAACTATTACGGAATTCCATCACAGGGATGCCAACACTATTCTATAATGTTTATAATGAAAATGATGTACACCCAATAAAGCATAAGAAATACGGTGCCCATTAAAACCATGTCATATTTATTCAACCCGACATACCAGTCAACGCCGTGTCATTACATCGTTAATTATTGATTTCATATTTTATGAATGTAGACGACATATTTTCTTATTCCCATACATTTGTGTTCTGTGTCTGCAGGACATTAATTAAGGCACACATGTACGTACGTATGTACGCAAGAACCATATTCTCCCCCTTTACAAATTTTATGCAAATTCATGGTATCGGAATGGTGGTGCATTATTACACACATTTTTATGCATGACTCGGATGTTGTTGTTGTTATTATTATTATTGGTTTACAAAAAACCCCTCAACGAAATGTGTTCTCCATTTTTCGCCATGGTCAAGAGGGCTATGGGTAGTTGTTTGTTGGTTTACTCCTCTGATGTTCACAATTCGGAAATAATTAGTCGTCTGTAACTCCCTATTGGTTAATGATAAGTTCCTGATGTTAGTTAGATAATGTTAACGGTGTGTGTGTTTATTTGTATTTTTTTATTTTTGTCGTTAGTTGGGGCCAACCCTGTGTGTGTTGGAGGACTTTATCTCTTGATAGTGATTTTTATATGCCTCTAATTATGGCCAGCTGCTAACGAGCTCGATAGTTTTCAACAATGCGACAAACAAAATGATCCCAATAGGATGATTGCTAATAGTTATATCGCTATGTTTTAATTTTGGACCAAAATAACCGCAAATTTGAACAAAATAGTTGAAAATGATTCTAAAAATAGTAGAAGGTTGCTTCGAATTAAGAAATAAATATTAATGATACATTTAAATAGGAGATGTGTCATTGGCCCTTCATCCATGGAAGACCTAAAAGAAATCGTCTATCAAAAGAAGACATTTAAAAAAACTCGCATTGAGGAAGTTTTGTAGGTCATCTAGACACAGAATCCAGTAAAAATTTGGTAACGCATACCCTATGCATTACCAATAGTACGATAGCATTTTTTTGTAGTTATTCATTGGCTTATGGTAGCAGATTGGTAAGTAACATTTTTGACGTGTTCATATTAAAATAAGGGCTAAGTACTAAGTTCTATCTCTTCGGTGTGTAAAAGACATGAAAAATTAATTTTATATGCAGAACGCCTGTGGAAAATACTTCATCCATAATAGCTCAGTTAAAGATCTTCCATAGTTCTTGCATCTATATTGGAAATGTATGTATTGAATCTGTAGGAGACTTGTAGGAGGTCGTATATGTTTGTGTGGGAACTCTTCTTTTAAGCATTGCCCCCCTGCATCAATGGATTAAAGTCATAAAGTATGTTTAATATGATTGTATGATCTGATGAAGAACATATATTTGGCGAAGACCTGTCTAAGGTATCCTGTAAGAGGTCTTCTAGGGAAAAAACTATGTAAGGGGTGTTATGTTATAAAACTCATATGGGAGGTATTCTACGTATTAAATATCTGTGGAAGGTATTTTTAAGTAGAAGACCTCTAGAAGGTTTTCTCTATATAGAGGGTCTGTTGGATGTTTTCTATGTAAAGAATCATGGGGATGGAAATTTTACGTGTAAATGGACTGTGTAAGGTCTTTTATGCACTGTGGGCGGCATTCCAATTATAGCAGACGAGTGGAAGGTATTTTTGTATGGGATACCCCATTATTGAACACCTGTGGAACGTATTTTATGCAGAAGACCTGTGATAGATCACCTGTACGTAAAAGCCCACAGGTCTGAAGAACGGTTGGAGAAAAATATTTTTAAGAACTTTGTCGGCCGGGAGTCATGATTTTAAAAAAGAAAAATAAATATAAAAAAATATATATATTCTAACTTTGCTCCGGATATAGTGTTAACAAAAAATTGTGGAATTTGTATTTTAGAATAGTTATGAACAGTCAAAATGTTGTCGAAATTTTTGTGCGAAGTTTCAATCAAGAATAAGTTTGTAAGATATTTAATTATTATTTATTTTATTATTATTATTAATTTTTTTTTTAATTAGTGGACCTACCATAGTCTGATGTAGCAAATTTTACTTCATGTTTTGAATATATTGAACTTTTGTGGTGGGGCTGTCAGAAATAGTAGACTAATATATGGCATCATAGAGTATTTATTCCCTACACCACATAGCGGTAAGGGTATTATGTCTTTGCGCATTTGTTTGTAAAATAGAGAAGGAAGCAAGATAGACCCATAGTTACTTTTGTGGATCTTCATAGAATCACTTTCGGAGTCGATTTATGCATGTCAGTCCGTCCGTCCGTCCGTCCATGTATTCTTGTGAACAAAATGCAGGTCGCATTTTTATCTGATTGAGATGACATTTTGCAAATAATATTTGTTTGGCCCAATGACGAACCCAACTGCAATTGGTGATAATCGGATCAGATTTAGATATAGCTCCCATATATCTTCAATAGATTTCGGGTTAATTGCGCACTAAATGGCCAATATAAGTTCAAATGACCAGACAACGGAATTAAGTCTAGAAGCAAGTAGATCCAATTTGATGAAAATCGGTTCAGATATAGCTATTGCTCCCATATATGTTTCACCCGATTTGGAGTTAAAGTCCCTCACATTCGTAATATGCATTCGACAACAATGATATATATGTAGAGCTCGGAAGTACATTTGTCAAATTTTATCAAGATCGGCTTACAGTTTGATATAGCTTCCATATATATTCTTATTCCGATTTCAGGTTTATTCTGCCATTGTTTGGCTAATATCAGTCCAAATGGAGTGAATTTCGAGACGTATGTGTCCATTTTGTGGAACTAGGCTTTTATACATTGTTTTAATAATATAATCAATCATAATCATCATTTGATATCATGCGCTCTATAGCAAAAGATTAATTTAGTGAAAATCGATTCAGAATTGGATATGCCTCTCTTAGCATGTATAGTGGTGTAGGGTATCATATATTCCACCCCGCCCGACTTTATAGGTTTTAGTAATATTTTGATACATAAAGACTGAACAAATTGTGAATTATTATTTCGTTTTTTATAAGAGCTATAAAAAAATAAAACTATTGACTCTTTTTGGAGGAGGTACAAGAATTCAGGTGTCCATTTCAAATCTGATCGAAAGAATTATAACAATGCGAGAAATTTCATCCAAGACAGATACTTTCTTCGCTTTTTACAATATATATGCGATTTTCATCTCTTGTGAGCGGCGAGAAACCAAAAGGTGTGGGTAAACATTAGCAATCTCCAAACTCGATCAAGATATACTACTACAATGAATTAATTGAGGACCTAATCGGATACTACCTACAAGATATATCGTGCACAAGAGCCTGTCACACAAATATCCTGCAATGGTCTTCGTCCAAAGAGACATGGGATATATAGCCGCTATTTTCGATGAGAAATACTTTGGCCAAATCAAATTATATATTTCCTCCCTCAGTTGCCTGAAGCCTTTTGTTTGAAAAGAAATCGTTCCTCTCTGTACATTATTATATTAAACCACTGTTGTTCGTTATCAGGACCTTCACTAGTCCACTTAGCTGCACATATTCTCGCTATGTATTATTAATATTTTGTCACAGTTCAAAATGGCAATTGCAGTCTAACAAAGCCTATTATGAAATCGCTGTAACAGCGGAATGAGACAATTGGTGTTTAAGGTTGTTATTGACGCTATAGACGACGACAATGACCATCAATGGTGGTGCAGGCACATGTGTTATTTGTCTCACCGCAATCGGAAATCCACCGCCAATCCACAGGAGTAGAAAAAAAACCTACAACAACAACAACATTGACAAAAATAATAACACAAAAGTCTACATTGACATTTGTAACAACCACTGCTGTTGCCATTAAAATAAAAACAACAAAACCCAATGGCAACAATTTTAATAAATGTCTGGTGATTATAAGCACCCTTCTACTCCCGCACAGTTAAGTTAGGGTGATGAAAGGGTGGCTGTCTCTCAGACACAACTGCTGGCGTTTACGATAAAATGTCATGTCACTGCCTCGAATACTGTTAGGCGCTGGAGTGGCAGACAATGTGACTTTCGATGATGCTGCTAATAAGTATTTGCTCGGAGATTCCATTTATGCATCACTGCTCTTCCTTCCTCCTTGTGGGGCCCCATTGTATCCTGCCTATTTGTATACTTCCATTGTGCAGCCAGCTGCCTTGGAGCAAAAGTTGGCATTTGTAGCATGGAGCTCAAATGAATTATACAATCAACCCAAGGCATTGAGGAGACCACCCCTTAGCACCACCTCATTTCCACTCTGCATTTTAGTGTGGAAATCGTCACGTGTCTTATGGATTCAGTTAAACGGAAAATTTTCGTCATCAATTATTCACTCAAGGGGTTATTTATGAAATATTACGAAAGAGGAGCGTTTAAAATAATTGTGATTTTCTAAAGCCCTGTCGTATCAAATGTTGAGAGGATATTTAATAAGGAGTAGGAAACATGTAATTTCCTAAGAGTTCACATTTGGAACAATATGCGATTTGTGTGTGGTTAATAAATTTATAACTTCAGACTTAACCATTGTCATTTTTGAAAATCAGGATGGCGTAAATGGGGACTCATTCATCATATCATTTTCCAGAAAAAAAAATTTATTCGTGATGGAATTCAAGCGTGATAGTGTGATTTCTTTATATCTGACTGCAAAACCACAAGTGGCTATCGTTAGAGCACTCCAGCATTTAAATGTGAATAAATTTTTGTGTCTCGTACCATCGCTCGTTACCGTGATTCTGGTAGCGTAGCCCGACGTCCAGGAAGTGGACTAAAGAAAACAGCAACATCAGCAGAAATGGTTCGAAAAGTAAAGAAGCGACTTGATCGAAACCCGCGTCGCAGTAGCCGAAAAAAGGCTCGTGAGCTGAACATATCGCAATATTCCATTTGGTAAATATTGAAAAATGAGGTTGGGGTAAAGCCATTGAAATTCCAAAAAGTGCAAGAACTTACACCGCAACAGAAAGAAAATATACTCAAAAGAGCTAAAGAGTTGCTTCGCTTGGCCGAAAGTGGTGAACTCCCGAATTTGGTTTCTCTGATGAGAAAAAATTCGTTATAAACAAAAAAAGAGGTCAGCTGAAAATATGCACCTTCGATTGACCACCAGAACTCAAGCACCGGCCATGGTGATGGTGTGGGCCGCAATAACAGCCGATGGTCGTTCTCCGCTCGTATTAATCGACGGTGGCATCAAAATAAATGCCGAATATTATCACGCAAACATTGTGGCCGCAGAACTTGGACATTCCAACATTCAGCACCATCGCCTTCAGCACGCGCCTCCCAAGAATGGTTACAAAATGAGGTTCCTCGCTTCATTTCCAGCGCATAATGGCCCCCAAAATCTCCGGATACCAATCCGTTAGACTATTATGTCTGGAGTATTTTGGAAAGCAAGGTTGGCACTAAAAAATACCATCACCTCAAGCAAGCGCTTCGCCGGGAATGGACCAAAATACCTCAAAGCAACATTCAGCAGCGTGTGACGGTTTCATTAGTCGTTTGAAGACCATAATTCGTGCCAAAGGTGACCAATTCGAACTAATCGAACTAATCTAAACTAAACTGCTATTTCCGACACTTTTTGCTTTCATTCAATAAAATGTAAAAAAGATCTAAAAATTATGACGTTTGACTTTGTTGTAGTTTTTTTTATCTCACACTGTATATTATATTCAGTTATGGTTTATGGGGTCTCCGACAAATATTTCGAGTTTTTTACGCACTGTACAATATTATGCAATTCACCTCATTCTTACATCCCCCTAAAATATGCAGCTAAAAACATTTGAATTTGTCGACAAGCGACAATGATTTTATCAAATCAAATATTTACTAAAAATAAACCACTTGAGACATAATTGAAGCCGCGACTGACTACCTGGCGGGAATTCAGTCAGTTCTAATGAAATGGGATTATGATGGCTATGATGATTGCGACAATTGCACATTGAAACATAAAACGCAATGACTGAAGGACCCTTGAGAGCATCGGGGTTTGTAGCGGTTGTCTGTGTGACAGAAAAATAAAATAAATGAATGAAAACCTACATCAGAGAGAGAGAGAGGGGGAGAAAGAGCGACAGATTTTTTTTAACACAGGTGACATCACGTTTGCAATGTTAGACCATTATATTACATTTTGTAAAACCCTCCCCCTCCTACCTTTGCAACCGACATGGACGTTCTCAAAAGTGCTCAATTTTAAAAGCTCCCCTCACCCATTATTTGCAAAATTTTATGATAAATCACAAAAATAGAAGAGCTAATAGTAATGGAGAGTTGTGATGTTAATGGTATTAAAATCGGATTATAAAGGAGAGGGTAAGGAAAATGGAAACTTGGTCATTTACTCGGTTCGCACAAAAGTGTTAATGATCCAAATAAAGGTAATGACATTAAAAACAATAATCGCATGGAGTGCTTTTGATTATCTGCTAGGAAATGGCTAAACGAAGGGGAGACATTAAAAGTAATAATGGCAAAAACGTGCGCAATATATATCATTTTGCGAAAAATAAAAAAAGCTAGAATACCCTAAAGGAGTGAAAAAAGAAAAAACTGAATTGTGTTAATATAATGCAGGGTCATGGTTAAATGGTTTTTGCTATTAGAAGGAAACACAAAGTATAGTTTGTCAACAGTGATATCATGTGTTGAATATATATTTTGAAATATTCTTCACAATGAAAGGGTTAAAAACACTCTTTCATATAATTTAAAAAAATCGACATTAAAAATATTTTGACTTCTCTTATGACTTTCAAATTGTTGACCCTCTATAGAGTAGGTTCTAAGGAATGGGCCAATATTGTCCATTTTGCATTGGACCTAAATAAATATGATATAAATATTGTGACATGTCAGGTTTGGGCTATATCGACAACTTCCTCCCCTTTACACGAGATATGTAATAATATTTAGAAAATTTTGAAAAATAAACATGAATTACCAGATATAGTCGAAGTATTCCATTTTCATATTTTTCATACCATCCCTTTGGGGGGAAGGTACCGGAAGAAAATGTCCTATCCCTTCCATCTTTATAACAGATCTTGTGTTGATGGATATACAGCGTGAGGTGAAAAGACCAACTTCAGACTGCAGTCATTTCTAAGCCACTCGTCCGACAGCTGTAAAAATTTTTCCAGTTACAGCTCATTATATTGTTTACAAGTGTACAAAAGCATTTTGGTGAGAATTCGCCAGAAAAAGTTTTTCGTGATGGAATGCACAAGGGATTGAGTGATTTTTTAATTTTTGGCTGGAAAACCAAAAGTGGCTATCGTTAGAGCACTCCAGCATTTAAATGTGAAAAAAATCTTTTGTATCTCGTACTATCGCTCGTTACCGTGATACTGGTAGCGTAGCCCGACGTCAAGGAAGTTGACGGAAGAAAACAGCAACATCAGCAGAAATGGCTCGAAAAGTAAAGAAGCGACTTCATCGAAACCCGAGTCGCAGTGGCGGTAAAAAGGGCTCGTGAGCTGAACATATCGCAATATTCCATTCGGCAAATATCGAAAGCTCGGGGTAAAGCCATTGAAATTCCAAAAATTGCAACAAACTTACACCGCGACAGAAGGAAAATAGACTCAAGAGAGCTAAAGAGTTGCTTTGCTTGGCCACAAGTGGTGAACTGCCGAATTCGGTTTTCTCCGATGAGAAAACATTCGTTGTCCAGCAGTTTGTAAACAAAAAAATTATCGTGTTTACTTGCCAAAGGGGTTAGCTGAAAATGTGCACCTTCGGTTGGCCACCAGAAATCAAGCGCCGGCCATGGTGTGGGCTGCCATAAAAGCCTATGGTCGCTCTCCGCTCGTATTAATCGACCGTGGCATCTGAATAAATGCCGAATATTATCGCGAAAATACTCTGGAGGGTGTATTAAAGCCTTGGGCACGCAAATATTTTGGACGCGGACCTTGGACATTCCAACAGGACTTAGCACGCGCCACCCAAGAATGGTTACAAAATGAGGTTCCTTGCTTCATTTCCAGCGCACAATGGCCACCAGAATCTTCGGATACCAATCCGTTAGACTATTGTGTCTGGAGTTTTTTGGAAAGCAAGATTGGCACTAAAAAATATCGATCACCTCAAGCAAGCGCTTCGCTGGGCGTGCCAAAGGTGACCAATTCGAACAAATCTAAATTTATTCTAAAATTTGATGCTATTTCTGACATTTTTTGTTTTCATTCAATAAAATTTAAAAAAAAAATGTAAGAATTATTGCGTTTGACATTGTTGCAGTTTTTTATCTCACCCTGTAATGGGGGGAGGAGTGGACTGATATATTCCATCTTTACACCAGACCTTGAAGGCAATCGACCTTTGTAAGAGAAGTGCCAAATGTCGACATTTTGTGGGAAATAGTACTAGAATTTGTGGACCGATGTTGCCCATCTTCGAACCTGATGTAAGGTTGATAATAATATTACGATGTACCAAGTTTGGACCAAATCGGATACTATCTTCGAATGTTATCGTGCGCATCAGACAGACAGGACGGGCGGATGGACGAACATTGGTAGATCGACTCAAAATGTCTTGAAATGGATTTGGTGGCCTAGTGTCTAAAACCGTTATTTCGATGATACGGCCAAATTGTTGCGGGTATAATTTTTGGATTTAGTGTTCCTTTTTACCACAATCTGCTGGTATTGAAATTGAAATATTCTTACTTATGGTTAGGACCATTCACACTGTGCCACAATTTAAAAATTAGTGTTGTTTCAATTCTTACATTTATGTAAACAACTTATAGTAGTCTATTATTCTTAATTGTTGGTTGCCTACCCCGAGTCTCGGACTGACGACCTTTATTTTTCTAGTCGGACGGGCAGACTCAGTTGTGAATTCATTCATTACTAAGTAATGAGTTATTTTGCGCTATATTTTTTTAAAAATAACCCATTTTATCCAACCTACTGGTAATGCCGAAGAAAGTTTCTTTACGTCCCCTTTTACACCCTCAGAAAGAATAAGGTTGAGGGTATAAAAAATCAAAATCGTACTGATGTATATTTTTAACACATAACTATTGAATATTAGTTCCATTGAAAATGTATGTCCATGCTTATTGGTCAAAGTGATCTCTTACTATATTTAATTAAAACACATAACATTTTGCCTTTAAGAACAAATTCATGAGTTCTTTCTAAAGAAAAACATGATATTACTTGTAATCTATGTAATATTCAGTATGTATGGCCATCTGCAAACGTACATGTGGTATATAAATATTTTACCATATATTGACCATAAGAAGAATGTTGAATATCAAAGAAATATTTTGTGGTTTTGCATTTCGAAATATTATGGCGTACGAGGTTATGGTTATAAATGTAGGCAAAAATACTCATGCGAGACATGAGTGTTAGAATTATGTACAGGTTCAGCGAGCATTTGCCTTATTAAAATCGAAGACTTCATAGATAGTTTGGAAATTCTACATTTTATTGGGCTAAAGTAAAGGAAATCTACACCTCTATCTAATATTATTAGTTTTGAGCTTGATGTCGAATAAGTTATATGTATTAAAAAAATAAAATATGTTGTATGAGTTATATACTTTTTTTGTGTGTAACTCATACGGCCCGAGGTACCATAATTAATGTTATATTTCATCCATTTTCCTTCACAATTTGTACAATCAATTTCCCTTCACAAACTGTAGATAAATATTTTAGAACACTCATCACCGTACCATCGCACATAAATCTCAATTTCACAGCAGGAAAATACGTTCGTCTGTGAGTTCACGCAGCACGTATTTGGACATGAGATGCAGTAAAAGCAGTATTCACTTTTCTCATTTGAATTCAAGCTGCGTTTGTTTGAGATTATATGTCCGTCCGTGCAGGTGGAGTGTGTGTGTGCGTGTTAGGCCGGTCAGCCACACAGTGGAATGTAATTAGAATAAAGCGTATAGCGAAACAAAAGTGAGTTTTTGGCCAAGAAATTTCTCACTTATACTTTCTCACTTCACACATGACGAAAGTCTACAAAAAATCAATATTTAAAACCAAACATTAGTTAAAAAAAATAAAAAAAAATATATTATAGATTTCAAGTCAAATTTACGATTTTTACAAAAAATATTCATGAAAAATGTGCAATTTTTCCCAAAAAGTCTGGAAAACGTATGCATGAAGTCTTTCATAAAATAATCATGATTTCATCCTTCATCCGAAAAATCTTTAATTTTTAGCAAGAAATGTTGACAATATTTTTAAAAATTCACGAAGTTCGGTCAGAATGTTTTTGAAACAAAAATTAAATTTACGACTTTTGACCAAAAAGTTCCGAAAAATTATGTTTAAAAATTAAGCAGGTAATGGTAAAATTTTTCTTTAAAAAATCAAGTTCAGCAATTAAATGCACGATTTTTACCCAAAATAGTGAACATTTAGCGATCCTAAAAATGCACACAAGAAGTTATTTAATAGAAACTTCATAAACTCACAACTTTTACCTGAAAAATTTTTATGATTTTTAACAGGAAATTTTAACAACATTTTGAAAAAATTTATAATTATTTGTCAGGTGTTGGCCTTTGAAAAAAGTTCCTAAAAAATAAAATTCACTATTTTTATCCAAATTATTATTGAAAATTTGGGAGTTTTCCCAAAAAGTTGGCCTTGGACTTCGTGCATACGTTTTCTAGTTGGTCCATAAAACCGTTAAAAATTCACCAGAAAAATATCGTTGATTTTTACTTGGACATCTCAAACATATTTTTTTTTTAAAATTCACAAATATCCGTCATCAGATCCTCGAAGTTCAGTCACATTCACGATTTTCACCCAAGAATTCCCATCAAAAATATTTAAAATTTTTCTCAAAAAAATCTTGGATTAAAAACTAAACAAATGTCTTTTTTTGAACAGAAAATTTTAAAGAAATTTTAAAAGTTTAAAGTCATAGGTCACGAGGTCCTTAAAATAATAACAAAAAAATCACAATATTCAACAATAAGTTTCCTGGAAAAATATTCTAAAATTCCTTAAAAAATATTCCTAAATTCAGGATAAAAATATCTATGAACAGAAAAGAAATTTTAAAAGTTTAAAGACATTGGCCACGAGGACCCAAAAAAAAAAAATTTACAATATTCAATCAAAGTTTTTGAAAATTTTCCGAAAGAAAATCCTGAAAAAATTGCCATAGTAATTAAAAACAAGTAAAAAAGCTGTAAGTTCGGCCGAGCGGAACTTTGAATACCCTCCACCAATTGGAACGAATTTGGCAATTTTCAAAAAAAAAAAACCGTTAAACTTTGTGTTAAAATTTTAAATATACCGAATTTAGCCGTTATTTTAGGGCATATACGACGACGAGGACCTGCATAGGCAACTTTTGTCATAAGCCATTACAATATTTAAATGCGAAACTTGAAAAAAAATGTAGCTAAAATCATCAAAATACCGAATATAGAGAGGTACGATTATATAGGGGCTATACCAAAACGTGGACCTACACAGACAATTTTCTATCTTAGACTGACTAGATTATGTACTTTAAATACGAAAATTTTATAATTCCGGTGAATAATGTCGCTAAAATCAAAATACCGAATATCGGTAGGTACCGTTATATGGGGGCTATACCAAAACCTGGACTTGCACAGAAAATTTTCTGTCATAGGCTGTAGTATCCATTACGAACCTCAAATACAAAATTTGAAACAATTCCGCTGAATAATATCACCGTTGGGGGCTATACGATGACGTTATGAATTTCAAATATCAAATTTCAAACAATTCCGGTGAATAATGTCGCTAAAATCATCAAAATACCGAATATTGGAATGTACCGTTATATGGGGGCTTTACGAAGTCGTGGACCTGCATACAACGTACCTCATTTCGTCCGGAAGCTAGATTGATTTCCACAGACGGAAGGACATCGCTAAATCGGCATAGAATTTTGTGGGGTCTAAAATGCAATAAGTTTACGACACGAAATTTTTAAAAATTCTGGTTTTCCAAAAATCAAAAATCCTTGAAAAAATCCAGACAAATTCACTAGTTTCTAGCATCCCGTCCGAATCGAACCGAACATTATTATTTTTCACAAACAATTCCTAAAATATTTACGAGACCTTTCTCAAAAAGAATTTGAAAAAATATTAAAAAAAAAATCAGATTTTTAGCCAGGAAGGACTATCCACGAAACTCCACGATTTTGAATTGTTTATTAAGTTAATTAAAGATTTTTCAAAAATTGTACATTTAGTGAGTATTACGATTACTTAAAAATTGTACTATTTGTAAGGGAGGTACTACAATGAGTGAAGCAAAAATCAATTGAATTTTTGCACCTGACCAAATCAAATCCTTCACCTGGACCACTGTAGAAGTAATTACTAAAAGTTGTTAACGGATGCATGGGGAATACAAAGAATAACAACAAACAGCAACAACATCAGAAGTAGTACTTACAACAGGAGTAGCAGCGGCGGTCAGCAGCTTTACAAAATCATTTGCAATTTTATCGGAAATTCAAATGGATTTTCATTTGTGTGTTGGTTGAATGAGTAGTGAGTCCATCCATCCATGTGTACACGTATGTGTGCGTGTGTGTTTGTGTGCATACCCAGTGCTGCTGTTTGTGTTTTATTTTGAGGCAAATATTGATTTTTGAAATACATCCTCTGGATGTACATATCTCAAAATTTACATGAATTCACATAGAGAGATGCTGTGCAAACGCATATGTGTACACACAAACATACACACATGCATCAAATGTATATTGTGCATTATTATATGCAGTAGTATATATTTACCGTGCAATGTTTACATATATACATAAATGTGTATATGTACAATAAAAATTATACAACAAGGTACAGATTTTTGAATGTAAACAGGACACAGAGCGTTTGTATGTGTGTGTTTATTTTATTATTGCTGAAATATCCTTTGAATATTAAAGTAATACATATATATGTAATTCACTTTGTTGTTGCAGTTGTTGTTTTTGTTGTGGTCCCTACTGATGATGTATATTTCAAAATGTTTTATAATCTGGTATTGCCTTTGGACTTTTGTTGTTCGTTACTGTTGTTGTTGTTGCTATTTAGTAATTTTATACATATTTATAATAATATTTGCATGTCAGGTAAATGAACATTTAATAGAATACTTTAAATAACAAGAGATGATGCTGATGTTGTTCATTAATTTTTAATACATTATGAAAAATAATTGAGAATTAAAAAAAAAAATATTTCTATCCTGGTAATATTTTAGGTTCAGATTTTACACAGGTCGGGGTATATAATTAATATTTGCGAACAAATTGAAAACTAAAATAATAAGGCGATTAATGGACTGATACATAAACGCCTAAACGAAACGGAAACTTAAAAACTTAAGGGGTGGTACATTGAAATTCTGGAGATTACTTTTTGTGTCAAAGGCTGAGGTACCAGAAGGAGAGGACCGATGTATTCCATCTTCACACCAGACCTTAACATTTGAGGACAATCGGACACTTACATCACATTTTATAACAGTTTCAATTATTCTCATTTAGTTATTACATTATCGCACCTAATCGCAGGAAAATCGGATTATCCTTCCTCTCTCTGTGCATTAATTCCCTTTTTTTTGAAAATTTTGACATTTAGTGGGGGAGGTACTAGAAGGAGTGAACCGATATTGCCCATCTCCGAACTCGATCAAAGTTTGACAATATTTTTACAATGTACCAAGTATGGATCAAATCGGATACTCCATTCGAGAGTTATCGTGCGCACCAGCCAGACGATCGGACGGACATCGCTAGATCGACTGTAAAAGTCCTGAAACGGATTTGGTCCAAATAGACCTAGCGTCTAAAACTCATATATTGATGAGGCACGTTTTGGCGGTATCAAATGATATACAGGGTGAGATAAAAAAACTGCAACCAACTTCAGACTGCTGTCATTTCTAATCCACCCGTCCGACAGCATTTAGAATTATTCCAGTGACGTTTATATTGCTTACATCGCTCGTTACCGTGATACTGGTAGCGTAGCCCGACGTCAAGGAAGTGAACGGAAGTGAACGGAAGAAAACAGCCGAATCAGCGAAAATGGTTCGAAAAGTAAAGAAGCGACTTGAAACCCGCGCTTCAGTGGCCGAAAAATGGCTCGTGAGCTGAACATAACGCAATATTCCATTCGACAAATATTGAAAACTGAGCTCGGGGTAAAACCATTGAAATTCCAAAAAGTGCAAGAACTCACACTGACTCAAAAGAGCTAAAGAGGTGCTTCGCTTGGCCGACAGTGGTGAACTGCCGAATTTGGTTTTCTTCGATGAGAGAACATTTGTTGTCCAGCAGTTTGTAAACAAATACCTTAGGTTGGCCACCAGAACTCAAGCGCCGGTCATGGTGATGGTGTGGGCTGCCATAACAGCCGATGGTCGCTCTCCCCTCGTATTAATCGACCGTGGCATCAGAATAAATTCCGAATATTATCGCGAAAATATTCTGGAGGGTGTATTAAAGCCTTGGGCACACAAACATTTTGGCCGCAGACCAATAGAACAATCCGTTGGACTATTGTGTCTAGAGTATTTTGGAAAGCACGAGCAACATTCGGGCAGCGTGTGACGGTTTCATTGGCCGTTTGAAGGCAATAATTGGTACCAGGGATGGAAAATTCAGTACAATGGTACTTTTTTCAGTACCATTTCACTACAAAAAGTACCTAAGTACTACCGCGGGAAATTCAGTACCATTTCACTTAAGTTGTCTCCATTATAATGCAATTAGTGTAAATCGACGATTACTAATTTTCAATATTTCATACACATTCTTACGACACCATTGGCATTAACTTCGGTTATCACTGCAAATGTATGGATATCAGTGACCAGAAAATACTAAAGCTATAAGCAAATTTTGCAATGCAAATTATTACTCAATTGTTATCAACGACAGCACTGACTGTACTGTGTCCAAACATTTGGCGATTATTGTAAGAACTTTTGATGGAAAGTGTCAAGATAGATTCCTATCACTAGAACATATTGTGGAGGCAACCGGCAAAGGCATTACTGACAAAATAATTGAAGTTTTAAACGGATGCAACATACCACTGGAGAAAATGATCGGGTTTACGGCTGATAATTGCTCAGTGATGATGTTGAAATACAAAGGTGTGCAAGCAATATTAAAATTGTCAGTTCCAAATCTTTTTGTAACTGGATGCGTTTGTCATAGAGTTGGAATTCATTAGCGATGAACTAACTAGTCCCATAATGAAAATGTTCTACTTATTTTTGTCTTATGTTTTAAAATGAATTAATAATACTAAACTTGAAATGCAAATTTTAATGAAATTCTTTCCCAAGGAAGAACAAAATTTTGAAAACATTAACTCCTAATTTAGAGCTTTATCTGATTAACCTGAACTTAAAAAATGTAAAGATGGTAATATTAGTGAGTTAGTGATTAGTGATTTTTGGCTTAATGTTAGTGTTATTAAAAACGAATTGGGGGAATTAATGTTCCCAAATATATCAAGAATTGCCTTTGGTATATTATCAATTCTCCATTCTTCAGCGAATTTTGAACGAATATTTTCAATTCAAAATGCCACTAAGACTAAAGAAAGAAATCGTCTACAGCTAGAAAGACTTTCTAATCTCATAAGGTCGAAAGATCTTCTTAAATCGAATAATTCTTGCTGTTTTGATTACAAAATTCCTGACAATTTCCTTAAGAAATTAATCATAAAAATAACTTTACAAACTTCAGAATGTTATATAAGAAAAAATGATCTCACATTTTATGTTCCTGGAAGCTATATACATATGTACCTAAATACATAGGTGAATGAATATGTTATGTTTAATGAATAAAACGTTTTTTTGTAACTCTAAAAAAAATTATAAAAAAGTACTATTTTATTTAAAAAAGTACCATTTTAGTACCTTTTGGAATTTTTGATTTTCCATCCCTGATTGGTACCAAAGGTGACCAATTCGGACAAATCTAAACTTATTCTAAAATTTCATGCTATTTCCGAAATTTTTAGCTTTTATTCAATAAATTCGTTTGTCTTTGTTGTAGTTTTTTTATCTCACCCTGCAGTTCCCAAATCGTGACTTATCTAAAACCATGATATCCATTCAAATAAGGTTCATAGTCGGTTTCATAAATTCCCAATACAAAGTTTTTCTTGTTGCAGTCGGCTCCGGCCGACTTTTGACCTTCCTTACTGGTTTCGTTTTTGAAGTCATTCTTCTAAAACGACGTTTCGCAGGAGATTCCTGCATAATATTACATAAAGGTAAGATTAGGTAATATATAGACTCTAGATGTCTTCTAGGAACTATGGTAGAAATTTATGACAAATAAATTTGTGGAAAATGTTGATAGTTGACGAACACGTTTTGATGGAATTGTTAACCATATTTAAAAAAACCCAAAAACATGTCTTTGTGGACTCGGTTGGGTTTTAAAACTGTTCTTCATAGCTTTATCTGTAATATTGCCGACGACACTATATACCAAATGCACGGATTCCAAGGAATCTTAATCCGAAAATGTCAAAAAATGTGGAAGAGGGGGATACTTTCCCCCTATATAGGTTACTTTGCGATGTAAACTTTTGAAACGAAATGAAGTAGGTTGATAAAATTTTACACAAATGTATATTATGTCTGCAGGATTTTTGGTATAGAATATGGGCCATGACAGAAAATTGAGCGTGCAGATTCACGCCTTCGTATAGCCCCCATACAACGACACCTACCGATATTTGGTATTTTGATGATTTTAGCGACATTATTCACAGGAATTGTTTCAAATTTGGTATTTGAATTTCGTAATGGATACTACAGCCTAAGACAGAGAATTGTTTGTGCAGGTCCACGTCATTGTATATACCCCATATAACGTTAGCTCCCGATATTCGGTACTTTGATGATTTTCGCGATATTATTCACCGAAATTGTTTCAAATTTGATATTTGAAGTTCGTAATGGTACCGATACTTTGATGATTTTAGCTACATAATTCACCGATTTTTTTTTCAATTTTCGCATTTGAATATTGTAATGGCTTATGACTAAAGTTGACTATGAAAGTCCACGTCGTATTTCCGTATTTTTAAGATTTTAACAGCATTTTTTAGGGATTATATTTTTTGGAAAATTGCCAAATTCGCTCCTAATGGTGGAGGGTATCCAAAGTTCGGACAGGCCGAGCTTATATTTTTTTACTAGTTTGTGTTGCACAGTATAATTTGTTGAATTTAATTACTATAATTTTTGAAAAAATTGAATTATGTTGCTCAGTGTAATTTAACATTTGCTTAATTTTTAATAATTTTTCCAAGTGTAATTGTATACGTATTCAATTAATTTAGTAATTATTGAGAACATAAAATCACTAACACACATACATCATTCAAAAGGAGTGCATTATTTATAAACATATTGAATAGATTCATTTCAAAAAATGCAGGTTGTTTATTTTAAAGCTTTCAAATGCAAATTGATCCCTTTTTATTATTTTAGTTTGGAATAGTAAAACTATATACTCAGAAAAACTGGCTTTGTCATGGTGGCAATTGTCTTCATTTTTCTAACAATAGCGTTTAAATTTTAATTCAATATTTGTTTTTAAAAATAGATGTGTACTTTACCGAAATATAGAACCGCAAATATGAATTTGAAACATACCTGGAAATAAGAAAAAAATATAAAAATTAATTTTAAAAATAAATTTAAAAATGAATAAATGTAAATATGACCTACAGGGTGGGATAAGAAAACTACAACAAAGTCAAACGCCATAATTTTTATTTTTTGAAAGCATAAAATGTCGGATATAACATCAAATTTTAGAATAAGTTTAGATTTGTTCGAATTGGTCACCTTTGGCAGCAATGAAACAGTCACACGTTGCCGGAATGTTGTTTGCGGTATTTTGGCCCATTCCCGGCGAAGCGCTTGCTTGAGGTGATCGACACTTTGGTATTTTTTAGTGCCAACCTTGCTCTTCAAGATACTCAAGACACAATAGTCCAACGGATTAGTATCCGTAGATTTTGGTGACCATCGTGCGCTGGAAATGAAGCGAGGAGCCTCATTTTATAACCATTCTTGGGTGGCGCGTGCTGAGTCCTTTTGAAATGTCCAAGGTCTGCGGACAAAATATTTGCGTGCCCAAGGCTTTAATACACCCTCCAGAATATTTTCGCGATAATATTCGGCATTTATGCTGATGCCACGGTCGATTAATACGAGCGGAGAGCGACCAACGGCTGTTATGGCGGTCCACACCCACATTATCACCATGGCCGGCGCTTGAGTTCTGTTGGTCAACTGCAGGTGCACATTATCAGCTGACCTTTTTGGCAAATAAACACGATCATTTTGTTTGTTTACATACTGCTGGACAACGAACGTTTTCTCCTTAGAGAAAACCACCACTTTCAGTTGCAGTTTTTTCATCTCACCCTGTAAATATTAATGTTAAGAAGTAAACTTTTTAGATTTCCTCTACACGACATAAGCTTATCGGTATTTCGTTAGTTATCTTCGAAACCTAATTATATACTATTTTTCCAAATAATTTTCATACAGAGAACTTGTTTCGAATCATACGACAAAATTAAACAATATATTTGTATACTTATTATATTTGTATACTTATTAAATAACCAAAATAAGGGCGACAAATTTGATGTGTCAATTTCCAAAATAACAACAACAAAGACAAGTAATACCATTATAAATAGCTTAATTAAAATCTGTTTCAAAATAAAATCTGGCACAACGTCTAAATACATAAATTGTTACGACTCAGTTGAGAACTGGATTCTACACTTTGTTCCTGTTGTCATCACCATAATTTTGAATATTTGTTTTTGTTTAAAAATGTGTGACGAGAGAGAGAGAGAGCGGAAAAATAGTTTTTCATTGGCTTGAGGCCAACAAAAATAAATTGGCATTGAAAACTAGGAAAGTGTGCGAGTGCAAAAATAAAAAAATGGAATAGAAATATTATGATTGCATCGTGGTTTGATCAGATTTGATATAAAAAGAATTCAAGAAAAAAACAACATTCGTATACATTGAGAAGGTTTATTTTGATACCACCCGGTATCAAGACGTAACAAAATACACAAAAAATTGCATGGTGGCCACTCTTGAGGTACAGAAAAGTACTAAAAGTACCAAAATAGCACGATACTGGTATAACCTTCTTAGAATATAGCACAGGTGTTATAGGATAATCTGGTGGATTAAAAGATGGATTTGCAAAAAAAATTGTTTCCTTCTACATTAACAGAAGGTTGCAGATAATAATTTATTCCTTAAGCAATTACAAAACAAAAAAAAATACTTTTATCATTACCAAGTAATGAGTAACGCCGGGGAAGTGTGCGTCCGACTAAAAATCAGGGGAAACAAATAATAAATCAGTGGTCCGTATATTTTTATCAATTCGGGTCCAATATGAATTAAGACGAATACACTATCATGAATGAAATTGAGCCAAAACTACCAATGAATGGGGGGGGAGGACACCGAGAACGCCATCCATTCTGAATTCATTGATTACATAGTCACTTCATGTAAATGGTCCATTGTAGTTATGAGGAGGTACCCTGTTGTAGATCTCATAACAGTATTCCGGCCGGTATATATAATTCTCCATTACTGTGGCAGGTCCCGACGCCATGATCGTTCAGTTATTCGCATAGGTACCGATCTCAATTCTGTTTAGAAGTCGTGAAATTTTAAAAAGATAAAGGTTAAAAATCTCAAGAGATATTACCCCACCTATGAAAACTCGCTGTTCCAAAACTTATTTAAAAATATCTTCTATGACAAAAGCTTCTTTATATACAAGCTTGCGATCTTCACTTGGGTAAAAACAGTTTTTGTCATTTTTCATTAAATATTGGTGTTTTGCTTTGCTAACAATGGTATTAAGTCAGACTATTTGTAAACAACACCGTTTTTATACCCTTCACCATAGTATGGAGGGTACATTAATTTTGTCATTCCGTTTGTAACATCGCGAAATATACATTTTAGACCACACAAAGTATATGTATTCTTGATCAGCATAAAATTCTATGTCGATTTAGCAATGACCGTCCGTCTGTGGAAATCACTCTAGCTTCCGAACGAAATGAGGTAGGTTGATAACATTGTACTCAAATGTATATTATGTCTGCAGGACTTTTGGTATTGAAAATGTAGATCCACGTTTTGGTATAGCCCCCATATAACCGTACCACCCGATATTCGGTATTTTGGTGAGATAAGCGACATTATTCACCGGAAATGTTTCAAAATTGGTATTTGAAGTTCGTAATAGATACTACATTCTATGACAAAAAATTGTCTGTGCAGGTCCACGTCTTCGTAAAGCCTTCATATAACGAAATTTTGTATTTGAAGTTCGTAATGTATACTGCAGCTTAAGACAGAAAGTTGTCTGTGCAGATCCATTCTTCGTATAGCTCCCATATAAGGGCACGCCCCGATATTCGGTATTTTGATGATTTTAGCGACATTATCCACCAGAATTGTTTCAAATTTGGTATTTGAAGTTCGTAATGGATAATACAGCCTATGACAGAAAATTGTCTATGCATATCCACGTCTTCATATAGCTCCCATGTAACGGTACCTCCCGATATTCGGGATTTTGATGATTTTAGCGACATTATTCGCCGGAATTATTTCACATTTGGTACTTCAAGTTTCTAATGGATACTACAGCCTATTACAGAAAATTGTCTGTGCTGGTCCACGTCTACGTATAGACCCCATATAATGTTACCTCCATATATTCGGTATTTTGATGATTTTAGCTTTCGAATTTGAATATTTTAAGAGGTGAAAAAAATTGACTATGCAGGTCCGCGTCGTCGTATAGACCTTAATATAATGGCTAGATTCAGTATATTTAAAATTTTAACCGAATTTTTAACGGATTTTATTTTTTTATTTTTTTTTTTTAAATTGCCAAATTCCAAATGTTGTAGGGTATTCAAAGTTCGGCCCGGCCGAACTTACAGCTTTTATGCTTGTTTTTATTAAATACTCGTATTTTGCCTTGCCAACAATAGGTTTAAGTCAGACTATTTGTAAACAACACCGTTTTTAATGTTTCAAAACATATTTATGATATTAAATCAAAAAATTCTTTATTAAAAACCATTCGTTAATAAAACAATGAAGTATAGCATAAGTTAATTGTGCAAATTTTGATTATAAATAGCCCCATTTCGAGAATAGCGGCTTTCACGTCTTTTTCCTGTAGCAGTAGTCAACCTGTCGTGCAACAAACCACATCGGTTTTTATTTCAAAATTATGCGAGTATGATTCTTCTGCTTCCCCATTATTCAACAGCGTTTGATTGCCGATTATACGATTTGAATTGTGTTTAATTTAGCTCAGATAATATTTGGAGAACACAAAATGAAGGCCCACAAATGAAGGCCCGTGAGTAGCAAAACAATGGAAATGAGAACTTGTAGTTTTCACTTCCATTAAAGATGGTTGTTAAACATTATATTGTTCGTACCTCCATGAGTTGGTTGGCTGGTCGTCTGCCTGTCGATTTGTATTTTCTTGTCGCCGTCGGCCAATGAACCTTTCCGCCGCAGCGGACAAGACTTGAGAAACTCTCATGAAATATAAACAAACGACCATATCCTAAGAAAACAGCAATCTTCCAACTATTTAACAAGTGTTCGGAGTGGAATAGAGTGGAATTGGAAGCATGGATTGCCTTAATGTTGTTTTAATTTCTTTGATGCTTGTTTTGTGTGGAGACCTGCGTCGCGTTGTGGGTCGTCGTTTGACAAGGGTCATTAGTTTCATTTGCAAATGTTCTAAAGCACCAACAATTTCTTTTAAACATTGTTTGTTTGTTTTGTTGTGTGGTTTGTTTATTTTTGTTAAACTTGGCTTGGAGTAAATTTCGGAAACGGAAATGGATTTTTTTTTTTTGGAAAGAGGAACGTTTAATTGTGTTCAAGGAAGATATTTCGGAACTTTGGAAAATTTGTACTTTAGAGTACGAAAGTACTAAATGGTTCTTAGGAGAAAGCCGAGAACAATACAAACAAAATTGTTATTGAATGATTGGTAAGATCTATAATTTAATTTTTACATAATCTCCGCTAGGTTGGAATAGTGAGATAACACGAGACTGTTGAAGTACTAAAAGTTACCAAAAGGTATAAGATTTTTATTAATCGTTCGGTACGAGCTAAATCTTTGGCATTTTAAAAATCAGTGTTTAAGAGAAGAGATATATGAAAATTCGTACATGAAAGTGTTGCGAAATAAGTGGTGAGGCTAAGAGATATTTTTAAACTCGTACTTTAAGGGAACAAGATGGTATAACATAGATCGGTACACCGGTAGTTTTGAACTTTAATAATTTAAAGGTAAAAATAGTACTAAAAAGTGGTAAATTGTTATTGAACTAGAATTTTAATAATAAGAGGTACATACAGGGTAAGATGAAAAAACTGCAACCAACTTCAGAAAGCTGTCATTTCTAAGCCACTCGTCCGACAGCTGTTAAAATTATTCCAGTGACAGATCATTATATTGTTTACAAGCGTACAAAAGCATTTTGGTGAGAATTCTCCAGAAAAAAAGTTATTCGTGATGGAATTCAAGTGTGATTTCTTTATAATTGGTTGGAAAACCACAAGTGGCTACGTTAGAGCACGTTAGAGCTGGACGGAATAAAACAGCAACTTCAGCAGAAATGGTTCGAAAAGTAAAGAAGCGACTTGATCAAAACCCGTGTCGCAGTGGCCGAAAATGGCTCGTGAGCTGTACATATCGCAATATTCCATTCGGCAACTAACCAAGAAATGCAAGAACTTACACCGCAACAGAAAGAAAAATAGTTCAAGAGTTGCTTCGCTTGGCCGAAAGTGGTGAACTGCCGAATTTGGTTTTCTCCGATGAGAAAACATTCGTTGTCCAGCAGTTTGTAAACAAACAAAATGATCGTGTTTACTTGCCAAAGAGGTCAGCTGAAAATGTGCACCTTCGGTTGGCCACTAGAACTCAAACGCCGGCCATGGAGATGGTGTGAGCCTCCATAACAGCCGATGGTCGTTCTCCGCTCGTATTAATCGACGCTGTCATCAGAATAAATGCCCAATATTTTGGAGGGTGGATTAAAGACTTGGGCACGCAAACATTTTGGCCGCAGACCTTGGACATTCCAACAGGACTCAGCACCATCGCACTTAGCGCGCGCCACCCAAGAATGGTTACAAAATGGGGTTCCTCGTTTCATTTCCAGCTCTAGATCTTCGCATTATATAAGAGTTGCAATTTTTCGAATTTTTGACCTAAGTGTAGAAGATACCAGAAGGCGTGCGTCGATGTTGGGGAATATGGTCCCAACTAGGCTTGAAAAAATATTTTGATATGCCAATTTTGAACGTAATCTGATACTCGCTTGGCTTCCTCAAACGTATGCAATTTTAATACTTTGTAAATTTTTACCTCAGACGTATGCAATTTGAATACTTTGTCAATTTATTTGCCAAAAGGCTTTGTGTAGGCCGATTGAAAGAAATATATTCCATGTTTGGACCAACAGACATCCATTTTGAGCGCATCAAATGATATTTGCCATCTTTAATCATACGGATAAGGATATAAAAACTGAATTCGTACTTTGAAGTAAAAAAAAAGAACAAACGGTGGTCGGTTGTGAAAGAGAGCAATGAATACCCTAACCTAAAACAAGTTAAAAAGTAGTAAGTTCGGCCGGGCCGAACTTTGAATACCCTCCACCATTTGGAACGAATTTGGAAATTTTCAGAAAATAAAATCATTAAAACATTCTGCTAAAATTTTAAAAATATCAAATATAGCCGTTATATTGGGGTTTATACGACGTGGGCCTACATAGGCATTGTTTGTCATAAGCCATTACCATATTCAAATTCGAAAATTGAAATAAACGGTGAGTAATGTAGCTAAAATCATCATAATATCGTATATAGGGAGGTACCGTTATATCGGATCTGTGCGAAGACCTAGACCTGCACAGACAATTTTCTGTCACAGGCTGTAGCATCCATTGCGAACTTTAAATACCACATCTCAAACAATTACGGTGGGTATTGTACCTAAAATCGTCAAAATACCGAATATAGGGATGTACTGATATATGGGGCCTATACGAAGACCTGGACCAGCATAGACAATTTTCTGTCACAGACTGTAGTTATGATAACGAATTCTAAATACGTAATTTGAAACAATTCTGGCGAATAATGTCGCTAAAATCATCAAAATACCGAATATTGGGAGGTTCCGTTATATGGGGGCTATACGAAGACGTGGACCTGCACAAACAATTTTCTGTCTTAGAGTGTAGTATCCATTTCGAACTTCAAATACCAAATTTGAAACAATTCTGGTGAATAATGTCGCTAAAATCATCAAAATACCGAATATCGGGAGGTACCGTTATATGGAGGCTATACGAAGACGTGGACTTGCACAGACAAATTTCTGTCTTAGGGTGTAGTATATATTTCGAACTTCAAATACCAAATTTGAAACAATTCCGGTGAATAATGTCGCTAAAATAAACAAAATACCGAATATCGGGAGGTACCGTTATATGGGGGCTATATGAAAACGTGGACCTACATGGCCCATTCACGAACTTAACCTGCCTACTGGAAAACTAAACATGTGTGCAAAATTTTAGCCATCTATCTCAATTCATTCGAAAGATAGAGTGATTACAACAGACAGACGGAAATCGCTAAATCGACTTAGAATTTTACGCTGATCAAGAATATATACACTGACATGAGTATTTCGAGGAGTTACAAACGGAATGACAAAATTAATATACCCTCCATAGTATGGTGGAGGGTATAAAAAGAGGATATCCAGCGACAGTAATTGTTGGAAATATAAAATGTCGCAAGGAACATAATCTGCAACATGCAACCTGTTGGGCAACTTTTCATTTTGTAAGGATCATAATGTACTTAATTTCACTAAATTGAGAAACCTAAAATCTATTTGTATTCGCCTTTTAATAAATATTTTTTTTTTATTTTCAAGTAGACACTTCTATTAAGGAAAACTTATAAAAATTCTTCTATTTATTGAAGCCCTTTTAAAGGCATCCCATTCATATACAAGGCACCGGCAACTTCCTTAATTACACAAAAAAGACGAACTAAAAATAACACCGCGAAAGAATCCGCAAAGAATCAAAGCAGAAAAGGAAAATCGAAAACAGTAACGTTGTTATAGTGACTTGGAAGGCGTCGTTTATTAAGTCAGAGAAAGGCAATAGAGACACGGAATAAAAAAGAATGGAGAAAATCAATCAATCACACAAAGAAAACGAAACTAGCAAACCGGAAATCCTAATGAGGATAGTCACATTACAACTTCAGTTTTTGGGGATTTGAAATCACTTTTCGCGGCTTGCTATGACGAAGTTTCTAAGGTTTGTTTTTTCAAGCACTTATGTGTGTGTGTCAAAAAATCCATTAGGGGGGAGCATGTTGTTATGTACATATGTATGTAATGTATTGAGTTGTTGTAGAGGAGTAAGATTTTTTATTGTTTTTGGATTTCGGGGTTATTGAACCTTGGGATTTAAATCGTAATGGAGTTGAAGAAAGAAGAAATGTTTTCGCTTTTCATTTTAAAACGCTACGGATGTTAAGATTTTTTTATGTTAGAAAGTAATATTAAATACCCTTGAATTGCCCTAGTTTTTAAAATTCAACTTTGTCCCGATTTAATAATTTTCTACTGTGCACGATAACTCTCGAAGGGAGTATCCGATTCAATATTCCATTCGACAACTATTGAAAAATGAGCTTCGGATAAAGGCATTGAAATTCCAAAAAGTGCAAGAACTTACACCGCAACAGACAAAAAATAGACTCAAAAGAGCTAAGGAGTTGCTTCGCTTGGCCGAAAGTGGTGAACAGCCGGATTTGGTTTTCTCCGATGAGAAAACATTCGTTGTCCAGCAGTTTATAAACAAACTAAATTATCGTGTTACTTGTCAAAGAGGAAAGCTGAAAATGTGCACCTTCGGTTGGCCACCGGATCTCAAGCGTGATGATGTGGGTCGCCATAACAGTCGATTGCGAAAATATTCTGGAGGGTGCATTAAAGCCTTGGGCACGCAAATATTTTGGCCGCAGACCTTAGACATTTCAACAGGACTCAGCAAGCGCCACCCAAGAATGGTTACAAAATGAGGTTCCTCGCTTCATTTCCAGCGCACAATGGCCAACAAAATCTCCGGACTATTGTGTCTGGAATATTTTGGAAAGCAAGGTTGGCACTTAAAAATTACAAAGTGTCGATCACCTCAAGCAAGAGCTTCGCAGGGAATGGGCCACAATACCGCAGAGCAACATTCGGGCAGCATGTGACGGTTTCATTGGCCGTTTAAAGGCCATAATTCGTGCCAAAGGTGACCAATTCGAATAAAATCTAAACTTATTCTAACATTTGAAACTATTTCCGACATATTTTACTTTCATTCACTAAAATAAAAATAAATAAAAATTATGGCGTTTGACTTTGTTGCAGTTTTTATCTCACCCTATATATATTACTGCACAAAAAGAGAAATGATAACCCTTGATCCAACTTTCCTACTCCTAATATTTGCATTAGTGCAACGTGCGTCAGGTGCGAAAATTAACAATATCGTTCCACTCCATCAAGTACCTCCCCATAAAGGGTCAAAATTTCGAATAATTATAACTCTTATAAAATGTGATGTAAGGGTCCGATTGCCTTCAAATTACACACATCACAATATTTTTACTAACCTAAGATCTGGAGTGAAGATGGAATATATAGGTTCACCAAGATCTCTTATAAATATGGTAGAGATCGAACCATTGCTTCTGGTACCTCCCCTACAAAGGGCCAAAATTTGAGTAACCAAAAAGATTATAAAATTCGAAATAAGCATCCGGCTTACTTCATATTTCACACATCCCATTATTTCTACTAACACAAAATCTGCTGTAAATATGGGATATATCGGTCCATTCCTTATGGTACCTCCCCCACAAAGGGTAAAATTTGAAATATCCATGAAGCTTATCAAATCCGAAATTAACATCTGATTCCATTCCAGATTTGGTACATCTTAATATTTCCATCAACACAAGATCTGTTATAAGGATGGTAGAGATCGGACCATGTCTTTTGGTACCTCCCCCCATAGGGCTCAAGATTTTGAGAAACAAAACACTCAAAGAAAGCCATATAAGCACTCTACTCTCTTCAAATTTTACAAATCTAACTATTATTGCTAACACAAGATCTGTAGTGAAGATGATATATATCTGCGAAACCCTTCTTGTGTCTCCCTACAAAGGGTCACAACTTTCAATACTTTTATCTGTCGTAACTTGCGAAACAAGTCAGTGATTATTTACAATTTGTTATATCTAAATATTTTTCTCAACCAGAAACTTGGGATGAAAATGGATTTTATGGTGAAGTTACCAACCTGGCACGTCGCAATATTTATATCGTATTTGTTTACAGGGTTGCCCATATTCGACGGACCTTTGGGCCCATTCCAATCGACGAGGCTCGTCCGCAGGCAACATTCTTTGCGTCAATTGAATTTTGTACGGGAACAAATGCAAATCAATGCGAATAATCCGTTGTAAAGTGGACCGAGCCATGCCCAACTGCTGATAACGGCGTTTTTGGGATGTTCTTGGGGACCTCTCAACACTGGCTCGTACGGCAGCGATATTCTCGGCCGATCGCATCGGTCGACTTTTATATGGCCTCTTCGGATTAGAAAGTGCCTTACCAGTCGAAAATTTTTCGTATAAACGCTTAATGGTGTTCTTAGAAGGCGCACTTCTCACATTTTTTAATGTTTTAAAAGCACGTTGAGTTTTCACAATTGACTTCTTGTAAATTTCAACTATTTCAGAGAGCTCGCATGGCGTGTATTGGTTCATGGTAAAAATCTGCTTGGACCGACGCTTCAAACGCGGTATGTCAATAAGCGATGTGACATCTCAGTCAAAAGTTATGGCGTTGCCAGATGGGTCCGTCGAATATGGGCAACCCTGTAGGTCCTATGTGAAATGGACAATATTGGCCCATTCCTTCAGAACCCACTCCATAGAGGGTCATGAGTTTGAATAATCATAACAAAAGTCAAAATATATTTAAATTATCGAACATTGGCTGAGGGTATACGTCTGTTGGCAAAACCGACTGATACTTTTTAGATTCTTATCATTGGATTTGAGCTCAACCCCTAAAATGGTTTAATGTTCTCCCTTCAATTTTCCTCGTTTACATAATCTTAGAAAAAAGCGAAAGCTCTCAAAAAATACGTCGATTTTGCAATTTCAAGGCATGGAATCAATTTTTTTATATTTTACGGTTATTTCTTCCTCTCTCCTTCATTTTCCCACATTTGAGAGTTTTGCATATTTAACAACAGAGAACTATCGTACACACATTTGCAAAAAAAAAGAAATAACAAAAAGACATGCCTTAATACAAACCAATAAAAACAGCTGCTATTTCCCATGAACTACCTCTAAAATCAACATCTACCTATCCATCTCTCCATACAGCCACTTGATAAAAAAGGTAAATATACCCCGTCTTTAATGGCGATGCTGGGTAAAAAAGATGATAGCAGTAGTGGTAGTAGTTGTATGTTGAGTTGATACCTCCGATTTGTTGTTGTTGCCCTACGCCTGTGGTTGTCCATAATCTTTGCAATATGACTCCTTGTTTTTTGTTTTGTTTTTTCGAACATTCAAGGAACAGCAATCTCATCGTGTTGCTTGCAGAAAGAATACAACATCAGGCAGAGTTGCCGTGTGTCAGCAGCATAACACCACTACCACCATCACCGCGACAGTTGTTTTAACCTCTGGGGAAAAGGAATCACTCAGAGGCAGGCAGGCGGGCAGGGTTACATGAAAAGAACAATGAACTTGTGTTCACTTAACAAAAAAACGAGCTAAAAAGGAATCTGTCGATTATTTTTGTATGTTTTGTTTTTTATCTTTGCCATTTCTTGTCTGGATACACCACAACCATCACCACCACCACCATCAAATGTGCAAAAAGAAGGAAGCTCACAAAACACAAACAGCATCAATTATAAACGATTTGATGTGTCTTCTGATACCGGGGGAAAATACCCAAGAGCAGTGTTTAGACGAAGAGGAGCTGCTCACTGAACATTTGAATGATGGACTGACTGCTGCTTAGTTTACTGCTGACCGCCTTAGGTTATTGAAATGAAATAGAATTTTTAAAATGTAGGCATATTTTAAGAGCAACAGCATTTTGGAGATATGCATCAAATTGAAACAGGACTCTCATTGAGCCGAACACAACAACAGATGGAGTTTGGAAAACAAGTTTTGTATTTTGTGAGTGAGAAAACGATTCAATAAAAGGAACATAGAAACGGGACAGGAATTTGTGGAATTAAATGTTTTAATTGAAATAATGAGAGTTATTTTTCGCACAAATGTTGTTATCCAAGGAAGATGGTAGTTAGCCGCGTCCTTTATGGAAACTTAGTTAACAAAAATTAGTTTTACAGCAAAAACTGTTTACAAAACAACATGTTTTTATCTTAATGGTAATGCAGATTGTATGTAGTTGTTATTATTTTTAAGAAAATGGTAATGCAGAGGATAAACAATGCCGATACTAGTGCATAAAAGAAAACGTCATTCCAAAGATGTAAGTTCCAATTTTAATTTTTATAATTTCCATCGCAGTATAGATTGATTTGTAATTTACCAAGTTAAAAAGTATCGGTCGGTTTAGCCGACAGATGTATACCCTTAGTCAATTTTCGATCATTTAAATATAATTTGGCTTATGTTATGATCATTCAAATTGTTGACCCCCATTGGAGTAGGCTCCGAAGGAATGGACAAATATTGTCCATTTCGTATCGGACCTTAAAAAAAATATGATAAAAATATTGCTGCAAAAACTGCAACAAAGTCAAACGCCATAATTTTTACATTTTTATACCCTACACCACAAGGTGGTCAGGGTATTATGTCTTTGTACATTTGTTTGTAACAGGCAAAAGGGAACGAGATAGACCCATAGCTCCTTTTGATGATCTGCATAGAATCATATTCTGAGTCGATTTATGCATGTCCGTCCGTCGGTCTGTCCATGTATTTTTGTAAACAAAGTACAGTTCGCATTTATTGTCCTATCCAGATGAAATTTTGCACAAATCGTTTATTTGGCCCAAGGACGAACCTTATTGAAATTGGAGATAATCGGTCAAAATTTAGATATAGCTCCCATATATATCTTCGTCCGATTTGCTTTTTATTGTGCACCAAACGTGTAATATCAAGCCGAATGGTAAGGAATTTTGCACATACAACCAGATTAGGCCTGAAAATAAGTATGCCAAATTTTATCGAAATTGGTTCAGGTATAGCTATAGCTCCAATATATACTGTTCATCCGATTTGTTATTTTTGCCCTCCGCAGCCGTAATATGCACTCTGTAACAACAATATTTTGGGAAATATATCAAATACAACTCAGAAATACATTTGCTAAATTTTATCGAGATCGGTTCAGATTTGGATATAGCTCCCATATATAACTTCGTCCGATTTACCTTTTATTGTGCACCAAACGTCTAATATTTGTCCAAATGGGATTGAGTTTGGCACTTACGACCGAATTGAGTCTAGAAGCTAGTATGTCAAATTTGGTGAAGATCGGTACAGATATAGCTATAGATCCCACATATATTCTTTACCCGATTTGTTATATTTTTTACCCACAACCTTAATATGCACTCCGTAACGACGATTTTCAGGAAAATATATCAAATACAGCTCAATATCTTTGCCAAATTTTATCGAGATCGGTTCCGATTTGGGTATAGTTCCCATATATATCTTTTTCCGATTTCAAGTTAATCGTGCACCAAATGGGTAATACAAGTCCGAATTTAAAAGATACAAATGCTTCGGCATATTCAGTCCTTTGAACTTTAAATTATAATCATAGCGTGTATAAACTTTTAATTGTTATGCGGAGCTCTACTAAATTAGCAAAGTGGTGTAGGGTATCATAAAGTCGGGCCCGCCCGACTTTAAGACTTTCTTTACTGTTTTTTTTTTTATTTTATTGAATGAAAGCAAAAAATGTCGGAAATAGCATCAAATTCTAGAATGAATTTAGATTTGTTCGAATTGGTCACCTTTGGCACGAATTATAGCCTTCAAACGGCCAATGAAACCGCCACACGCTGCCTGAACGTTGCTCAGCGGTATTTTGGCCCATTCCGGCAAAGCGCTTGCTTGAGGTGATCGACACTTTGGTATTTTTTAGTGTCAACCTTGCTTTCCAAAATACACAGACACAATGGATTGTCTGTGGAGTGAGGAACCCATTTTGTAACCATTCTTGGGTGGCGCGTGCTGAGTGCGATGGTGCAGAGTCCTGTTGGAATGTCTAAGTTCAGCGGCCAAAATGTTAGCGTGCCCAAGGCTTCAATATACCCTCCACAATATTTTCGCGATAACATTCGGCATTTATTCTCATTCGTTCTCAATAACAGCTGCTGGAAAGTTCATATACCGAATAGCACTTTACCATTTTTACATTTTTCCATACTGCTTTTGTTATCTAATTGTTCGATTAGCTGTAACCAAGCCTTACATCCGATTTTCTTTTGAAAATGTAGCAATAACATTACTGCACGTTTTTTGCCAATTTTATGAGTTATTATTCGAGGAACATGAACAGTTCATAAGAGGTAGGTAGGTATATTTGTTGATGTGTAGTGCAATCAAAAGTTACAGTGCCAATTCGAATTTCGTTAGAATTTTATTCAACACAAAAAATGTTAAAATTCCAAAAGTCAATGATTTCACGTAGAGCCCGTTCAAAAGGAAAAAATCTAAGAACGTACTATTTTTCCAAAAAAGACTGGTATAAAATTCGCACTCGTCGGGCATTCAGGCGGTAGTAAAACGAGCAAATCTGGGTCTGTTCGTTACTGATGAATAAATCTTTTGGACGAATGTAACGATATGTTTTGAAACGAACCACAAAGTGTCCACTGTGCAACCCCATCCATCCATCTCCACATGATGCCTTAGGCTGATGTCAATTTCCATTAGGTGGATTTAGAAGATTTACTGAATATGTCGGCAAAAAGTGATGAGCTGTTGCTCCATACAATTTTTAGCCCAGAGGTGAAGGGTTTGGTTAAGTAAAATCCTCGCAAGTTATACTACAACATTATAACTTAGAGTAGAGTAAATTCCAATTCGTATTAGGTATTATTAAGTTTACGGTTCTTTTTATGGCATGTCTACGTTTGAAAAAAATGTATGTCTCAGAAGTTATTGCACAGACAAGCGAAAAAAGAGAAATGAATAAACCAACAAATGAATGCCAATGCTATCCTACTAGCCAGCCATCACAACAGAATGTGCGATTATGGTAAAGCACAGCAATTTCGAGGCAGACAGATATTAACTGTCATTACATATATTTCATTGGCAAGATGACTGCCATTACGACAACTGTCATTTGCAAAGCACAGTGACATAGAACTTAACCAAGGAAACAATAGCATTTGTACAATGGGATGTGGAAAGAAAAAATATTAGCGTGAAAACACACAATATCTTGCTTACAAGACAAAAAAAAAAAAACAAACTTTTTAAATTTTGAAGCCAAAATTGACAATAGTTTTCGGGCGGAACAAATATTGAATCAATCTCATATTTTTATATCATTATATCTCAGTTATATGGCTACAGAGGGTTTACAGAGTGAGATGAAAAAATTGCAACCAACATCAGACTGCTGTCACTTCTACGCCACTCGTCCGACAGCTGGTAAAATTATTCCAGTGACAGCTCATTATATCGTTTACAAGCGTACAAAAGCATTTTGGTGAGAATTTTCCAGAAAAAAAGTTAAACGCGGTGGAATTCCGGCGTGATAGTGTGATTTCTTTATATTTGGCTGGAAAACCACAAGTGGCTATCGTTAGAGCACTCCAGCATTTAAATGTGAATAAATCTTTTGTGTCTCGTACCATCGCTCGTTTCCGTGATACTGGTAGGGTAGCCCGACTTCAAGAAGAAAACAGCAACATCAGCAGAAATGGTTCGAAAAGTGAAGAAGCGACTTGATCGAAACTGGCGTCGCAGGGGCCAAAAAAGGGCTCCTGAGCTGAACATATCACAATATTCCATTCAGAAAATATTGAAAAATTAGCTCGAAATTCCAACAAGTTAAAAAGCTGTAAGTTCGGCCGGGCCGAACTTTTAATACCCTCCACCATTTGGTACAAAAAAAAAAAAAAAATAATAATAAAAATAAATAAAATCCGTTAAAAATTCTGCTAAAATCTTAAAAATACCGAATGTTTATACGACGACGTGGACCTGCATAGGCAAATTTTGTAATAAGTTATTACAATATTTAAATGCGGAACGTGATGAAAAATCTGTTTATAATGTAACTAAAACCATCCCGAATATAGGGATGTACCGTTATATGGGGGCTATACGAAGACGTGGACCTGCACAGACAATTTTCTGGCATGGGCTGAAGTATCCATTACGAACGAACACATGTGAAATTTGAAACAATCCCGGTAAATAATGTCGCTAAAATCATCAAAATACCGAATATCCGGGGGTACCGTTATATGGGGGCTATATGAAGACGTGGACCTACATGGCTCATTTTTTTGACTTAGGATGTAGTATCCATTACGAACCTCAAATACCAAATTTGAAACGATTCCGGTAAACAATGTCGCTAAAATCATCAAAATACCGAATACCGGGAGGTACCGTTATATGGGGGCTATATGATAACTTGGACCTACATGGCCCATTTACGAACTTAACCTGCCTTCTGGCAAAATGTGTGCATGTGTGCAAAATTTTAGCCTTCTATCTCAATTTGTTCGAAAGATAGCGTGATTACAACAGACAACAGACAGACAGACGGACATGGCTAAATCGTCTTAGAATTTTACGCTGATCAAGAATATATATACTTTGTTGGGTCTGACATGAATATTTCGAGGAGTTACAAACGGAATGACAAAATTAATATACCCTCCATAGTATGGTGGAGGGTATAAAAAATGCGAGAAATTACACTGCAACAGAAAGAAAATAGACTCAAAAGAGCTAAAGAGTTGCTTTGCTTGGCCGATGAGCAAAGAATGGCTACAAAATGAGGTTCCTCGCTTCATTTCCAGCGCACAATGGCCACGAAAATCTCCAATCCGTTGGACTATTGTGTCTGGAGTATTTTAGAAAGCAAGGTTGGCACTAAAAAATACCAAAGTGTCGATCACCTCAAGCAAGCGCTTACCCGGGAATGGGCCAAAATACCGTAGAGCAACATTCCGGTAGCGTGTGACGGTTTCATTGGCCGTTTGAAGGCCATATTTCGTGCCAAAGGTGACCAATTCGAACAAATCTAATTTTATTCTAAAATTCGATGCTATTTCCCACATTTTTGGATTTCATTCAATACAATTAAAAAAAAAAAAAATGTAAAAATTTTGGCGTTTTACTTGGTTGCAATTTTCTTTTATTTCACCCTGTATATCATTTGATACGGCCAAAACGTACCTCAACGAAATGATAGTTTTAGTCCCTAGGTATCTTTAGACCAAATCCATTTCAGGAAATTTGAAGTTGATCTAGCGATGTCCGTCCGCCTGTCTGTCTGCTGGCAGGAGCGCACGAAAACTCTTGAAGGAAGTATCCGATTTGGTCCAAATTTGGAGCATAGTAATATTATTATCAAACATAGATCAAGTTTGGAGATGGGCAATATCGGTCCACTTTTTCTCGTGCCACCAACACAAAGGTCTAAATTCTCAAAAGGAAATCACTTCACAGAGGGAGAAAGGATAATGCGATTTTGATCCAACATTGCAAATCCTAATATATGCATCAGTGTTAGGTCAGGTGCGAAAATGGAAAATATCGATCGACTCCATCAAGTACCTATCCCCCTAAAGGGTCAAAATTAATTATAACTCTTATAAAATGTGATGTAAGAGTCTGATTGTCTTTAAATTACACACATCACAATATTTTTATTAACCTATGGTCTGGTGTGAGGATGTAATATGTCGGCACTTCTGGCACTTCCCCCACAAAAGGGTCAACATTTTGAGTATCCATGAAGTTCATAAAACGCGAAATTCACAACCGATGCTATACAGACTTGCCACATTCAAAACGATTATGAAATCCAAAATAAGCATCCCGTTCTCTTCATATTTCACTCATCCCATTATTTCTACTAACACAAGATCTGCTGTGAAGATGACCCATACCAATACAGATAAAAGTATTAGATGAAGTATGAAACTGGATTACTTCGTTCGGCTATATCAGACACCTCACGCACATTTCAACATCATCTAAAAATTATAACATATTTCATAGAAAGTGAACGATGTATCATATTTATTTAGGTCCGATTCGAAATAGACAACAATGGCCCATTCGCTCGGAACCTATTTCATAGGGGGTCAACAATTTGAACAATCATAATAGAAGTCAAAATATATTTAAATAATCGAACATTGGGTGAGGTTATACATACATCTGTCGGCAAAAACGACTCATACTTTTTCACTTGTTATATAACAAATTGCTCTTCCAAATATTCTATGTGTTTCAAATCCCATAGTGTTTCGACTTTATAATCAAGCATCTAACGTTAGCAGTTGCCGGCACATAATAAAATTATGACACAGAACGGCGAAGACGAAGAAAAACCTTGCACACACACAGTTTACAATATCTCACTGCCATAGTGACTCCCCAAATAACGTATTAGCGAAGAAATGAAGGAGCGGAGCGACCAACAGAAGTGTGGCGTTGAACTTTTGTGAAATATTATAGAATTGTTTCCATTTCGACTCACTGCCTTAACCTTAAAATATAAGCAAAATGGTATTCTAACCAGCCAGTCGTCGCCACAACCACCACCTCTACCAAATGGCAGAGGCAAAGGTAACTAAAACAACCACATTACCTCCAATTGCTTTTTTCCCGGGGTTTAAGCTTCAGATGTTTTGTGTAGAACTTTTGCTTCCTCTGCAGCTATTGTTCGTAATTTCTGCTACTCTTTACCTTGACTGATATGACATGGTGTAGAAATAGTAGCAACAGAAGACAATGGCAACTGTTTTGGAATTTGGAGAGGGTGTGACCTATGAACACCTTTGAGCCTTTTATCAGAAGACCTCTGATTTTTCTATAAAAAAAAAGCCTCTGTGTCTATTATAATGAGATCTAGAGGTCTTCTGTGAGAAACCCCTTGGGGTCCTGTGAAAAGACTCCTGAGTCATCTAGTTTCCTATAAGAAACTCGTTGATATTTTGTAGTTGGGCCCTGGGTTTTACATGAGAAGACCTATTCTTCTTCTTCTATAAAAAACATCTCGGTCTTCTATGGGAAGACATATTACTGTTCTATTATAACACCAGTTCATCTTCTATGGAGAAATTCAGTAGGCCTTCCATGGAGGAGACCAGTTGGTCTTCGACAGAAAAAAATTGTTTTCTGGGTCCTCCATTAGAAGTCCTCTGGGGTCCTCTATGAGAAGTCCTCCGGATCTTACATGAGAAGTACTCTTCTATGATAAGTCTTCCGGATCTACCATGAAAAGTACCACTTTGAATTCTAAGAAAAGACCTCCCGTTATTCAAGAAAAAAACTCCTGGGATTCTAAGAGAAATCTTCTTGGTCTTCTCAAAGAAGACCTCATAGTTTTCTTAATAAGTCTTACTGTTCTTCTTGAGGAAACCTTATGGTTCTCTATGAAGAAGACCATATCATATCCTATTAAGAAAACCTCTTGGTTGTATATAAGTTGATCTTATAAGATTTGTTGAGAAAACCTGATAGTCTTCTATGAGAAACCTTTTTGGTCATCTATGAGAAGACCTGTTGGTCTTCTATAAAAAGATCTGTTGATCTTCTATGAGAACACCTTTTGGCCTTCTATGAGAAATCCTTTTGGTCTTCTATGAGAAGATTTGTTGGTCTTCTATGGTAACACCTTTTGGCCTTTTATGAGAAATCCTTTTGGTCCTCTATTTGAAGATTTGTAGATCTTCTTTGAGAGGACCTGATGGTTTTCTATGAGAAGATATGTTGTTCTTCTATCAGAAGACCTGTTGGCCTTCTATGAGAAAACCTGATGGTCTTCTATAAGAAGGGAACACTATTTGGGCTTCTATGAGAAGAGAAGACTTTTTTGGTCTTCTATGAGAAGACCTGTTGGTCTTCTATGAGAAGTCCTGTTGGTCTTCTATGAGAACACCTTTTGGTCTACTATGAGAAGACCTTTTGGTCTTCTATGAGAAGACCAGTTGGTCTTCTATGAGAAGCCCTGTTGGTCTTCTATGAGAAGCCCTGTTGGTCTTCTATGAGAAGCCCTGTTGGTCTTCTATGAGAAGCCCTGTTGGTCTTCTATGAGAACACCTTTTGACCTTCTCTGAGAAATCCTTTTGGCCTTCTATGAGAAGACCTGCTAGTCTTCTATGAGAAGATCTGTTGTTCTTTTATCAGAAGACCTGTTGGCCTTCTATGAGAAAACGTGATGGTCTTCTATGAGAAGAGAACACCTTTTGGACTTCTATGAAAAGAGAACAGCTTTTTGGTCTTCTATGAGAAGATCTGATGGTCTTCTATGAGCAAACATGTGAGTCTTCCAAAAGAAGACCTGTTGGCCTTTTATGAGATCTGTTGGTCTTCTAGGAGAAGACCATTTTGAAAAAAAAAACCTGTTGGTCTTCTAAAATAATGTTTATATATGTTGGTCCCTTAGAATTTCATGGAAAAATCCAATGGTCTTCTATTGGAATATCCCCTGGTCTTCTATGAGAAGACAACTGGGTCTCTCATGAGAAGTCTTTTAGGAGAAAATATTTTCTGCTCCTCTTTAGGAAGTTACCTTACTGCTCTTCTATGGGAAGAGAGGCCTTTTACTCTGAGAATACCTTCAGACTTTTCCCAAATAGAAAGTTAGTTCATATTGTAGCAAAACCGATATATGTTGTGGTCCAACATTTCTCCTTGTGCATTTTTCATTGTTTATGTTTTGGGAATTGCATTACTACTTTTTGCCCTCAAGCTTAAGTCTATATTTATGACTTATAGAGTCGCTTTCGTTGTTGTCAAGTTTTTTTTTTTGCTCGTCTTTGTCAGTCCTGATGGTGATGGCGGTGCTGGTATTCTAGACTACATCTACCATCCGTGTTTAACTTTTGGCAAAAACAAAGAAAGAGGAGAAAAAGAGAGGGGTAGACGAAATAAGTATTGTCTTGCAGTTATTATTCTCTTGTTTTGTCTAAACATCTAAGCTTGTAGTAGTAACGCAGCAATACCTTTAGTGTTGTGGGTCATTCCTTAGGCGTTATTCCCTCCTCTCACATCACCCACAATACAAAGGACCCTGTCTAAGTTTTGCAAGTAGCATCAACAACAAAAACAATAGGACACGTTGGTTATACATGTTCGTTTTGTGGAGCTAAACAAAAAGCTTCTTATTGTTTTCGCTTGAAAAGTAATCAAAATGATTTTCATTTTTATTTTTGGATGGATGAACGAAGATGGTTGGTTAGCACTGTAATTTCAGGGTTATAATGATAGGGGGTATGGCATGAAATTATGGTGGGAATTATATTGGAGAAACACTGGAGGACTCATTCTGAGTTTTGGGGAAATTATTGATGGTTTTCAATGTAATAGATACTTCAAGTAGTTAGAATTTCTGTAAGTTACCTATACCGTGCCACACGAAACTGGATACTATCTCTAATTAACATATCACCCTCGTTGTATTGTTTTTCAAAATCTTGTTGTTTTAGTTACATGGAATTGTTTTTGACGATGCTAAGATGTGGATAATGTCGACACAGATGATGTTACTGCTGCTCCTGTCGTTGCTCTGTACTGGATGCTTGGAATTTATACGTTCTTTCGTAGCTCAAGCGTATCCAAGAGGTAATTTGTTTTTTTTTGCTCTTCTCCTTTGTTTTTTTCGCTTTTTTTTTTTTTTTTTTGAGAAATGTCTATCTCACAATGCTCGAGCCGACAAAAGTTATTTAAAATTTCATGGCAAGGTTGTTATGGGACGCTGATGGTGTACAGTGGTTCAAAACAGAACCAACAAAACAAAAATTCTGTAATTTGTCATAAGATTACCTTTTGCTATACAGGTTACAACTTTAAAGGATATTATGTGGAACATCCAACTCGTAATCATAATTATACCACATAGTGGTAAGAGTATTATGACTTTTTGCATTTGTTTATAACATGGAAAAGAAGCGAGATAGATCCTCACAGAATCATTTTCTGAGTCGATGTATGCATGTCAGTCCGTCCATCCGTCCCTCTGTCTTCCATTGTATTTTTTTTTGAACCAGATGCAGATCTCATTTATTATCCTAGGACGAACCATATTGAAATTGGTGAGAATCGGTTCGGGTTAATTGTCACCAAATGACCAATATCAGTCCAAATGACATGAATTTTGCACATCCGACCGAATTTAGTCTAGAAGTATGTATATCAGTATATCGGAAATGCCTTTACCAAATGTTATCGAGATGGGCTCAGATTTGGATATAGCTCCCATATATATATTCGGGTTTATTATGCAAAGAATGGCTAATGTCAGCCCAAGTGGAGAGAACTTCCGGACGGACGTTTCCAATTGGTGAACTCGGCTCCGATATACAGGGTGAGATGAAAAAACTACATCCAATATCAGACTGCTGTCATTTCTTAGCCACTCCTCCGACAGCTGTTAAAATTATTCCAGTGACAGCTCATTATATGGTTTACAAGCGTACAAAAACATTTTGGTGAGAATTTTCCCGAAAAAAAAGTTATTCGTGATGGAATTCAAGGGTGATAGTGTGATTTCTTTATATTTGGCAGGAAAACCACAAGTGGCTATCGTTAGAGCACTCCAGCATTTAAATGTGAATAAATCATTTGTGTCTCGTACCATCGCTCATTACCGTGATGCTGGTAACGTAGGCCGACGTCATGGAAGTGGACGGAAGAAAACAGCAACATCCGCAAAAATAGTTCGAATAGTAAAGAAGCGACTTGATCTACACCCGCGTAGCAGTGGCCAGTAAATGGCTCACGAGCTGAACATTTCGCAATATTCCATTTGGCAAATATTGAAAAAATGAGCTCGGGGTAAAGCCATTGAAACTGTGAAAGTGGTGACCTGCCGAATTTGGTTTTCTCCGATGAGAAAACATTCGTTGGTTTTGTAAACAACCAAAATGGTCGTGTTTACTTGCCAAAGAGGTCAGCTGAAAATTTGCAACTTGGGTTGGCCACGAGAACTCAATAGCCGCCCATGGTGATGGTGTGGGCCCCCATAATAGCCGATGATCGCTCACCGCTCTTATTAACCGACCGTTACATCAAAATAAATGCCGAATATTATCGCGAAAATATATTGGAGGGTGTATTAAAGCATTGGGCACGCAAACATTTTGGCCGCAGACCTTGGATATTTCAACAGGACTCAGCACCATCGCACTCAGGACGGGCCACCCAAGAATGGTTACAAAATGAGGTTCCTCGCTTCATTTCCTCTATGGCCACAAAAATCTCTAGATACCAATCCGTTGGACTATTGTGTCTGGAGTATTTTGGAAAGCAAGGTTGGCACTAAGAAATACCAAAGTGTCGATCACCTTAAGCTAGCGCTTCGCTGGAATGGGCCAAAATACCGCAGAGCAAAATTCGAGCACCGTGTGACGGTTTCATTGGCCGTTTGAAGGCCATAATTCGTGCCAAACGTGACCAATTCGAATAAAATCTAAACTTATTCTAAAATGTGATGCTACTTCCGAAATTTTTTTTCAATAAAATTTAAAAAAAAAATGTAAAAATTATGGCGTTCGACTTCGTTGCAGTATTTTTATCTCACCCTCACCCAAATGGCCAATATTAGCCCAAATGACCTGATTTTCTGCACATCCGACCGAATTCAGTCTAGAAGCAAGTGCATCAAATTTGGTGAAAATCGGTTCAGATATAGCCATAACTACCATAAATATGTTTAATCCGAGTTGGTCTTCAAGTCCCTCACAATCGTAATATGCACTCCACAACAATGATATTTGGTACTAGATATCTTATAGGGATCGGAAATTACTTTGTCAAAATTTTATCGAGATCGGCTCAGATTTGGATATAGTTCCCATATAAATCCGTAATCCGATTTCGGGTTTGTTATGCAAATAATGGCTAATGTCAGCCCAAATGGAGTGAATTTCGGAACGTACGTTTCGATTTGGTGGAACTTGACTCCGATATGTATTTTTTTTAATATAATCCTTCTTGAAGTGATATCATGCACCCTCACCCTATAGCATTGTTATTTAGCATTAAAAGATAAAAATGTCTTCGTCAAATTTGGTGAAAATCGATTCAGAATTGGATGTGCCTCCCAGATATTAGTTCCCTCTGAAACCAAATTATAACTGCTCAAAAAAGCCAAAGGTTGATAGGTGGTATAATCTACTTCAAATAAATTATTTTGTTACGAGAGCTCTACTAAAAATGCATAGTGGTGTAGGGTATCATATAGTCGGCCCTCGCGGTTTTTGATTTTTCCTTACTATTCATTCCCATAAATATTTTTGAGATAACAAGGACGACAAAATAGCATTATGGTTAGGAAAATCGATTTCTGAATCACTGTGCATGCGATGGTGGAATAGAAGAAGCAGTTTATAGCGGTTTGAATGCCAGAGCTCGTGTGCCAGATACTTTTTTCGGTTGTCTCCTTTTATTTCGAGAATTCTATGGAAAAAAGCTCCTTAGTTCTTAAGTCTTTGCATTTTTCACTTTGTTTTATTTTTTTTTATTATCTTTTTTTGGTGTAACTAAATTGAATGGATTATTTATAGAGTGTTTTACTTAAAAAGGATGTTACAGCAGAAGAGTGAGATGATGTGGCATTGGCTGCATGAGGAGCTGTAGTTTGATTAAAAATTTTGTGTGTTTTTTTTGTTGTTTAGCAATTTCTTGTTGTCATGGTGTTAATCTAATCGTACCTAATAAGACGCCCATGCAGGCGGGGTGTATTTCACCAAGTGTCTATTTCCAAGAAATAAACATCCTAATCTTCATCAGAAGCAGAAAAGTATTTTTGAAGAGATGTAATACAATTTCAAAATGATGAATTATAAAAGAAGAAAATGTCGTTGCCATGCTACCATGACAACAAATCGAAATTATTGTGTAAATAAATATTTAAATATTAATGAGGAAATGTAATTTTTCGCTCCTCCCGAGACTAGATTGCGTAATGCTATACATACCCTTAAATGGTCATTTAATCATCAGAATATCCACAAAATATAAAGTAAAAACGTGTCAAATACATACCTGTAAACAAAAAAGATAAATATTCATAAGTAACTACATAATTATATGAATAACGCAATGAATTAATATAAGGAAAATTTAACAAAAGCAAAATGACAATAACTTGGACTTTTAACCTTATATAAAATATTAACCATGAATAAGTAAGAAGTACATGCTACTTATTCAACGGAAATTTTAAATTTTTTAGATAGCAGAGTTCACAATCGATATCGATAAAGTTTTGTTTGGAGGGGAATACGTACACCCTGAGTTTATTAAATATGATTTTCGGTGAATGCCCCTTTTTCGCACCTAACATAAATCTTATCGAAATGTGCCAATATTAGATTTGGCTTGTGAAATAATGTTAAAAATTATGGAAAGTTCACCAGAAATTTGCTTTAATTCCAAATTTATATAAGTACAAGAAAACCAGTAAGGATAGGTCAAAAGACGACTATATGATGAGTGCCCACGGTCGATTAATACGAGTGGAGAGCGACCATCGGCTGTTATGACGGTCCACACCATCACTATGGCCGGCGCTTGAGATCTGGTGGCCAACCGAATTTGCACATTTTCAGCTGACCTCTTTGGCAGGTAAACACGATCATTTTGTTTGTTTACAAACTGCCGTACAACGAATGTTTTCTCATCGGAGAAAACCAAATTCGGCAGTTTACCACTTTCGGCCAAGCGAAGCAACTCTTTAGCTCTTTTCTTTCTGTTGCGGTGTAAGTTCTTGCACTTTTTGGAATTTCAATAGCTTTACCCCGAGTGAGTGCAACATGACTCAGCACCATCGCATTTAGCACGCGCCATCCAAGAATGGTTACAAAATGAGGTTCCTCGCTTCATTTCCAGCGCACAATGGCCACCAAACATTCGGGAAGCGTGTGACAATTTTACTGGCCGTTTGAAGGCCATAATTCGTGCCAAAAGTGACCAATTCGAACAAATCGAAACTTATTCTAAATTTTGATGGTATTTCCGACATTTTTTCTTTTATTCAATAAAATTAAAAAAAAAAAAAAAAATGTAAAAATTATGGTGTTTGACGTTGTTGCAGTTTTTTCTATCTCACCCTGCATAGGTGTCATACAAACCGCAAAACAACATATACATCTGGGAAATGATATTCAGCCACAAATGTTCTGAAAAATGTGGCTAACATAACTAGAATACCGAATATCCAGAGCTACGGCCTATGGGGGGTATAGAAAAAGGTGGACCTATTTCTGCTGCAGTGGTTTGTATCTATTGTTAACATAAAGTATCAATCAATCAAACCTTAAAAAACTTAGCAATCATTTTTAGAGGCTAGAGAAAAACGTGGACCTAAAAAGACAATGCTCAGCTACCGGAGGCAAAACTTATTAGGGACTTTAAATACCAATTTTTAAACAAATCCTTAATCTTTAAAATAATCTTTAAAATGACAAGTAAAAAAAACATTAAAGTCCGAACTTTTAATACCCTCCACATTTTTATATAAAAGTATTCGAATTCAAGTGTTTTACTTTAAACTTCATATACCAGCAGGACCGCTTGGATAATGCAGTTAAACTTATCAAAAAAAATCCATAAAGTGAGTGATGCCGTTATATGAGGCCATACCAAAACGTGAACCTCTATGGAAAATCTTCTAAAATACCAAATTTCAAACAATTATGTGGGTAAATGTGACTAGGATTATCAAAATACCGAATATAGGTGGGTATCGCTATATGTGCGCTATAGAAAACGTGGGACTAAATATTCTATGTTCTGGCATCGGCCAAGAACCCATTATGAACTACAAATAAAATTTTTTAGATAAATCCGTGAACCTACAGGGTTGAGCATATTCGACGGACCTTTGAGCCCATTCCAATCGACGAGGCTTGTCCGCCGGCAACATTCTTTGCGTCAATTGAATTTTGTACGGGAACAAATGCAAATCAATGCGAATAATCCGTTGTAAAGTGGACCGAGCCATGCCCAACTGCTGAGAACGGCGTTTTTGGGATGTTCTTGGGGACCTCTCAACACTGGCTCGTACGGCAGCGATATTCTCGGCCGATCGCCTTGGTCGACTTTTATATGGGCTCTTCGGATTAGAAAGAGCCTTACCAGTCGAAAATTTTTCGTATAAACGCTTAATGGTGTTCTTAGAAGGCGCACTTCTCACATTTTTATAATGTCTTAAAAGCACGTTGAGTTTTCACAATTGACTACTTCTGTTGAATGTAAATTTTGAACTATTTCAGAGCGCTCGCGTGGCGTGTATTGGTTCATGGTAAAAATCTGCTTGGACTGACGCTTCAAACACGGTATGTCATTAAGCGATGTGACATCTCTGTCAAAAGTTATGGCGTTGCCAGATGGGTCCGTCGAATATGGGCAACCCTGTATACATACAATGTTCCTTCACACGAGCTAGAACACATTACGAACCACAAATACCAATTTCAGGTCCAATCCGTTGAAAAATGTGGCAAAAATCAGCAAAACTCCGAATATTGCGAGGTACAGTTATATGGGGGCTATACCAAAGCCTACACACGTTACAACGTTTCGTCACGCGAAAAACCATTATGAACTACAAATACCAATTTTTCGACAAATCCGTGAAAAAATGTGGCTAAAATCATCAATATACCGAATATCGGGAGGTACCGTTATATGGGGCTATACCAAAACGTGGACCGATATATCTCATTTAACTATATTATTGGGTCTATGACGAATATTTAGGGATGTTGGAAACGGAATGACAAAGTTAATATATCCTCCTTTCCAAGGTAGAGGGTATAAAAATCATAAACATATTGATATCGCCTGACCATTACACATTTCGCTGGTATTAATAGGATTCTTAGGGTCAACCTCTTATTTATTTTAAGTTTTTAGGCTATTGAAATAAATATTTAATGGAGGGCCTTGACCTCCAGCAAGATGGTCCATGTTCTGTCATTGATCGGAGAACTTTTTCGTGTAAAACTGCTTTAATTGAATTATCCTTTTACACATTTAAACACGTTGTAATAATCATCAGTATTCACTTCTTGTCTTATCATATTCAATTATATTCAGTGATTTGGTAGCTACCATATTTTGTTTATCCATGCTAGTTTTCATTCGGATGTCAACAACAAACAAAACTAAATGTCCTCGTTGAACTAAATATAACTTTTTTTGTGATTCAACTCTCCCACAGCTAATTTTACGGATCACTTGAAGTGGTTTTTCGCTTTTTATATTATGACGTAGCTTTAAATTAAAAACATAGTTTTTTTCCTCCCATCAATCCGATATTGAAGCAACAACATTGCCTCGTGTTTTTATTTATTATATAAAAATTAGTTTTTTTTGTTGTAGTTGTTTGGCTTTTTTTCGTGTTTGAATGAAATAATGGTTTGTGTGTTGTTGCTGTTTAGTCCAGTTTATGGTTATGTTTACTGTTCGTGCTGTTGTTGCTACTGTGGTTGTTGATAGTTTCCGAATGCTACCGCACCTCACCGCACATTGTATGACGATTGCCATTGCTGTCGTTGGTTGGCTGGCTGGTTGCTTGGTTAGTTGGTTGGCGTTTGCATTGCTTGGTCACTGGGTTAATGACACAAAATGTTCAGTGATATGAAAAATTGCAATTCCTGTTTTTGGTGTGCGGCGGCGACGACGATGACGCTGACGATGATGAATGGATAGACGGAAATACAAAGCTGGTTGAGTTCCGAAATGTGAAACAGTGGACAAGAAATAAAAGCTAATTATAGAATAAACAAGTAAGCAAAGGCTATGGTTGTGCGGGCCTATATTAACATCATTATAGGCATCTTTTTATGCGATTTTTTAAATTTTATATTTTTATGGTAAGAGGGCATTCTGAATTGACAACATTTTGCGAAATCGGTCTAGCCATTCTTGAGATATAAGCATTGTAGCTAACATCCCCTTCCTTCTATACATACATTGTATATATTTCGCTATATATAACCGATATATTTACTATCGGCATCTACATAAGGGTCAGAATTGACCTGTTCGTCTATTTGGATTAAAAAATATTCGCGGTTTAATGGAAAATTTGACTTTTATTTAACACAAATGTTGTGGCCTATTTCACCGACTAAATATTACCAAATGACCATCAAAATTGGAAGGCTTCTACCCAGCCCTAAGCTCTAGCCCCATGCTAACTTCCGTGTCGGTCTATAATTGCGACCTGTAGAGCAACTGCAAAATCAGGAATTTTTTTCAGTTTTTGGTCCATTTCAACCCCTAAATATTATGCAATCATATCCAAAAGAAATAAGGTTCTATTCTGTCCCTAGCCCCACCTCCATTCTAAATTTCGTGAAGATCGGACCATAATTGCGACCTGTAGAGTGATTACAAATTAACATGGACAGACGGACGGGCATACTCAGCTCGGCGAGATTGGAAGATCAATATATACTTTCCTATGTGGGAAACCAATATTTCGTGGTGTTACACAATTTTTGGCCCAATCAAACTTATAATACCCCCAACACATAGTGTTGTAGGGTATAAAGATTGATAAAAATTTGATTAATAAAACGAAGAATTACGTTTGTGAAAGCTCGTTTGAAGACAAAGCTCAATTGCGTGCATAATGTGTCTATATTTATGATCACAGATCATAATCGTGGATTTTTAGGAATAAAAAATATTTCCTTAAAGACAAACACAGTATTAATAATGGATTTTTGGAGAATATTATTCATGGACTATCTGAGGCATATTGCGAATTTTTAGAAACATTTGTTCATGAATTTTATACTGAATTTTCAAGAAAATTTTAACGAAACACGTTAGAATAATTTAAACATAAGCTTTATTTATATAAATAATAAATTTATATAAATAATATTTTTTTTAAAACAATTGTGAATTTTTTTAATAGGGTAAGTGTACCAGTAGTCGGCACTTTTAGGCTTTTCAATATTTCAATCTTTCGATATTCTGAGTGAAATCTTGCAATTGCAGAAAAATAAAGTTGTTCAGATTCCACTTTACTTTTCGAAATAATAAACAAAATTTGAATTTGTTTTTATTAAATTGGCAAAATTTGCAATTTTACTAAAATAGTAGTTTTTTGCCAGTAGTCGGCACCATTTTCCAATGATCGGCATGTCTATTTGCCAGTAGTCGGCATATGGTATTTCAGTAAAAAAAAATATTATTTTGTATATTTTTTTATTTCAAATAATATAAAACAATGCTATATTAATAATTCACAGTTGAATTAACTAATTTAGTTTTTAAATAGTGTTTTATTTAATTATCATTCAAAACCAAATATAGGTGGAAAAGCAAGAATAATATGATTACCTTCAGTAACGTATGGATTTTCAATTAAAATAAAAATGAGATTAAAGAAAAAAGTACCTTTCTTATATTTGGAATTTGCGAATTGATCTTTTTCCTTTAGATAACCAACATTATTTTTAAATGCAACCACTATCTAAAACGTCAAATAGCTGATTTAAAAAAACCTACTTAATTAAGAAAAGTTGGTCAAAAAGCACAAATAAAAGCAACTGCCGACTCAAAACTATTTTTTTATTTGAGTAGTTTTTGGATTATTTTTTAATACATTTCTCAAGTTTTGGTGAAATAGGTCAGAAATGATATTTTTTGTAATCGGCACCCCTTACGACTACTGGCAAATCTCTTTTTTTTTTTCTGTTCCTAAAGTCGGCATTAAATAATATAAGAGAAAAATGCTTGATTATGTATGTTTTTAGTTATAAAATGATCTTTTGGCTGTTATTTACTTTAATAAAATATTTCTGATTCCAAAAGTATTGAATTTAATTTACTTAAATAGATTATTAAGTTGACGCCACCACTATATTTTTCTTTACAAACAAGCACTATCGCACACGTTGGAAGACACTCACTGACGAAAACCGTTATTCTCTCGTAATAAATGATCGGAGCTCATTGTTTTTTTTTTTTTTTTTTTTTTTACAGAAAAAGAGCAGAGAACACTGTTGACGTTTCTTTGCAATTACTTCATTATTTGGTCAATTCTATTCCTATTTGTTTAAGTTTAAATTTCAAAACTGCCGACTACTGGGACATGCCGAAGTTAGGCGCACTTACCCTATATATATATATATATATATATATATATATATATATATATATATATATATATATATATATATATATATATATATATATATATATATATGTATATATATATATATATATATATATATATATATATATATATATATATATATATATATATATATATATATATATATATATATATATATATATATATATATATATATATATATATATATATATATATATATATATATATATATATATATATATATATATATATATATATATATATATATATATATATATATATATATATATATATATATATATATATATATATATATATATATATATATATATATATATATATATATATATATATATATATATATATATATATATATATATATATATATATATATATAAAAATATGTTTTGATAATCGTAGATATGTTTTCTTTTAAATATTTTGAAAGGATTATTTTAGCTAAAATTATAGATTTTTAGTAATACTCTTTTCAACATCTTTTTTATATATTTTTAAAGTTATTAATTAGATCTGACTATAATCCTCCAAAATATTTTTTCAACGACTATTATGTCCATAAACATGAAGTTATTAAAAATATTTTTTTGAACGACCACGAGAGCTTTAACCTTGGATTGCATAAGTATATAAACCATCAAATAAATTCAAATAAGACCATCGAATTTATGTTCGGATTTTTTATAAACATTTTCTAATAGCCTTAAGAGTATTGATTTAGATATAACTCACATTTTTATAAAATCCTTTCAAAAAATTATCAAAGACTTAAAAGGGAATACTATAAATTTTCTTTATTACCAACATGACAGTTTTTAGTACTACCTGGCGCAGTTCAATTGTTTATTTTTAATAGATTATGTTTTCCAAGGACGATAGTGGCGAATTTTTAGTAGAATAATAATTCATTATAGAATATTTATATACCCTCAGCCATATCGCTACAAAGGGTGTATAGGGTGAGATGAAAAAACTGTAACTAACTTCAGACAGCTGTCATTTATAAGCCACTCGTCCGACAGCTGTTCAAATTATTCCCGTGACAGCTCATTATATTGCTTATAAGCATACAAAAGCATTTTGGTGAGAATTTTCCAGAAAAAAAAGTTATTCGTGATGGAATTCAAGCGTGATTGTGAGATTTTTTTATATTTGGCTGGAAAACCACAAGTGGCTATCGTTAGAACACTCCAGCATTTAAATGTGAACAAATATTTGTGTCTCGTAACATCGATTATTACCGTGATACTGGTAGCGTAGCCTGACGTCGGGGAAGTGGACGGAAGAAAACAGCAACATCAGCAGAAATGGTTCGAAAAGTAAAGAAGCGACTTGATCGTAAGCTGAACATATCGCAATATTTCATTCGGCAAATATTGAAAGTTAGTAAAGCCATAGAAATTTCAAAAAGTGCAAAAACTTACACCGCAACAGGAAGAAAATAGACTCAAAAGAGCTAAAGAGTTGCCATGCTTGGCCGAAAATGGTGAACTGCCGAATTTGGTTTTCTCCGATAAGAAAACATTCGTTGTCCAGCAGTTTGTTAACAAACAAAATGATCGTGTTTACTTGCCATAGAGGTCAGCTGAAAAGTGAATCTTCGGTTGGCCACAAGAACTCAAGCAGCGGCCATAGTGATGGTGTGGGCCGCCATAACAGCTGATGTTCGCTCTCCGCTCGTATTAATCGACCGTGGCATCAGAATAAATGCGAAAATATTATCGCGAAAATATTCTGGAGGGTGTATTAAAGCTTTGGACACGCAAACATTTTGGCCGCAGACCTTGGGCATTCCAACAGGACTCAGCACCATCGCACTCAGCACGCGTCACCCAAGAATGGTTACAAATTGAGGTTCGCCTCATTTCACGCGCATAATTGCCACCAAAATCTCCGGATACCAATCCGTTGGACTATTGTATCTGGAGCATTTTGGAAAGCAAAGCACTAAAAAATACCAAAGTGTGGATCACCTCAAGCAAGCGCTTCGCCGAAAATGGGTCAAAATACCGCAGAGCAACATTCAGGCAGCATGTGACGGTTTCATTGGCCGTTTGAAGTCCATAATTCGTGCCAACGATGACCAAACAAAAATCTAAACCTATCCTAAAATTTTATGCTATTTCCGACATTTTTTTTGCTTTGACTTTGTTGCTGTTTTTTTTTTATAGCACCCTATATTTGTATTATATAATCATATATTTCTTTTAATATTTTTTTCGAGTCAAAATCGTAGATTTTTGTTTTTTAAGGCTAAAAAAGACATGATCCTCGATTTTTTTTAAATATTGAGCATTTAGGATTTTCAAGGATATTTTTCAAGAATTGGGCGGGTTATATATAATCGGAATAGCAATGGATAATATTATTTTCTTCAACAATATTTTACTAAAAACAATAATTTTGGTTTGGAAGATATTTCTCCAAAGAACGTTTTAATAGTATATTTTCAGGAATTGTTATCTTGGATTTTTTATAATCGTCGGTTTTTAAGAATTTAAAAAAAAAATTAAGAGCGTTTTCATACATACGAAGAGTAATAACAGTGATTTTTTTCAAATATTTTACAAAGACACTCGGACTTATAATAGCGAATTGTTGAAAATATTTTTCAAAGACTCGCGGACTCGAGAATTTTTAAACATATAAGCCAAATAATAGATTTTAAAGGACTTTTATTTTTGTGTTTCTTATAAAACAGTGTATTTTCCTCACTGCTTTTTTTGCATGCCTACGCAAACAAATATACAAGTTTTTGGTATACCTTCAAAACGAAACTATTTTGTTTTTGGGAAAACTATTTTTGGTCGTTTTTCACTCTTAGTTCTGGAGTTTTATATGTTAACAGCCGGACGGCAGGCCGGTTGGCTTAATTATTTTCGTTTCACATTTGAGTGTCACAAAATAAAAGAAAATTTTCATTCTCTTTTGACACTAAAGCAGAAGCAGAAAAAGGATAGGCGGACGGACAAATTTATACCACATATTCTGACACCGTGTGTAGTGTTGGACATTGTTAGGGGCTTTATATTTTGCTTTTGTAGATACCAAACAAAATTATTAAAACTTTTTTCTTCTCCAGTATGGCCTCAAAAGGTTGCTGATAAAATTGTGGCGGTTAGTTATAATGAGAGGCGTGGGAAGAGGGAAGGGAGAGGAAGGTGTTGGTGGTGCCGATGGAATTTTGTGGTATTTTTGCAACCAGGAACAACTACGAGAACGAACGAGCGAACGAAACGTATGTTATATTTGTCGTTTGAGGTGTAACCTAAATTATGTAAAAAGCATCCTCTCCTCCAGGCGGGTGAAGTGAACCAGTGAAAGATATGAGAAAAGAATTTGGGTTGAGTGAAGGCGTCAAAGTTGTTGGTTTTACAGCATAACCTAATTTTCCAAATGGCCGTATGTTTGTTTGTGTAAACTCTGGGCCTTGTTTAAATAAAAATGAAGTGAATGTGAACTTTAATTAATCAGGAAATAAAATATGCTGTAGCCTATATAAACACTGGCATACTTAACGAATTGCTCTATGGGCATTAAGAGAAAGTATTTGAAATACAGGGACTTTAAATGGAAGGAAATTCACATAAATAAATAATTGGTAAAAAAGAGAATACGATTTTAGAAATTCCAAAAAGATTCTGAAATTGTAGAAATATTTATATAACAATATGCCCTCTATAATCTGAAAATGTTTGTAAATGTATTGGTTCATTGAAATAACGTCTTTAGTCCCCACGACTCTTTGAATTAAAATTTATGTGAGAGGTCCCCGGTAATTACCCTTCAAAGGTTTTAAGGGCTTGCTAAGACACTTAAAGTGAATGTAACATACTCCTGCTTTAGTCAGTGCCGAAACGTTTGAGTTCCTCGGAAATTAACCCCATAGAAATCCCTTTGAAGGTATATGTATAACTCGTATGTCCCTCGAGCCTTAGCAAGACTTCAAAGTGTCCCTAACTCCTTGGTACTTCGGATATAAAACCTTAACGAACCCACCATGAAGTGTCCGTAGCTCTTGGGTCCTTCATGACTTATATCACTGAAATATTCGAAACCTATGAATCCATCAAAAAGCTGTACGTAAGCAATACCCTTCACAGTAACTCATGTTTCTTTTTGAAAACAACCCGTTAGGAACTCCACCATGTACAGGGTGATTTTATATTTTGTTTTTTAAATTTTATTGAATGAAAGCAACGGATTGGCATGTGGCGATTTTGGTGGCCATTGTGCGCTGGAAATGAAGCGAGGTATCTAATTTTGGAACCATTCTTGGGTGGCGCGTGCTGAGTGCGATGGTGCTTAGTACTGTTGGGATGTTCTGCTGCTAAAATGATTGCGTACCCAAGGCTTTAATACACCCTCCAGAATATTTTCGCGATAATATTCGGGAGTTATTCTGATGCCACGTTCGATTAATACGAGCGAAGAGCGACCATCGGCTATTATGGCGTCCCACACTATCACCATGGGCTGCGTTTGAGTTCTGGTGGCCAATAGAAGGTGCACATTTTCAACTGACCTTTTTGACAGGTAAACACGATCATTTTGTTTGTTTACAAACTGCTAGACAACGAACGTTTTCTCATCGGAGAAAACCAAATTCGGCAGTACACCACTTTCGGTCAAGCGAAGCAACTCTGAAGCTCTTTTGAGTCTATTTTCTTTCTGTTGCGGTGTAAGTTCTTGCACTTTTTGGAATTTCAATGGCTTTACCCCGAGCTCATTTTTCAATATTTGCAGAATGAAATATTGCGATATATTCAGCTCACGAGCCAATTTCGAACCATTTCTGCTGATGTTGCTGTTTGTACTTCCTTGACGTCGGGCTACGCTGCCATTATCACGGTAACGAGCGATGGTACGACACACAAAATATTTATTCACATTTAAATGCTGGAGTGCTCTAACGATAGCCACTTGTGGCTTTCCAGCCAAATATAAAGATATCACATATCACGCTTCAATTCCATCACGAATAACTTTTTTTTTTTTTTTGGAAAATTCTCTCCAAAATGCTTTTGTACGCTTGTAAACAATATAATGAGCTGTCACTGGTATAATTTTACCAGCTGTCGAACGAGTGGCTTAAAAATGACAGCAGTCTGAAGTTGGTTGCAGTTTTTTCATCTCACCCTGTATACATAACTCTTAAGTCCGTCTTCTCTTAAAGCCCCATAAAATAATTTAATGGGTTCCTCGAAAATGACCGTAACTCTGGGTTCTCTTGTGTTTTAGCAAGCCCTTGAAATGTTCGTAATTTCTCGTTTTCCATAGGAATACATCCTGGTTCCTACGAAAATTACGCCGTATAAAACCCCTTGAAATGTCTGTACTTAAAAATATAAAGATTTCAATCCCTTCATCTTAAAAAAAACGTTTTCGGTGATGTCAGTTCTTGTGTAGGTCTCGAATGAGCTTTTACTTTAGGATCAAATCCAGAATTACCAGCCGAAAATTATGCCGGTATTTAGATAGTTTTAGGCCCATATTTTCACCAATTTGTCTAAAAATTGATATTTGTAGTTTGTTATAGGTTCCAGCTCCAGTGGCGGAACATAATACATATAGGTCCATTCTTTCGTATATCCCCCGTATAACATACCACCAACATTCGGTATTTTTATGACTTTTCCAACATTTTTCTACAGGTGCGTCTATAAAACCCCTTGAAATGTCTGCACCTCTCATCCATTAAAAATCTCTCACTCATCCCTATCGGAGGATTTTTAGAAACATTTTTGTAAGGACTATCACGGCCACAACCGAGGATTTTTTCAGAATATGTTTTATAGACTATTAGAGGGGGTTTAAGAATATTTTTCAAGGCATAAAAATTTTTGTTCATAAAACATCAAAGGATTTTCAAGAAAAATTTTATAAGGACCGCCAATTTGAAGGATTGATTGATTGAGGGTAAAAGAACATTAGAAGAAATGTGGCAAAAAACATTAAAATGCCGAATATCGGGAGGTACCGTTATATAGGGGCTACACCAACACGTGCACCTATAATTACAATGTTTCGCCACACGAACTAGGACCCATTATGACCCACAAATACCAACTTTTACACAAATCAGTAAAAAAAATGTGGCATAAATCATCAAAATACCGAATATCGGGAGGTACCTTTATATGGGGGCTATACCAAAACGTGGACTTATACATGCAATGTTTTGCCACACGCTCAGGGACCCGTTTTGACCTACAAATACCAATTTTCAGACAAATCCGTGAAAAAATGTGACATAAATCATCAAAATACCGAATATCGGTAGGTACCGTTATATGGGGGCTATACCAAAACGTGGACCTATACATGCAATGTTTTGCCACACGCTCAGGGACCCGTCATGACCTACAAATACAAAATTTAAGATAAATCCGTGAAAAAATGTGGCATAAATCATCAAAATACCGAATATCGGGAGGTACCGTTATATGGGGACTATACCAGAACGTGGACCGATATATCTCATTTTCAATACCAACCATCCTAGGGACAATACACACACTTGTGCCAAATTTCAAAGGTCTACGTCAAATAATGTGGGCTCTATCGTGATTTCAACAGACAGACAGACAGACGGACAGACAGACAGACGAACATCGCTAAATCGTCTTAGAATTTTATGCTGATTATGAATATATATACTTTATGGGATCTACGACGAATATTTAGAGGTGTTACAAACGGAATGACAAAGTTAATATACCCTCCTACCCATGGTGGAGGGTATAAAAATAGTAAAACCCTACATAAATCAAATCAAACCTCATTTTTTATTTACAATTGACCCTTTGTTATTTAAATATGTCTGTAGAAAATTTCCATCTATAGAATCCTTTTTCATTATTGAAGAAATACACTGCATGTTGGTATGTATGTTAGTACCCCTTTTGTCCCATTTTCTTTGCAATGACTTGTAAAAGTTCCACTTCTACTACTTCGACAACAGTTTATGGGTTACACAAAAAAAGTTAAGAAATAGAAAAAAGACATCAGAAAACCTACAACAAGGGCCACAACATTTGAACTTGCAAATATGTGTTTCCTGGTCATTTAACTTTTAGTTGGAACTTTATAGAATTTCCTCTTTCTCTCTAGCATAGCAAATATATCTGGGTAATAGAGTGGAAGTTGAGTGCCCATAAAACAGGGAATCCCATAAATGTTTAAACTTGCAATCACCAAGTCACAGTTTCAGTTATGGTTAACTTGACCGGTATTTTTCTTTTTTCAATGAGTGTTTATTCAAGTGAAGCTGTTTTGAAGGACACTTGAAGTTTGTTATTTTAAATGTTTTGGAGTTGCAAGAATATTTTTTGATTTGTTTTGAATTTGTCAAATATTCAATCATGTGTAGAAGTAACATTTTTGCGAAGTATGTATGTGTATAAATATTGAAGTTTTTGGTCAAGATATAGACAATATAAGAACTGCAGAGGTCAAGCCATTAGTTCCATTTAAAATATGTATTGGCAAGTTTCAATCAAAGGTCATGCAAAAAAAAAAAAAATAATAATAATAATTGTTGCAGAAACAGGAGTTTGGCAAAACTTCTCTTAAAGGCGCAGAAGCAAATCACCTTACTTGCTACTCCTAAGTAGACAGTTCAGACACAAACCGCCAATTAATCGAAAATTCGAATCAAAAATATCTAAATCAGTTTAAATTTGGGCTACAGATGTTATATGGGTTCTTCACCAAATTCTAGAAAACTTTGAATGCCAAAATATCTCATCTCTTGGCACTCTGGAATGGCAGCAGTCCAGAGGAAAATTTAGAAAATTATATTGAAGGGATTAAATTTGAATTGACCGAAGAAATAGCATCTATGACGGTCGTAAGTGCCAATTCCAATATGGGCAAATATTAGACGTTTGGTGCACAATTAAAGGTAAATCGGACGAATGGGACCTATATCCAAATCTGAACCGTTCTCGATAAAATTTAGCAAATGTATTTCTGAGCTGTATTTGATGTATTTCCCAAAATATTGTTGTTACAGAGTGCATATTACGGCTGCGGAGGACAAAAATAACAAATCGGATGAACAATATATATGGGAGCTATAGCTTTATCTGAACCGATTACGATCAAATTTGGCATACTTATTTTCAGGCCTAATTTGGTTGTATGTGCAAAATTCCATACCATTCGGACTGATATTACAGGTTTGGTGCACAATAAAAGGCAAATCGGACGAAGATATATATGGGAGCTATATCCAAATTTTGACCGATTATGTCCAATTTCAATAGGGTTCGTCCTTGGGACAAACAAATGATTTGTGCAAAATTTCATCTGGATAGGGCAATAAATGCGAACTGTACTTTGTTTACAAAAATACATGGACAGACGGACGGACGGACGGACGGACGGACATGCATAAATCGACTCAGAATGTGATTCTATGCAGATCATCAAAAGGAACTATGGGTCTATCTCGTTTCCTTTTGCCTGTTACAAACAAATGCACAAAGACATAATACCCTGACCACCTTGTGGTGTAGGGTATAAAAAAACTACAACAAAGTCAAACGCCATAGTTTTTACATTTTTTTTTTTAATTTTATTGAATGAAAGCAAAAAATGTCGGAAATCGTATCAAATTTTAGAATAAGTTTAGATTTGTTCGAATTGGCCACATTTGGCACGAATTATGGCCTTCAAACGCCCAATGAAACCGTCACACGATGCCCGAATGTTGCTCTGCGGTATTTTGGCCCATTCCCGGCGAAGCGCTTGCTGAAGTGATCGACACTTTGGTATTTTTTAGTGCCAACCTTGCCTTCCAAAATACTCCAGAACAAATAGTTTAACGGATTGGTACCCGGAGATATTGGTGGCCACTGTGCGCTAGAAATGAAGCGAGGAACCTCGTTTTGTAAAAAAAATATTTGCAAGGCTTTAATACACCCTGCAGAATATTTTCGCGATAATATTCGCCATTTATTCTGATGCCACGGTCGATTAATACGAGCGGAGAGCGACCATCGGCTGTTATGGCGGCCCAGCGCCAGAAGAAGCGCCAGCCAGAAGCGCTTGCTGAGATGATCGACACTTTGGTATTTTTTAGTGCCAACCTCCAAATACTCCAGAAAAATAGTCCAATGGATTGGTACCCGGAGATTTTGGTGGCCACTGTGCGCTGGAAATGAAGCGAGGAACCTCGTTTTGTAAAAAAAATATTTGCAAGGCTTTAATACACCCTGCAGAATATTTTCGCGATAATATTCGGCATTTATTCTGATGCCAGGGTCGATTAATACGAGCGGAGAGCGACTATCGGCTGTTATGGCGGCCCACACCACCACTATGGCCGGTGCTTGAGTTCTGGTCCACCACCATTTTCAGCCACCATTTTCAGCTGACCTCTTTGACAAGTTAACACGATCATTTTGTTTGTTAACAAACTGCTGGACAACGAATGTTTTCTTATCGGAGAAAACCAAATTCGGCAGTTCACCACTTTCGGCCAAGCATAGCAACTCTTTTGAGTCTATTTCCTTTCTGTTGCGGTGTAAGTTCTTGCACTTTTTGGAATTTCAATGGCTTTACCCCGAGCTCATTTATGAATATTTGCCAAATGTAATATTGCAATATGTTCAGCTCATGAGCCATTTTTCGACCACTGCGACGCGGATTTCCATCAACTCGCTTCTTTACCTTTCGAACCATTTCTGCTGATGTTGCTGTTTTCCTCCGTCCACTTCCTTGACGTCAGGCTACGATACCAGTATCACGGTAACGAGCGAAGGTACGAGACACAAAAGATTTATTCACATTTAAAAGCTGGAGTGCTCTAACGATAGCCACTTGTGGTTTTCCAGCCAAATATAAAGAAATCACACCGTCACACTTGAATTCCATCACGAATAACTTCTTTTCTGGAAAATTCTCACCAAAATGTTTTTGTACGCTTGTAAACCTTATAATGAGCTGTCACTGGAATAATTTTAACAGCTGTCGGAAGAGTGCTTTAGAAATGACAGCAGTCTGAATTTATTTGCAGTTTTTTCATCTCACCCTGTATAATTTACCAGCAACCTATCGATCGTCGTAAAATAAACCTTAAACAACCCATAAATGCATGACATTGACATTTAAATCCTATTTTTATTTTATGACTGTAATTTTTTCTCACTTAAAACTACCCTAAAAAGTGCTGACTGCGTGGGCGGAGGAATGAATACAAATAAAGTGTGAACATTTTAAATTCATAAAAATGTGAACTGCATGCAAAAACATTTCACTTTCTTTTGTTGATGGATTTGTTGTCGTTTTGTTTTTGTAATATGTAAAATGTAACTTAACGCACCAAGTAGCATGTGGGTCAAGTTGCCATAAACTTTTTTTGCTCTTGTAAACGTTCTGCATTTCAATGTTGATGTTTACACGCAAGTTTTCAACAACAAGGAATTCAGCTAAAGAACTATATTCAAGGAAACGTGTGAGTTGAATATGCGGACAAAAAGAAAACACTGCAAAAGCGTTTAGACGAAACCATTATAAGTAAAATGCCAGCGATAAAGATTTTTTCATTACGGATTATTAAAATGTTTTTTCCGGTACTTGACTTTGTCGAGTTGAGTTAATGGAAAATTAGTTAACCACTTACCGACTTGACATCTTAAATAAATATGAACTGTTTTAAATATTTACCTGCAAAAAAGAGGAAAAGGAAAAATTCATAATTAATAAGAGTAGAAAATTAGACTAAATCAATAAGACTTGAGTAAAAACAGGACTCTCTTCTTCTTTAGCGGCAATCGTTTACATTGTTTGATAAAATCAAATATCTAGCTTTCATGGGCAGATGTGAAGAATAATGATTCATACTTAATTATATCTTGTTGAAATCTTTTTATGAGATTAGCGATGTCCGTCCGCCCGTCCGTCTGTCTGTCTGGCTGGTGCGCACGATAACTCTCGAAAGGAGTATCCGATTTGGTCCAAACTTAGTACATCGTACTATTTTTGTCAAACTTAGATCGAGTTCGGAGATGGGCAATATCGGTCCACTCCTTCTGGTACCTCCCCCACAAAAGGTCGAAATTTTCAAAAAAAAATAATTTTTTGCACAGAAAGTGGAAGGATAATCCGATTTTGCTCCAACTTTGCACATCCTAATATTTACGTCAGTTCTAGGTCAGGTATGAGAATGGACAATATCAGTCCACTCCATTAAGTACCTCCCCCACAAATAGTCAAAATTTTGAATAATTACAACTCTCATAAAATATGATGTAAGAGTACGATTGTCTTCAAATAACACACATACCAATATTTATATAAACCCAAGGTATGGTTTTAAGAAGGAATATATCGGTCCACTCCTTCTGGTACCTCCCCCACAAATCGTCGAAATTTTCAAAAAATATATATTCTTTGCACGAAAGACAAACGATAATCTGATTTTGCTCCAAGTTTGCAAATCTTAATATTTGCGTCAGTGCTGGATCTGGTGCGAGAATGGACAGTATCGGTCCACTCCTTCTGGTATCTCCCCCACCAATGATCAAAATTTTGAATAATTACAACTCTCATAAAATGTGATGTAACATTCCGATTGTCTTCAAATTTCACACATCCCAATATTTATATTAACCCAAGGTCTGGTGTTAAGATGGAATACATCGGTTCAATTCTCCTGGTATCCCCCCCCCACAAACGTTCGAAATTTTCAAAAAATACATATTTTTTCACAGAAAGAAAAACTACGAAAAACAAAACGTTCAAAGAAGGCGAAATAAGAATCCGACTCTCTTCAAATTTCACACATACAAACATTTTTGCTAACTTAAGATCTGTTGTGAAGATGCTATATATCTGCGAAACCCTTCTTGTGTCTCACCCACAAAGAGACACAATTTTCAATACTTTTATATGTCATAAATTGCGAAACAACTCATCTAAACTCTATCTAAATATATAGATAAATATGGAAATTAAGATTTCCCATAAATTGGATATAAATGTTAGATTTTCTTATATATTCATAATACTACTTATATCATATTTATTTAGGTCCGATATGAAATGGACAATATTGCATCATTCTTTCAAAATCGACTCCTTAGATCGTCAAGAGTTTGAAAATTCATAACAGAAGTCAAAATATGTTTAAATTATCGAACATTGGCTGAGGGTATACGTCTGTCGGCAAAACCGACCGATACTTTTTTACTTGTTTGGTATTCAAAGAAAAATGCAGTTTATTGAAATAAATGAGCTGATGTTTTTTAATTAGGAGGAAGGCATGTTGTTAATAATGATGTTGATTATGCATAAAACTTTACATAACCAAATCGAACAATCGTCCCTATTCGCTCGAATACTGAATGTGGAGGAGTACCGTTATATGGGGGCAATAGGAAAACGTGGTAATGTTGTGCAACCGAAGTTGGAACACTTTACAAACTCTTAGCTTTTTAAAAAATCGGTTAGAAAATGTAAATAAAATCATCAGAATTCGACATATGGGAAGGTACAGCCTTCTATTTCAATTCGTTCGAAACATAGCGTGATTACAATAGACAGATGGATATCGCTCAATCGACTTAGAATTATTCAGTAGCTCCAAGCGAAACTCTTTAAGCTAAAATACTCGAAAGCTAAAGAAAAATTTTTATTTTTTTTATAACATCCAAAAATCAAAATTTCAGAAAAATGTTTTTTTTTTACATTTTATTAGTAAACTGTGTAATTTTTTTAAAAAGCAACAAAAAAACATGATTTCTAGACATTAATATTTTGTATGCACTCCTTTACATTTTTTAACCATTTGTAGCCTGTTTGATAAGAGTATAAAAAGTTTTTCGAAAAAGCTAGGTTCAATTTTTTTGCGATTCTTCCATGACGTATGAACAATTATATACATGACCGCACTTTATAAGCCTGGTGTTTCGGATAATTATCTTGATAAAAATAATAATCTTCGCCAAGGCCGAGGTTTTCCTTACAGAGTGGCAAAAATGTTAAGATATATAGTCTGATCCATAATATACTCAATAATCGGTCCAGGTCCAGAGGCTGAAAATGAACTCCACACCATTACTGACGCACCACCGTGATGCACTGTAGTCTTCTTTTTTCATTTGCCTTTCTCCATACATAAGGGCTGCCATCTGAACCAAAAAGGTTGAATTTGCACTCGTCCGTGAACGGCACATTCTTCCAAAATTAAAAATCTTTTGATATGTGCTCGCAATTTTAATTCTGGATTTCGCTTGCTGTCTAGCTCTTCTACCATTGTAATTCGACTTATGCAGTATATTTCTTTTCACAAATACTTTTCAGCAAGCTTCGGTGCAATCAAAAATTGATCCTTTTTGATCTGTCGTATTTTGCAATTTTTTACTTTTTCTACACATCCATCTGTTTTGAACCGTTTTATAATGTACAGAACTGTAGATCGGCTTCTATTAACAATCTCAGATACCTCACTTAACGATGTATGGTTTTTGTAATTTTTTATTACTAAATTTGTCCGAGTTGTCTTCCTATTTTTTATTTTTTTTTAATAAGTACGTCAGTAAATTACACAACACATGGAAATTTGAGATAAATTAGCCTCTAGGGACTTCCCCAAATACATTTTCCAACCAGGGTTGGGTTTTGTTCTACGACTAGTTCTAGTACCCTATACACTAAAAAAATATAGGTTTCTTCTGGTAGTGAATTTGATAACAATCATATATTGCATAGAAGAACATTGTTTGCTAAGTGTACGAGTTTCGCTAGGAGCTACTGTGGTCAGAACAAGAATACTTTGTTGGATCTGACATGAGTATTTCCACCACCATAGTATGTTGGAGGGAGGGTATAAAAAGGCCACGTTTTGAAATACCATGTTTCCCTCAACTTTCGACACGAAATTTTAAACGATTATGGTGATGGTTCTTTTACTTCCCTTAAAAGGAATCCAGGATCTCTTATCGAACAAATTTAAATCAATTTGGAAAATCATAAGGCCATTTTTCTGTAAATTCCCTAAAAGGCTAATATTTTCAATGAAATTGAATAACGTATAATTCAGAGGATGTTTCCGATTTAGACCAATTCTGATGCTAAGATTTGTATACTTATTTAATATACTTAAAGAACTTCATGGTTTAAAATAGTGCATTTATAAAAATATCAGCCAGAAAATTCCGGGACAAGAAGTGTGATAAAAAAAATGTTAAAGTGTCACAGAATATTTATTCAAAAATCGGTTCAAAAAGATTGGTTCAAGAATAATAAATTAGAAATATTGGTAAAAAACATCTAAAAAAGCAGTAAGTTCGGCCGGACCGAATTTTCATTTGCAATGAATTTGACAATTTTCAAAAAAAAAAATAAAATCAGTTAAAAACTCTGTTAAAATCATAAAAAAAAACCGAATGTTGTCGTTCTATTAGGGTCTATACGACGACGTGGACTTGTATAGGTAATTTTTGTCATAAGCCATTACAACCTTAAAAAAATCGGTGAATAATGTAGCTAAAATCATCAAAATACCGACTATCGGAAAGTACCGTTACATGGGGGCTATACGAACACATGGACCTGCACAGACAATTTTCTGTCATAGGCTGTAGTATCCATTACGAAATCATATACCAAATTTGAAACATTTCCGGTGAATAATGTCGCTAGCATCATAAATCTGTTAAAATCTTAAAAAACCGAATGTAGCCGTTATATTAGGATCTATACGACGACGTGGAACTGCACAGGCTATTTTTGTCATAAGCCATTACAACATTCAAACGCGAAACCTTAGAAAAATCGGTGAATAATGTAGCTAAAATCATCAAAATACCGACTATTGGGAAGTAACGTTACATGGGGGCGATACGAAAACATGGACCTGCACAGACAATTTTCTGTCATAGGCTTTAGTATCCATTACGAACTTCAAATACCAAATTTGACATAATTCGGATAGACAGATGAAATACTTAGCGCAGGTAGACCCAAATTTCCAATTTCGCTCCTCAAAGTTTTAGCACAAAATTTCTGGCAACGGTCTGCGTAGAATCTCCTCAGCGACATTTTCTTCCCCATTCAGGCAGTGATTTAAAATAAAGTTTAAATGTTGCTTCTGCACATTTTACTTTCGCTTGTTAATTGTCGATAAAAAATATCGAAATCGTAAAAGTTATGATATATTATTACCAACAAAAAAAAATCACGTGCTTTTAAATGTCCAGACAACCAAATCCCCCACATCCATCACTTTTCGAAAATGCCAATAATTTCCCTACCAAAAATGACTGGCTAGCGTGTCCAACCGGGCCTATTCGACAGCCAACGTAAAATACCCAACTTTTTTATTGTAGAAATTTCAAAATTTTATTTTTCACATTTAATTATTGTGCTATTGGTTGCCTGACTGGCTGGCTGTATGTCTGGTTAATGCTTTAGGTCGGAATTTCTATTTGGAAGGGGATATGTAAGTAGAACATCGGGTATCATTTAATTTTTTGTTGCTATTATTTTATTTTCCATTTTAAAAACCACAGGGGGCTCGTCTCGTCTGTTTGTTTGTTTGGATTTACGCCATTCTCTGAATTACTACCTCCTTCACCCACCCCTCTGTCTAGCCTGGTGTTGGCTTAACATAAGTTGGGGAATGAGCTGGTTGTAGTTTTTTTTTTCGTTCATTCACTTGATTCGCATTGCAAATATTCGATTGTTGTTAACCCTTTTTCTGTTGTTATTACTCCTCTGACTTTTTGCAACTTGTAAATAGGCAGAAAACAAAGTTTTTATTTTTAGAACTGTCGGCCGTATCGGCGTTTATTTCGGTATTATTCTGTCGACAACAATGTCGATAGGGTTTTTGTTTTGCAAATTTTGCCTATGGGATAACACCTAACCCTTTCGTTGCTTTAATGAATGAATATTGTTTGGTTGTGGCTGTGGCATCATCGGAAGTTACCTTCAACTTGGTGGAAGCGGCAAATGAAGCAATGATGGCGGCGGGCAAGTGGCGGTGTGTGTCGGTATGAGTATGCGGCTATACCAAAAATTAATGAAATGTTTATATAAATTATCAAAATGGCGTTGATGGCCTTTGGCAATTAGATGTAATTATGGCTATGATATTTTGGTTTAGATAAGTATTCAAGCAACCAGCAACACCAACATGACGAAGAAATATTGTTCAAATTTTGTAAATGTGTGTATGTATGTCTAATATAAAATTAATGTTGTGTTATTTAATTGTTAGCTTTTGTTCTGCGTTGTGTTTTTGACTAATTAATAGAATATTGTTGTAATTGGAATTTTTGGATAATTTAATTATCAATTCATAGCCGACAAACATATAATTTACAGGTGTAATAGCTTTGAACAAGTTCAGGAGTTGTAAATTGAGAGCAATAACTTGAAGATTAAAGTTAAATTACAACATTTGTATAAAACGGGTCGAGAAAAAGTAAATTGTGGTCTAGTTTTTTTTCTCTTCCAAGAATAGAAGACTAAAGGCTTGTTTATAAAATATTTTTCATTGCTTTCAATGTGTTCTGTACGAGCCTCTAGCCTTCTTTCGATGGAGAAACTTATGTAGATCTTATATAAATAGACAGCCATCAAAATTTCTTTTTCCAGACAACAGTTATTCTATGTAGGAAAACCAAGACCTTCGATATAAGGGTTATTTTGGTATTTAAAGAAAAAACAATTTTTATGCCCTCAGCCTTATGGCTACAGAGTTTATATATTATTTGATACGGCCAATACGTGGCTCATCGAAATTACGGATTTAGACCCTAGGTCTCTTTGGACCAAAATCGTTTCAGGACATTTGGAGTGGATCTGGAGATGTCCGTCCGTCCGGTTTTCTGTCTGGCTGGATGGTGCGCACGATAACTATCGAAGACAGTGTCTGATAAGGTCCAAACTTGGTACATCGGAATATTATTATCAAACTTAAATCAAGTTCGGAGATGGGCAATATCGGTCGACTCCATCTGGTACCTCCCCCACAAAAGGTTGAAATTTTCAAAAAAATATTTTACTGCACAGAAAGAGAAAGAATAATCCAATTTTGCTCCAACTTTGCAAATCCTAGTATTTCCATCAGTGCTATGCCAGGTGAAAATAGACAAAATTTTGAATGAGCAAAACGATCATAAAATACGAAATAATTATCCGGTTCTCTTCAAAATACACACATCGCCATATTTTTATTAACCCAAGGTCTGGTGTGATTATGGTGAATATATCGGTCCACTCTTTCTGGTACATCCCCTACAAAGGATCAACCTTTTGAATATCCATGAAGCCCATAAAACGCGAAATTAACATCCGATTCCATTCAGACTTGGCACATCTCAAAAATTTCTATTAGCACAAGATCAGTTATGAAGATGGTAGAGATCGAACCATTCCTTGACCCTCCCCAACAAAGGGTCAAATTTTGATTAACCAAAACGATTATAAAATCCGAAATAAGCATCCAACTCTCTTCATCCCATTATTTCTACTAAAACAAGATCTGCTGTAATGATGGAATGTATCGGACCACTCCTTCTGGTACCTCCCCCTCAAAGGGTCATCATTTTGAATATCAATGAAGCTCATAAAACGCGAAATTTACATCCCACTTCAGTTAGACTGGGTACATCTCAATATTTCTATAAACACAATATCTGTTGCAAAGGTGGTAGAGATCGGTCCGTTTCTTCAGGGTCAACATTTTGAATAACCAAAACTATCATTAAATCCGAAATAAGCATTCGGTTCTCTACATGCCTGTGAAAATGGGATATTTCGGAGCACTCCTTCTGGTACTTCCCCCAAAAAAGGGTTTGAAATGTTGACGAACTCTTCAACTTCAACTCTCTTCAAATTTCACACATCCAAATATTTTTGCTAACGCAAAATATGTTGTGGATGATAGATATCTGCCAACCCCTTCTGGTACCACACCCACTAAGGGTCACAATTTCCAATACTTGTATGCCATAACTTGTGAAGCATGTCGACGATCCTATAAAATTGCTATATCTAAATATTTCTCCTAGGTAATTTATCGGAATTTATGATTTCGTAAAGAATTGGATATAAATGTTCCATTTCCTTTAAATTTGGCACATACTGCCATATCAGATACCTCACGCAAATGTCCACATTTTCCAAAAATTTGCACATATGTCTTATAAACTATATGAAGTAGACCATGTAGCCCAAATATGGCACGTTGTAATATTTATACCAGACTTAGGTTAGGTACCAATAGGACAATATAGGTCCACTCCTTCACGTACCTACCCCACGAAGGATCAACAATTGGAATAATCATAACTCAAGGCTGGAGGTGTGCATCTGCCGGCAAAACCGACTGATACTATTTAGCTTGATATCGGATAAATGAAAATGCAGACCTGGGGCTGTAGTACCCATTCGACATTTGAAACAGTTCCGTTGAATAATATCGCTAAGATCATAAAAATACCAAACATTTAGAGGTAACGTTATATGGGGGCTATACGCAGACGTAGACATGCATACGAAATTCTAAGGCATAGGAAACTTAGAAAACGAAATTTGAAACAAATCGGGTGAATAATGTCGTTAAAATAATAAAAATACCGAATTTTGGTAGCGATATCTCGGGGTTATACGAAAACGTGGACCAATATGGGCCATTTACGAACATAACCTGGCAAAATACACATATGTGTAAAATTTTAGCCTTCTATCTCAATTTGTTCCAAAGATAGCGGTTTATAACAGATAGACACACACAGACAGACGCTAAATCGTCTTAGAATTTTAAGCTGATCCAGAATATATTTACATTGTATGGTCGGGCTATCATGAATATTTCGAGGAGTTACAAACGGAATGACAAAGCTAGTATACCCTCCATAGAATGGTGGAGGGCATAAAAACATGAACCAATGAACTGCCACAGGAGGTAGAGCCCATTATGAGTTCTAAGTACCGAATTTTAATCAATTCGGTTAGAAATATTATTGAAATCATCAGAATACCAAATATTAGGAGGTGCAGATATATGGGGGATGTAGGAAAACCTGGACCTATATGTACAATGGCCTATTGACAAAATACTAAATCTTAGCCTTCTAACCCAATTCGTTCGAAAGATAGCGTGATTACAGCAGAGAGACGGCGAACATCGCTAAACCGACCTAAAATTTAACGGTGATCAAGAAGATGAGTTGCAAAGGGAATGACAAATTTAAACTTTCCTATATATTTTAAAAAAAATCTATACAAAATATAAATACTTTTTTACCAAATTGTAAATACCTTTCAAATCTTAGTCCTTCTAATAAACTATAAATTACCTGAAATGAAAAGAAGAAAGAGAATTTTGTTAAATGACTGTAAACTAATATTTATGGAGAAAGTACAAAAAACTAAGTTAATTTATAAAATTTACTATTACAAATCACAGATTTCTTAAGCCTTGTAGCAAAGTAAAAAAGTGGTTGCAATTTATGGTCGGAATAAAAAGTGCTACCGATGGCAATAAAACGTAGGAACGCAAGGTAACAATCCAACTGATAGACCGGTTTTAAAATAATCACATAAAATTCTCTGGAGAATATTAAATATTAATGAAGGGACAGAGAGACTGAGATACAGCATCACAATACCCAGGCAATGATGAATTGGTGGATAAAATACAAGTCTAACAAAAAATTAAAATAAAATAAACTACAAAAGAAGAATAACACACACACACAACCTAGCAACACTTGCAGAGATGACGACAATACGTTACATGCATACATACATAAAAAAATATGTATGTAGGTGTGGGTGTGTGAGCGTGTTTAAAAGGATATCACATCATGTGAAATCAAATGCCAAAGGAGATGACGATGATGAATAAAATCAACAGCAAGAGAAGAAAGGAGGCTGCTGAAACTTATGCCGTTGTTGCTGTTGTTGTTAAAACAATATTTTGCGAGTCGCAGAATAATTGTAACGAAAAACAGGAGAGTAAGAGAATAGCGACAACAAACCAATAAACAAAAGGTGAAAACGGGGGAGCGACGTACCATAAAAATAACCCTTAAAAAAGTAAACACCTATACAGAAATCGATTAAGCGAAAGAGTGTATACAAATCAGGATAATAAATATATGCAAAAACAACAACAGGATAACAGATGAACACATTTGAATTAATGCAGGCACCAACGAAATTTTACAGTTATGGCGACATTTAGGATTTCCCCTGGAAATATTATGGCCATGATACCGGGAAAAATATTCGCATAAACCGGTTCTAAGAAAAGAAGGTGCCAGGAGAGAAAATATATTCCGAAATCAAATGAAATTAAAGAACCCGAATATATATTTTAATAATATCCGTCAAATATAAAAATTTAGCTAAATGTCTCTTCGTGGAATTTATAATAAGCAATTGAGTGGTTTTAAAAAAGAGCACAAAACAAGAAACAATAAAAGTGACACAAAAAGACATTTGATAGCCCAGAAAGACAAAATAAAAAATGAATATGGCAACCATCCATCAGAAAGAAGGACAATTGCAGAATAGTCGATTGCATCCTGATTTCAGCCGTAAGAAAAATTTTACGAAAATCAACAGCAAAGAAAACATGAGTAAAAAGGATTCGAAGATTATAAACCACAAACAATGAAGGACTGTGCCGGTTAGATGTAGTCTCTCACAATAAACACTAGTTTTTCTAGTTTTTTTTAGTTTTTTTTTTCAATATAGGCATTTATTCTAGCTAATCCAAAGGGGATTGCCAAGATTTATTTTTGGTTTGTTTTTATTATGCTGCTTGCAACTTGCCACCGTTTGACTTTAAAAATAAGTAGATTTTGGATAATTATTCATGTTTGGTAATATTGTTTTTGATTGCACTAGAACTTGAACAAATCTCAGATTTCACACCACATACGAGGGCGGTTCGGAAACTTCTTAGCCTAGCACAAAAAGCGCGGCATAAACAGGAAAAATTAGGTGTTTTGGAAACTTCCAACTCTGTTATGAACACATGTTAAATTTTGTTTCGATCCTGCAACTCCTTCATATAGAAACAGGTGTTCAAAACGACGCATAAATTTTATGCAGAGTGAGATGAAAAAAATACAACCAACTTCAGACTGCTGTCATTTCTACGCCATTCGTCCGACAGTTGTTAAAATTATTCCATTGACATTTTGGTGAGAATTTTCCAGAAAAAAAATTATTCGTGATGGAATTCAAGCGTGATTTCTTTATATTTGGCTGGAAAACCAGAAGTGGCTATCGTTAGAGCACTCCAGCATTTAAATGTGAGTAAATCTTTTGTGTATCGCACCATCCCTCGTTACCGTGATACTGGTACCGTAGCCCGACGTCAAGGAAGTGGACGGAAGAAAACAGCAACACCAGCAGGAATGGTTCGAAAAATAAAGAAGCGACTTGATCGAAACCCGCGTCGCCGTGGCCGAAAAATGGCTCCTGAGCTGTACATATCGCAATGTTCCAAATATTGAAAAATTAGCTCGGGGTAAACCATTGAAATTCCAAGAAGTGTAAGAACTTACACTCCAACGGAAAGAAAATAGACTCAAAAGAGCTAAAGAGTTGCTTCGCTTAGCCAGCAGTTTGTAAACAAAACAAAAAAATGATCGTGTTTACTTGTCAAAGAGGTCAGCTAAAAATGTGCACCTTCGGTTGGCCACCAGAAATTAAGCGCCGGCCAAGGTGATGGTGTGGGCCGCCATAATTGCCGATGGTCACTCTCTGCTTGTATTAGTCGACCGTGGCATCAGAATAAATGCCGAATATTATCGCGAAAATATTTTGGAGGGTGTATTAAAGCCTTGGGCACGAAAACATTTTGGCCGCAGACCTTGGTCAGCATTATCGCGCCTAGCACGCGCCATCCAAGACAGCAACATTTCATTTCCACTATGTTCACCAAAATCTCTCGATACCAATTCGTTAGACTATTGTGTCCGGAAAGTAAAGTTGGCACAAAAAAAATACCAAAGTATCGATCACCTCAAGCAATCGATTCGCCGGGAATGGGCCAAAATACCACAGAGCAACATTCAGGCAGCGTGTTACGGTTTCATTGGCCGTTTGAAGGCCATAATTCGTGCCAAAAGTGACCAATTCGAACAAATTAAACTAAACGTATTCTAAAATTTGATACTATTTCCGAAACTTTTTGCTTTAATCCATAAAAAATTAAAATAAAAATGTAAAAAGTATGGCGTTCGACTTTGTTGCAGGTTTTTTTATCTCACCCTGCATGTTGTTGTATATTTGCATTTGTCATACTCGTAAACTTTCACATTTGAAAAATTCATCTATTTTCCACATAAAAATTAGAATAAAAATTGGCCTTGTGCCAAAATTTATTTTCAATAGAAAGAAATAGGGGTTGCGGTGCATTTGCTGCAAAAATCTGACTTATTTAAGGTTTAAACTGCATATGCAAACATTTTTAATAAATTCACAAATCTTTCATATGCCAAATATATTTTGGCATATTCATTGGGGTTCATAGGTTTCTATTGCTTGCTAGAATCAAAAACAAGTAAAAACTAATTTAAGCTCAGCTGGGCCAAACCTTTATTATACCTGTGCGCACATAAATGTAAGGGCTAAGGTAGGCACGGTTTATATCTTCTGAGAAGCTTGTATTTAAGCTTCTCAGAAGATATAAACCGTACCTGAAACTATTTTGGTCGAAGCAATTAGTGTGAAAATTTCAAAATATTTCAAATCGGGAAATAAATTTATTTCAGAGCAGAGAATTAAGATAACGATAACCTGCAATTTTGAAAAGCAGCTGATCTATTAGGAAATTTAAATTCCAATCTTTAAACATCCATACATCCATATATTAAGGCATTGCAAACATCTTATGGTGGAGGGTGTAAAAATGCCTAAATCGATTGTTTAAAAGAAAAATGAATACGGTCTTATAGATATATCTCGAACACTCTCATACATAATGTACCCCTTAAAAGATCCTTGTCTTAGTTGCTTCACATGATTGTTGATATTCAGTAAATGTTTACCTAATTCCTGGCACGATCTGCAACAGTCCTTATGTGTCGAGTATTAAAGGATACATAAATACATTACCATATGTACTGAGCCACCATCAACATAGCACTCACACATACGACGAAACGATAACATTATTTTTAGTAATACCACTAAAAAGGACGATGAACGTCGTCGTCCTCTCACATATCGTTCATATCGTCGTCGTCGTTGTCTCAACTCATATTTTTGTTTCTGTTGTCATTCTCATCGCTTCATCTCGTCGGCAAGTAGACCTGGTTGTCGGCATTTTATCTCTAAGTACTTTCAAAAGTCCTTTTCATGCGTTATAAGGACATACATACACAAACGTAAGTATTGTATGTAAGTGAACGAGGAATACTTTGACAAAACATGCCTGCAATACACCATCAAATGTTGCGTTGTGGCATGGCGCTGATGGTGGTGGTGGTGTAATTTGTTATTCTCTTATTTTTGACATTTCTTTTGCTCCGAGCTCATCCGGACAAGAAACGCCAATACAATTTTGGTGAGAGTGGCAGCAAAAACAAATACCAAAACACAGAGTCTGATGTTGGGCATATATGCAGCAGCACAAAAGTTGAAGATGAAGAAGAAAACGGTGGCGACGACAAGGATGGCTGAAAGGACGACAAACAAATTTGTTGCGAACGGGACTGGACCGGACCAAACGATTACAGACTGGCCGGACAACAGTTCGTTCATCCAAAGTTATTGGGCAAGTAGTATACATACAATACCAAAAACAACAACAACAAAATATAAACAAGGATGGTCACCAGCAACTTTTCTCAATAACTCTCGGGAGTAGAGAAAAAAGGACAAATAAAATGGGACTACCACTAAATAGCAAACGGCAACGGCGAAATCAACAACAACAGCAATTGGTGCTATATTCGACAGAAATGTATCTTAAAGTTTTTGACATAACCATGCTATACGAAGCAACTCCCAAAACAGCGCACGTTGTTTCTACACGTTTCGCACAGCTTCGTGTGTCTTTCTATTCCTGGAGAGAGGAAGAAATGAGGGAGGGCGAGCGGGTCTTGTGGTTAATGAATAGATACACATCTTGTAGCCCATAATGGCAAAGATAAAAGGACAGCCAGGAGCAATGTGGAAAATTTACCTCAATTAACCCCTAGACATTTATAATAATGTTGCGAAATAAATCAAATGTTAGAAAACGTGTACTGCAAATAAAGTGGAAAGGATTAAACGGGGGGTGATATCAAATACAAAAGTTTTTGTTTTATGAACCGATTTTAACCAATTATGAGGATTAATGAACTTTAACATATTGACAAAAAAAAGGTTATGATGTCTAAGGTTACATTCAATACTCTAAAATGGTAAAGATCCAGATTGCGAGTGAAATTTCTCTATTACGAAAATTCCCAGGAATAGATGATAATAGAAATGACATTACAAGAGTCTTACTGGTAAACAATGCCCAGCCGGAGCAGTTGAAGCTAATTTTATATTTAGCATGTATCGTAGGTCACTTATGATGCGTAGGTGTATGTAAAGGTTGGGTTTTTGGAGTTAAGTTCTAAAAATACAACAAGTAAAAAAGCTGTAAGTTCGGCCGTGACGATCTTTGAATAGCCTCCACCATTTGGAACGAATTTGGCAATTTTCAAAAAAAAAAAAAAAAAAAATATCATCCGTTAAAATTTGTTAAAATCTTAAAAATACCGAATGTAGCCTAGCCGTTATATTGGGGTCTATACGATGACGTGGACCTGCATAAACAACTTTTGTCATAAGCTATTAGAATAATAAAATGCGAAACTTGAAAAAAAATCGATGAATAATGTAGCTAAAATCATCAAAATACCGAATATTGGGAGGCGTGGACCTGCACAGACTATTTTCTGTCATAGGCTGTTACGAACTTCAAATACTACATTTTAAAAAATTCCGGTGAATAATGTCGCTAAAATCATTAAAATACCGAATATCTGGAGGTACCGTTGTATGGGGGCTATACGAAGACCTGGACCTGCACAGACTATTTTCTGTCATAGGCTGTTACGAACTTCAAATACTACATTTTAAACAATTCCGGTGAATAATGTCGCTAAAATCATTAAAATACCGAATATCTGGAGGTACCGTTGTATGGGGGCTATACGAAGACCTGGACCTGCACAGAAAATTTTCTGTCATAGGCCGTAGTCTCCATTACGAATTTAAAATATCAAATTTGAAACATTTACCATGGATAATAATATCGCTAAAATCACCAAAGTACCGAAAATAGGGAGGTACCATTATATGAGGGCTTTACCAGAGAGGTACCATTATATAAGGGCTATACCAGAACGTGGACCTATATGGACCATTTTCAATACAAAAAGTCCTGCAGACATAATATACATTTAAGTAAAATTTTATCAACCGACTTCATTGCGTTCGGAAGCTAGAGTTATTTCCAAAGACGGACAGACGAACGGATATCGCTCAATCTACATCGAATGTTATTCTGATCAAGAAGATATATACTTTGTGGGGTCTAAAATGTATATTTCGAGGTGTTACAAACGGAATGACAAACTTTATATACCCTCCATAATATGGTGGAGAGTATGAAAAGTAAAAATGTATTTTATTTTTTATAGAATATTGAAGGCTTCTGATTATCCATCACTGTATGCTTCCAACTGCTTGATTTGTTTCACACAAAAATACTCTCATTACTCTCTTCGTTGATAGAACTACACATTTCACTGCTTCACTTTACTATTGAATATGTCACTAAGTATCTCAGTGTGGGGGTTGTGTGTCATACCTGTCTGTCACATAAAATGTCAATAGAATTTATAGTCAATGCCAAAAACCGTGCAAGGGCTCCCTCGCCATCACCCCCACGAAATTGCAATGACTTTCAACGTCATTGTCGCTGTCATTGTGAATTGTATTTTTTGGCAATTGTCATGAATATGGAAGAGTCGTTTTGGCCAACACCAAACAATTAGAATATCGCATGACTGCCGCTGTTGCTCTATAAAATATTCATTTTAAGTTTGGTTTATTTTGTCAATTTACGAGTACATTTTGCTGGCTGTTACTGTTGCTTCAGTTTTGTTGTCTGTAGTTCGATTTACAGTTAATATAAAAAATATTGCTATGAATTATTTAAATAATTGCATATAGATCTTTTTGCAAAACCTTATGCTTTAAAGTGTAGACAAAAATTAAATGTAATGTTCAAAAAAAAAAAAAAAAAAAAAAAAAAAACATCCTTATTAAAAACGAGTTAATTCAACTGCAATGTACAGTATTGTATGTCCACAACATAATAAAGGCATAGTTATTCTTAGGGCGTTGGGGCGATGAGAAAACATCTGTTTTCCAGCATTTTGTAAAGAAACAAAATGATCGTGTTTACTTGCCAAAGAGTCAGCTGAAAATGCGCACCTTCGGTTGGCCACCAGAACTCAAGCGCCGGCCATGGTGATGGTGTGGGCCGCCATAACAGCCGATGGTCGCTCTCCACTCGTATTAATCGACCGTGGCATCTGAATAAATGCGGAATATTATAGCGAAAATATTCTGGAGGGTGTATTTAAGCCTTGGGCATGCAAACATTTTGCAGACCTTGGACATTCCAACAGGACTCAGCACGCGCCACCCAAGAGTGGTTACAAAATGAGGTTCCTCGCTTCATTTCCAGCGCACAATGGCCACCAAAATCTCCAGATACCAATCCGTTGGACTATTGTGTCTGTAGTATTTTGAAAAGCAAGGTTGGCACTAAAAAATACCAAAGTTTCGATCACCCCAAGCAAGCACTTCGTCGGGAATGGGCCAAAATACCGCAAAGCAACATTCGGGCAGCGTTCGAACAAATCTAAACTTATTCTAAAATTTGATGCTGTTTCCGACATTTTTTTGCTTTTACTTAATAAAATTTAAAAACAAAAATGTAAAAATTATGGATTTTGACTTTGTTGCACTTTTTTTATCTCACCTGTATCTGTATACTAAAAACACATTTAAAAAATCACTATAAGACAACAAAGAAAACGAAATCTCTATTTTCCCTGCATGTAAAAACAAGTTAAAAAGTATCACTCGATTTTGCCTCAGCCAATGTTTGATTATTTAAATATATTTTGACTTCTATTATGATAATTCAAATGGTTAACCCTCTATGGAATAGGTTCCGATGGAACAAGATTGACTATTTCGTATCGGACCTAAAAAATATATATATATAAATATTAAATACTTTATATGAGATATGTGATAATTTGTAGAAAATGTTAAAATGTGCGTGAGGTATAAGATATAGTCGACCGAAGTGTTCGATTTTCATACTTCATCTAATATAGATAAAAATATTGGTATGGGCAAAATTTGTAGAAAATTGGACATAAATCAATTTTATGCGAAATCATAAATTCATCTCAGGTTTCTGGTTGAGAGAAATATTTAGATATAGCAAGTTCTAAAGAATCACTGACTGAAAAAGTTATAACAGTTAAAATTGTTGAATATTGTGACCTTTTGTGGGTGAGGTACCACAAGGGGTTCGCAGATATATATTTTATTCAAAACAGATATAGTGTTTGCACAAGGTTTGTGTGTGTGAAATTTGAAGAGAGTTGAATGCTTATTTCGCTTTCTTTCAAGGTTTTGCTTTTCAATATCTTGTAGCAGGAGAAATGGTCCGAACTCTAATCTATCCTTATAACAGACCTTGTGTTGATGGAAATATTGAGATGCACCAAGTCTGAATGAAATCGGATGTTAATTTCGCGATTTATGAGCTTCATGGATATTCAAAATTGTGACCCTTTGTGGGTGAGAAACCAGAAGGAGTGGATCGATATAATCAATTTTCACGCCAGATCGTGGGTAAATAAAAATATTGCGATGTGTGTAACTTGAAGACAATTAAAGACTTACATCATATTTTAAAGTTATAATTGTTCAAAACGTTGAAAATTATATTCAAAACTGACTAAAACAGAAAAGTATGTCCTTTTTACTGTTAATTTAACACGTATGCCCAATCCGACTCAAAATTTCCCTTCATACTTAATTTTGAAAATAAAGTGTCAAAGTTAGAATTATTCTAGATCAAATTTAATTGTAAGTATCTGAACAAAAGAAATTTGTATACTTATTTTGTATCATTACAAAAAGAATAAATTTAAAAAAATCTTGTTTTTTTTTTCAAAAAACTCAGCACTTTTTGCCGGTTCGCTGCAAATATTCTTTTAATTTTACAGTACAATAGCCAGTGTGGGCTATGGAAAATGCCAAGTAAACCTGACAGTACACGTTTTTTTTTAGATTAAAACCCCAAAAGATTATGGGTTTCTTAGGCTAAGTATTGTTAAGGCCCTATATAGTTTTGACCGTAAACAAAAGAACACTTTTAGTATGAGATATATTTCGCAATATGTAGAATTAAGCCGTGAAATTTAATAGAGATATTCGGATTACATCCAGAATCACTGGTACAGAAAATAGGTCATATCGGTCCTTTTTGTTTGGAATTTTCCCCTTGTAAGCATAACTCCGATTTGAAGTATTTTTATACCCTCCACCTCGGAAACAAGGGTATATTAAATTTGTCATTCCGTGTGTAACACCTCTAAATATTCGTCAAACACCCCATAACGTATATATATTAATGATCGGCATAAAATTCTATGGGATTTAACGATGTTCGTCTGTCTGTTGAAATCACGATACAGCCCGCATAATTTGACGTAGAACTTTTTGGTATAGCAGTTTGTATTTCGTATAGGATGGTTGGTATTGAAAATGAGATAGATCGGTCTACGTTTTTGGATAGTCCCCATCCCTACAGCAGTACCTCCCGATATTCGGTATTTTGATGGTTTTTAGAAACATTTTCCACCAATTGTCCATGTTGGCCAACGGTTTCCATACAACGGTTCGGTATTTGATATATAGACCGATATTCGGTATTTTGATAATCCTAATCACATTTTCACACGAAATCATGTCAAAATTGGTATTAAGACTCGCAATCTATTACGCAATCTTTGCGGTACAAAATTGTCTATATAGGCTCCCGTTTTGGTATGGTCCCCATATAATGGCTCCATTTACAATATTGTTTTTTTTTGATATTGTCTTTTAAAAAATGTGTAACCTAGATATAACCATCATATAACGAAACTTCAAATGGTGCCAATTTTAAGGATAGCCATTTTGACATGTATCTAGTTCTCATATAGTGCAGGGTATAAGAAATTCGACCGAAATAATGTCGTTTTTATACGTTTTTTAAACCATCCGCCATTTTATGGCGGGTATAATAGCTTTGTCATTCCGTTTGTTACTCCTCGAAATATCCTTAATAGACCCTAAAAAGTATATATATTCTGGATTAGCGTAAAATTCTAAGACGATCTAGCGACATCCGTCTGTCTGTTGTAATCACGCTATCTTTCGAACGAATTGATATAGAAGACTAAAATTATGCATACATGCATAGTTTACCAGTAGGCAGTAATTTTTTCATGATTTTAGCGACGTTATTTACCGGAATTATTTAAAAATTCATATTTAAAGTTTGCGATGAGTACTACAGCCCATGACAAAAATTATTGTAAGCAAGTCTACGTTTTCGTATAGCCCCCATATAACGATACCTCCCGATACTCGGTATTTAAATGATTTTAGAGACATTATTCACTGGAATTATTTCAAATTTCGTATTTGAAGTTCGTAATGGGTAATGTAGCCTATGACATGTCTTCGTATAGTTCCTCCGGATAGTCGGTATCTTGATGATTACAGCAACAATATTCAGCGGAATTGTTTCAAATTTCTTATTGGAAGATCTTAATGGTACTTCAGCATATGACAAAACATTTCGTTAGCAGGTCCACGTCTTTGTATAGTTCCCATATAACGGTTTTCATTTAAATGGTAGTTTTCGGAATTGTTTTGAAATATTTTAAGTTCCTTCCAAATGTTTTTTTTTTTTTCATTAACTAATACTTTCTTCTTCTTTGCTTTGTCGCGTTTATCATTTATTCATGACTCTGTAATCGCTGACACGAATAAAAGTCTAATATATGACCACATTTAATTGAAACAATTATTTTGTTTTTGTTCTCACAAGCAGAACTAGCTAGCTAATGCAGCACGAGCGAATGTGGTAAATGCCATTAAAATATCTACAAAAACAAAATGAATGAGTCATATTGTTGTTGTATTAACAAGTGAGGATGATGGCCCGATTATCTAGACATTGACACACTAATTGACTAAGTGAATAAATGAAATCCATAATAAAAATGGCGATGGTTAGTTATTGTGAAGGCAGCGCTAGACAATAAAGATAAAATAACAAAAAAACTATATTGGAATGTAGGAATTTTGGGGAGTAATTGAAATTCATTGGGGGGAAATTAGGTCACTATTAAGGGGGAGAGTGCCATAATATTTCTCCACCCTTCACTTTGTTTAGTCTTTGTTTTTATTCAATCTCAATTGCTCACAATAAATTGAACAAATTACAAAAGATTTACCCTACCCTACTCTCTTCTGGGCGCTTAGGGTATTCAAAAGCACAGCTGCACTTGCTATGCAGAGAAGTAAAAGTGTAAATTCATAGTAGAAAAGTAGTAGTGGTAATCCCTTTACGTGTCCTTTTGAACAATTTCCAACAATCATTTGGCTGTGAGGCACAAAAATATCTTCACAATTGGTATTCTTCTCATACTGTGTCATGGGGCAAGCCAAGGCAAGGCAAGTTCAAGGTCACAGCCAGAACTTTTTATTATTTGATGATGGTGCTGCTGTTGGTGGCAATGGAGAAAAAAGGGAACCCATTCAAGTACTTACATTTTATTCATTTCACACAGGAGTCTCAAAATACCCAGACACACCATCACCATTCCATCGGCATATTCTCGGAGGAGGACCTCTGTTTGGGGCCCCCATTTTCAATTTGTGAATGAATGGTGAGAAATGTAAAACTTATTGTTGGGATTTTTGTTCCTCAATGGTAGTTCGGAGGTTTATTTTTGCTTTTCTTTAATTTATTTGCTTGCTTTTCCTGTCTCTCCCCCCGTAAAGTAATACAGTAAAATTACAAAAGACATCAGATTGCAGCACTGAAGGTGCAGAGAACAGGGAGAATGGAATGGATAGCCCAGTTTTCCAATTGCTCCCAGTAATAATTGTTCTTGCCTTTGCTGTGAGCAACAGTTAAGGTAGCTCAAAGCGCTTGGAAATTCCGACTGCACACAATCTTTCTTGACTGTCGGTTATTAATGATGACCATCATTTCTTTGTCTCTATTCTTATTCCCATTGTTACATTGGTAGTAGAATATAAAGGAGGTGGTTTGGTTGCTCCTATCGACAAAAAAAAAAAACTTTTGGACTGTCTAGACACGACAACTTTGGCAACAAAAACAAAATAAAGTTGTTGTTTTTGCCAAGAATAAATACATATACTATATTCTGATGCAGAACAAAGGGAGTGGAATTAATGAAAACCAAGCATTTTCTTCAAAAAGACACAATGAAAATAGAAAGAAAATCTTTGGTATGTTGACAAACACTATAAATTATTCTAAAATTGGGTTATGCGAGGGATTTTATAGATACCAATTTAAGGGTTTATGCTAAAATAACAATGACAAGAACTGTTTTTTTTTTTTTTTGACAATATATTCTGAATTGATGGGAATTTTGAATATCAGTCCAGCGGTTCTTGACTTTTAAGCGGAATAATTAATATATATATATATTTTTTAACATATACAGGGTGATATAAAAAAAACTGCAACAAAGTCAAACGCCATACTTTTTACATTTTTTTTTAATTTTATTGAATGAAAGCAAAAAATTTCGGAAATAACATAAAATTTTAGAATAAATTCAGATTTGTTCGAATTGGTCACCTTTGGCACGAATTTTTACATTTTTTTAATTTTATTGATGAAAGCAAAAAATGTCGGAAATAGCATCAAATTTTAGAATTATTTTAGATTTGTTCGAATTGGTCACCTTTGGCACGAATTATGGCCTTTAAACGACCAATGAAACCGTCACACACTGCCCGAATGTTGCTCTGCGGTATTTTTTCCCGTTCTCGGCGAAGCGCTTGCTTGAGGTGATCGACACTTTGGTATTTTTTAGTGTCAACCTTGCTTTCCAAAATACTCCAGACACAATAGTCCAACGGATTGGTATCCGCAGATTTTGGTGGGCACTGTGCACTGAAAATGAAGCGAGGAACCTCATTTTGTAACCATTCTTGGGTGGCGCGTGCTGAGTGCGATGGTGCTGAGTCCTGTTGGAATATCCAAGGTCTGCGACCAAAATATTTGCGCGCCCAAGGCTTTAATACACCCTCCAGAATATTTTCGCGGTAATATTTGGCATTTATTCTGATGCCACGGTCGATTAATACGAGCGGAGAGCGACCAGCGCTTGAGTTCTGGTGGCCAACCGAAGGTGCGCATGTTCAGCTGACCTCTTTGGCAAGTAAACAGGATCATTTTTTTTGTTTACAAACTGCTGGACAACGAATGTTTTCTCATCGGAGAAAACCAAATTCGTCACTACCACATTCGGCCAAGCGAAGCAACTCTTTAGCTCTTTTGAGTCTATTATCTTCCTGTTGGGGGTCAGTTCTGCACTTTTTGAAATTTCAATGGATTTACCCCGAGCTCATTTTTCAATATTTGCCGAATGGAATATTGCGATCAGCTCACTAGCCATTTTTTGGTTTCGATCAAGTCGTTTCTTTACTTTTCGAACTATTTTTGGTGATTTTGCTGTTTTCTTCTGTCCAGTTCCTTGACGTCGGGCTACGCTACCGGTATCACGGTAACTAGCGATGGTACGAGACACAAAATATTTATTCACATTTGAATGCTGGAGTGTTCTATCGATAGCCCCATGTGGTTTTCCAGCCAAATATAAAGAAATCACACTATCATGCCTGGATTCCATACGAATAACTTTTTTTCTGGAAAAATCTCACCAAAATGCTTCTGTACGTCTGTTAACAATATAATGAGCTGTCACTGGAGTAATTTTAACAGCTGTTGGACTAGTGGCTTAGATATGACAGCAGTCTGAAATTTTTGCAGTTTTTTTCATTGTACTATTTTATTGTATTGTACTATTTTATCCCATCCATTATATTCCATATCCTGGATATCAGTATCACTGTAACGGTCAGAAGTGACCTTTTAGTGTATAATAAAAATTTGAACTATTGTGGGTGAAGGAATCAACCGATATTATTAAATCTAAATTTAATAATAAAGTTTTGATGAAATCAGATACTTAGTTCGAGAGTTATCGTGCGTTATCAGCCAACCAGACCGTCGAACAAATGTCCAAATGTCCTAAAACCGTCATCGTTCAAAACAACCTTGGGTCTAAATCCGTTATTTCGATGAGACAGGTTTTGGCCATATCAAATAATATATACCCTCTGCGGTCATATGTCGGTGTAAATTTTAGAGCATATCGATATGGTAGATTTTCAACGACAAGAATTCTAGCTAAAAATAAAACGCCTACCTCCAATATACCTCGGTAATACCAATGATTCAATTAAAACTAAATTGCTATGAACTATTTACTGCTTCGTCCTGCCTCAATTTTAATTAAGTCATAATTCATGAAATAATCTCATCGGTATTTTTTATAAATAAAGAAAAGAAAACCATGACCTGAAGAGAGAGAGAGAGAGAGAAAACCAAAGACACGGTGATAATTGATACACTACTAAACGCTATAGGAAAACAATGAACAAGCAAATCGACATCATCATCATCATCAAATCGTGAGAAAAATATTTATACGCTATCATGAATTCCTTTAAAGACTATATTAAAGAGTAGCAATTAAATTTTGATAAAAATACAATAATAAGAAAAATGAAAGGAAAGGAATGAGAAAAATCTATGCTAATGACTGAAGTTGAAAATTTTATGTTGATAATGTGGACATGACTGCGGCACACAATTATGTATGTATGGAAATAAAAAAGTGAGATAGACGTCTAGTCACACTTTGATATCCACAACTCAGACAAGACAGACAGCCGGTAGGACAGTAAAACTTCTCAAAAAAAAAGTCAAAACATCAGGTCGATAATTTGGCTAATAAAAATTTTATATGCAAACCACGTCATCATACGCTGTGGATTATCTCTCTCGCGTCTTCACCTTTTTATTGCAACTCTAGCCATACGGCAAAACGTTACAAGTTTTCCTTCCATTCTTTGAAATTCTTCAGAGTTCTTTATGTGGGCGCCGACATTTAACGACCATAAATTTCATTCTAACCAACCAACCATTCGTGGTCTTCGGGTCGGTGTAAGTGTTTTTTTCTTTTATTTGTTTTTATTCTGTCTTTTGCTCTCTTTGAATATTACCTCCTTTTTGTCGTCACATTCGTCTTCATACACTTTTTTTCTGTTGCAACAGCCATCAATTTCATGTTAAGGTTTTTATGAGTTTTAAGATTTTTTTTTTTGGGGTTTTAAACAAAGTTTACATGAAGTTATGGGATAAGATATTTATATTTTGATATTGAAGTGTTTATAGAGTGTTCGGTCACACCTTAGGAATGGTCAAGTATGTGGGTATGTACTTTTTTGTTTTGTGAGAAATTTGAATGGACGATAAATTGGTATTTACATATATAAAATGAAATTATGAAGAAACAATGCAGTATAACTTTAAATTGATGCATAAAATACTTAAATTTAAGGTTAAGAGTACATTTTTTGCTTTGACAGCGGCCACTCTTAGGTGTCAACCTGCAAAATATATCCCCAGACGTTTTTTTTGGCTTTAGAAGTTCTGGTCCAACTGAATTTGTGCTAGAGTTACAGAAAAAAACACTTGGAAAATAACACTTTTGACGTTACAAGGGGCTGTAGGAAAATGTAGACCTGTGTAGATAATTTTCCGTCATAGAATGAGGTACCCATTACGGACCCCATACATAAGATTTGAAACAATTTCATTGACCAACATGGCTTAAATCATCCAAAATACCAAATATTGGAAGCAACCATTATATGGAGGCTACAGGAAAACGAAAACCTATATAGAAAGTTCTATGCCCGAGGATGTGGAAATCGAAAAAAGCATCTAAGTTTGGTCGGGCCGAACTTTTAATACCTTTATATGGGGGCTATACGAAAACGTGGACCGACATGACCCATTTACGAACTTAACCTGCCTGCTGGTAAACTAGTCTTCTATCTCAATTCATTCGAAAGATAGCGTGATTACAACAGACAGATAGACGGACAGACAGGCGGACATCGCTAAATCGTCTTAGAAGTTTACGCTGATTCAGAATATATATACTTTTTAGCGCGTTACAAACGGAATGACAAAGCTAATATACCCCCTATAGAATGGTGGAGGGTATAAAAAATACAGGTTGAGATAAAAAAAAAAAACTGCAACAAAAACAAACGCCATAATTTGTACATTTTTTTAATTTAATTGAATGAAAGCAAAAAATTTCAGAATCAGTATAGATTTGTTCAAATTGGTCACCTTTGGCACGAATTATGGCCTTCAATCGACGAATGAAACCGTCACCCGCTGCCTGAATGTTGCTCTGCGGTATTTTGGCCCATTTTCGACGAAGCGCTTGCTTGAGGTGATCGACACTTTGGTATTTTTTAGTGCCAACCTTGCTTTTCAAAATACTCCAGACACAATAGTCCAACGCATTGGTATCCGAAGATTTTGGTGGCCATAGTGGAAATGGAGCGAGGAACCTAATTTTGTAATTTTCTTGAGTTTGCGCGTGCTGTTGCTGAGTCCTGTTGGAATGTCCAAGGTTTGCGACCAAAATTTTTGCGTGCCCAAGGCTTTTATAATATTATAATATTTCCTCGATAATATTCGGCATTTATTCTGGTGCCACGGTAAATTAATACGAGCGGAAAGCGACCATCGGTTGTTTTGGCAGCCCACACCATCATCATGGCCGGCGCTTGAGTTCCGAAGGTACACATTTTCAGCTGACCTCTTTGACAAGTAAACACGATCATTTTGTTTGTTTACAAACTGGTGAAGAACGAATGTTTTCCCATCGGAGAAATCCAAATTCGGCAATTCACCAACTTCGGCCAAGCGAAACAACTTTTTAGCTCTTTTTAATCTATTTTCTTTCCGTTGCAGTGTAAATTCTTGCCCTTTTTGGTATTTCCATGGCTTTACCCCGAGCTCGTTTTTAAATATTTGCCGAATGGAATATTGCGATATGTTCAGGTCATGAGCCATTTTTTGGCCACTACGACGTGGTTTTCGATCAAGTCACTTTTTTATTTTCGAATCATTTCTGCTGATATTGCTGTTTTCTTCCGAACACTTCCTTGACGTCGGGCTACGCCACAAGTATCACGGCAACGAGCGATGGTACGAGACACAAAAGATTTATTCACATTTAAATGCTGGAGTGTTCCACTTGTGGTATTCCAGCCAAATATAAAGAAATCACACTATAACGTTTAAATTCCATCACGAGTAACTTTTTTTCTGAAAAATTTTCACCATAATGCTTTTGTACGCTTGTAAACAATATAATGAGCTGTCACTCGAACAATTTTTACAGTCGGACGAGTGGCTTAAAAATGACAGCAGTCTGAAGTAGGATGCAGTTTTTTCATCTCACACTGTATGAAATAATAGTTTGCATTTCCACACTGTTTTACATTGTCCTTATGTCTCGTTCTTCCCAAAATTCTTACAAAAATTCAATAACCAAAAAAATAAAACTTTTTGGAAAACCCATTTGTATTCCCAACAGGTGGCAGAACGAGAACACGAAACCATGAAACAGATATAAACATTGAAAAAAGTAAAAACTTGACAAACGAGTTAAGATAATAAAATGTTAAGTTTCAGTACAACTATTGACCTCTGAACACCAACAAATGACGATGTGTCTTGCAATATCTCAAAATCAACAAACTTTTTTTATGAAACTATGTATTTTTAAGACTACCAATTCGTAACGTATACTTCTTTTTTTTTTTTTTGGAAAATACAAAAGAGTTTGCATTGAATTGTGATATGTAAATATGTATGTGAAACGTTTGGGTAAACTTTTTTAAACAATTTGGTATTGATTTTTGGAAGGACTTAGCTGTGAATGAAATATACTAATAACAGAACACATAAAGTCAAATATTAATATATTAAATATATATGCTCTTCTATATAAAGCTTCTATAGGTCTTTTGTGGGAAAAAAAATACACATACACCTTCTGCAGGTCTTTTATTAATATAACATTTCTGGATATTTTGCCATCTATCTAAGATACATACATTCAACACCATGGTTGGCAGAAGGCTTTATTTCATCATATCTTGTTTAGATCTCGTAAAGATTTAAAATCTTCCTAAGGCATTTTATATCCCTTAATGAAAGTTAACACTTCCATTATTAAAATCAGTTGGGAAAAGACAAAAGTCGGGCGGGGCCGACCTTAATTCACTAAGCATATTTAGTAGAGCTTTACATAAGAAATAAAAGTTTTTGTGGAGAATTTGTGAGAACTAAACATACCAACTCTGATTATAATTATAATTTAAAGTCCAAAGATAGTTATATATGGGAGGAGTATCCTCCTCTGAATCGATTTCTACTAAATTTGCACAGGTATTTGTGTTTTTTCAATTCGGGCTTGTATTACCCATTTGGTACACAATTAACTTGAAATCGGATCAAGATATATATGGTAGCTATCTCCAAATCTGAACCGATCTCGATGAAATTTGGCAGAGGTATTTCTTTGTAGTATTTGATATATTTCCCGGAATATCGTTACTATTACCGCTGTGTAGGACAGTTTCAACAAATCGAATGAACAATATATGTATATAGGAGCTATGGCAATATCTGAACCGATTTTCTCCAAATTTGACACACTTGTTTCTAAACTAAATTTCGTAAGTGCCAAATTGCATCCCATTTGGCCCATTTGGGCTAATATTACACGTTTGGTGCGCAATAAAAGGCAAATCAGACAAAGATATATATTGGGAGCTATATCCAAATCTGAACCGATCTCGATAAAATTTAGCAAATGCATTTCTGATTTGTATTTGAGATATTTCTCCAAATATCGTTGTTACAGAATGCATATTATGGTGCGAAGGACAGAAATAATAAATCGAATAAACATTATATATGGAAGCTATAGCTATATCTGAAAATATTTCGATCAAATTTAGCATACTTATTTCTAGGACTAATCTGGTCGTATGTGAAAAATTCAATACCATTTGGTCTGATATTACACATTTGGTGCACAATAAAAGGCAAATCGGACGAAGATATATATGCGAGCTATATCTAAATTTTGACCGATTAACTCCAATTTGAATAGGGTTCGTACTTGGGTCAAACAAATTATTTGTGTGGAGTTTTATCTGGATCGGGCAATAAATGCGACCGGTACTTTGTTTATAAAAATACACGAACAGACGGACGGACGTACATGCATAAATCGACCCAGAATGTAATTCTATGCAGACCATCAAAAGGAACTATAGGTCTATCTCGTTTCCTTTCACCTGTTGCAAACAAATGCACAAAGACATAATACCCTGATCACCTTGTGGAGTAGGGTATAAAAATCCATCAACCACTTAACCCCTTTTTAATAGCTAATAAACAACAATGTACGTCACGAAATCAACGGGCAGTTATAAACAAAACAAAGATTGGCACATAGATTAGTTTTGATATTTTCATTAGTTGCTTCTTCTTTTTCGTAAAAAAATTTTGGTGATCTACCTTTTAATAGCCGTTGCTGCCCAGCTCTTGTGTTTTTGTATTTTATTTGCTAATTTTAAACATTTCATACTTTCTCTTTTTTTATAGTTTGAAATAAAATTAATAATCATTTCATCAGCTTCATCATATACACCATAGTACAAGAAGAGAGAAAAAAATGGAAACGAAATATAAATTCGTTAAACTCTTCGATGTGCTTTTGGATTTTTTTGATGGTTTACTTCTGTCAATGGTTAAGGAATTTCCCAAAAAATTACAAATTTATATTTGCCTGTATTTGGAAGGGAACAAGAGGTTATAAAGGGTAAATGAGTAACATCGGATCTTTTATTAGCGGAATCATTTCTGGTAAATTTTGCTGGGAAAATTGGCACGAAGGGAGAGAATACAAACGATAGATAATAAAGACAGAGAAACACATCAATAACCGGTTTATTTTCTCACTGGGAATGGAAATATTTTACGATGATCATAAAAATACTCTAAACACAGTTATTAGTTTGAACATATTTAAAAATTTCAGTCAAATTGTATATCATAAAAGGCGAGATTTCGAATTTCCCCCAGCAACTAGTTCTTAGTTTCGACTTTGTGCGGTGTAATTTACAGCAAATATTTTAATGTTTACTTTGCTAGTTTTTAACATAATTAATTAACACTTGTATTATTGATAATCAAATATGGAATAGTTTTGTATATTCGCACCTGCTGTATTGAAAACAACATATGTTTGAGAAGTTTGGAATCGAAATCGTCTTTCTGAAAAAATGTGAACCGATAATAGATTTTTACAGCCACAGCTACAGAAGGAACCGCTTTAAATTAAACCTTTTCTGCAGGAAAGTGTTATAAACATAAAATAGCTAATTTGGCCCTCAAAAATTCTGAAGGTACAGTTATGAAGGCTATATGCCAAATTTTGCACCAAGATTGTACATTTCTGCCAAAAAGATACTTTAATTTGAATAAAAAAGGACGCCGGAGCTTTTTTAAATAACTCGTTAATAGCTTAGATTAATATATGATATAGCTCACTTCCAATACCTATCATTTGAGACACAATAAAAACTCATAACAGCTTCATATTTTTGGGTCAATATGAAATCAAAGATTAATTCCTCGCGGGGGAAACTAGAAAGTGGTCTATGTTAAAAATAAATTAAAAACCTGTACGGAAAAGTCATAAGACGGGCGTGGCGACTATATGATACCATACACCACTATGGATATTTATTAGAGCTCCCGTAAAAAAAAAAATTATTTGAAGTAGATTATACCACATATCAATATTTGGCTTTAGAGCAGTTTTAGTTTGGTTTCAGAGGGAACTAATATATGAAAGGCATATCCAATTCAGGATTATAGAAGGATTATATTAAAAAATATATTTCAGAGCCGAGTTCCACAGAGACGTTCATCCCGAAATTCACTCCATTTGGGCTGATATTAGGCATTATTTGCACAAGAAACCTGATATAGGTTTAAGGATATTTATTCTGATACCAAATATCATTTATTGTCACAGAGTGCGCGGAGATAAGAATGCAGTTGAATGTCAAGTCGAGGGACAAATAGCAATTTTAAGACAAATCCGTGGATAAAGTTGCCAAAAATCATCAATATACCAAATATCGGGAGGTATCGTTATGTGGCGGCTATACCAAAAAGTTTAGCGATACATCTCATGTTCAATACCAACCATTCTAGACACAATACTACGTCAAATAATGTGGGCAGTATCGTGGTTTTAACATACAGACGGACGGGTATCGTTAAATCGGCGTAGAATTTTATGCTGATCATAAAAAATTTATACTTTATGACGTCTACGACGAATATTTAGGGATGTTACAAACGGAATGACAAAGTTAATATACCCTCCTTTTCAAGGTGGAGGGTATAAGAATTATCGGCCCGTAAAAGCAGGATTTGACCCTGGGTCAAAATGGGCTTTTAGGTAAAAAATGCGGTAACTCAATTCCGTCGCCAAAGAAGAAATATTTTCCTATGTACTTCTCCAGTACTGGAGTCGAACTCGACTAAAATTTACCGTCAAATACAGACTTGGGAACAACTCTAGTTTATTAAAAACTCTCGATTTTTTGCAATTTTATCCAGAGGTAGGTATTTTTACCCTGATTCCAAGAAACCATTTTTTGGGACGGACCCGGGATCTCAGAATCTTGACCCGAAAGTCCGGGATCAAGACCCGGCATGAACCCGGATCCACTTACCCGATGTAGACAATATAGGTATCCTTTGGAAGCTTATAAAAATACTTATCCAACAAGTGGTATTTATGAGCAGTTCGAATGTTAAATTATATATATTATTATCGGGATCAGGGTAAAAATACCTATAACTGGAAAGAATTTAAAAAAATGATTTTTACTTTAATCTAATTATCTAAATTCCATTTTGCGAAATAATATTATCCAACTAGAAAATGCATTCCAATAAGGTCAAAGACATCCAACAAGGAGAATTCTAATCAGACTTTCAATTCCATGGGAAAAATTGTATGACTGTCAATAATCTTCTATGTTTCATATGAAGAGAGATGAAAACAAAGAAAAAATATTTTTTCCACGAAAACTAGTTTTTGTTTGGGAATTGTTTACATTTCCTAAAAATAACATTACGACACACAAAGATAAGTGGAGACAGCAATAAAAAAAAACACACACACACTGTTTATGGGAGACTGCTGGCCAGCCAGCCAGCCAGTGCAATTGGGAGAGAGCGAGAAACCAAATCAAAACAAATGGTGAATTTGCTATGGATTACTCACCACGCAGTACTCTCACAACCATGAGTCGAGTCGCGTGCTGAATTAAGGTACCAAACAAAAGGAGGTAAACAAAAACATTGGAGGTGCTGTCAACCAGCTGTGCAGTATGGTGGATTGTTGTCACTTTTTGATGTCAAATGTTTTGGGTGAAGAAAATACAACAAAAAGAAAAGTGTGCAATAATAATAAAATAGCACAAAATAATAAGAAACTCAATATACCTGGCCAAAAAGACAAAAGGAGAGCCAAAAGCCGTTTTTGCTGAAGATGAAGTTGTAGCAAAGAATTAGACGGCTGACAGCAATTTTGTTTTCCATGGCATTTAGCAAGACAAACACAACAATGATTGCCATTTAGTGTGAGAGACCTAATGTCTGGCACTGCTGAATGAAACATGACTTACCTGGCCGATCCAGTGACTGTCGTCGACTCATTGGCAATGTTTTCTTTCTCTTGGAGAGGTCAGCTACTTGAATAATCCCAGAAAACTATTGTTGTAGGTGTTTTTGTTGTTGAAAATGTGCAGATATATCTGCTGTAGTTTTTGCTATCGTTGCTAATAAAACTTTTTCTGGAGCAGGTGGTGGGGACAATAATGATGACGATTTTTGTTTGGTATTGAAAATTAAGTTAATTTGGTTCAACTCCGAATTTGAACTCGCCACAAATCGGAGATTTAGTTTACAAAATAGTTTTTGATGCATTCTCCTCCTTGGGCTTGCGGCGATAAACAAAGGCGGCAAAATTCACATCCAACCGAAAATATTTCATTTTATTTACAATTTGTTTTACACTCTCGGTCGGTAGACGGCACTGTTTGGTTGCACAAAGGGATACTGAATAAACTATTGCATTTTTTCTTTCACCAATTGAGGGACCAAATAAGTATCCTTTTTTTGTAGGTGGGGGGAGCCCGAGATGTTATTTCTTATTTTAAGTATACCCGCAAAAATCTGTGCTTAGACAACAAAAAGCCGACGTCGACGCACTAAGGTAATTAAACACGGTGAGTTGAGTATCGGACACATACATATACAGTTCAAGAAGAAGAAGAAACCCGCCGCCGCCGCCGTACACACAATAGACGATGATGACGAACGGAAAAACGAACACAAAAAGGTGAGTAAACACAAACACACACACGCGTAGCTACTATTGGATGGATAGCCATATACAAACGAGCGGCACTTGAAGAACGGCGGTCACTAAAGAACGAGAGAAACAACAAGAAATAAAATAGACAATGACCGAGTCTTCTTCTTCTAATGGGATTTCTGTGTTGTTTTTTTTTTCTTTTGAAATTTATTCACTTCTTTGGGAAATTTTCACATTTTTTATGATCCCAATATGAAACCGGCACTCAACATTAGTATGTCACAAATTACAGGGCGAACAATTTGTAAATAAGCCCGGAATTTTGGCAATTTCTATGCATGTTCCAATTTACACCGCCGTCTATGCAAACATTTAATTGTAGACTGTGGTGAAAATAACAAAACACAAACCACAGTGTGGTCAATTCTCAGCTCTCTTCTCACAATACTCTCCACCACCAATGTTATTGGTCTATGCATTCATTCACAATAGTCAATGGGATTTTTTTGCATTTCTCTTATGGTTGTCATTCTCAATTTGACTGGATGACTAGCTGACTGATTGCGATAGATGTATATATGGTTGTGCTGCTTTTCCCTGTACACTATTCACTCACAATAGCCCATCGATATGTATGCAGCTACTAGATTGATATTGTATTTAGATTTGTTGGCCCATAAACAAAATAAATTTTCACTAATAATCAGACATCAGTTTTTCTTTTTTATATCCAAAATTGCGCTTTACTTCACTTTTTCCATGCACTCTGAAGTTTTGTTTTTGTTATTCTCTGTTCACTTCACTGACTGCTTTTCACACACGCACACACATTACATTGCATACATTCTTCGTATACTTTCTTCTTTGTCGTCTGTTTGCTGTTGTTGTCCACTTGTCTTTGCATGTCTCATCGAGAAAACATAATTTTCTCGATATATTCCTGTAGTTTTTCAATAGTTTTCGTATATCACTTCATTGCTTGGCACTTTCCACTTGAAATTATGCGAAAAATTGGGAGGGATTTTCGCTTAAATTCCCTGGATTTCACAATTTATTTAGTAGGAACCACGAAAACCTCTCGAACGTGTTTAGGGATATGGAAATCGAATTTCGACTAATCGATTGTCGTAACAAGAACCAATAAAAAGTTGAAGTCGATTATTGCCTAGATGAAGTATCGATTATAATCGTTAATTTGATATATACATGATTACAGACCACGCCGCATTTGTGCAATATTGCAGATAAGTTATGAAAATAGCAAGCTCAAATATGTGTAATAAGAAAAAGTTGTGGTAAAACAAACAAACAAACAAAAATCGATGATGGAAAATCTACTCAAGGCCTTCCAAAGTAGAAATTATATGTATTATTGCTCAGTTTCATGGTAGAATTAAAGAAGGTAAAGTCACACAATCATATGTTTATATTTACTTTTTCCAAAATTATACATTGTATATACACATATCAGAAATGGGAACCTGTTTTCTATGCAGTAAAATTTGACAAGGTAAATGACAGAAAGTGAAGAGCATGCATGCTTATTTCAATAAGTTTGAATGTTTTCACTACGATAACTGATGTTATAACTTTTCTATAATTAAAGGAGGCATAATGTCTTGAATCAGTGTGGCATTTCTACTGAGACAGTAGTTTTACTCACTGTCTAGCATTTTAAAAGTGTTTTAATAACACTGTGCACTACAAAAAACAAAAAACAATTACGAGGAAACTCCCACTTTTCCCACTTTGGAAATTTTCGGATTAAGATTCCTCGGAATCCGTGCATTTTGTGAAAATAATGACGTCGGTAATATTCCAAGTAAGAATATGAGGAAGATTTTGGTTGAAAATTTTAACGTTCTAGCGATAGAAGAAAGTGCTCTTTTTGGTCCTTTTTTAAAATATGGTTAAAAACTTCCTTTAAACGGCATCGTAGCAAGTCAAAATATTCTACAAAATTATTTGTCACGAAATTCTACTATAGGCCCTAGAAGACGTCATGAGGGTATATCTTACCTAAGGCCAGAAATCTATGTATATTTAAAACATATTTTCGGATTAAAAAAGTAATTTTTGTGCAAAAAAATCCAACAAAGCAGCATTTTACATAGATGAAATCAAAGACAAAAATATTCTTTATCAAATTTTACTATATAAGCCACAAATGGAAAGAAATTTAAAAAGCAAATAGATGGCGTTGGCAGTGGAAAATGTGTTATGTCACGGTATCGTGACATAGCATTATGTTTTATTTTAACAGAACTGACACTTTAAAGGGTTGTTGTTGATTTTTATCGACTCAATGAACAAGGAAATGCTCTGGAATAGATTTTTGAGAGCATGTCTATCATACTTAGAGGTTTATGTCTAGCTCTTTTTCCATTGTAATTCGGTTTATGCAGTATATTTCTTATAGTTTGAGGTAACATACTTTTCGAAAATCCTTTTCAGCAATTTTTGCGAGCGTCAGTGCACTCAAAAAATGATCTTTTTTGATCTGCCGTAAAATATACTTCTCATCACTCAAGGTAAATAATTTATTATTTACCGTTTTTGACTTATTTTCTACACATCCATCTGTTTTGAACCGTTTTATGATGAACTGAACTGTAGATCGGCTTATATTAACACTTTCACTTAGCGATTTATGGTTTTTGTAGTGTTTAATTACTAAATTTCTTGTGATAAATTAGCTTTTAGGCACTTCCCCAAATACATTTGCCAACAATCACGTAAAGTTGGACGCAGTTCGAAACAGGCTTACCGTATAAATGTAAGCTGTACGTTTAGCTTTTGCATTAAAAAATTTGGCGAGTTTTAGAAAAAATGCCATTATTTTGTTAAATAAATAAAAATAGTTAACTTTTGTTCTACGACTAGTTCCAGTACTCTAAACACTAATAAAAATATAGATTTTTTTCTGGTAGTGAATTTAGTTAAATAATATAATTTTATAATTTTGTTAAATAAATAAAAATAGTAAAATTATGTTCTACGGCTAGTTCTAGTACCCTATGCACTAATAAAAATATAGATTTTTTCTGGTAGTGAATTTGATAACAAACATATTATTGCATAAAGGAAAATTGTTTGCTAAGTGTAAGAGATTAGGAGCTACTGTAATTATTAGAAGGTAGCAGCAAACACCCGCTGATTCGAATCTGTTGTAATATTAGAGTCAAATTCCATATAACGTTTCGTGTTTTACAGTGTTACCTAAAATTCGACGTTTCAAGAAATTCTAAAAATACCGCTTAAATGAGTACAATTATATTGGGGGCTACAGGAAGACGATGTCCTGCATATTTAATTCTTTCAAATATTAAATTTGAATTCCGAAATTCAAATCAAATCTCCGTGATATGAACTAATTAAATGAGTATTTAATGTTGATTATTTATCCTGATGATGCAATTCAAGTAAATGGGAAATATAAATAAAAATATTTTTTTTTATAAATAATAAGATTTTTTCCGAGCTTTAGGCCATTTTCGGATTTATTTTATTGATTACAATAATATGTTCCCAATATTTCGCAATTATCAAATTGCATCTTCAGGGGCAATATTTACATAAAATAGTCAGATTTACTTAACAGCTAATGTAGTTTTTACTACCATTGTCTGGTGTTATTATTGCACTGATTATTTCTACGTATTGCACGATCTCTTCTTTGTCAAGTGTCGATAACAATCGACACTGCTAAGTAAATCTTACTATTTTATGTAAATATTGCCCCTGAAGATGCAATTTGATAATTGCGAAATATTGGGAACATATTATTGTAATCAATAAAATAAATCCGAAAATGGCCTAAAGCTCGAAAAAATCTTATCTATATATATAAAAGGAAGTTGTGTTAGTTACTACGCTTATAACTTAAGAACCGCTGGACAGATTTTAACGATTCAAACAAATTCGGAATTGTCTCTTTTCCGAAAAGGATAATATCCAAAAAAATCGCGTAAAAATGTGATATATTAACATTTTCATTTTGACTTTTGAATTGTACAATAGTAATGTTTTATTTTGCATGATTTTTTTCCATTTTGACTTACTTTTTTCTAATGTACATTTGTAGTGTTTTTTATATTTTATTTTTGAATTCGAATATTAATACCAATTTATTTAATTGACTTGATTTCTTGAGAACTGAAATTGATGGCGGGTCACATGGAAGTGTAGTACCGAATTATGCGGTGGCGAAACGGAATAGAGGATATCGAAATAATTAAACGCGGTCACACCAAAGTTAAAAGATAATTACTTTTTCAAAATCGCTAAAAACTCACGAAAAAAAGATCTCATTGCACAAATTCTGAAATCGGGGAAAAATCGAAAAAAAAAAATTCAATGAAATCGAATTTTAAAATAATAGTACATTCTATTGACAAACTTTGTAAGGATCTTTAAACATTTGCTGTAAAAAATCAGGTAACAAGTTGAAGATTTTTACAATTTGTTATTCTTCCTTTGTCAATTTTTTCAATTTGTATTATCATATTGAATTCAGTTGATTTTTTTGAACAAAATAAAGAATAATTTTTCACTATATACAATTTTTCACCAAAATAAGTGCCTATATCGTGGTTCAGCTGGAAAATGCGGACACATTTAAATAATCAAAAATGACCGAAAAAGCCAAATGGGCCTCATCTCAAAGCGTGAACATACCTTTTTTATGTGACAATAATCCGTCCAATGAGAGATCAAAATGCAAAATTCTTTGAGAGTACAATCAGGAAAATACCAAATATAAAAGGTGCAAAATAGTAGAGCGAATGGGACTTTTATTAAGAAAATGATTTCTATCCTCCCAGAAATTCTTCCCAAACATTCAAGATACCTTAAATCGCTTTTGCAGGTCATGATATAGATCATAACTCACGGATAAGGGTACAACCCGATTTTATATCTATATATATAAATGTAAGTTGTGTTAGTTACTACGCTTATAACTTAAGAACCGCCGGATTAATTTTAACGATTCACACAAATTCGGAGTTGTCTACTCTCCGAAAAGGATAATATCCAAAAAAATCGCGTAAAAATGTGATATATTAACATTTTGATTTTGACTTTTCAAATGTACAATAGTAATGTTTTATTTTGCATGATTTTTTTCCATTTTGACTTACTTTTTTCTAATGTACATTTGTAGTGTTTTTGTATATTTTATTTTTGAATTCGAATATTTATACCAATTTATTTAATTGACTTGATTTCTTGAGAACTGAAACTGATGGCGGGTTACATGGAAGTGTAATAGCGAATTATGTGGTGGCGAAACGGAATAGATGATATCGAAATAATTTAACGCGGTCACACCAAAGTTAAAAGATAATTACTTTTTCTAAATCGCTGATCCGTCCAATGAGAGCTCAAAATGCAAAATTCTTTGGGAGAATAATAAGTAATATACCAATATTGAAATAAAAGGTGCAAAATAGTAGAGCGAATGGGACTTTTAGTAAGAAAAGGTTTTATATCCTTCCAGAAATTCTTCCCAAACATTCAAAATACCTAAAATCACTTTTGCAGGTCTTTATATCGATCATAACTCATGGATAAGGGAACAACCCGATTTCATATTTATATAACCATCTATGATTTAAGTTATTTTTGGGGTCTTGGCCGGCCACTTTTTTCATTTTTTGGCCCTTATTTGACATTTTTGTTTCTAAGGGGGTAGATAACCTCTTCGCATAAAATTTGAAATTTTCAGAGTAGGGCCCATATTGGTATTGACCAAATTCATCAATTGATTTGCCTAAAAAATTTTATTTATGCCACCCTGGGGTAGGGAACCATCATACAGATAATTGCCACATAGGAATTTATTTAAGTAAAGTCCCCACATTGGAGTATCCCCAAGTCCACTTTCACATCTAATGTGTGGTCAGAAAAGAAAATTTTGTATTCTATTGAATTTTTAACCCCCAAGAGAATATTGGTTGGGAACGTAGATTTGGGATGTGCATCCATATGAAATAAATTGTGGAAACATGAAGAAATTACAAATATAAGAAAGTAGCACGGGACCGAATATTTGTTTAATCATCATTGAATTATCCTATGATGAAAATATGGACTTTATGCCATGTTTACGTTAGAACTTTTTGTAGGGTTAACCTACTTTGAGAGGATTTATTTGAAGTAAAAGTAATGGATATGACAATTTAAATCCAAATCCAGTGGGTTAACCCTCATATATATAAACGTACTTTTAAGGGGTCACCAACTTACAATTTAAATGGCAAATAAAATTAATTCCCATCTTATCATTCTGCCCGCAATTATGAGGTGGATAAAACTATTTTTACTTATTTAAATCACGCGAAATGCTATGACATGCTATATTGTTCTGCTATATTTTTGATTTGGCCTCTATTTGTCATCTTGGATTATAAGGGGTAGAAGAAAGTTTTCAATGTAGGTCGATGTTTCGGAGTAGTGCCCATATAAAGAAGGTACCTCCTAATTTAACCACATTTCAAAGAATTTGGCTAATAATGCGTATTAGGGGGGTGAAAATCTTACACTAAAATTTCAACATATCTACAAATTTTAGAATTTTTATCCATGTTATAATACCCTCTCAAGTCCACCTTTTGGCGGACAAACAGACTGACATGGTTAGGGGGACTTATGAGGACTCTAATGCACAATCTAAGTTGCTAATGGGTTTAAAAAAGTAATTAACTTTGGCTATTCTTAAATCATTCAGCCCTCAATTATGTAGTATACAAAATACAGTAAATTCCAAATTACTGCTCATTTGACTGGAAGATTTTGCTACGATTTTACCATATTAAAAATTAATTTGATCCCTTATATGGCGATAAGATTGATATATACTTTTTAATAGATTTGTATAGCACATCCACACAGTTGAAGCCCACGGTTTAAATATTGAAGCCCACTGGTTAAAAATGGGTACAGGTATTTTAAAACACTTTAAATCGACCTGTACGTGAACACTTATATCAGTCATATCTGTGAATAATTATGCTTGGGAATATATGCATAATAGACAAAAACTACGGGCCGGCAACGCGGACCGGGCCAGCTAGTTATTTATAAATCAAATAAAAAGGCCGATAAACAACCATTTCTCAAGATAATAAATAAAAATATAAATATAAATAAAAATAGAACAGAGTTTGGCTTGCTTGTTTGGGATACCATAGTATTTTGTTGTTGCAAAATCGTCAGGCGAAATCCCATTATTGTTGTTTTTATAAAAACAACGTTTATTTATGAATGGAGAACGATGGTAATGTTTACCAGGGGGTAAGGCAGGGAATACCTAGGTTTCGGAAAGAGCCACCAATCCTCATCAGTTCCCTTGTTTCTTGTCTGGGATATTCTCCCCAGAAGTTATTTAAAAAAAAAAAACTTCTATGACAAAAAACATTTTTTACCCAAGTGACGAGATCGTAAGCTCAATAGAAGAGGAACAAAAGAATCACATAAAACTAAAATTCTTTTGGAAAATCTTCTAAATCTTACAACCGCACTTATAAACATTTACATCTTTCTCCACTTCCGAAACCTAGGTATTCCCTGCCTTACCCCCTGGTAAACATTACCATCGTTCTCCACTCATAAATAAACGTTGTTTTTATAAAAACAACAATAATGGGATTTCGCCTGACGATTTTGCAACAACAAAATACTATGGTATCCCAAACAAGCAAGCCAAACTCTGTTCTATTAATAGACACAGGCACGGTCGACGAAGGGGTTTTTGTTGTAACAGACAAAACAAACTTACATGGTTATGTTACTTCGTTCAGGTTGAACGAAAGCATAACAAAGTGGAGAAAGATGTAAATGTTTATAAGTGCGGTTGTAAGATTTAGAAGATTTTCCAAAAGAATTTTAGTTTTATGTGATTCTTTTGTTCCTCTTCTATTGAGCTTACGATCTCGTCACTTGGGTAAAAAATGTTTTTTGTCATAGAAGTTGTTTTTTTAAATAACTTCTGGGGAGAATATCCCAGACAAGAAACAAGGGAACTGATGAGGATTGGTGGCTCTTTCCGAAACCTAGGTATTCCCTGCCTTACCCCCTGGTAAACATTACCATCGTTCTCCACTCATAAATAAACGTTGTTTTTATAAAAACAACAATAATGGGATTTCGCCTGACGATTTTGCAACAACAAAATATAAATAAAAATATAAATATAAGTATAAATATAAATACAGTAGATATTTATAACAATCTGACCTCGAACAATTATTTAATTCATCAGAAGACAAAAGGTCGAAAAATCTACTACAGTATTTTTTGCTTACCTGCACAATCCAAAATTGCACGATATCTTGTGCAGCAATGCCCAAAATGCAGGTAGCTTCATTGCATTTATCTGCACAATGAAGCAGGTATCTTTAATTTTACTTACGTGCACAAAAAGTTCAGGTATCTTTAATTTTCTATTCGTGCACAACAAAGCAGCAATCTTTATTTTACTTACGCACGTGTAATAGCCAGCCAAAATCAAAGGGGAATCTTTTAAAGTTTATAATACATTTATTAAGTGGTTTAATTATATTAAACACAACAATTTAACATAAATAAATAATTCATAATTCTCATGAATTGTCTAGGCAAGCAATGCTCACCATTAGCGTCATCGGAACTTCAAACAAAAGAGTGTTCTCTTTTAGGTCATCAAAAGTAGTTAAGCAATGGATAGACAAACTCAGAGAGACAAATTCACAACATATGTATTTGAGCATCAGTGGTGTTTTATCCAGCATAACCATCTTTTAGTGTGGGAGAGGAAGCGAGAATATGTTTTTAATGCATGCTCTTTTCTTGTGTTGTTATTGTTTTTGCGAATACGAAAACAAAAACGAAGTGGTAGTTTTTAGTGTCTTCTTTGAGTTTGCAAAAAAATTTCTTGTGCAGATAAATACAACTTTTGTAACCAAATTAAAACAAAATTACCAAATTTTCGAGGCAGGAATGTCCAATGTGCAGCTATCGATTGGGCACTTAAATACAATTAAAATAAAGGGATTCAGAAAAAAATGGCATAAAAAAAGTTTTTTGGTCTGCAAAGGCCAATGCGCAGCTAATGTTGATGCAGGTAAATAGAAACCACTGTAATAATTTACTTAATTTTTTAGGTTGAGCTCCAACGTAAGTTGTGCTGCAGGCTTGCACAAAATGTAGCTGGGAGACATCTGTCATCTTTATCTCTGTCAGAAGTTATAGCTCCACCCAACGACAAAACATGTTAACTACAATACATGCATTTGACGGTTTGTGTCTGCGATATAAATACAACACCTATTTCTGCCATAAAATTAAATACACCTCTACATCATTCAGAGTCCGTGTTGATTTAGTTAAATACAAAACTATTTCCATTCAATGTGAGTTTTACAATCCACACTGACCACCCCTAAAATAGGCTAAGAAAGTTACCGTTTGCTTAGAAAACAGCATTCAAAGGGACCAGAGGTAAAATTTGATTTAGCTTCTACAAAGGAGGATATAGTTTGAAAAGAAATGAATGATACAAATTTTATTTTTATACCCTCCACCATACTATGGAGGGTATATTAAATTTGTCCTTCCGTTTGTAATTTCTCGAAATACTCATGTCAGACCCAACAAAGTATATATATTCTTGATCAGCTTAAAATTCTAAGACGATTTAGCCATGTCCGTCTGTCTGTCTGTCCGTCTGTCTGCTTTTATAATCACGCTATCTTTCGAACAAATTGAGATAGAAGGCTAAAATTTTGCACACATGTATATTTTGCCAGTAGGCAGGTTAAGTTCGTAAATGGGCCATGTAGACCCCATATAACGGTACCTCCCGATATTCGGTATTTTGATGATTTTAGCGACATTATTCACCGGAATTGTTTCAAATTTGGCGTTTGAAGTTCGTAATGGATACTACATCCTAAGTCAAATGAGCCATGTGGGTCCACGCCTTCATATAGCCCCCATATAACGGTACCCCCCGATATTCGGTATTTTGATGATTTTAGCGACATTATTTAACGGAATCGTTCCAAATTTGGTATTTGAAGTTCGTAATAGATACTGCAGCATAAAGCAGAAAATGGGCAATGTAGGTCCACGTCTTCGTATAGCCCCTATATACCGTACCCCCCGGTATTCGGTATTTTGATGATTTTAGCTACATTATAAACAGTTTTTTCTTCAAGTATCGCATTTAAATATTGTAATAACTTATGATAAAAGTTTCCTATGCAGGTCCACGTCGTCGTATAAGCATTTGGTACTTTAAAGATTTTAACAGAATTTTTAACGGATTTTATTTTCTTTTTTTTGGAAATTGACAAATTTGTACCAAATGGTGGAAAGTATTTAAAGTTCGGCTCGGCCGAACTTACAACTTTTTTACTTGTTATACCTAGCTGTGTTGGGGATATTATATTTAAGTCGCAATTATCGTCTGTTCATCACGAAATTTTGCATGTACCAAAAAATTACAAATTTTCTGATTTTGTCGTCGCTCTACACAATCGATACGGAATTTTGCAATTTTTGTGTGAAATTAACCGTAAGGCAAATACCTCTGGTCAAAAACCAAACGTAACCTTTGTACCGGGCTGTATGGCATTACTACAAAAATGAAATCTACCAAAACTGATTTGAACCTAAAGGGGCTTCCAAGATATTATAGTGCTGTAAGGTATATCATGTTCGGCCCTTCACGACTATAGCCTTTGCTTATTTATTTGTCATATTTTTTATCGAATGGGATTTTTTAAATTGGATTGAACATCTTTTGCCCGATCCTGACGAAATTTAGCATGGGGGTAGGGTTAGGGCCAGAATTCAAGCCTATTGTTTTTTAAAGACGTATATTAGATTTAAGGACAGAGGAGAAGTATAGCATTTTGGAGGATCATATTCAGCGGCAAAATGTGCAACAACTTGTGTGTGTAATTGTTCTGAACACCTATTAGCACTATGGAGAGCGTAAACTAAAATATTACATTTATGGTCGAAAACTAAATATAACATTTGTGCTGGGCTGTATGCCGTTTTCAGAACCTGAGGACGGCTTCCAACACATTATATAAAACATAAAAATGTAAAAAAGCAACTATGTTCGGCCAGGTCGAACTTTTAATAACCTCCACCATTTGGAAAGAAATCGAAGAATTCCTAAAAAACATCAAAAAAATACCCCTTAAATGAAAACCGTTATATGGGGACTATACGAATACATGGATCTACATGAGTAATTTTTATACCCTCCACCATACATAGAATGGTGGGTATATTAAGTTTGTCATACCCTTTGTACCTCACCGAAATAATAATTTTAAACCCAACTGTTGTAATTTTGCACAGATCAGACTTATGTGTGCAGGCATATAAAATTCAAAGATGGCCTATATCGTTTTATGATATAGTTTAGCCACAATACAACGGTACCCCCCGATATTGGGTATTTCGATTATTTTAACCACATTTTTCAATTGAATTGTCTGAAATTCTACACAGGGAGTTTTTTGTGGCTACTTTAACCCCTGAAAAGATAAAAGTCTACGATATCGCATATCCCCCATATAACTGTACCTCCCGATAATCGGTATTTTGATGATCTTTCAAAGGCATTGTCTTAAATTCTACACATGAAGTTCTCTGTGAGTACTTTACCCCCTGAAAGGGAATTTTCTTTTTAATTTTGCGAAATCCTGGAAATACCGAAAATCTCCTGGTAGCGTTATATGGGTGCTTTACTAAAACGTAGACCTATGTCGTTTTAGTAAAGCACCCATATAACGCTACCACGAGATATTCGGTATTTCCAGGATTTCGCAAAATTATTCACCGGAATTGCGTCAAATTTCGTATTTGAAGTTCGTAATGGGTACTACAACCTTGTCTATGCATGTCCACGTCTTATTATAGCCCCCATACAACGGTTCCAACCTTTATTCGGCATTTTGATGATATTAGAGACATTATTTACTGAAATTGTTGCGAATTTGAAGTTCGGATTCGGTACTACAGCCTATGACAGCAAATTACTTATCCAGCACCACGTATTTGTAGAACCCACATATAAAAGTGTTTCTTTGTATTTTTGACAGTTTTTTTTTATACCTTCCACCATACATAGTATGGAGGATATATTAAGTTCGTCATTCCGTTTGTAACTAATCGAAATAATTTTTTTAGACCCAACAAAGTATATATATCCTTGATCAGCGTAAATGGAAGAGAATTATCTATATAGGTCCACAATATCGTATATCCCCCATATAACTGTACCCCCCTATATTCGGTATTTTGATGATGTTAGCCACATTTTCAATGGAATTGTCTTAAAATCCACACAAGGAGTTCCTTGTGGGTATTTTATACCTCGGCAGAGAATTATCTATATAGGTCCACGATATCGTATAGCCCCCGGTACCCCCGGTACCCCCGATATTCGATATTTTGATGTTTTTAGCCAAATTTTTCAACGGAATGATCACAAGGGGTTCTTTGTGAGCACTTTACCCCCCGACGGAGAATTCTCTGTATAGGTTAACAATAACGTATAGCTCCCATATAACGGTACCCCCCGATATTCGGTATTTTGATGATGTTAGCCACATTTTCCATGGAATTATCTGAAAATCCACACAAGGAGTTCCTTGTGAGTACTTTACACGCAGACATAGATTTGTTTTTATAGGTCCACAATATCGTAAATCCCCCCATAAATCGGCACCTTCCTATATTAGATATTTTAAAGATTTTAACAGATTTTTAATGGATTTTATTTTTTTGAAAATTTTCTAATTCGTTCCAAAGGGTAGAGGGTATTCAAAGTTCGGCCCGGCCGAACTTACTGCTTTTTTACTTGTTATATTTAAAACCGGCTATTGGTCAGTGAAATTATATGTAAAAATACAAGGATTGAGAAAATGTCCTAAATTTCGTCTAAAATTAAACAGTTTATATTGTTACATTATAATGATCAAGTTAGAATTCATATTATGACCTAGGAGCAGTTAAGAGAGGAACGGAGACATTTGTGACTGAACCGATTTTCACCAAAATCCAAACTATCAGATGGATATATACGTAAAGTCGCTTTTAGACAAATTCGGTCGGAAGTATCAAAATTTACTCAATGTGGGCTGAAATATTTGGTGCACAATAAACCTGAAATCGGTCGAAGATATTTATCCAGATCTGAACCGATCTCGATATGATTCGGCACTGTTTTTTCTGAGCTCTATTAGATAACTGGTACCGAATACCATTTTTGTAGAGTGCATATTACGATAGTGAGGGATTTAAAGACCAAATCGAATGAGGAAACATATATATGGAAGCTATAGCTATATCAGAAACGATTTTCACCAAATTTGATGTACTTGCTTCTAGACAGAATTCGGTCGGAACTGGCAAAATTCACTCCATTTGGGCTTAGCTTAGCCATTTGGTGCACAATAAACCCGAAATCGGATAAAGGTACATATGTAAGCTATCTCCAAATCTGAACCGATCTTGATAAAATTTGGTATTTCTGGGCTGTATCCGGTATTTGGCACAAAATATCATTTTTGTGAGGGACTTAAATATCAAATCGGATGGAACATATGTATGGAAGTTATAGCTATATCTGAACCGTTTTTCAAATTTGATGAACTTGCTTCTTTGCCTGTGCCAAACTTCAGGGCGTTAGGACTGGTATTGTCCATTTGATGCACAATTAACCCGAAATCGCTTGAAGATATATATGGGAGCTACATCTAAATTTAAAACGATTCTTGCCAATTTAAATATAGCTCGTCCTTGGGCCAAACAAATGTTGTTTGGAAAATTTCATCTCAAACACAACCTGCATATTGTTCACAAAAAAACATGCACAGACAGACGGACCGCTATGCATAAATCGACTCAGAAAGTGATTCTATGAAGATCCTCAAAAGTACTTATGGGTCAATCTTGTTTTCTTCTCCATGTTATACACAAAGACATAAAACCCTTATCACTGTGTGGTGTAGGGTATAAAAACGGACCGAAAAAAACACACTTTTGGTAACTCGATTGAACAATATAATCTTCGAATTGTAAAATGGGCGATTATTCTCTAGTTCTCTTCACAGTTGGAATATTGCAATATTTCTTCTAATATTACATGTACGTCCCTCAACGAGGGCATACATAACAAAACTTTCATTTCTAGGCTGCAAAATATGAACGGCAACCTTCGCACATGGCATGACTCTTATTTTCAACCATACAATGAGCCCATCAATTGTTCTCATAACAATTATGAAATATGCCATATGCAGAATCGTAAGAATTCTCCATTACATTACCAACCATTAGTTTTATGAGCATAAAAGCCTGCAATACTGGGCCCATTTCTAAATTGTCTCGATCATAATCAAATGAATATCTCCCCAATGCAGCAGTTGCAGAATGCAGTAGCGAAGATGACAGGAAAAATAGATAAAATGAAATAAAAATTATGAAAGGCACGCAATGAGATTAAACGATCACAGATAACAATAATGCTGTGCAAGAAAATATGAAAACGGAGAGACAGACAGACAGACACAATGAAAGTCATATGGTAAAGACTGGTTGCGGCATAGATAGGCAGACCGACGAACGGACAGACAAACACTTATGGATTGTTGACATCAACATATGAATAGGCCAATGAAGTAATGTTTGACAATGCTGCAATATCATTGCCTTTTGGTTGCAACAAGCATGCTTCTCTCCCTTTACCACTCTCTCTCTCTCTCTCTCACGCTCTTTACTCTCTTGCCTTTCTTACTTTTTAACACATTGTTGAAATGACAATAATGATAATGCAACTCTTTGCCTATTTACGCTTTTTCCCACTTGACATACAGTTGGCGGCGGCGGGGCAACTTTAACTTGCCATCGCTCGCGCTACTGTGAATGTGGGCCTATAGTGGCTGTAAAAGCCATGTTTGAATGTTGTTGACTGGAATATTGCATGTTGATGTGGTTACTGTTGTTGTTGCTGCTGCTGTTTACTTGTCTAATGTTTATTTGCTATAATATTGACATAAAATGGCATTTAAACATTAACAACAGCCATGGCTGGCATCATCCGAAAGGCCAAACAGGAGCTGCCGCAGCATCAGTTCCAGCCAAGAACACAAACGCTCTCAAGGAACCCCACACTCATTGAGGCACATAAGTGCAGTTCAAAAGCGGTTCCTTATATAAACAACACCACCATCATCTTCTTCTTCTCCAGCCACATCCACATCGTCTTCGTCGTCATTGGTATCGATTACAGCTTCAGCCGCGGTGGCGGTATCATCTTTGGCTGTAATATAACGCTGAAGGTATCATAACAGTCGTCATCATGATACTCATGATTCTTTTCTTTGGCGTTTGCATGGTTGTTGTTGGTTTTTCGTATGAATGCAACACAAGTACATACAAACAATGCAATGGCGTAGCAGAGATAGCAATTAAAAGGTTTTCATAGGAACTGGAAGTGTTAACTATATCCGGTTAATTTTGCAAGCACGCGACAAACAAAAATGTTTAAAGTAAACAAGACATATGCCTCTTTATTTAAAATTTATGTTGTTTTATAAATTACCTTAATAGGAACTTTACAAAAAACTATATCTGTAGTTTCTCTGAAAAATTATGTAACTCCTCGAAATATTGATTTCCCACATAGGAAAGTATATATGAATCTTCCTATCTCGCCGAGCTGAATCGATCTAGCTATGTATGTCCGTCCGTCCGTCTGTCCATGTTAATTTGTAATCACTTTACAGGTCGCAATTATGGACCAATCTTCACGAAATTTAGAATAGAAGTGGGGCTAGAGCCAGAATAGAACCCTATTTATTTTGGAGATGATCGCATAATATTTAGGGGTTGAAATGGACCAAAAACTGAAAAATTTCCTGATTTTGTAGATGCTCTACAGGTCGCAATTATATTCCAATCAATGCGGAAGTTAGCACGGCGCTAGGGCTTAGGGCTGGGCAGAAGCCTTCCAATTTTGATGGTCATCGGGTAATATTTAGTGGGTGAAATAGACCGTAACATTTGTGTTAAATAAAAGTAAAATTTTTCCACTAAACCGCTAATATTTTTAATCCCGTCGAAATCACAAATAGACGAATAGGCCAATTCTAACCGGATATATATCGAAATATATACAATTTGTATATAAAAAGGGAGGGGATGTTAGCCGATTTTTTCAATTTGACTTACAATATTGAAGTGTATATTTTGTAATATTTTTTCACCTTACAACACAGATAGGGGATACAATTTACATATTGCAATTATCGTCCGATCCTCACGAAAAGGGTAGGGTTAGGCTCAGAAGGGCTAGGCCCGCGATATATTTAGGGGTTGAAATGGACCAACAACTAAAAATATTCATGTTTTTGCAGCCCTTAGAAAGGTCATAAATAGAAACCAAAGGACACGAAATCGGGTAGAATGGATCACTATTTTGTCTAAAAAATACAAACATTACTTACAGGCAATGCCCGAAATACACAAAGGCGAGCTTTTGTTTCTTTATGCTGATTTCGTTAAAGAATATAGCCAAATATCGAAGACAAGAAAATCATATAGATGAGTCTAAATTTGGAGATACAGATTGGCCTCCCGCTTTTGGATATGATCGCAAAATATTAGGGGTTCACATGAACCAAAAACAGAAAAAAATTCCTGATCACACAATTGAAGCCATTCGACGCGCCTGAGAAGAGCGTTAAGGACAGGGAAGAATTCTAGCATTTTGGATGACCATTGAATTATATTTAGCTGTAAAATGGACCACAACAACTAACAGCACGACGGAGTGCGTAAATATTGGGCAAATATCCCTGGTCAGAATGCTGAGGGTAATACCGCACCGCGAAATCTTCCAAAATGGATTTGGACATAAGGGGGCTTCTAACATATTGTAGTGTTGTAGGGTATCACATGGTCTGCCCCGCACGACTATAGCCTTTGCTTACTTGTTTTTTTCTTGTAGAAGATTGTACCCATCAAACGAATCACTAAAGAGATCTTTGATCATTGGTTGAAAATAGGGCTAAAAACTTTCTTCTAATAGATTCGTCAATCGAAATCGTTGTTATAAAACTTTAGGTCTCATATATTCGTTCGAAAAGGTTACGAAAAGTTTTGAAATGTACTAAAAAATTAATACTTTGCATCTTTTTAAGGCTACAAAAAGTCGTAAAATGTTACTTAACTTCTAAAATTGCACCATTTGGTATTGTCTGAAGAGGTAGCTGTAAACATTTGAAATTTGGTATAAGAATCAATGTATATATATAATATATTGGTTGAAATCTGAAATTTGATATAAGGGTTGCCGTTCATGGTAGCTTGGACGTGGTTCCGAAAATGTGTACAATAATTGTACGAAAAATACTGAATGGTACTATAACTTTAACACTTTGATTTTAGATGGTATCTGTGTTTGAAACTTAGGGGTACTTTGGAAATGCGTACTATATTCGTACGAAAAGTACTGAATTTGGTATTGGGTGAAGTTATAGAGCCGGAATCAGGAAATTTGATATTGAGGTCTCTGTTTATCTGGAATTGTGATATGGAGGTGGTTTTGAAAATGTATAATAGAATTGTTACTAATTACTAAATGACAATAAATTTGGTATTGGGTGGTTTCTGTTGTTGGTTGGTTTGCTGTTGGTTTCTAGTATTTAGATAAGGTGATCGCCAATTTTTATTATGAAACGACGTTGAAAGACATTGCGCAAGCTAACCATTTTACCCATTTCGACAACCGACGTAATTCTTATCTTAATATTACAATGTGCCAAGTTTTTGATTTGTATTTCTCTTACAAATTTTTATACCCTGCACCTTGAAAACGAGGATATATTAACTTTGGCTTTTGGCTTTTGGAAACGAAAATATTAATTGGAATCCAGCTCAATGGAAAAACGTTTTATTCTGGGATGAGTCTACGTTTAATATTAAAGGCACAGACATGAAAAATTTTTCGCTGAGAAGACCAAAAAAATGAAAGACTCAAGCCGCAGTGTTGCAAGGGTACAGTGAAGCATGGGGGAGGGTTAAAAATGGTGTGGCGCTGATTTTCTTTCTATGGACTTGGGTCTATCCATGAAATAAAGGAAGTTATGGATCGGTTTACAAAGATGTGTTGGACATCACGTTGTTCCTTTCCGCTGAGGAAAATATTCGGCTTATTTGGGCGTTTCAGCGTGACAATGATCCCAAACATGCATCAAAACTTGTCAAATATTGGTTGCGGAAGTCAAAAATCGGTGTTTTGTCATGGCCGGCACAATGATCCGACCTAAACCCCGTTGAAAACCTTTGGAGTATCGTAGACAGGAAAATCAAGCGGGATTCGGAATGAAATAAACACAACATTTTCCAAAGAATTCAGGGTGCCTGCAAAATCATACCCAAGGATCAAATTGAGCATGTTGTAGATCCAACGCCTCATAGGGGTGCTAGCAGCTGCAAAAATAATGGGTGCTATCGACTACTAGCCAAAATTTAATTATTTTAAAATACAAAATCAAAAAGTAGCTTTAGTTTTGACCCAGTAAAAATTGGGTCATTTTGTGGTTTCCATATATTATTTTTCATACAATATTATTATTGCATTCTTATTTTTAGTTGTTTAAAACTGAATTAAGCACCTCATTTAAAACTGGAAAAATAATTACGATTTGTTTATTTTTGTAAAAGTTACAGGGCATTTTTTGTCTTTGCGATTTTAGTTGCTTTAGTTTTGGCCACCAGTGTATATTATAAAGTGTAAGTCTTACATGCCAAAAATTTAAGAGTAAATATGACGAGGATTATCAAAATTCTGAATATCAGTGGATATTCAGTGTTCTGCCACTGGAGCGAAACCTCATTATGACCTACAAATACCAATTTTTCCGTTATCCAGTTCGGCCGAACTTAATTTTTTATTACTAGTTTAAAAAGGTTAACGCTAAACTTTTACACTCTATGGGGGATGTACTTAATGGAGTGCCTCCGTAATGAACATTCCCACATATTGTCTATTTTCGCACATAACCTAGCTTTAAAACGAGTATTTGAACAAAATTGGACGATCCTTTCTTTTTCTATTAGTTAAATTATTTTCTGTGAAAATGCTGAACTTTTTTGGGGAAGTACGATCCAAGTTTGATAATAATATTACTATGTACAAAATTTGCAGGAAATCAGAGACTCCCTTCGAGAGTAATAGTGCGCACTAGCCAGCCAGCCAGATAGACGAACGGACACCATTAGATCGACTCTAGGAGCTAGGAAACCCTATGAAGTATGTTTATTCTCCCGCATCAAATTCTATGTCGCTTTACTCAAGTTTGTCTGGCAGTTTTCGAAAATCACTTTAAAGTCCAGAAAAAAAATGTTGTCGTACGAGAAATAAGTAGTTGTTATATAGAGACAAAGGATGACGAAAGTTGTTTCTTCGGTATTTTACAGGTTTACAGGTTTTGCCACATCACATTTTTTTAACGGTAATCCCAAATTTAAGAATGTTTTTCCCCTTACTCGATTTCGTCACAAAGAAAATATAGCCTCAACCAAAGACCCGCCTCTGCCTGCTTTTAGAACGTTCGTAACCCGCCAAAAATATTAAGATACTCATAAAACTGTTACATTGTGTCATGCGATGCGCATTACAGTCGCAACAACACAATGTAAGCAAATAAAAGCAGCAATAAACAGCATTTAACTTCGATGACAACAGCAACAACAACAACAACACTCATCATCACCGTATTAAACATGAACAAGTATGCATGTGTTTACACACAACCAACCACAGACGTCGTCGTCAGCAACACATCAATGAGCAATTGTTGCAAAGCAGTAGCAACTGTTCGTGCCGAGACATTGACGACGTCGATGATCACAGCAGCTGAAGCGTTCTCTGGCCACAAATGTTTTCAGCAGCACATTTTTCGTTAAATTTATGATATGCGTGACGCATGCGTAGAACTAAGAGATTATCAAACATTTGTGGCATCAAACTTGCAACAATGTCGATGAAACTTTGAATGGAGGATGCTGCTGTCGATATGGCGAATTCTGAAATGAAAACTTCACAATGTTCTTCCAGTCTGTAGCGTTGTGGAGAACGAAACCCATGACTATAGGGATAGATATTTCATTTGATGCTAAAGATGAAATGGACTGTTCTTCGGGATGATGAGGACGGGGATTGCTGTATTCTTCGACAATAATATTATGTCAATTGCAGCATTACTGCCTGCCTGCATTGCTTCATGGATCTAAAGAAAGTGTTGACTTTCGCTAGAGCATAACTGGAAATGTGTTGGTAGAGCGGCAATTCCCCTTGGTAATTCCAGCACGCCATGTAGTTTGAAATGTTACCACATCATAATCCACATTTTATTGGACCGAAAATATTACACAGAAAAATGCCGCCAAGTGGAAACAGTCATGGCCATGACATGGAAGGTCGTCCAATGCTTAAGCAGCCCAAACAGCAGAAGTTGGATCATAAGTTTGCGGATTGTCAATTGAAGGCAGCATAGCCCGAAAACTTATGAAGTTTAACCAAATTTGGCAAAATGTCAATTCATAAATGTTTCATTCAATGGGATATTCTCTTTCTCATTCTGCAGCTATCTACCCTGTTGCCTTGGAATATTGTGTGGCGACTGTGGTTTTTTTGCAGTTTTGTTTTGAGGTTTCCAATATTTTTTACTGTTTATTACAAATCTATTGGTTTTTGAAATTATTATCAAGTTTATGTCTGCCGATATTTTTGTGGCGGTGTGTGTGTAGCATGTGTGCGTGCGTGAAATATACCGAAAAATTAAAGATCAAAGTCGCAAAGTGGTCACAAATGTTTGCTTAAACATATTGGTTGGATGTCAAGGCATAAGTCATATATTGTCGTAGGCATTGTGTGGTCCAATTGAGGTATGAAGGTACATCCCTATAGCGTATACATATGTCATAAATTTGAATGGGTATGATTGTCATTGTCACTATAACTTTAAGCGAATACAATTTTATGACTTGCCAAACGAATTGATAACACTGTTCAACAGTTTTCATTTCATTTCATTTTCAGTTTAAATTTTCAAATCCCAAAACCCATTGGGCAAAACTTTCTCAGATCCATTTATATCCTTAACCATACACTAATGGTGTTTAATGTCATTAAATATCCACTGAACTTTTAAGATAGAGATAGGTCCAAAAATGGGTCACATACGTCCAGTTTTTGAAATAGCCTTGATTTTGGTTATTTCAAGCATCTTGGCCAAACTTTCCAATCGTGTATCGCGTAATCGGGAATGTAGACACAGATTTATGAAAAGAATGTTAATATCCTACCTACATAAAACTGGATAACCAATAATAATTTGGTTGAGAAAGTGGACTTGGAAGGCTCCGTTATATGGTGACCACACCTTAAAATACAAAATTGTTCTGAGAATTCAAAATCCATTCGGGGTTTTGCTGATATGACCTAATATCATCATTAGCTTTTGAAAATTTACTGTCAGACCACATACAGGTTGAAATTAAAAAACTGCAACCAACTTCAGACTGCTGTCATTTCTAAGCCACTCGTACGACAGCTGTTAAAGTTATTCCAGTGACAGCTCATTATATTGTTTACAAGCGTACAAGAGCATTTTGGTGAGAAATTGCCAGAAAAAAAGTTATTCGTGATGGAATTCAAGAGTTGAAAACCACAAGTGGTTATCGTTAGAGCACTCCAACATTTAAATGTGAATAAATCTTTTGTTTCTCGTACTATCGCTCGTTACCCTGATACTGGTAGCGTTGCCCGACGTCAAGGAAGTGGACGGAGAAAGCAGCAATATCAGCAGAAATGGTTCGAAAAGTAAAGAAGCGACTTGATCAAAACCTTGAAAAATGTCTCGTGAGCTGGACATATCGCAATATTTAATTCGGCAATATTTAAAAATAACCTGGGGGTAAAGTCATTGCAATTCCAAAAAGTGCAAGAACTTACACCGCAACAGAAAGAAAATAGATTCAAAAGAGCTAAAGAGTGTCTTCGCTTGGACGAAAATGGTGAACTGTCGAATTTGGTTTTCTCCGATGAGAAAACATTCGTTGTCAAGCAGTTTGTAGGCAAATTAAATGATCGTGTTTACTTGTCAAAGAGGTCAGCTGAAAATGTGCACCTTCGGTTGGCCACCAGAACTCAAGCGCCGGCCTTGGTGGTGGTGTGGGCCGCCATAACAGCCGATGGTCGCTTTCCGCTCGTATTAATCGATCGTGGCATCAGAATAAATGCCGAATATTATCGCGAAAATATTCTGTAGTATTCTGTAGCGAAAATATTCTGCAAACATTTTGGCCGCAGACCTTGGACATTCCAACAAGACTCAGCACCATCGCACTCAGCACGCGGCGTCCAAGAATGGTTACAAAATGAGGTTCCTCGCTCTCCGGATACCAATCTGTTGGACTATTGTGTCTGGAGTATTTTGGAAATCAAGATTGGCGCCGGGAATTGGCCAAAATACTGCAGAACAACATTCGGCCAGTGTGTGACAGTTTCATTGGCCGTTTGAAGGCCATAATTCGTGCCAAAGGTGACCAATTCGAACAAATCTAAACTTTAAAAATATAATAATAAAATTTGATGCTATTTATGAGATTTTTTGCTTTCATTCAATAAAACTGTTTTAAAAAAGTATAAAAATAATGGCGTTTGACTTTGTTGCAAGTTTTTTTATCTCACCCTGTATACGAAATGGACAATATTGTCCCATTCCTTCAGAACCCACTCCATAGAGGCTCAACAGTTTGAATACTCATAACAGAAGTCGAGAAATATTTAATTAATCAAACATTGGCTGAAGGTATACATCTGTCCGCGAAACCGACTGATATTTTTAACTTTTTTTTTATTGTTCATTCAATACATATCCAATCCAATCCGATTCCGATTTTAGTTTTTTTGGGGAAAGTGTCAAAGGAACAATTTGACATATATTTCGCAACATTAAGGATAGAGATTTGAAATTTGAAAGATAACTTCGGTTTATATCCAAAAGCATTGGTACATAAAATAACTCATATCGTTCCACTGTTTGGAATAGTCCTCTTGCAAGGATAACTTCGATTTTAGGTATTTTTACAGTTGGGACCTTAAAAGCCCCTATCGCTTCCAAATTATTATTCCGGATGCAATTAGTAATACCTTTGTGTAATAGACAATTTTATATTCCCATATTTCAATCTTTAACGAACAATAAGTACTTGTAACTAGTCACCCAATATGTGCTTGCTATGGCTTCCTGTGAAACTCTGCTCCCAATTTGCATGAAGCCCATTACAACTTTATGTATACATAAATCACTCTCCACCACATATGTTCTCCAAAAAACTTTCCCTTTTCAAAAGATTCCAAAAATCAAAACTACCAGAAGAAGAAAAATTCACACGCTCTCCATTACTTCACTAGCTCTCAAGCAAATACTTACATGTAGGTACTTGTCGATTATTTTCAAAATAGCAATGATCCTATGTGTCATTGAATAATAGTATTAACATGAACAGTCGAAAAAAAACAACACAATAATTCCCATATAATGCTGAGCAAATGGTCATGGATGAAATCTATTTAACATTTCGTATAAATAACCTTTATGTCTTTTAAATTAAACTTGCCCGGACATGTACAAACATATCGTATCGTTTGGCCTGCCGGTGACCGCGTTCCGCCACTCAAAGTAAATCGTCGGTTCCGAGCTGGCCACTGGATGGCAGACCAACATACGGTTCATGACCACCAACAAATGCAACATCTTTATGCGAATATGATTTTTGTGGGTTATGGATGGACCGACTAGCCAGCCATGAGGATGAATACATCTGCCACATTATGGTGAGCACATATGTATGCATGCATATGAGTATGTGCATATGTAAGGCATATATACATATTTTAATTTCACTCAAACATTGTTTTCTTTTTACAATTTTTTTTTCAAAACATCTTTGCATGTTACTGCATAGCCCCAGCACAAAAAAAGAGGACTCCAAAGGAAAAACAGCCAAAACAAAACTTCAAGGAAAATTTCTCTGTCAGTTGGTCAGATGAAAATGAAATTGAAACTTTGTATGGTCGGTCGAATGTGTTACTGGCTGCCTGGCGGCCTAACTGCCACTCTGTCTAGCTGCTGCTTGGTTCGGAATAACTAATGAAAATATCATCTTCGAAATAAAGAAAAACAAATCCAAAACATAAAATTGTAATAGTGATTTGTGCGAACGAAGAAGTTAACTTGCAGTTTTTTTGAATTTTGTATACAACAATTTGTTGTCCGAATCGGGGAGATATTTAATGTTTGTTTGTGCACCGTCTCAGAGTTGCAATTTATTTATTAGAAATTTGATGATGAGGAAATCTACTTTAATGAGGCAATATGTTAATAAAAAAGGAAAGTCTCTGAAAAAAGAATGGGTATTTTTCGAATACAATTTTTGACCAAAATACAATGATAGGAAATTCTTAAATATTTGTGAAATTGTGGAAAACAAATGGTCATCCCTTCAAGGAAATAAATACATGAAATCTGAAATATAATAACAATTATTTGTCTATTTATATTTTAGGTAGGCAAGAAGGGTTGAATATATTTTTTGTTATTGTATCTGTTTGAAGACACAATGAAGAAAAAGATAATACAGGGTGAGATAAAAAAAACTGCAGCAAAGTCAAACGCCATAATTTTTAAATTTTTTTTAAATTTATTGAATAAAAGCAAAAAATGTCGAATCATCCAAGTTTAGATTTGTTCGAATTGGTCACCTTTGACGCGAATTATGGCCAATGAAACCGTCACGCGCTGCCCAAATGTTGGTCTGCGTTATTTTGGTCCATTCCTGGCGAAGCTCTTGCTTGAGGTGATCGACACTTTGGTATTTTTTAGTGGTAATCTTGCTTTCAAAATACTCCAGATATAATAGTCCAACGGATGGGTATCCGGAGATTTTGGTGGCCATTGTGCGCTGGAAATGAAGTGAGGAACCTCATTTTGTAACCATTCTTTGTTGGCGGCTACTGTGTGCGATGGTGCTGAGTCTTGTTGGAATGTCTAAGGTATGCGGGCAAGATGTTTGCGAACCCAATGGTTTAATACACTCTACAGAATATGTTCCTGATAATATTCGGCATTTATTCTGATGGCATGGTCCAATAATTCAAGCGGAGAGCGACCATCGGCGGTTTTCAAAGATGTCCGCAATATATTTAGGGGTTGAAACGGACCAACAACTAAAGATCTTCCTGATTTTGAAGCCGTTATTAAGGTTACAAACAGAAACCAAGGGCACGTATTTTGATGATTTCAGCAACATTATTCACCGGAATTGTAACAAATTTCGTAATTAAAGTTCGTAAATGGTACTACAGCCTATGACCAAAAATGTGCAGTTTCATTTTTTCGTATATCTCCCATAATTTAAGTGACATAGAGGGTCAACAGTTTGAATATTCATAACAGAAGTCGAGATATATTTAATTAATCAAAGCTGGCTGAAGGTATACATCTGTCCGCGAAACCGACTGATATTTTTAACTTTTCTTATTGATCATTCAATACATATCCAATCCAATCCGATTCCGATTTTAGTTTTTTTATCCACTGTAACTGTTGCAAATTTCATATTTGAAGTTCTTAATGGGTACTGCAGCCTATTGCAAAAAATGTCTTAAGGTGGTCGACGTCTTCGTATAGTCCCCATATAACGGTTTTCATTTAAGTGGTAGTTTTCGGATTTTTTTTAGCAATTGGTCAAGTTCCTTTCAAATGGTGTAGGGTGTTAAAAGTTCGGTCCGGTCGACTTTTCTACTTGTTTATGCTGATTTCGTTGACGAATATTGCCAAATATCGTAGACAAGCAAATTATATAGATGAGTCTAAATTTGGAGATACAGACGGGCCTCTTGCATTTGGAGATGATTGCAAAAGCATTAGGGGTTCAAATGAACCAAAAACAGAAAAATTTTCTTGATCACACAGTCAAAATCAATCGACACGGTATTAAGCATGAGAAGAGAGTTAAGGACAGCGAAGAAGTCTAGCATTTTGGATGTCCCTGGTCAACATGCTAAGGGTAATATCTGGGCCGTGCTCTATGACATAGTTTCTAAAGCGAAATATTTTAAAATGGATTTAGACATAAGTGGACTTCTACCATATTGTAGTGTCACATGGTCGGCCCCACACTGCTATAGCCTTTGCTTACTTTTTTTTGACTCCGTTTATGTCCGAAAAATATTGGAAAACAATTTTCGAATATTTAAATTTACTACAAATCAAATGTGTACAAATATCAGTGTAAAAATAAACTCCATGTCGTCTGATGTTACTGATTTACGGAATCCACTTGTGTAACTTGAGACTGTTTAATTATGCAATATTTATTATGCCACACCCAGCAATTACAATTAGGGACTCAAAAACAACTGACTCAGCCTCCACAATTACAACTCTCCTGCCCAGAAAAAGGTGTTAGAATATTTATGGCCAATGTTAGCCAAAACATAAATTCTGCCGCACATGCAGGCGTCCAAATAACCACATCTCACAGACTCTATAATTTTGAGTGAAATTAATATCTGATTATAAAAATCAATAACAATTCTCAACAAGAATCTAAACTATGCGCGAATGCGAACTGTAATGATAACCTGTCGTCTGGACTAATTTAAAACTCCACCTTCCGCTGTAAATTGAGAACGGGAATGCGGTGGAATACGTAATAATGACAGCAGTAGCAGCAGCAAGTGGCCAAGATGCTATGGCAACAATTCATTTTGTTGTTAGGTAGTCCGAAACCTGTTGCCTTAAATATTGTCTCTCGCGTTCACCAACCTTTGGGCTTCGTTTTCAATCACAGATAAATTTTAAGCAAAGTCAAAACACTTCTATTGCCCGAGCCAATGCTCTTCTTCTAACTGGACTACGCAGCCGGACCGGACATTAAGAAAAATGGCAACATATTTAAAAGGCAACAAAACATTTATGAAATTATAGGAAACATCAGGACAGCGATAGATTCAGGTAGTCACTGAAAGTGGCTGTTTGAACATGTATTCAAAGTCGTTGCCAGCATAACATTGGCTTGATTAAATGAAAGGCCCGACTGGTCAATGCAGGTGTGGGCAACATTTTGGGAAAAATTGAAAACACTTTTTTTTTTGGTGAAAATCAATTAAAGTTTCCACTGACGAACCTTTTTTATTGGCTTATTAAAGTTTTTTATTAAAAATTTTGGCTATTAAAAACTTCTGACTCATCAAAGATCTCTCAGAAAATCTTTGGCTGTAATTTTTCTTAATAAACCTTGAGCGGAGAAAAGCATTCTCATCTCAGCAAAAGTTTTCGAGAAACATTGACTCATAAAAACAAGTAAGCAAATGGTATAGTCGTGCTGGGCTGACCATGTGATACCCTACAACACTACAATACGTTGGAAGCCCCCTTAGATCCACATACATTTTCGTTTTTGAAAAAAATTCATAGAGCCCTTCCCAGATGTTACACTCCGCCGTGTTGTTATGTATTCGAGATAAATTCACAAAAGTTGTGGTCAACTTTAATGCTTGAATTCCGTGTCGATTGGTTTTCAATTGTGACCTGTAGAGTGATCCCCTAAATTTGATCCCCTAAATTTTTCATCTTTATAACAATAGGCTTTAATTCCGACATTAACCCTACCCCCATGGACAATTTCGTGAGGATAGGACCATAATTGCGACCTGTATATAATACCTTCAACACATCGTGCTGAGGGTGTAGCAAAACTTTAGAAAATTCAAAATTGTAAGTCAAATACGAAACAATCGCATGCGATAAAAAATAGAAAATATACATTCACTTTTTATTGGCATATTTTACACGATTTTCTTACATTTTATCCTTTTCTAGCAAGACGTAATTCCGAATTGGGGTGAATTGTTTAAATCTGTCCAGCGGTTCTCTACTTATACAGCTCATTATATTGTTTACAATCGTACAAAAGCATTTTGGTGAGAATTTTCCAGAAAAAAGTTATTTGTGATAGACATAAAGCGTGATGTCTATCGTTAGAGCACTCCAACATTTAAATGTGAATAAATCGTTTGTGTCTCGTACCATCGCTCGTTACGGTGATACTGATAGCGTAGCCCGACGTCAAGGAAGTGGACGGAAGAAAGCAGCAGCATCAGCAGAAATGGTTCGAAAAGAAAAGAAGCGACTTGATCGAAACCCGCGTCGCAGTGGCCGAGACATGGCTCGCGAGCTGAACATATCGCATAATTCCGCTCGGTAAATATTAAAAAATGAGGTCGGGGTAAAGCCATTAAAATTCCAAAAACAGAAAGAAAATACACGTAAAAGAGCTAAAGTGTTAGTTCGCTTGGTCGAATATGTTGAACTGCCGAATTTGGTTTTCTCCGATGAGAAATCATTCGTAGTTCAGCAGTTTGCAAACAAACTAAATGATCGTGTTTTCTTGCCAAAGAGGTCAGCTGAAAATGTGCTCCTTCGGTTGGCCACCAGAAATCAAGCGCCGATCATGGTGGTGGTGTGGGCCGCCATATCAGTCAACGGTCGCTTTCCTCTCGTATTAATCGAACGTGGCATCAGAATGAATGCCGAATATTATCGCGAAAATATTCTGTATGGTGTATTAAAGCCTTGGGTACGCCAACATTTTGGCCGCGGACCTTGGACATTCCAACAGGACTCAGCACCATCGCCCTCAGAACGCACAACTCATTTCCAGCGCACAATGGTCACCAAAATCTCCGGATACCAATCCGTTGGACTGTTGTCTCTGGAGTATTTTAGAAATCATGGTTGGCACCAAAAAATACCAAAGTGTCGATCACCTCAAGCAAGCGCTTCGTAAAGAAGCGTGTGATGTTTTCATTGGCCGTTTGAAGGCCATAATTCGTGCCAAAAGTGACCAATTCGAACAAATCTAAACTTAATCAAAAATTTGATGCTATGTCTGGCATTAAAGTAAAAATTATGGCTTTTGATTTTGTTGCATTTTTATACCCTCCACCATACTATGGAGGGTATATTAATTTTGTCATTCCGTTTGTAACTCCTCGAAATGCTTATGTCAGACCCAACAAAGTATATATATTCTTGATCAGCGTAAAATTCTAAGACGATTTAGCCATGTCCGTCTATCTGTCTGTGTGTCTGTCTCTCTTTTGTAATCACGCTATCTTTCGAACAAATTGAGATATTCGGTATTTTGATGATTTTAGCGACATTATTCACCGGAATTGTTTCAAATTTGGCATTTGAAGTTTATAATGAATACTACAGCCTAAGACAGAAAACTTTCTGTGCAGGTCCACGTTTTCGTATAGCCCCCATATAACGGTAACGATATTCGGTATTTTGATGATTTTAGGGACACTAGTTAACGGAATCGCTTCAAATTTGGTATTTGAAGTTCGTAATGGATACTACATCCTAGGTCCAAAAATGAGCCATGTAGGTCCACGTCTTCATATAGCCCCCATATAACGGTACCCCCCAATATTCGGTATTTTGATGATTTTAGCGACATTATTTAACGGAATCGTTCCAAATTTGGTTTTTGAAGTTCGTAATAGATACTGCAGCATAAAACAGAAAATGGGCCATGTAGGTCCACGTCTTCGTATATACCGTACCCCCCGATATTCGGTATTTTGATGATTTTAGCAACATTATTTACCGGGATTATTTGAAATTTCGCATGTGAAGTTCGTAATGGATAGTTCAGCCCATGCCAGAAAATTGTCAGTGCAGGTCCACGTCTTCGTATAGCCCCCATAATACGGTACCCCCTATATTCGGTATTTTGATGATTTTAGCTACATCATAAACAGATTTTTCTTCAAGTTTCGCATTTAAATATTGTAATAACTTATGACAAAAGTTGCCTATGCAGATCCACGTCGTCGTTTAGGCATACGGTATTTTTAAGATTTTAACAGAATTTTTAGATTGTACCTATTTTGCATGTACCCGATATCTTAGCTAGCAGTATCACTGTAACGTGCTAAATTTCGCGTCAATTGGTGTATAATTGCGACTTGTAGAGCAGCTGTAAAATCAGGAAATTTTTCTGTTTTTGGTCCATTTTAACCCCTAAATATTTTACGATCATCTCCAAAAACAATAGGGTTCTATTCTGACCCTAACCCCGCCACTATTCCCAATTGGAGTGACCGACATACACAGCTAGATTGACTAAAAACTTGGCGATGTTGCAAGATCCATATATACTTTCCTATGTGGGAAGCCAATATTTCAAGGTGTTATATAATTTTTGGTCCATTTAAACTTATAATATCCCCAACACATAGTGTTGTAGGGTATAATCAAAGCTGTGAACAACAATGCTTTAATAAGTAAAGCTTTACACAACCAATTTTTAACTGTAAACAATTTTCAGCGAAGTTTCAGTATTGCAAAGTATAGCTTGTAAGATTAATTCAACAATGTTTCTGTAAAGATAGTTTGCTTATCCAAGTTTCTATGCCGAACTATTGTTCGCTAAAAGAGAAATTTTGCTCACTTAAGATTCCGTGGCGAAAACTTTAAACAGAAAAACTATACTTTATAAAACTGTGTACAACAACAAAGTTGCTCTGGAGAAACTTTTCTCCACTAAAGTTAAACTCTCAACAAAGTTTCTGCAAAGAAGAAAGTCGTTTGGAACTTCCGATTTCGGATGCGTATTCGGTAAGACTTCTGGCCGAAAGTTATAAAGAGTGCTGGAAGTGTTGTCGGACTTAAGGGTTGAATGAAAGTCTGTAGTTTAAGCCGATTTCGAACCGAAGTCGGACAAATTTCGCAAGGATATTGATGGGAAATTTGAGTTATCGGGACGATTTTGGACCGAACTCGGAAGTAATATCGTGCGCACTTCTCACCCAACGTTTCTATAGAGAACAACGTTTTACTAGACAAACTTTTCTCGACAAAGATTCCGTCGAGAAACGCAGAGAAAAATCCTTGGTGTCCAAGATCACCCATCCCATGCCGTTGTTTCAGCTGGTGGAAGTTATTAACAAGTGTGACAGTTTCATGCTTCAAGAAACAGATTATGTCGTTATGGTTTAGACTGAATGTTTATTACGGCATTGATAGGTAAACAAACCACTTGGTGAGCTCTGCGCTCTGCTAGAGACACTGCCGCGCATTGATGAAGGAGACTTATGAGGCAACAATTTGCACCAGTTGGCCACTTGCTAAACGGCCTTAGCCTGTTGATCCAGTTACTGGGATCTGAGCACAGCAATAATTTAACACATGTTTGGTAATATGAACGACAGTGAAAAAAAAAGAAAAATTAGAAAAACGAATCACTTGGACTGCAGTTGGCAATCAGAATAAATTTCTTCCACCGCCAGAAGAAATATACAAGAAACGTAGAAAGATGATAGGAAGGTGGAGAAGTGGCAGAAGGAGAAAACCAGTAAAGAAAGTCCTAAAGTCGGGCGGGGCCGACTTTTTGATACCCTACACCACTTTGCTAATTAAGTAGAGCTCCACGTAACAATTAAAAGTTTTTATGGGAGAATTCAATCATACACGACATGATTATAATTATAATTTAAAGTTCAAAGGAATAAATATGCCGAAGCATTTGTATCTTGTAAATTCGGACTTGTATTGCCCATTTGGTGCAAAATTTATTTGAAATCAGATAAAGTTATATATGGGAGCTATATCCAAATCTGAACTGATCTCGAAAAAATTTGGCAAAGATATTTCTGAGCTGTATTTGATATATTTCCCTGAATATCGCTGTTACGGAGTGCATATTACGTCTGTGCGTAACAAATACTAGAACTCGGATCAACAATATATATGAGAGCTATAGCTATATCAGAACCGATCCCAGCCAAATTTGACATACTAGCTTCTGGACTCAATTCGGTCGTAAGTGCCAAATTTCATCCCATTTGGGCAATTATTAGACGTTTGGTGCACAATAAAAGGCAAATCGGACGAAGACATATATGGGAGCTATATCTAATTTTTTACCGATTATCTCCAAATTTAATAGGGTTCGTCCTTGGGCCAAACAAATGATTTGTGCAAAATTTCATATGGATAGGGCAATAAATGCGAACTGTACTTTGTTTAAAAAAATACATGGACAGACGAACTGACATGCATAAATCAACTCAGAAAGTGATTCTACAGAGATCCTCAAAAGTAACTATGGGTCTATCTCGCTTCCTTCTCCATGTTACAAACAAATGCACAAAGACATAATACCCTTACCACTATGTGGTGTAGGGTATAAATACCGACATTTCCATGCTGGCAATGGAGGCCGTTTTTCGATTTGCTGTTCAAAAGGTGGCAACCAGTTGTGCTCTGTACTCCGGCTGGTGGTATCTTTATCTGGGAAAGCATTAATTCTTGTCATTCAATAGTTTAGCAAATGCAAACTTTGCGTTAGAAGAGAGCACTAACTTGGAGTAACTACCATTGCTGATTCAAAGATATGACCACGTTGATGACGACAACCAATGGCAATGAGATGAACGACACTTGCATCTAAGCTTGTGGTTGTTGGTGTTAATTCGGAAAGTGTGAAGAGCAGCTGCTGCAGCTGGCATTGCGTGTGCGTATTTCGTGATCACTGAATGTGTGTGGCGGCTGGTCAGACCATCTTCTTTTTTTCTTCTTGTTTTCTTCAAACCATCATTTCCATCTTCAGGTGTGGCTGCGGCATGTGTTTACGAGTATGTGCCACAAACAAACAGACAAATGGACATTCAGTCAAGTCGTGTGTTGTCTGAAACTCATTAATTGCTTGTTTGATTAGATATTAAGAAATGAAAGAACACACATTTGCACATCATCAGCACCTGAGATGAAGTTGGAGATGAAGATGATGAAGAAGACGACACAGACTGAGAATAAGACACGAGTTGTCAATTGTTGGCTGGCTCATTGCTTTTGCTCATTGTAGCATTGTGACAAAATGCGCAACATCTCTGGTATGAATGTTATGTTTGGGAAGTGTGTAACTGTGTCTTATTATGTCCGTCCAATCGCACATTTATTTTTAAATTAACTGTGGTACGCAACAGGGATTGGAAATATTGTTTAAAAAAATATGGTCACTTTTCAAGGGAAAGGTAGAATATCTGTATCGAATTTTATACCTCAGGAGATATATACCCCCATTTTTGCCTCAATATGCCATTCGTCTGATGAATGTTAATTTGATCCATGCTTATATAAATTTCTATATGTCGAGTATTTTAAATATTTCTGGAGCCTACATTTTTGGCTCGACAAGACTTTGAGTAACAGTTATAAAATAGGTTTTCATATCTTCCATAAAATATTTTAAGGATGTTAAATTTATTTTAGGGTATAAACCTTAGCGTTATGGTTACCTATTTTACAAAATATACCCATAATATCATCATAGCCCAAGATATGCCTCTTAATATAATTAAAGTAAGAGTCCCATAGTGTTAACATTTTGCACATCTAAATATTTTATTAACACAAGCTCTTATATGGAGATGGCATATATCTGTTCACTCCTACAGGTTCCTTCACACAAAAGGGTCAAAATTTCGAAAAGTGAGAAATAAGAGTCCCATGGTCTTAAAATTGCACACATCTTAATTCTTTTACCCACATAAGATCTGGTATAAAGAACGGATAAAACGGGCCACTACTTCTTGTACCTCTCCCAAACAGGTCAAATTTTTTAATAACCAGGAAGTAAAAGGCGGAATGAGCATCTGATTCTTTTTAAACATGGTATATCATAAGATTTTAACCAACACAAGATATCCCCATACAGGGTGATAAAAAAAAAAACTGGAACAAAGTCAAACGCCATAATTTTTATTATTATTATTATTTTTTTTTTTTTTTTTACAAATTCAAATTTAATTTTTTAATTTTATTGAATGAAAACAAAAAATGTCGGAAATAGCATCAGGAAAAGTTTAGATTTGTTCGAATTAGTTGCCTTTGGCACGAATTATGGTCTTCAATCGGCCAATGAAACCGTCACACGCTGCCCGAATGTTGCTCTGCTGTATTTTGGCCCATTACCGACGAAGAGCTTGCTTGAAGTCATCGACACTTTGGTATTTTTTAGTGCCAACCTTACTTTCCAAAATATATACCTGTTGGAATGTCCAAGATCTGCGGCCAAAATGTTTGCGTGCCCAAGGCTTTAATACACTCTCCAGAATATTTTCGTGATAATATTCCGTATTTATTCTGATGTCACGGTCGATTGTCGCTACCATCGGCTGTTATGGCGGCCCACACCATCACCATGGCCGGCGCTTGAGTTCTGGTTGTCAACCGAAGGTGCACATTTTCAGCTAACCCCTTTGGCAAGTAAACACGTTCAGCGGGACAACGAACGTTTTCTAATCAGAGAAAACTAAATTCGGCAGTTCACAACTTTCGGCCAAGCGAAGCAATTCTTTGGCTCTTTTGAGTCTATTTTCTTTCTGTTGCAGTGTAAGTTCGAGCTCATTTTTCAATATTTGCCGAATGGAATATTGTGATATGTTCAGCTCACGAAAATTCTCTCCAAAATGCTTTTTTACGCTTGCAAACAGTATAATGAGCTGTCTCTGGAAAAATGTTAACAGCTGTCGGACGAGTGGTTTAGAAATTACAGCAGTTGGTTGTAGTTTTTTTATCTCACCCTGTACGATCCCGTTTAAAGTGAGTTTTCAACCATATTTTTAAACCTGCAAGGAAAAGTCAAAGTCGAGCGGGGCCGACTATATGATACCCTACACCACTATGCATATTTAGTACAGATCCGTAACAAAGTAATTTATTTCAAGTAGATCATACCACCTATCAATATTTGGCAGTTATAGCTTGCTATAGAGTGCATGATATTACTTGGAGAAGGATTATATTAAAAAAATAGTAAAAACCATTAAGTTCGGCCGGGCCAAACTTTTAATACCCTCCACCTTAGGGTAAAAGAAACATTAGAAGAAATGTGGCAAAAACCATTAAATTACCGAATATCGGGAGGTACCGTTATATGGGGGCTATACCAAAACGTGGACTTATAATTACAATGTTTCGCTACACGAACTAGGACCCATTATGACCCACAAATACCAATTTTTAGACAAATCAGTGAAAAAATGTGACAAAAACCATAAAAATACCGAATATCGGGATGTGCCGTTATATGGGGGCTATATCAAACCATGCATGCAATGTTTCGCCACCGGAGCTGGAACCCATTATGACCAACAAATACCAATTTTCAGACAAATCCGTGAAAAATGGTTGCAAAAATCATCAAATTACCGAATATCGGGAGGTACTGTATATGGGGGCTATACCAAATCATGGACCCATACATGCAATGTTTCGCCACCGGAGCTGGAAACCATTATGACCCACAAATACCAATTTTTAGACAAATCCGTGAAAAAATGTGGCAAAAAAAAAAAACTAAAATACCGAATATCGGGAGGTACCTTTATATGGGGGCTATACCACAACGTGGACCTATACATGCAATGTTTTGCCACACGCTCAGGGACCCGTTATGACCTACAAATACCAATTTCCAGACAAATCCGTGAAAAAATGTGGCATAAATCATCAAAATACCGAATATCGGGAGGTACCGTTATATGGGGACTATACCAGAACGTGGACCGATATATCTCATTTTCAATACCAACCATCCTAGACACAATGCAAATAGCTCTGCTAAATTTTGGCGCTCTACGTCAAATAATGTGGGCTGTACGTGATTTCAACAGACAGACGGACAGACAGACAGACGGACAGACAGACAGACAGACAGACGGACAGACAGACGGGACAATATAGGACTTTTGCACTGATATTGGCCATTTGGTGCATAATTAACCTGAAATCGATTGAAGATATATATGGGACCTGTATCCAAAGCGGAACCGATCTTAATAAAATTTGGTAGGGATATTTCTGGGCTATATCTGATAACCAAATATCATTGTTATGGAATGTATATTACGCTCGTTATGGACTTTAAGCCCCCAAATCGTATATATATATATATATATATATATATATATATATATATATATATATATATATATATATATATATATATATATACAGCAAATATAGCTATATCTGAACCGATTTACACCAAATTTGAAGTTCTGGTTTATAGGATGAATTTAGACGTAATTTCAAATTATTGGCGATATTAGCCATTTGGTGCACAATAAACCTGATATAGGATTAAAATATATATGTGGGAGCTATATCCTAATGATCGAATTTGACAGAGGTATTTTCGAGCAGTATCAAACCAGTATCCGGTACCAAATACCATTCTTTTGGAGTGCATATTACGCATGTGCGTGACTTTAAACCACAAATCGGATGAAACATATATATGGAAGCTATAGTTATATCTGAACCGATTTTCTCTAAATGTGATTTACTTGCTTCTAGAATGAATTCGTTGGGATGTGCAAAAATACAGGTCATTTGCACTTATATTAGCTATTTGGTGCACAATTAACCCGAAATCGGTTGAAGATATATGGGAGCCATATCTAAATCTGTTCCGATCATCACCAATTTCAATAGGGCTCGTCCTTGTTTGCAGAATTTCATCTCAATCAGATAATAAATGCGACCTGCATTTTGTTCACAAGAACGGGCGGACAGACGGATTGGCATGCATAAATCTACCCAGAAAGTAATTCTACGAAGATTCACAAAAGTAATTATGGGTCTTTTTCGTTTCCTTCTCTATGTTACAAACAAATGCAAAAATACATAATACCATTAGCACTATGTGGTGTAGGGTATAAAAAGGATTAAAAGGGCCCCTTTTTGTCTCACTTGAGGGTTAAAATTTTCAAAATGGGCTATTCGACGAATATTACAATATATTTGTGGAGGGTATAAAAATATAGTTTACCTCGGAACCAGGACCTCTCATACCACTGTCAATCATTTTGCGACATTTTCCTTTTTCCTCACTCTGCGAACATTCAACCACCATAAGAATGAGACCATAATTTATGGTAAAACTATTTCTGAATGTGTTTGTTGAAACATTTGGAACTGGCGTGGCAGAAAAATGTGTTAATTAACAAATGTTTTGCTTTGGTGTTTTGAAAACTCTGTCGCCAGACTCAGCCTGATATCTCTTTATTTTGTTGTTATTATTGTGGCTATCGTCGTCGTCTTAGTTGTTGGTTGTCGTCTTAACGTTATTGTTATTGTCGGGACATTGCTTTATCTTGGTCAACGTGAAAATTGCAAATAGGTAAAGATCAGGAGGCGATATCTGGTGGCGCAGTGTGGACGTTCAGCTAGGCCAGACGACGAGACGTGTCAATATATGGTTAAGTGTGTTAAATGGCCACGGTTCTAGGGTTTTGTGTGGAAAATTGCTTCATTTATGTGAAATGCGTGCCGTGTTAAGTTGTTATTGTTTGGTTGGCATTGCAGCTATTGTTGCTGTTGTTGGTAGCGAAGATGATACCAGCGATGCAGTTGGAGGTGATGATTATTGTCGAGATGTTCTCTTTTTTCAGTTGTTGCAAAGTTCTTTCTTTTGAAAATTAGCACAAATTCATTCAGAGTTTTCTTTTTCTGGATTTCTATTTGTTCTAACGGTTTCTGGACATGTTTTGTTATGTTCTTACTCACGTTTCTTTTTGTTGTTCAAATGACACAATATTTTTTTTTTCCTTTGGTTGATATGTTGAATTTAAACGTTAGGTTTTTAGTGGGAACTCATTTTGTTATTTTGTAAGATGCTATATTAATTTTCATTAGAATCTTGCTATCTTGCTTTCCAACACACATCTCGTATTTTGCTTCACTGTCAAGCAATCGTCTTATAAACGAACAATGTTATTTTTTTTTATCAAAATGCGTGTTCTGTTAAAAAAGTTCTTCGTGCGCTCTTTCTTCCATTCAATAAGCAGCCTAGCTCATGCTACTTAAAGGCTCGAGACTAGTTTTTGTGAGGATATGTTTAATGTCTTTATAGAATACTGAATATGGGGGGTACCGTTATATGGAGGCTATACGAAGACGTGGACCTGCACAGACAATTTTCTGGCATGGGCTGAAGTATCCATTACGAACTTCACATGCGAAATTTGAAACAATCCCGGTAAATAATGTCGCTAAAATCATCAAAATACCGAATATCGGGAGGTACCGTTATATGGGGGCTATACGAAGACGTGGACCTGCACACACAATTTTCTGGCATGGGCTGAAGTATCCATTACGAACTTCACATGCGACATTTGAAACAATCCCGGTAAATAATGTCGCTAAAATCATCAAAATACCGAATATCGGGAGGTACCGTTATATGGGGGCTATATGAAGACGTGGACCTACATGGCTCATTTTTTGACTTAGTATGTAGTATCCACTACGAACTTCAAATACCAAATTTGAAACGATTCCGATAAACAATGTCGCTAAAATCATCAAAATACCGAATATCGGGGGGTACCGTTATTGGGGGCTACACGAAGACGTGGACCTGCACAGATAATTTTATGTCTTAGGCTGTAGTATCCATTACGAACTTCAAATGCCAAATTTGAAACAATTCCCGTGAATCATGTCGCTAAAATCATCAAAATACCGAATATCGGGAGGTACCGTTATATGGGGGCTATATGATAACTTGGACCTACATGGCCCATTTACGAACGTAACCTGCCTACTGGAAAAATATACATGTGTGCAAAATTTTAGCCTTCTATCTCAATTTGGTCGAAAGATAGCGTGATTCTTCTTAGAATTTTACGCTGATCAAGAATATATATACTTTGTTGGGTCTGACATGAGTATTTCGAGGAGTTACAAACGGAATGACAAAATTAATATACCCTCCATAGTATGGTGGAGGGTATAAAAACACTGCAACGAAGTCAAACGCCATAATTTTTACATTTTCTTTCAAATGTTATTGAATGAAAGCAAGAAAGTCGGAAATAACATTAAATTTTAGAATAAGCTTAGATAAGTTCGAATTGGTCACCTTTGGCACGAATGCCAATGAAACCGTTATACGCTAACCGATTGTTGCTCTGCGGTATTTCGGCCCATGCTCCAGACACAATAGTCCAACGAATTGGTATCCGGAGATTTTGGTGGAAATTGTGCGCTGGAAAGGAAGCGAGAAACCTCATGTTGTAACATTGGGTGGCGAGTGCTGAGTGCGATGGCGTTGTTGGAATGTCTAAGGTCTGCGGCCAAAATGTTTGCGTGCCCAAGGCTTTAATACACCCTCCAGAATATTTTCGCGATTATATTGGGCATTTATTCTGATGCCACGGTCGATTAATACGAGTGGAGAGCGGCCATCTTCTGTTATGGCGGCCCGCAACATCACCATATCCGGCGTTTGAGTTCTGGTGGCCAACCGAAGGTGCACATTTCATCCCTCTAGCTTCCGAACGAAATGAAGTAGGTTGATAAAATTTTACTGAAATGTATATTATGTCTGCAGTACTTTTGGTATTGAAAATCTACCATGTAGGTAAACGTTTTGGTATAACCCCCATATAATGGTACCTCACTAATTTCGGTATTTTGGTGATTTAACCTACATTATTCACCGGAAATGTTTTAAATTTGGTAGTTGAAGTTAAATTACAGCCTATGACAGAAAATTGTTTGTGCAGGTCCACGTCTTCGTATAGCCCCAACATAACGGTACCTCCCGATATTCGGTATTTTGATGATTTAAGCGACATTATTCACCGGAATTGTTTCAAATTTGGTATTTGAAGTTCATAATGGATACTACAGTCTTCGTGTAGCCCCATATAACGGTTTTATATGAGGTATTAGTTTTTCTTTAAATGACAAAATTTTTGTGGTACTTGTTTTTCCCATCCTTAAATTCTATGTAAATTTGTGAAAAAATAAATGACTTGCACCAGACAGACCAAGGTGAATATGGTTTGATCGAAACCTAATATCCTGAAATTTATTTCTTCCAGAAAAACATAGTAAGTCATTTTTTTTTCAAACAGCACAGTTTTTTTCTATCAAATGCTATTTATGCTCTATACCAGTAGGTCTGGGATGTACAAAGTAAGCGCCGAAGATCTTAGGTTCTCGTAGTTATTTTGCATTTTTACCCTACCTTGCCCAAAAACCTTACATCACTGAATTGCAAAGGTATCGGATGATATTTTCGACGTTTACAAATCTTAGGTCTATTCCAAATTCTGACTCATTGTGGGGGAGGTACCAGAAAGAGTGAACCGATATATCCCATCTTGACACAAGTGTACAAAAGAATTTTGGTGAGAATTTTCCAGCAAAAAAGTTATTCGTGATGGAATTCAAGCTTGATAGTGTGATTTCTTTATATTTGGCTGAAAAACCACAGGTGGCTATCGTTAGAACACTCCAGCTTTTAAATGTGAATAAATCTTTTATGTCTCGTACCATCGCTCGTTACCGTGATACTGGTGGCGTAGCCTGCTACTACGTCAAGGAAGTGGACGGAAGAAAACAGCAACATCAGTAGAAATGTTTCAAAAAGTAAAGAAGCGAATTGATCGAAACCTGCGTCGCAGTGGCCGAAAAATGACTCGCGAGCTAAATATATCGCAATATTCCATTCGGCAAATATGGAAAAATGAGCTTGGGGTAAAGCCATTGAAATTCCGAAAAGTGCAAGAACTTACACCGCAACCAAAAGAAAATAGACTCAAAAGAGCTAAAGAGTTGCTTCGCTTGGCGGAAAGTGGGGAACTGTCGAATTTGTTTTTTTTTTCCGATGAGAAAACATTCGTAGTCCAGAAGTTTGTAAACAAATAAAATGATCGTGTTTACTTGCCAAAGGAGTCAGCTGAAAATGTGTACCTTCGGTTGGCCCCAGAACTCAAGCGCCGGACATGGTGAGAGTGTGGGCCGCCATAAAAGCCGATGGTCGCGCACCGCTCGTATTAATCGACCGTGGCATCAGAATGAATGCCGAATATTATCGCGAAAATATTCTGGAGGGTGTATTAAAGCCTTGGGCACGCAAACATTTTTGCCGCAGACCTTGGACATTCCAACAGGTCTCAGCACCATTGCACTCAGCACACGCCACCCAAGAATGGTTACAAAATGAGGTTCCTCGCTTCATTTCCAGCGCACAATAGCCACCAATATCTCCGGATACCAATCCGTTGGACTATAGTGTCGGGAGTATTTTGGAAAGCAAGGTTGGCACTAAAAAAAAAAAATACCTCAAGCAAGCGCTTCGCCGGGAATGGGCCAAAATACAGCGTGTGACGGTTTCATTGGCCGTTTGAAAGACATAATACGTGCCAAAGGTGACAAATTCGAACAAAAATAAACTTATTCTAAAACTTGATACCATTTCCGACATTTTTTGCTTCCATTCAATAAAATTAAAAAAATATGTCGTTTGACTTTGTTGCAGTTTTTTATGTCACCCTGTATAAAATTGGAAAGACAATGGGACTATTATTTTACAATTTATACGAGTTGTAATTAGTTCAGATAGGTACTTGATGGAAAGGACCGAGTTTTTATCGCATGCGATTTTTTCAATTTGACTTATAATATTAAGGTTTACATTTTGTAATATTTTTCCACCTTACAACACAGGTTTGGGATATTATATAAAGATTGCAATTATCGTCCGATTCTTACGAAAAGGGTACGGTTAGGCTAATTCGAACAAAAATAAACTTATTCTAAAACTTGATACCATTTCCGACATTTTTTGCTTCCATTCAATAAAATTAAAAAAATATGGCGTTTGACTTTGTTGCAGTTTTTTATGTCACCCTGTATAAAATTGGAAAGACAATGGGACTATTATTTTACAATTTATACGAGTTGTAATTAGTTCAGATAGGTACTTGATGGAAAGGACCGAGTTGTCCATTGTCCATTTTCGAGCTGAATTTACTTGGTTTTCTTTTTTTGTGTGTGTAAACATTTTTCATAAGAAATCGGAATTTAGGGTAAAATGTGTTAATTTTTTTGTTAATATTTTATATTTTTTCTCGAAATCTCAAAGAAATTGTCGGCAATTGAATAACAAAATATATGTGTCAAATTTCTGTAGCACAGGTGTAGCGTATCACATCCTCTTTAATATATTGTTAACGTTTCGACGATTTCATGACCCAATTCTTATTTTGATTCTTAATCGTAAATTCGTATTGCAATTATGAATCGTTAAAGGTTTAGTCTCCATGTTCGTTTCTTGAGTCTTTTGTTTTTCTTAACGCTTTCACACATCTTCAAAATCGAATAAAACTCCCCAACTTCACACATATCATTAACAGATGAAAACGCACATGTTTCTACATCTCAACAATAAAAACTGAAAGTAATTTCGATTAAACTGTCCAAGGAATTCCATATCGCATTGATGCGTGAGAATAACCGCAGGCTACATCAACAACAACAAGCATTTTTTTAAAGATCTTTATTTTCTCTTCACAAATTCATTAAGTTTTCATCGTTCGACTAATAAGCATTTTCAACGATATTGCTTACAATTAATATCAGTTTAATTGTAAATATTTTAAAAGACTCAATGAATAATTAAACATTCAGTGCGCACTGTCAGAGACCCCCCATAGAAGATGAGGTAGATGATGATGGTGGAGTTTTTGCTGGATCACTCTGATAGAACTGAAAATAAATGGAGTTTAAATTGCCAGTACCATAACATGTAAGTGTGTGTGTGTGTGTTGAAACTCCCCCTCGAATCCACCGACACAGATTAGTTGAACCACAAAATATTTTGATTGGAAATATTTACTTAAATTTCCTCACCACAACAACAACAATAAACAAAGAAAACTGGATTAGGATGATCGAAGTTTTAACAAAACGCTCATTAATTACGAGCTGTTATTGAATGGTGTTGAAAACTTGGTTCATAACACATGAATGCCTCTGGCCATTGTAGCCCCCACCATCACCGCCATTTAAACCGTGATCTATAAGAATGTTTTTTTTTCTTTCTTTTCTTCCCCAACAAATTTCCATATGGACCTCTCTTCAAGGGGGGTTTGGTATGATAGCTATTTGTTATTTTATTTGTATTTTCGGTGAGATTTTCGTTGTAGGTTTTTGGCATTTTTTTTTGTTTGCATGAAAAGTGAGAGTTATTTTATATTCACATTCAGGAGGGGGTTTTTTTATAAAACGATTTGAATTCAGTTGTTGTTATTGTTGCTTTTGGCGGCATCGGAAGCCTGAGATGCACCAGAATGGGCTGGCATGTGTACAATATGTAGGCAAACAACGGCAAGCCACGAAAGGCATACAATGTTGAACCGACATCGTGTTTATTGTTGTAATGCCATTTGTTGTTGCCTGCCATTGCCGTTAGCTTTCGTGTTACAAGGGGCGTGTGATTATGTGTTAGCTATTTGAACTTTGACTGTAGGACTTTTTTTCCTTTGTTGGTGTATTACTGTTGTTGTAGGAAAATGCCGCCGTGCTTCTGTCTGTCTATATTTGTCAGCTCTTGCTGACTCTTGATGGGCCTGTCTGCGTACATACTCGTACATATGTACCTGATGGTTTTGTTGCATCAATGACAGTCTATTGGATTTACTTTTATTTTCATTATAATGGGTTATCTACCTTTTGCCACAGTGGTCAAAAGAGACAAGTAAATGTGGATTATTTTAAAACAATGAACTGCATTAAATTGCATTTAAAGGCTTTAATGCCCTCAGCCATATTGCCAGAGAGGGTATATATCACTTGATAAGGCCAAAACGTGCATCACGAAATATGGGTTTTAAATCTTAGGTCTCTTTGGACCAAATCCGATCTAGCGATGCCTGTCTGTATGGCTGGTGCGCACGGTAACTCTCGAAGGGAGTATCCGATTTGATGCAAACTTGCTACTTTGTAATATTATTGCCAAAATTAGATCGAGTTCGGAGATGGACAATATCAATATCCTCCCACACAAAATGTCAAAATTTTCAAAGAAAATAATTTACTGCACAGAAAGAGAAACAATAATCCGATTTTGCTTCAACTTTTCAAATCCTCCATCATGTACCTCCTCCACAAAGATCAAAATTTTTAATAATTACAAATCTTATGCGTTTTTTTCAATTTGACTTATAAAATTGAATTGTACATTTTGTAATATTTTTGTACCCTACAACACTATGTGTTGGGGGTATTGTAAGTTTGATTGGGCCAAAAATTATGTAACACCTCGAAATATAGGTTTCCCACATAGGAAAGTATATATGGATCTTCCTAGCTCGCCGAGGTGAGTCGATCTAGCTATGTATGTCCGTCCGTCCGTCTGTCCATGTTCACTCTACAGGTCGCAATTATGGCCCGATCTTCATCAAATTTAGAATGTAGATGGGGCTTGGACCACAATAGAACCCTATTGCATTTGGAGATAATCGCATAATATTTAGGGGTTGAAATGGACCAAAAACTTAAAAATTTCCTGATTTTGCATTTGCTCTACAGATGGCAATTATAGACCAATCGACGCGGAACGTAGATGCCGATGGTAAATATATCGGTTATATATAGCGAAATATATACAATGTATATATACAAAGAAAGGCGATTTCAGCTAGAATGCTTATATCTCAAGAATGGCTGGACCGATTTTGACAAATTTTGTCAATTCAGAATGCGCTCTTGGTATAAAATAATAAAATTTAAAAAAATCGCATAAAATGACCTCGATAATGATGTTAAAATAGGTTTTGTATTATTTTGTGACATTTTTTTTATTTTTTCATATTTTTTATCGCATGCGATTTTTTCAATTTGACTTATAATATTGAAGTGTATATTTTGTAATTTTTTCACCTTACAACACAGATTGGGGTATTATATACAGTCTGCAATTATCGTCCGCTATTCATGAAAATTTTCACAAGGGTAGGTATAGGCTCAGAAGGACTTGGCCTATTGTTTTCAAAGATGTCCGCAATATAGTTAGGGGTTGACATGGACCAAAAACAGAAAAAAAATCCTGATCACACAATTGAAGGCAATCGAAACGCCTGAGAATAGAGTAAGGACAGGGGAGAATTCTATTTATATTTATTTAGCTCTAAAATGGACCACAACATCTAACAGCACGACATGGTAGTGCTCCGTGACATAATTTTGAAAGCGAAATCTTTCAAAATGGATTTGGTCAAAAGGGGGCTTCTAACATATTATAGTGTTGTAGGGTATCACATGGTCGGCCCGCACGACTATAGCCTTATGTTTACTTGTTTCAACTTACAACACAGGTTGGGGTTATTATATGCAAATTGCAATTATCGTCTATTGTTTTTAAGGATCTTCACAATATATTTAGGGGTTGAAATGGACCAATAACTAAAAATGTTCCTGATTTTGCAGCCGCAAATAGAAACCAAAGTGCATGAAATCTCGAATGAAGGTGGAGTTTATGACAGGGGGTAGTATGGACAACTACTTGTGTGTGAAAAAATACCAGCATTACTTACAGGCGATATCCGAAGTACACAAAAGGCGAACTTCTGACTGTAGAAGAGAGTTAAGGACAGGGAAGAATTCTAGCATATTGGATGACTATTGGATTATATTTAGCCGTTGTGATCCAACAACTAACAGCACGACGGAGTGTGCAAATATTGGGCAAATATCCCTGGTCAAAATGCTAAGGGTAATATCTGGGCAGTGCAATTTGACATAATTTCAAAAGCGAAATCTATATTTCAAGGGAAAGCCTATAATTCAAATTAAGTGGGACTTGTAATCCTTTTTATACCCTATATATATACAAGGTGGTCAGGGTATTATGTCTTTGTGCATTTGTTTGTAACAGGCAAAAGGAAACGAGACAAACCATAGTTCCTTTTGATGATCTGCATAGAATCACATTCTGAGTCGATTTATGCATGTCCGTCCGTCCGTCTGTCCATGTATTTTTGTAAACAAAGTACAGTTCGCATTTATTGCCCAATACAGATGAAATTTTGCACAAATCATTTGTTTGGCCCAAGGACGAACCCTATTGAAATTGAAGATAATCGGTCAAAATTTAGATATAACTCCCATATATATCTTCGTCCGATTTGTCTTTTATTGTGCACCAAACGTGTAAATTTGATCGAAATCGGTTCAGATATAGCTATAGCCGCCATATATATTGTTCATCCGATTTGTTATTTTTGTCCTCCGCAGCCGTAATATGCACTCTGTAACAACAATATTTGGGGAAATATATCAAATACAGCTCAGAAATATATTTGCTAAATTTTATCGAGATCGGTTCAGATTTGGATGTAGCTCCCATATATAACTTCGTCCGATTTACTTTTGATTGTTCACCAAACGTCTAATATTTGTCCAAATGGGATGGAATTTGGCACTTACAACCGAATTGAGTCTAGAAGATAGTATGCCAAATTTGGTGAAGATCGGTTCAGATATAGCTATAGCTCCCATATACAGTGTTCATCCGATTTGTTATATTTGTTACCCACAGCCGTAATATGCACTCTGTAACAACGATATTCAGGGAAATATATCGAATACAGCTCAGAAATATCTTTGCCAAATTTTATCAAGATCGGTTCCGATTTGGATATAGCTCCCATATATATTTTTATCCGATTTCAAATTAATTGTGCACCAAATGGGCAATACAAGTCCGAATTTAAAAGATACAAATGCTTCGGCATATTTAGTCCTTTGAACTTTAAATTATAATTATAATCATAGCGTGTATAATTGAATTCTCCCACAAAAACTTTTAATTGTTATGCGGAGCTCTACTAAATTCGCAAAGTGGTGTAGGGTATCATAAAGTCGGCCCCGCCCGACTTTAAGACTTTCTTTACTTGTTTTTTTTTTGAGTTTTGATGTCATATACCATGAAATTGAAAAACTTGATGTAGAATATTTCTTTTTTTTGACAATTTTCGTCAAAAATGAATCTTTATATTATAAAAGGTATCGACACGAAAAAGGCTGCAGAAAAAATCATTGAAAACATAAGAAATATTTTCGCGTTTTTTGTTTTGCAAAATTATGACAAATATTTTCTTGATATAGATAGGAAATATAGATTTCTGTATCTTGGTTCTAATTATGTAATAAGGAATATTTTTGTCTTTGTCGTCAGTCATCCTTGCAAAGTTATGGAGTCCGATTGACTTTAAACTGTGCTTTCGGAGCTCTGAAAAAAATGATCAACAATTTAATGAAATTATCACATAATCCCCCAATTATTCGTGTAAGGATTTATTCATTCCCACTGTTATTTGTAAATAGGGTTTAAATATTTTTTTGTTTCTTGCATTGTATCTTTCTGGATTTTGTTTTATTTTCCCCACCATGACTGCCGTTTTAACATGTCCCATAATGTGTGGTTGTTATCGTTTTTATTTTCCAATGCTGCCGCACATCTCAGTATTGTTGTTTTTTTTCTCTTTTTGCTCATGTTACCCCATTCAAGAAAGTTCCTCGTATTTGTAACAATTTTCAAAGTTCATTTTGTTGATCCCAACATGTCTCAAAATGGTATCCCACCTCACCCCTCCGCGACTTGTTTTAATAGTTAACGGCATGTTTTTGTTTTCGTCGCCCCCTTAAAGTATTTTTCTAATTTTTGTCTTCACTTTCATTTGATTTTCCACATTTCGTCTTTGACATGAATGCAATGGATGGTTGAATAACGACTGTTTTCGGGCGGCAAGGTAACCATTTGTTGTTGTTTTCAACTCCGTCCACGAGATGCGGCGGAGAGGTTCAAACTATTTATGTGTGACCTAAACCATAATTATGGTTAAGCGTGGTCATGATGTGCATCATGCCGGGGAAATATGCATAACAATTCACTTTCATTGGGGCGATGTGAAGAAAGTGGCATAAGGGGGGTCGATTGCAATTGATGCGCGCACAAGCACAATGTGCAGCCGAGCAATGGTCCGCATGGCCTGGAATATTTGTTTCAGTTGTTGTTGCTTTTGTTGTTAAATGTTTATCTTTAAATGGTCATGTGAAAGAAAATGTTAATAAGGGCCAGCTAAAATAAAACACCATGAGAGCAAATAATAACAATGGCTTAAAATTTCTAATGGAATTTTGGATAATGGAAGCGGGACATTAATTTATTTGCTTACAAATTGCTGGCCTTAATGATGGTAATGCGAATTGGAAGATAAGTGTGGGCATAAAATATCGTAGGATTTAATTTGTAAATAGTATATTTAATTTCTATTGGAGAGAGAGAGAGTACATTGTTTAAGTCTTGGGTCAAGCTATATTCCTTCTTGGATGATATAAGTTTAGAGCAGCTTTATACTATATATAGAGAGGCTTGAATTGCACAGCTGAGTCTATGTATCCTACAAGCGTATCTTCTATATCTATAAAGGAGGAAAGTGTTTGTACGTTTCACTGGTTGTTTGTAATTTATAGACTTCAAAAATTTGCTAAACAGGGTTTCCTGCAAATTTCCAACACAGGCTATATACGTTTTTGAAATTCCAGTTGAGATACCTCCGCGTTGTAACTATAAAGGTTAATATTTTGTATGCACATACATACAATGCACGCCATAATTTTTAATTTTTTTTTTTAATTTTATTGAATGAAAGCAAAAAATGTCGGAAATATAATCAAATTTTAGAATAAGCTTAGATTTGTTTGAATTTTGTAACCTTTGGCACGAATTATGGCCTTCAGACGGCCAATGAAACCGTCACACGCCGCCTGGATGTTGCTCTGCGGTATTTTGGCCCAATCCCGGCGATGCGCTTGCTTGAGGTGATCGCCACTTTGGTATTTTTTAGTGCCAACCTTTCTTTCCAAAATACTCCAGACACAATAGTCTAACGGATTGGTATCCGGAGATTTTGATGACCGTTGTGCGCTGGAAATGACGCGAGGAACCTCATTTTGTAACCATTCTTGGGTGCGCGTGCTGAGTCTTGTTGGAATGTCCAAAGTCTGCGGTCAAAATGTTTGCATGTCCAAGGCTTTAATATACCCTCCAGAATATTTCCACCATAATATTCGGCATTTATTCTGATGACACGGTCGATCAATACGAGCGTAAAGCGACCATCGGCTGTTATGGCGGCCTACACAATAACCATGGCTGGCGCTTGAGTTCTGGTGGCCAACCGAAGGGGCACATTTATAATTTTATTTTGTTTGTTTACAAACTGCTGGACAATGAATGTTTTCTCATCGGAAAAAAACAAATTCAGAAGGTCCCCACTTTCGGCCAAGCGAAGCAACTCATTAGCTCTTTTGAGTATATTGTCTTTCTGTTGCGGTGTTAGTTCTTGCACTTGTTGGAATTTCAATGGCTTTACCCCGAGGTCAGTTTTCAATATATGCCGAATGGAATATTGCGATATGTTCAGCTCACGAGCCATTTTGCGGCCAATGTGACGCGGGCTTCGATCAAGTCGCTTCTTTACTTTTCGAACCATTTCTGTTGATGTTGCTGTTTTATTCCATTCACTTGCTTGACGTCGGGCTACGCTACCAGTATCACGGTAACGAGCGTTGGTGCAAGACACAAAAGATTTATTCACATTTAAATGCTGGAGTGCTCTAACTATAACCACTTGTGGTTTTCCAGCCAAACATAAAGAAATCACACTTTTTTCTGGAAAATCTCACCGAACAATATAATGAGTTGTCACTGGAATATTTTTAACAGCTGTCGGACGAGTGGCTTGGAAATGACAGCAGTCTGGAGTTGGTTGCAGTTTTTTTTTATCTCACCCTGTATATACTTTCTTGGGTCCAAAATTATTGTTTCGATGAGTAACAAACGGAATGACGAACTTAATATACACTTCATACTATGTATAGAGGTATGGTATAAAAATTATGATTTTGTTGATATCACAGCAAAAGTTCTCCTAAAATGTGGGTTTTATAAAAGTCAACCACACTCGATTTTGTTCATCACCTCTTTGGTTTTCACTTATTTTGTTTTCTAATAAATGAGTATTAAATACAAAATCTAATATTTGTTCTACACATGTAAATACGATGCTGGAAAACAATTTTTTCTAAATTATAGTAATTTGCAAACAGAACCAAACATTAAACGCCCAGAAAGGAATTGAATAACACATCTTTCTGCAAGATTTCCTTAGAATACATTAAAATAGACTCAAGCTCAACTCCAACTTTGAACATAACTATAACTCCTAGAAATGGAAAACATCTAACATGGAATTAGTCATATGTAATTAATTGAATGCGTTTTCATTGGCCACAAACAGTATTGGCCGCATTGAAAGAATATTTCATCAATTTGCTTTCATTTTCCGCACTAGCAACCGCAAAATTACCATCATAAAAGCACGAACTAATTTGCACGAAATGCCCATAAAAATCCACAAATAATCACAATTTCAATGAAAAAACGTAAACGTAGCTAAAGTTCGACGGTAGCTCTAGCTGGAAGCTGCATATGAGTATGTCTGGGAAACACTTCCTTTTCGTGAACGCTTAAATTTTGTTGGCGGGCCCACTCAGAGGCTATAAAATAAAATCACTACACGCAACTGTAGTCCTGGCGCTTTGTTCCGGAGCATTTCGTTTTTATGTTTTATTGAAAGAATACCTTAACTTGACTTCGCCTAGCCAATGTTCATGGTTTTCTGTTAGTATTTGCTGCACCTGCTAGTAGTAGAAGTCAGTTTGTTATACTGCAACATGTTCAATAAATATTAAGAATATTTCGATATTTCCAATACTAATTGCTATGGGGAGTTTAAAAGTTATCTACCTACAATTAATGTTTGCTATATGTACATATAAATGTACGCTACAATGAGCGCTTAAATTGAAATATACAGGGTGAGATGAAAAAACTGCAACCAACATCAGACTGCTGTCATTTCTAAGCCACTCGTCCGACAGCTCTTAAAATTATTCCAGTGGCAGCTCATTATACAAAAGCATTTTTGTGAGAATTTTCCAGAAAAAAAAATTAAGTTAGTTTTTTTATCTCACCCTGTGCATATGACAAATATTTTTTATAATGCACGATTCTTTTGCCTGGATTGTCCTAGAAAAAATATTTTTATATTAATATGACAAAAAAATTATAAAAAAAATCGAGCGGGGCCAACCGTTGAATACCCTATAACACTATAATAAACGATACAGTTTATATAGGCGAGTCCGGTAACTCCCATTCAAATGTGCATGAGGATAGGGCGATAATTACGACCTGCTGACAATTTTGCAGTTTTTTGGTTCATTTCAACCCCTAAATATATGGCGATCATCTCCAAAAAGAGTAAGCTTCTATTCTGACCCTCATCTTATCCCCATGCAAAATTTCGTAAGGATCGGGCCATAAATGCGATCTGTATATGATATCCTGATATCCTAACTACTTAGTTTTGTTAGCTGTAGAAATATTACCAAATGTTTAATTCAAAATGAAAATATGCCAAAAATATGACAAAATCAATATTTTTATCTTTAGAGAGATATTTTTATGCTATTTTTTAGACGTTTTATCTTTTCTGCCAAGTAGCCATTCTGAATTAATGGCGTTCTCGGCATATAAGAGATCTTTCCAGCATATCTTCTTTGATAGACATATATATCGCACATATTTAGCTTTAACTCAAACATCATTTTAACATCAATGTAAAGATCAGAAGTAACCTTGTCATGGCTTTGCGATTTTGCCGGGATTTAAAATATTCGCGGTTTAATGAAAAATTTTGAATTTTTTCAACACAAAAGATATGGTCTATTTTACCCGCTAAATATTATCCGATGACCAACCAAATTGGTAGGCTTCTTCCCAGCCCTAAACTCTAGCTACATGCGAAATTCCGCGTCGATTGGTGTTTAATTAAGAATCATTATTGTTCTTATATTTCTCGTTAATTTAATTTTATTTGCATACCTTATAATTCTTATACTTCGTTTGAATACAACTTTGTGATAAATGTGATAATGTCAAAATTATAACTAGCGAATTAAGCATTGAGCGCCACTTTGCAACACCTACGCTTTTCTCGTTACCTTGTAACGATAAGAATCAAAGAATTCGTTTCTGGATTACGTCCACTGCACCAGCATATTTAAGGTAACAATATTATTTACGATAATATTACCAAAATTACTAACAATAAAACCCAAGTAAATATTGACAACATCAAAACTAAACCCTTTTGTGTTTTTTTTTTATTTTCTATTTCTATTTTTATTTTTTATTGCTACGCAAACAATTGGTCTATAATTGCGACCTGTGTAGCTACTGCAAAATCCGACATTTTGTCAGTATTTGGTCCATTTCAACCCCTAAACATTTAGCGATCGTCTCCAAAAGAAAAATATTCTGACCCTAACCCCACCTTCGTGCAAAATTTCGTAAGGATCGGGCCATAATTGCGACCTGTAGCGTGATTACAAATTAACATGGACAGACGGGCGGACGGACATACATAGTTAGATCGACTCAGCTCGGCTAGCTAGGAAGATCCATATATACTTTCCTATATGGGAAACCAATATTTCGAGGTGTTACATAAATTCTGGCCCAATCAAACTTATAATACACCTAGGGTATAAAAATCTACTATTTTCGGTCAGAAAGTTTTTGAAAAATGAAGATGAAGTCCCTAAATAAATTTTGAAATTTGCGGTTCTAAGCTTATAAGTTGTTGACAAATTTTTCAAAAACAGTTATTCTTGGTCTAAAAGTTGCACTCATTCTAGGCCTTAAAGTTTTGGCAATTTTTTTCAAGATTTTACTATTCGATAGCTCACGATTCCCGGCCAGTAAGTCCGTGAAGGCCAGAAAGCCTTTAACTGTTATTACAAGAAATATATTTTTAAAAAATCCACGATTTTTTGACAGGAAGTCCTTTAAATATATTTTTAAAAAATCCATTATTGTTTTAACTAGAAGTCCTTGAAATATATTTTTAAAAAATCCATGATTTTAAAATGAAATATTTTTTTAAAAAATCCACGGTTTCTCAACTGGAAGTGCTTGAAATATATTATAAAAAAATCCACGATCCTTTAACTGAAAGTCCTTGAAATATATTTAAAAAAACCCCGATTCCTTAAATAAAAGTCTTTGAGATATATTTTTAAAAAATCCACGATTCCTTAACTATAAGTATTTGAAGTATATTTTGAAAAAATCCACGATTCCTCAGCTGGAAGTCCTTAAAAAGTAAGTAAAAAAATTTCAAAAAAATTAACGATACTTCGGTCCACTCTATCAAGTACCCCCCCTACAAAGGTTCAAAATTTTAAATAATTACAACTCTTATAAAATGTGATGTAAGAGTCCGATTGTCTTCAAATTTTACACATCCCAATATTTTTATCAACCCAAAGTCTGGTGTCGACACAAACGGTCGAAATTTCAAAACCAGTAAAGAAAGTCTTAAAGTCGGGTGGTGATACCCTACACCACTTTGCTAATTTAGTAGAGCTGCGCATAACAATTAAAAGTTTTTATGGGAGAACTCAATCTTACACGCTATGATTATAATTTAAAGTTCAAAGGACTAAATATGCCGAAGCATTTGTATCTTTTAAATTCGGACTTGTATTGCCCATTTGGTGCACAATTATTTTGAAATCGGATAAAAATATATATGGGAGCTAGATCCTAATCGGAACCGATCTCAATAAAATAAAAGATATTTCTAAGCTGTATTTGATATATTTCCCTGAATATCCTTGTTACGGAGTGCATATTACGGCTGTGGGTAACATAAATATATGGAGCTATAGCTATATTTGAACCGATCTAGATCAAATTTAACAAATGTATTTCTGAGCTGTATTTGATATATTTCCCCAAATATTGTTGTTATAGAGTGCATATTACGGCTGCGGAGGACAAAAATAACAAATCGGATGAACAATATATATGGGAGCTATAGCTATATCTGTACCGATTTCGATCAAATTTGGCATACTTATTATCAGGTCTGAGGTCAGTTCAGTCCATACTATTCGGACTGATATTACCAGTTTGGTGCACAATAAAAGGCAAATCGGACGAAGATATATATGGGAGCTATTTCTCCAATTTCAATAGGGTTCGTTCTTGGGCAAAAGAAATGATTTGTGCAAAATTTCATCTCAATCGGATAATAAATGCGAACTGTAATTTGTTTACAAAAATACATGAAAGAGACGCGATAATCCAATTTTGCTCCAACTTTGCAGATCCTAATATTTGCGTCAGTGCTAGGTCAGGTGTAACAATGGACAATATCGGTCCACTCCATCAAGTACCTCCCCAAGACTTGGTACATCTCAATATTTCCATCAACACATGATATGTGAAATAAGCATTCAACACTCTTCAAATTCCACATATACAAACAATTTTCCCAATACAATATCTGTTGTGCAGATGATATATGTCTGTGCACCCCTTCTGGTACCTCACTCACAAAGGGTCACAATTTTCAATACTTTTATCAGTCGTAACTTGCAAAGCAAGTCAGCGATTCTTTACAAATTACTGTATCTAAATACTTTTGCTAGCAAACTGAGTGAATATGGAATTTATGATTTTCCATAAATTCAATGAATCCACGATTGTGAGTTATAATTTTTTTTTTGTTAAATTCACGATACTTGTCCGTGAGTCTTGGAAAAATATGAAATTATCCATCTCACATTAGATATATTTCGCAAATTAATACATCTGAAAAATGGGTGTAAAATCAAATATAATGAAGTATGTATCTCAATCGCTATTGCTGAACATGTTTGTTTCCTATAGAGATGATTGGCGCATGACACATGTACATAAATAAATACAGAAGATGTGCGTTTACATACCATTGTCAGGTTGGAAACAAAAAATAAACTAGTGCCTACTCCTCCTCATACATTCTGCAGTTTCTATTGATCGAAAGCGCTTAGATTTTCCTTTAAGGTGAAGTTTTCCTCTATAACATAAAAATTTATCGCTTTTGTTTTCATGTTGTTTTTTTTTTACTTTCGCTGTAATGAATGGTTGTTAGAACGTTGGCGGAGTCCATTTCATGTGATGAAATTCAATAAAAAAAATGTTCGTTTAACATTTAACGGATGGTAGGTTTGATTTTCCAATGGTCTAATGTTCAGAAGTTAATGAATTTCAATAGCAAATTGGTTCGTTGTAATTTTAAGGTGTATTTAAGGGGCATGTTGTTGATGTAATATATAATCAGATGCTGTTGTTTTTTTTTGAAACAGAAGCTCTAAAAGCGAAAACTAATTGGTAGTATTGGGAAATAGTAAATTTAAAATAAATATATTTGTACAAGAGGAAGTAGTGATAAGGGTGTAACATCGTGTAATATAGTTTACATAAAAGAATGCAAAAGGTTAATCGTTTTCTATTTAAAAGATGTAATAGATCTATTAGGTATTTTTTGATATTGTAAGGTATAAACTCTTGTATATTTCAAATTCAGATATTCAAAGCAATATGAATCCGTACATTTCCAAAAATGTGGAAAAGGGGAAATCCTTGCTCCTCTTTAGGTTACTTTTATCAAAACGCCAATACACGTCATCCATTTTAATAACTTCTACCATACACAGTATGAAGTGTATAGTGTTCTAACTCATAGAAATAATAATTTTAGACCTAATAAAAGTACATATATTCTTGATCGGCGTAAAATTCTAATTTGTGTATCCACCATATAACGGTAACTTCCCATATTTTATATTTTGATGATTGTAGCCAAATTTTTCAATGGAATTTTTTGAAAAACCATAGAAGGAGTTTTTTTCTGATTATATACCCCCTAAAAAAGAATTGCCTATATTTGTTCACGATATCGATATGCTCATGATATCGGTACCTTCCGATATTCGGTATTTTGATGATTGTAGTCATATTTTTGAATGGAATTGACTGAAAATCCACAGAAGGAGTTCCTTCTGAGTATATAGGTCCACGATATCGTATAGACCCCATACAACGGTACCCCCTGATATTCGGTATTTTCATGATTTCTGCGACATTTTTTATCGGAATTGTTTCAAATTTCGTATTCGAAGTTCCTAATAGGTACTGAAAATTGCTCATGCTGGTTCATGTCTTCTTATAGACCCATATAGAGGTACCTCCCATTATTCTGTATTTTGACGAGAACGGCGTTTTTGGGATGTTTTTGGGGACCTCTCAACACTGGCTCGTACGGCAGCGATATTCTCGGACGATCGCCTTGGTCGGCTTTTATATGGCCTCTTCGGATTAGAAAAAGCCTTACCAGTCGAAAATTTTTCGTATAAACGCTTAATGGTGTTCTTAGAAGGCGCACTTTTCACATTTTTTAATGTTTTAAAAGCACGTTGAGTTTTCACAATTGACTTCTTCTGTTGAATGTAAATTTCAGAGCGCTCGCGTGGCGTGTATTGGTTCATCGTAAAAATGCTTAGACTGACGCTTCAAACGCGGTATGTCATTAAGCGATGTGGCATCTCTGTCAAAAGTTATGGCATTGCCAGATGGGACCGTCGAATATGGGCAAACCTGTATAATCCATATACAATGGTTTTCATTTAAGAAATATTTTTCGACGGGATCGTTTTAAAATATTTCAAGTTCCTTCCCAATGATGAAGGGTATAACAAGTTTGGCTCGGCCGAAACTAGTTCCGTTTTTATTTGTTTTTTTTTTTTGCCCGGATTTCGTTGGAATCAGACATACATATCGCATTGGGTGCATCAAATATGTAAAATCGGCCGAAAAGATATACGGGTGCTATATCCGTATCTGAACCGATTTAAATAAAATTTGGCAAATTTATTTTTATTCCAAATTCCGTTACGCATTCCAAATTTGTATCTGTAATCGATCAATAGATATGTGCATATAAAATCTAAATTTTTGGGAGGTACCTCCGATTCTGATGCCATATCTTCAGGTCTAAGTGCAATTTCAAAAAATTATATAGCCTATGTTACTTTCAGGCGATGTTGCAGTACACTTGGAAATTTTCCGGAAAATCTGTGCAGCGGTTTTCGAGACCATAAATTACAAACAAACAAACACACAGGGCAGACAAAAATGACCAGAAGACCCTTTTAGTGACTTCAGACTGCTGTCGATTTTAAGCCAGCTAATTATATAGTTTACAAGCGTACAAAAGTATCTTGGTGAGAGTTTTCCAGAAAAAAAAGTTATTCCTGATGGATTTCAAGCGTGATAGTGTGATTTCTTTATTTTTGGCTGAAAACCACAAGTGGCTATCGTTAGAGCACTCCAGCATTTAAATGTGAATAAATCTGTGATATTGGCAGCGTAGGCCGACGTCAAGGAAGTGGACGGAAGAAAACAGCAACATCTGCAGAAATGATTCGAAAAGTAAAGAAGCGACTTGATCGAAACCCGCGTCGCAGTGGCCGAAAAATGGCTCGTGAGCTGAACGCATCCCAATATTCCATTCGTCAAATATTGAAAAATGATTACCCTGAGCCATTGTAATTCCAAAAAGTGCAAGAACTTACACCGCAACAGAAAGAAAATAGACTTAAAAGAGCTAAAGAGTTGCTTCGCTTGGCCGAAGTGGTGAACTGCCGAATTTGGTTTTCTCCGATGAGAAAACATTCGTTGTTCAGATGTTTGATATGATGATCGAATGATCGTGTTTACTTGCCAAAGAGATCAGCTGAAAATGTGCTCCTTCGGTTGGCCACCAGAACTCAAGCGCCGGCCATGGTGATGGTGTGGGCCGCTCGTATTAATCGACCGTGACATCAGAATAAATGTCGAATATTGTCGCGAAAATGTTTTGGAGGGTGTATTAAAGCCTTCTGTACGCAAACATTTTGGCCGCAGACTGTGAACATTCCAACAAGACTCAGCACCATTGCGCTCAGCACGCGCCATCCAAGAATGGTTACAAAATGGGGTTCCTCGCTTCATTGCCAGCGCACAACGGCCACCAAAATCTCTCTATTGTGTCTGGAGTATTTTAGAAAGAAAGGTTGGCACTAAAAATACCAAAGTGTCGATCACCTCAAGCAAACGCTTCGGAATGGGTCAAAATACCGCAGAGCAACCTTCAGGCAGCGTGTGACGGTTTCATTAGCCGTTTGAAGGCCATAATTCGTGTCAAAGGTGAGCAATTCGAACAAATCTAAACATTTTTTGCTTTCATTTAATAAAATTTAATAAAAAGGAACATTTACATTTGCAATTGTTGCAGTTTTTTTATTTCACCCTGTATAAGCATGAAATTCACAGATTCTAGGGAATCTTAATCCGAAATTTTCAAAAAAAAAAAAAAAATAAATAAATAATAATAATAAGAATGAGTGGGAACTTGCCGACTCTATTTGGGATGCTTTGCGATGTAAAGTTTAAAAATCCAATACACGGGTCTTCTATTTGTAGCTCTACATATTCTATAATTTACTGGATGTTTCTTGTAATTACAGAAAAGTTTTAATTTTGTCGCACAGTGTAATGGTATAACCAGGGAAGGTTGCCAATATAGATATGTTCTAAATCACTCGGACATACATATCGCGTTGGGTGCATTAAATATATAAAATCGGCCTAAAATATATGGGAGCTATATCCAAATCTGAACCGATTTGAATATAATTTGACAAATTTATTTTTGTACCACTCTTGCCGAATTTCATTGGATTCGGACATATGTATCGCGTTTGGTGCATCAAATATGTGAAATCGGCCGAAAATATATATGCGTGCTATATCCGTATCTGAACCGATTCCAATAAAATTTGACAAATTTATTTTTATTATGTTTTATTATGTGCATATAAAATCTAAATTTTTGGGAGGTACCTCCGATTCTGATGCCATATCTTCAGTTCTAAGTGCAATTTCAAAAATTTATATAACCTATGTTACTTTCAGGCGATGTTGTAGTATACTTGGAAATTTTGAGGAAAATCTGTGCAGTGGTCTTCACTCTTATGTCTACTTTTTTTTTTTTTTGATATAAATGTGTGGGAATTAAAATTTAGATTTTATGATTGATGGTGGTAATGTTATATGTTATTTTAGTTCCTAATATAATTTCCGCTGCTAAGTAGGCAATAACAGGTTTATTAGCACCATTAAAATAATCTATAAAAACTTCTCAAATAAAATAATCAGTATTTTGTTAAATTTTATTGATGTAAATGTAAAACCAATAAAACAAACAACAGCATTCAAAACTCAAACAAAGAACAAAATGAAAAAGACGATAAATGGTTATTTTCACACAAATGTATTGTTTTATTATGACCACAAACGAAAACTACCGTTAGAAATAACATTTTCACATCATTTGAATATTCCTCTAAGGAAAATGAAACGGATATATAAAAAACGAAAAAAAAAACGAAAATAAAGTAAAAAAACAAAGTTCCTAAACCCATAAAATTGAAAATCACCAAAACCCATTGATTCCCACATAAATCTATTGAAATGTCTTATTCTTCTTCTTGTTCGTCATGTTGTGGTGGCTTTGGAGTCCCGCAATACCACTGATAAGCAATGAAATGAAAACTAGCTGTACATTTGAGAAAGACCTCAAGATTTTTATCGATTGATGCACATGAAAAGCAATCTGGGATCTTTGAAAGACAGGTGACATTTAAGCCATAAATTAAAATTTCATTTCAAATGGTCAATGGAGCAGCTAGCTAGGAATAGAAGAAAATGGTGGAGAAAATCAGGCATGTCTCTTGAAGTTTTACAACTGCCAAACAGAAAACAACGCTTCACTTTCGTTTGAAGGGTAAGAGGGAAGGGGAACACTTTCGTGTTGGAGATCTTGTTAAATGTTTTAAATATTGAATGAATTTTTCTTTTGGTTTTACAAGCCACCTAGTAAGTTACTTGTTCTGTTCGTTGTGTTTTTGGGCCAAACGTGTCTCTAATCCAAACAGAATAACATGTTTCCTAGACTTACAAGTCAATTGTTTTTGTATGTTTCCTTGTCACACAACGTGTGTGGATCGTTTTACATTCCAATGGAGCAGAACATCAAGTTCTGCGTGTGTTCTACAAAACGAAACAAATGCAGACACTTTTTCTTTCTTCTTTTTTGCAATTAAATTCGTGTCTGACAATTCAGCCATTTACAACAATGAGGTGTTTAATTGTCACTAACCTACTCCATTAAACTGGGCTTAGAGTCTTCTTTTTTTCTTTTTGTAATCGAAACGATCATATGTCTGTCGGTCGTTGTCTGCTGCTGTTGGACAGCTTGTCCACCCAACTCTTGGCTTGTAATCACATTAAACTTCTGGCCAGCCAGACAATGGTAAAACCATGTTAGAACCGTACGCATAAATCACATTAGCAACAAATAAAAAGAAACGAAACATTACACGCTTTTTGGCATGAAACACGATTTAATTCACACCATTCTAAATTGAAAATTTCATTTTAATGTCTCCCAACACTACTTGTGTTAAGACGCTTCTTCTTCTGGGTTGTTTTTTTTTTTTTTTGGTTGGCTGTCTGTTGGCCAGCCCAAATTTTTCCAAACTCCAAAAAATAAAAGTAAATGTGTTTCTAAACGCTTTAAGAGGTGTAAAAAATGTCATAAACACTATTCATGTGTCCGCCAAAAAAAAAAAAACCGCCATGAAATAAGTGAAAATATTTAGTGTCATAAACGAGCCAAACTTTTACTGACACTTTTCTTTGGTGTCGCCAAACATCGAAGAAAACAATATCAAATTTGTTGCACACTTCTTTAATTTTAACCAATAATTTCTTAAAGAGTTCTTAAATATTTTTGTTTTACAATGAAATATCAGAAGGAGGGGATATTATTTAGGAGGGTAACGAAAGACTTAGGAAACAAACTTGAACAATCGTCACTTGATTTGCTAAATTTAATTCTGTCACATTGTTCAAATAGCAATTATAAAACCATTAAATTCTAGACGTTATTTGTTATCATAGGGCCATTCCGGTTTTTGCTAATATACAATACAGTCATTAAGTACATTCATTCGAAACATGTGGGATGCAAAGCGTATCCCACATGTTTCGAACACACTTATTGCAAATAAAATTAAGCAAAGCATCGTCGTATTTCAAATCAATATTATTATTTTTTATACCCTCCACCATAATAGGGAAGGTATATTAAGTTTGTCATTGCGTTTGTAACACCTCGAAATATACATTACAAAGACTATATATTCTTGATCAGCATAAAATTCTATGTCGATTTAAATGTCTGTTCATCCCTCCGTCTGTGGAAATCACTCTAGCTTCCTAACGAAATGAAGTAGGTTAAGCAGGACTTTCGGTATAGAAATGGGTTATGTAGGTCCACGTCTTTGTATAGTCCCCATATAACGGTATCTCACGATATTCGGTATTCTGATGATTTTAGCGACATTATTCTCCGGAATTGCTTCAAATTTGGTGTTTGAAGTTTATAAAGGATACTACAGTCTATGACAGGAATTTGTAGGTAGTCCACGTCTTCATATAGCCCCCATATAACGGTACCTCCCGATATTCGGTATTTTGATGACTTTGTCAACATTTTTCACCGGAATTGTTTCAAATTTGGTATTTGAAGTTCGTAATGGATACTTCAGTTTATGACAGGAAATTGCCTATACAGGTCCACGTCTTCGTATAGTTCTCATATAACGGTATCACCCGATATTCGGTATTTTAATAATTTTAGCTACATTATTCACCGATTTTTTTCAAGTTTCGCATTTGAATATTTTAATGGCTTATGACAAAAGTTACCTATGCAGGTCCACGTCGTCGTATAGAGCCTAATATAACGGATACATTCCGTATTTTTAAGATCATAAAAGAATTTTTAACGGATTTTATTTATTTGTTTATTTATTATTTTTTTTTTTTTTTTTTTTTTGAAAATTGCCAAATTCGCCAAATTGGAGGGCATTAAAAGTTCGGTCCGACTGAACTTACAGCTTTTTCACTAGTTTTATTTTGTTATTATTATTATTATTTTAGATTTTTTTTTTTTTTTTTTTTTTGAAAAACCACCATCTCATCTTAGCCCTATTTCCAAACTTTATTCTTATACTAAACTAGCAAGTGACCGCTACCAAAATTTCATCTTTAAATTTTAGATTCGTTTCAACAGTTCGTGTTAGACATTTTTAGTACTCAAAATGCATAATTTGTTAAATTTTGCAACATTTTTTTAGTCGAAACTTCTTACTTACTTCTTTAACTAGTATTAAAGTTTTTTCTTTTTCTGAGAGATTAATAGAAAAATGTTTATCTTTTCATCAAAAGGTCTTTTAAATTTTTCATTTTGAAGTTTACAGAGGAGGATTTTAGTAAGACCAAAACATCTAATTTATCTGTACAAACTATTTCAACGTCTCCATATGTTAAGCCTAGAATCAACAGTGACCTTAATACCAAATTTCATAATTCCATCTCTATCCTCTACCCTCAACGGCACATTTTGTGGATTTTAGCTCTATACTTTCACCCAATACCAAATTTTGTAGCTTTTACTTCTTTTAGTTAAAGAACACATTTTTCAAACACATCTCAACCTCAGATACCAATATTGATCTCAATATAAAATTTCTGAATTTCAGATTTGTAATTTCCCCCATTACCAAATATAGTACCATTTACTACTTTTCGTACAAATCTAGGACGCATTTCCAAACCACGCCGAATCTTGAACACAGATACCGACATTAATCTAAATATCAACTTTAGGGGTATTTTCCTAGCCTTTTCCTTTACGCAATACCAAACATTGTACCTTTCAGTACTTTTCGTACGATTTTAGTACACATTTCCGAAACCATCTCCATATGTCCAGTCTACACATGAACAGCGACCCTAATACCAAATTTCAGATTTCAGATACAAAATTGTATTAAATATAGTACCATTTATTACTTTTCGTGCACTTGTAGTACCCATTTCCAAAACCACCTCTTTATCACAAACCTACTACCAACCGGGTAAAATTTAGTACCATTTAGTACAGTTCGCACACTTTGTACACTTTTCTAAAACCATCTTCATATATCAAACTCGATTCTTTTACCAAATTTTAAGTTCTTAGCCCTATCCGTTCACATAACACCAAATGGTATCATTTTACTTAACACCGCTAATTTTCAATTTTTTCATTATAAAAGCCATTTCGTGAAAACATTCCAATTGCAATTACAAACAAACACTACAATATATTAGAATTAGATTGGCTTCAATTGTGTGATCGGAAAAACATTTCTGTTTTTGGTTAATTTGAACCCCCAAATATTTTGCGATCATCTCCAAAAGCAAGAGGCCCCAGATTTAGACTCATCTTTATGATTTGCTTGTCTACTATATTTGGCGATATTCGTCAACGACATCAGCATAAAAAAAACAGAAGTTCCCTTTTTGTGTATTTCGGATATCATCTGTAAGCAATGTTGGTATTTTTTCACACAAAAGTAGTGGTACATTCTACCCGCTGTCTTATTCGAGATTTCGTGTCCTTTGATTTCTATTTGTGACCTTTATAACGGCTGAAAAATCGAGAACATATTTAGTTGTAGGTCCATTTCAACCTTTAAATATATGGCGGACATATTTAAAAAGTATTGGCCTAGCCCTTCTAAGCCTAACCCTACCCCTATGAAAATTTTCATGAGGATTGGACGATAATTGCAATATGAATATAATAACCCCAACCTGTGTTGTAAGGTGAAAAATATTATAAAATATACACTTCTATATTATGAGTAAAAATAAAAAATATCGCATGCGATAAAAAATATGAAAAAATAAAAAAATGACACAAAATACTACAAAGTCTATATTAACATCATTATTGGCATTTTTATGCGATTTTTTTAGATTTTATACTTTTATGCCAAGAGGACATAATAATAATCGATCATCTCCAAAATAAATAGCGTTCTATTCTGGCTCTTGCCCGACCTTCATTCTAAATTTCGTGAAGATCGGGCCATAATTGCGACCTGTAGAGTGATTACAAATTAACATGGACAGACGGACGGACGGAAATACATATCTAGATCGACTCAGCTCGGCGAGATAGGAAGATCCATATATAATTTCCTATGTGGGAAACCAATATTTCGTGGTGTTACATAATTTTTGGCCCAATTAAACTTATAATACCCCCAACACATAGTGTTGTAGGTTATAATTATCAAAAACCCTTTTGTTCATCTATTATGCACTTTATCCAAATTTTTCAAATTGTATAAACCTACCTTATTTTATTTGTCCACATCAAAGTATTAAATTTTTATTGGTTTTTGTACCCTTTTAGTACGAATGCCCAAAACCCCAGCCTTATCAAACTTGACACCGCTAATTTTCAAATTTTTCATTATAAAAGCCATTTAGTGAAAACCTTCCAATTGCAATTACAAACAACCGAAATAAAATTTGAGTCAAAACGCTAATGCCATTTATAAATATAGATTTAAGGAAGTAGGCCTGGGGAGTTCCTCTAAAGCCCAAATGAATACTTTGGCTGGAGAGACGGTCAACAGTATCTCGTATGCTAAGTTTCAAACCGATATTTTAATTTTTTTGGGAAATATAACGTTTTTAGATAAATCGGGAAATATAACGTTTTAGATAAAAAACCTGTATTGGGTATGACGAAAATTAAAAAAAAAAAACGGTCTAGCCGTTCTTAGCTCATTCAATTACCAACGAACGACATTTGATTTTTACATAAATAGGTAACACTATGTGTTCGGGGTATTATAAGTTGGATTTGTGCAACATGTTTGTGATACTTTGAAATATTGGCCCTAGATCCACGAAATTTTATATCAATTTTCAATCTCGCTGAGCTGAGTTATGCTAATTTGTAATCACGCTATAGGTCGCAATTATGGTCCGATCTTCTATGTCCGAATTTTTGCGTGGAACTTAATGTCGGAATAAAAACCTATTTTTGGGATAGCTAATCGCAATATATTTAGAAAATGGAATAGACCAAAACCTGATTTTCGCTGATTTTGCAGTCGCTCTATAGCTCACGATTGAAGCGTAATTTTGCCATTCGGTATCCATGTTCGGTATTTTGATTAGTTTTTGGCGACATTATTGTTTCGGGAAATTTTTCAAATTTGGTATTTGAAGTTCGTAATGGATGCTGCAGCCTATGGCAGAAAATTGCCTGCAGGTCCATGTCTTCGTATAGCCCCCATAACGGTACCTCCTGATATTTGGCATTTTAATGATTTTAGCGACATTATTACTGGAATTGTTTCAAATTTGGTATTTGAAGTTCGTAATGAATACTACAGCCTATTACAGGAAATTGTCTGTGCAGGTCTACATTTTAGTGTAGCCCCAATAAAAAAGTACTACCTATATTCGTTATTTTGATTGATGTTTGACCTTTCCTTAATTGTTTTTATACCCTACACCACAAGGTGGTCAGGGTATTATGTCTTTGTGCATTTGTTTGTAACAGGCAAAAGGAAACGAGATAGATCCATAGTTCCTTTTATTGATCTGCATAGAATCACATTCTGAGACGATTTATGCATGTCCGTCCGTCCGTCTGTCCATATATTTTTGTAAACAAAGTACAGTTCGCATTTATTGCCCTATCCAGATGAAATTTTGCACAAATCCTTTGTTTGGCCCAAGGACGAACCCTATTGAAATTGGAGATAATCGGTCAAAATTTAGATATAGCTCCCATATATATCTTCGTCCGATTTGCCTTTTATTATGCACCAAACGTGTAATATCAGTCCGAATAGTATGGAATTTAGCACGTACGATCAGATTGGACCTGAAAATAAGTATGCCAAATTTGATCGAAATCGGTTCAGATATAGCTATAGCTCCCATATATATTGTTCATCCGATTTATTATTTTTGTCCTCCGCAGCCGTAATATGCACTCTCTAACAACAATATTTGGGGAAATATGTCAAATACAGCTCAGAAATACATTTGCTATATTTTATCGAGATCGGTTCAGATTTGGATATAGCTCCCATATATAACTTCGTCCGATATACCTTTGATTGTGGACCAAACGTCTAATATTTGCCCAAATTTGGCAGTTACGACCGAATTGAGTCTAGAAGCTGGTATGTCAAATTTGGTGAAGATCGGTTCCGATATAGCTATAGCTCCTATATGTACTGTTTATCCGATTTGTCATATTTGTTACCCACAGCCGTAATATGCACTCCGTAACAACGATATTCAGGGAAAAATATCAAACACAGCTCAGAAATATCATTGCCATATTTTATCGAGATCGGCTCCGATTTGGATATAGCTCCCATATATATTTTTTATCCGATTTTAAATTAATTGTGCACCAAATGGGCAATACAAGTCCGAATTTAAGAGATACAAATGCTTCGGCATATTTAGTCCTTTGAACTTTAAATTATAATAATAATCATAGCGTGTATGATTGGATTCTCCCATAAAAACTTTTAATTGTTATGTGCAGCTCTGCTAAATTAGCAAAGTGGTGTAGGGTATCATAAAGTCGGCCCGTCCGACTTTAAGACTTTCTTTACTGTTTTTTTTTTTTTTAATGAAAATAAGAAATTAATTAAATCTACATTTTACTAAATTTTTCCCGCAATATCAAGAGTTTTTTATATGAAATGTTTAATTATTTTTCAGAACTTTCTAATATTAATATTAGTTTTAAGAAAAATGTATCTTGACATCACGAATTAAAAAAAAGATTTTTACCACAAGTAATAAAACTATATAGATATTTTTATTGTATTTATTTCCCTGCAATATCCAGAAAATAAATTTACTAACTATTTCCATAACATTCCTCCTACATAATTTTAATTTCAATTTATCACAGCGGTTTCTTTCTAATATCGTTAAAATAGATAGAAGTTGATGTAACCTGCAGTGTTAATGGATTGGTATGATGATACCAATAAATGTTAAGCTGTAAAACGGTCTTGCCAATATCACAAATTGTGGGAACCTAATTATAAAGCGCTCTGAGAACTCTCATAATTATTTGCCAATATTGGATATTGCAGCGATAGGTTCTGTTTCATTCAAATTAAACGGGCATGGACATTTTTGAAACCTCATTTACGAAATCTATCCGCCGCCTTCTTGAACATTCCAACACATACCGTTATGTATCCTTGGCAACTATTTAAAACTTTCAAGAAAGGAGGAAAAACTTTTTTTCTCAATTTCCATTTAATTTTAAGAAAGATTATTATTAAATGCTTAAACGTCAAATGCCGGTTGAAAGTTTATAACATTTGCTGCTGCAAAAGCAACCTTTTACCACAAAAGCAACAACGGCGTTAGCAATAACAAACATATTCAAGACAATCTAACAAAACAATACACAATCCAATACCATTTAACAATAATTTGACATACAACAGCAGCGACAACAACAACATATAATGATTATTAAATGATCCTCTTCGTACAATTGGGAGATAGAGAGACAGACAGACGGACATACGGACATTTAGCAATGAGCCACGTCATACGCGCTCATAGGCCAAAACACTAGACAGACGGACAGACAAACTGGCATTGCCGCCATAGAAATCTTTCGAAGACAATCAATTTTGTCTTTTGTCATTTTTTTCTTGAATTTCGTTTTGCCCCAGCCATCGAAACCAAAGACAATTTGCCGCCACATCTTTCTTCATCTCGGTGATGTGCCAAAGCAGAGGAAGGGGAGGCGGGGATCCATGATTAGAGATGTGATTTTGAGCAAACATTTGTAGCTAAAGATGTTTGTCATTTGACCACAGGTGCCGGCACGTATTGGCCTTAACGTTTGGTTACATTTTTTTTGTTGTTGTTGATGCAGTTTTTTTTGCTGTATCACGGCCTAGTCGCCATTTGGTGAAAAAAATGAAATGCCATCAGAATTTAATTATTTTTCCATGGAGATTTCCACCAACAGATACTTTGGCCATTAATAGTCCATGAATGATCATTAGTGTGCCTGCATCGATGATCTTATTCCGCTGAGTCTCAGGTGAAAATTATTATTATTTTCTTTTTTTGAATCAGAAAAAAAAAAAAACAATCGAATAACAAGTAATTCGAACATCTCATGAGAATATTTGGTTAACAAGTGCTACGAAAAATAAATGTTAATGGTTAAATTCATGTACTGTGGTATCCAAAGAATGTAGTTTAGGTTTTCGATATGAAGCCTTCCTGTAAAATATTTTTCTTGGCGCTCCATTATTTGATATATCCCAAATATAGCTGTACCTCCCCAATGGACCAATTCGAACAAATCTAAACTTATTCTAAAATTTGATGCTATTTGCGTCATTTGTTTGCTCTCATTCAATAAAATTAAAAAAAAAAAAAATGTTAAAATTATGGCGTTTGACTTTCTTGCAGTTTTTTATCTCACCCTGTAGAGTAACAGCTCATGGCAGAGACATGTTAATTTACAAACCACATTTACAGAAACGAATAAGAAATAAAAAATCCAAAATTAAGAGTTCAAAATTCTTTACTTTCCAAAAATGTGCATATTGTTTTAGCGGTTTAAATCAGTGGAAAATGTGGGAAAAATCATCGAAATACCGAGTTTGGGAGGTACTGTTATATGGGGGCTACACAAAATCGTGGACCTATATAAACAATGTTTCGCTAACCGAGCTAAAATCCATTATGATCTACAAATACTAATTTTTTGACAAATCTGTGGAAAAATGTGGCGAAGATCATCAATATACCGAATATAGGGAGGTACCGATATATGGCGGCTCATGTTTCGCCATGGGAGCTAGGACCCATTATAACCTACCAATACCAAGTTATAGACAAATTCGTGAAAAATGTGGTCAATATCATCAAAATACCGAATATCGGGACCAAACGTGGACCGATATATCTCATTATTAATACCAACCATCCTAGACACAATATAAATTGTTCTTTGGACTGTATAGTGATTTCAACGGACAGACAGAAGGTTATCGTTTAATCGGCTTAGACTTGTATGCTGATCATGAGATAAAAAACCAGCAACAAAGTCAAACGCCATAATTTTTATGAATATATATTTTTTTCAATTTTATTGAATGAAAGCAACAAATATAGGAAATTTTAGAAAAAGTTTAGATTTGTTCGAATTGGTCACCTTAGACATGAATTGTGGCCTTCAAACGGCCAATGAAACCGTCACACGCTTCCTGAATGTTGCTCTGCGGTATTTTGGCCCATTCCCGGCGAAGCGCTTGTTTGAGGTGATCGACATTTTGGTATTTTATAGTGCCAACCTTGCTTTCCAAAATACTCCAGACACAATAGCCCAACGGTTTGGTATACGGAGATTTTGGTGGCCATTTTGCGCTGAAAATGAAGCGAGGAACCACATCTTGTAACCTTTCTTTGGTTTCGCGTGCTGACTGCGATGGTGTTGAGTCCTGTTGGAATGTCCAAGGTCTGCAGCCAAACTGTTTGCGCGCCCAAGGCTTTAATACACCTTACAGAATATTTTCGCGACAATATGCAGCAATTTATTCTGATGCAACGGTCGATTAATATGAGCGGAGAACGACCATCGGCTGTTATGGCGGCCCATTGCCGGTGCTTGAGTTCAGCTGACCTCTTTGGCAAGTAAACACGATCATTTGTTTGTTTACAAACTGCTGGACAACGAATGTTTTCTCATCGGAGAAAACCAAATTCGGCAGTTCACCACTTTCGCCCAAGCGAAGCAACTCATTGGCTCTTTTGAGTATATTTTCTTTCTGTTGCGGTGTAAGTTCTTGTACTTTTTGGAATTTCAATAGATTTACCCCGAGCTCATTTTTCAATATTTACCGAATGGAATATTGCGATATGTTCAGCTCACGAGCCATTTTTCGACCACTGCGACGCGGGTTTCGATTAAGTCGCTTTGTTACTTTTCAAATCATTTCTGCTGATGTTGCTGTTTTCTTCCGTCCACCCTTCCTTGACGTCGGGCTACGCTACCAGTATCAAGGTAACGAGCGATGGAACGAGTCACAAAAGATTTATTCACATTTAAATGCTGGAGTGCTCTAATGATAGCCACTTGTGGTTTTTCAGCAAAATATAAAGAAATCACACTATCTCGTTTGAATTCCATTACGAATAACTTTTTTCTGGAAAATTCTCACCAAAATGCTTTTTTACGCTTGTAAAAAATATAATGAGCTATCATTGGAATAATTTAAAAAAGACAGCAGTCTGAAGTTGGTTGCAGTTTTTTCATCTCATCCTGTATACTTTATGGGGTCTGCGACGAATATTTAGAGATGTTACAATCGAAGTGACAAAGTTATTATACCTTCCTCTTCAAGGTGGAGGGTATAATAATAAATGACTGACCCATTTTGAAAGTTGTTTTTATACCCTCCACCTTTGAAAGGAGGGTATATTAACTTTGTCATTTCGTTTGTAACATCCTTAAATATTCGTCGTAGACCCCAAAAAGTATATATATTCATAATCAGTATAAAATTCTAAGTCGATTTAACCATGTCCACCTGTTTGTCTGTCTGTCTGTTGAAATCACGATACAGCCCACATTATTTGAAGTAGAGCGCCAAAGTTTAGCAAAGCAATTTTTATTGTGTCTAGGATGGTTGGTATTGAAAATGAGATATATCGATCCACGTTCTGGTATAGTCCCCATATAACGGTACCTCCCGATATTGGGTATTTTGATGATTTATGCCACATTTTTTCAGGGATTTGTCTGAAAATTGGTATTTGTAGGTTCGTGTGGCGAAACATTGTATGTATAGGTCCACGTTTTGGTATAGCCCCCATATAACGGTTCCTCCCGATATTCGGCATTTTAATGGTTTTTGCCAAATTTCTTCTAATGTTTCCTTTACCCAAAAGTGGAGGGTATTAAAAGTAAAAAAAGTAAAAAAAGTAAAAAATTAAAAGTTTGGCCCAGCCGAACTTAATGTTTTTTTTTTTACTTGTTTTAATATATATTTTTCTAACAAAGTCAATGTGTAACATTTAGCACAAATTGGTGTGAATCAATCTCCGTCCAATCAATGTGGTGTACATAATCCTTGTTATAATCTATCAGCAGCAGCAGCAACAACAACAACAAAAACACCAATAAATGACTAGACTTCATATCAAAATGTTCAATCACATTTTCAATATCAAGGTTACCTCGGCTGTGAAAAGCTGGATTGTCGTTAATACGAAAATCCCCTTAAGCCTAGTTGTACTCTTGGCACTTTCCGTACATACTACGTTTGGAATTCAAACACAACATTGTTTTCTAACAACTAACGAACGAACAAACGCCGTTCGATCGATCAGTTGACCGACCATTCATGCAACTTGCCAAGGCAATTTTGTATTCAGTGTTTTTTTTTTAGAGAAATACTTGACATCAATTTTTTGTGTGGTTGTTTCTGAACCAAACGCCTAGTTTTGAATTTAAAAACAAAACAATGTAACGAAGCTAAAAATAAGGCACACAAAAAAGACAGAAAACAATCTTCTAGTAAAAGTGTTTTCATTTTCCAAATATTGATCATGATATGGCACATTGTGATCACGCCAAAGATCGTCAGATCATCGTCGTCGTCAGCATCAGCATCAGTTTCGTGGTGACGAAGCCAAGGACATGCCTGAAGACAGACACTGAACATTGCCGCTTGCAAGGTGAGAAAATGGTATTTCCACTTAAGAGAAAACCCCGCAAAACGAAAACCCAGGGAAATTGTAGAAAATCGTTAAACGCCAAATGTTAAATATTATTGGCAGTTTATGTCAAGAGGCTGTTACGAGAAGAGTATCCATGTCAGTGTCTAAACGAAACAAAAACATTGAAGGTTGTACTTTAGAAAAGAGCTTGAAACGAAAGAAAAATAGGTTTTCAACATTAATGGGCGGAAAAGTGTTGATAGGGAAAATTTGAAGCTGTCATTTATGGTGATAATATTTTCAAATTTATGTTTAAGTGTGAGTATTACAATAAGAGTGAGATAAAAATTTGAAACACTTCCCACTAGTAAATATTTTGGATGTGCGCGATATAAATGATGCTTAAAGAAGTTATTAAAGTGAGCAAAATGGAAAGCGTTCAATGATTATTAAAATATGCTGTATTTAGAATTATTAACAATTCAATAGCTTGGCCTTTATATAGTACAGTGCAATATAAAAATGTGTTTTCAGGAAAGACCCTGTGAGTTATGAGATAATAATAGAAGACACCTGATACGTTTTTTGAAAGTGTACATTGCAAAGTCAGTTTTTCAAACACAGAAAAAAAATTGTTAAAACTCCTTTCTGGATCGTAGTCAAAGTATTCAAAGAAATTATTTGTTATAAAATACTTCTACAGGTGTCATTATACGTGAAACACATAAAAAATATTTTAAATGGGATTTCCTCTTACATAGGGACGTTTCGAAAAATGGAAAATGGAGAACCCAATAATTCTTGAAGTAATTCAAAGCTCTCTATACATTTTTCAAAGCTCTTTATTAAATATTCCGAAATATAAGTTTAATTAATTTGTCAATTAATTTTGTAATGGTGAAAATAACGTGCAAATACAATGTGAGATGAAAAAAACTGCAACTAACTTCAGACTGCTGTCATTTCTAAGCCACTCGTCCGACAGCTGTTACAATTATTCCACTGACATTTTGGTGAGAATTTTTCAGAAAAAAGTTTTTCGTGATGGAATTCAAGCATGATAGTGTGATTTCTTTATATTTGGCTGGAAAACCACACGTGGCTATCGTTAGAGCTCCCCAGCATTTAAATGTGAATAAATCTTTTGTGTCTCGTACCATCGCTCGTTTCCGTGATACTGGTAGCGTAGCCAGACCTCAAGGGAATGGACACAAAAAAGCGGCAACCTCCGCAGAAATGGTTCGAAAAGTAAGGAAGCGACTTGATCGAAACCCGCGTTGTAGTGGCCGAAAAATGGATCGTGAGCTGAGCATATCGCAATATTCCATTCGGCAAACATTTAAAAATTAGCTCGGGGTAAATCCATTGAAATTGCAAAAAGTTCAAGAACTTACACCGCAGCAGAAAGAAAATAAACTCAAAAGAGCAAAGAGAATTGATTCGCTTGGCCGATTGTGGTGAACTGCTGAATTTGGTTTTCTCCGATGAGAAAACATCAGCTGTCCAGCAGTTTGTAAAAAAAAAAAAATTATCGTGTTTACTTGCCAAAGAGGTCAGCTGAAAATGTCACCTTCGGTTGGCCACTCATTGGCCAAAACTCAAGGGCCGGCCATGGTGATGGTGTGGGCCGCCATAACAGCCGATGATCGCTCTAGAGTTCCTCGCTTCATTTACAGCGCTCAATGGCCAAAAAAAATCTCCGGATACCAATTCGTTGGACTATCGTGTCTGGAGTAATTTTGAAATCAAAGTTGGCACTAAAAAATACCCAAGTGTCGATCACCTCAAGCAAGCGCTTCGCAGGCGTGTCATAGGCTGGGGTTTAAAAATGTGTACTAAACGAATACGAAATTTACTAAAATGTCCTAAAAATTTAATACTTTGTATTGGACAAATAAAATGAGCTAGAATTTTGATATTTGGAAAGATAGGATAGATTTACTAATGTGTTTTTGGAAATTCGAACTTTAAGGTTACGAGAAGTTGTAATATAGTTCTAAACTTTTGAAATGGTGGCATTTAGTACTATGTGAACGGGCAGAACTAAAAATTTTAAATTTAGACTAACTGAATTGAATTAATGCTCAAAAGAAACGGCTTGACGAGGGCAAGCCTTTGTGCGCAGGCATGTAGGTTTGCTTTTCGGAAATTCGTACAAAAAGGGTACGAAAAGTAGCTTGAAAATGTGTACAGGTTCTAAATTTGAAACAGTTTGGTTTAGGGTAGACGGATGAAGCTGGAATTTTAAGGTTTGTTATACAGAGGTGGTTTTGGAAATATGTACTACAAGTGCACAAAAAGTACTAAAGAGTGGTTGAAATCTGAAATTTGGAATTTGGGTCGTTCTTCATGTGTAGCCTAGACACGTGGATATGGCTTCGGAAATATGTACTATAACTGTACGAAAAGTACTATATTTAGGTTACTGATGGGATCTGTGTTTGAGATTTGGCGATTGGTTTGGAAATGTGTAATATATTTGTACGAAATTGTACTAAATTTGGTAATAGTTAAAGGGATAGAGCTGGATTCCTCAAATTTGATATCTTTTGGTATCTGCAATTGAGATAGGAGGTGGCCTTGGAAATGTGTATCATAATTGTACTAAATTTGGTATTGGGTGAAGGAATAGAGTTGAAATACTTAAATTTGAGATAAATGTCTCTTTTGGCATCTGGTTTTGAGGTCGTTTTGCATATGTATACTTTAATTTTTCGGGAAGTGCTAAGCGGTACTAAAGCGGATGATGAAATAGAGCTGAAATCCTGAAATAAGATATTGATGAAATTAGATGTTGGTGTCTGCAATTAGATGTTGGTGTCTGTGGTTGAGTAAATAAGCTTTAATATACATACTATAATTGTACTAAATGGTACTAAATATTGTAATGGGGGAAATTTATGAGCTGAAATCCTGAAAATGTGTACATTTACTGTACGAAAATAACTTAATGCTACTAAGTTTGATATTGCGTGAATCTTCACATTTGATACTGAGGGATCTGTTGGTATCTGAATTTGAGTTATGGAGGAGGTTGTGGAGATACGAATTATTAAATTACGAAAAGTGCAAAATGCCACAAAATGTGCCGTTGGCTGTTGGGATAGAGATGGAATTCTGAAATTTGGTATCGAGGTCATTGTTGGTGTCTAGGGTGGAGAGAAGGAGGTGGTAGTATAACAGTACAAAGAGAATGCTAATAAATTTGAGATTGGGTCTTAGGATAGAGCTAGAATTCTGAAATTTGATATAAAGGCCACTGTTGGTATAAAGTTATACCCTACAACACTATGTGTTGGGGGTATTATAAGTTTGATTGGGCCAGAATTTATGTAACACCTCGAAATATTGGTTTCCCATATAGGAAAGTATATATGGATCTTCCTAGCTCGCCGAGCTGAGTCGATCTAGCTATGTATGTCTGTCCTTCCGTCCGTCTGTCCATTTTAATTTGTAATCACGCTACAGGTCGCAATTATGGCCCGATCCTAACGAAATTTAGAATGGAGGTGGGGTTAGGGTCAGAATAGAAGCCTATTTCTTTTGGAGATGATCGCCAAATGTTTAGGTGTTGAAATGGACCAAATACTGAAAAAATGTCAGATTTTGCAGTAGCTATACAGGTCGCAATTATAGGGCGGAGAAGAAGCCTACCAATTTGGGTGGTCATCGGATAATATTTAGCGGGTAAAATAGACCATATCTCTTTTGTTGAAAAAAATTCCAAATTTTTCGTTAAACCGCGAATATTTTAAATCCCGGCGAAATCCAAAGCCATGACAAGGTTACTTCTGATCTTCACATTGATGTTAAGATCCAACAAATCGGATATATAGCAAAATATGCGCGATATATATGTCTATCAAAGAAGATATGCTTGAAAGATCTGAACTGAAGAACTGATTTCGTCAGTTCTCATTAATTCAGAATGGCCTCTTGGCAGAAAAGAAAAACCGTCAAAAAATCGCATAAAAATATATAAAAATATAAATTAAACATTTGGTAATATTTCTGCAGCTAACGAAACTAAGTAGTTAGGATATCAGGATATCATATACAGATCGCATTTATAGCCTGATCCTTACGAAATTTTGCAAGGGGATAATATGAGGGTCAGAATAGAAGCCTACTCTTTTTGGAGATGATCGCCATATATTTAGGGGTTGAAATGGACCAAAAAACTGCAAAATTGTCAGCAGGTCGTAATTATCGCCCGATCCTCACGCACATTTGAATGTGTTACCGGACATTGCAAAAGCCAAGCAGGGATGACCATCCAAAAATATTCAATGTGTGAAATAGTTTGCCAACTTTTGTAGACAAAATACGAAAATGTCCATTCTAGTGACTTTTTGGAGAATTCACAAATACAGGAAAGAAGCACTTTTGACTATTCCGTTAACGCTGATTTCGTTGAAGAATATAGTCAAATGACTGTATCTCATATACGTCTTTGGGAAATATTGGTTCCAGATCTAGGAAGACCATTTAAGTGCAACATCTACCAATAAATTGGAAATGAGCAAATTAGTTTAAGTTGGTATTATTCGAAAATTAGAGAACCAAACCTTATGGTTTTCTTTTATTATTTGTCACAATATCTTGTGGAATTCTTTCGAGTATCTCGCCTATATAAACTGTATCGTTTATTATAGTGTTGTAGGGTATTCAACGGTCGGTCCCGCTCGACTGTAGCCTTTGATTACATGTTTTGATTTGGGAATGTGTACTATGATTTTTCGAAAAGTACTAAATGGTACTAAGTTTTCCGTTGAGTGACTGAAGAGAGCTTGAATCTTGTAATCGGGTTCCAGAATAAAGATATGGTGGTGTCAATTTTTTGTTATGAAAATACGATGAAGTATTTTTGGCCATAAAAATTGGATGTAGAAACATTGTGCTATGGTTTAAGCAATATGAAACTTTAAAACGAAAGAGTTTGATGAATCTTTGGTGAACAAGTAATCATTTTCGATTTCCTTTTTCTATAAAGGAAAAAACAGAATATAAATAAACTGGTACCGAATTGCTGTAGCTGAAATGTTAATACTGATGTATGATTTTTTGTTTGAAAATTTTTGTCTAAGAAATTGTGCATTTTGAGTATTTCGAATGAACGAAAAATGGAGTAGCATAAAACACATTTAATCAAATTGTTAACATGTCTATATTTCTTTTCAACACTCAACGTAACCTGATTTCATTGAAAACCAAAACCACACATGGGTTTTTAAAACAAATTACACGAATTTTCCCAACCCAATATTCTACTAAACCAAATATAAGGAAATTCATCATCTCTAATGGAATTCATGTGAAAATGAGAGAAAATTGTTCAATGACGTGACTGAGTGACTGACAGCCAGTGTAATGAGTGTGTACAGAATTAATTCGATTAATTTTAACAAGTTAAAAAAAAATTATGAAATTTCTTTAGTTATGAAGTTAGTATTAAGCTGGTAGAACATATTTAGATTTTTATACCCTACAACACTATGTGTTGGGCGTATTATAAGTTTGATTGAAGCAAAAATTATGTAACACCTCACAAATATTGGTTTTCGACATAGTATAAATATATATGGATCTTCCTATCTCGCCGAACTGAGTCGATCTAGCTATATATGTCGGCCCGTCTGTCCGTCTGTTCGTTTGTCCATGTTAATTTGTAATCACTCTACAGGTCGCAGTTATGGCCCGATATTCGCGAAATTTAAAATGGAGGTGGGTTATGGTCAGATTGAAAGCCTATTGCTTTTGGAGATGATCGCAAAATATTAAGGGGTTGAAATGGACCAATAACTGAAAAATTTCCTGATTTTGCAGTTGCTCTACAGGTCGCAATTACAGACCAATCGAAGCGGAAGTTTGCATGGGGCTATAACTTCAGGCTGGACAAAAGCCTTCCAATTTAGATGGTCACCGGGTAATATTTAGTGGGTGAAATAGACAATAACATTTGTCAAATTTTCCATTAAACCGCGAATATTTTTAATCCCGGCGAAATCACAAAAGACGAACAGGTCCATTCTGACCGTTACGTTGCCGTTGCCGATAGTAAATATATCGGATATATATAGCGAAATATATACAAGGTGTATATACAAAGGATAGGATTTTAGCTAGAATGCTTATATCTCAAGGATGGCCGAACCGACTTTGACAAAATTTGTCAATTTAGAATGCCCTCTTGACACAAAAGAATAAATCGCATAAAAATATGGGATTTATGGGTTAAAATGGACCAACAAGTAAAAATCCTTAACGGTCGTAAATAGAAACCAAAAGGACGAGAAATCTCGCATGAAGTTAGAGTTTAGTACATCGAGTAGAATGGACTACTACTTTCGTGTGAAAAAATATTAACATTTCCTTTCTACCGAAACGCTGAAAATAACTTACAGGCAAAATCAAAAATACACAAAAGGCGAACTTCTGGCTTTTTATGCTGATTTCGTTGAAGAATATAGCGAAATATCGTAGACAAGCAAGTTATATAGATGAGTCTAAATTTGGAGACACAGAGGGGTCTCTTGTATTTGTAGACGATCGCAAAATATTTAATAATTTCAACAGCGAAATCTTCCAAAATGGATTTGGACATAAGGCTACTTCTAACATATTGCAGTGTTGTAGGGTATCACATGGTCGGCCTCGCACGGCTATAGCCTTTGCTTACTTGTTATACCCTACAACACTATGTGTTGGGGGTATTATAAGTTTGATTGGGCCAAAAATTATGTAACACCTCGAAATATTGGTTTCCCACATAGAAAAGTATATACGGATCTTCCTATCTCGCCGAGCTGAGTCGATGTAGCTATGTATGTCCGTCCGTCCGTCTGTTCATGTTAATTTGTAATCACTCTACAGGTCGCAATTATGGGCCGATCCTTCCGAAATTGAAAATGGGTTAAGGTCAGAATAGAACCCTATTTTTTTGGAGATGATCTCCTAATATTTAGGGGTTGAAATGGACCAAAAACTGAAACATTTCTTGATTTTACAGTTGTTCTACAGGTCGCAATTATGGATCAATCGACGCGGAAGTTAGCATGGAGCTAGAGCTCGGGACTGGGCAGAAGCCTTCCAATTTTTATGGTCATCGGGTAATATTTAGTTGGTGATATAGACCATAAGATTTGTGTTCAATAAAAGTCAAATTTTCCATTAAACCGCGCAAATTTTTTAAACCCGGCGAAATCACAAATAGACGAACAAGTCAATTCTGACCGTTACGTAGACGCCGATATTAAATATATAGGATATATATGGGGAAATATGTACATATGTGTATACAAAGGAAATGGATGTTAGCTAAAATGCTTATATCTCAAGAATGGCAGGACAGATTTCGACTAATTTTGTCAATGCAGAATGGCCTCTTGGCATAAAAGAATAGAATCTAAAAAAATCGCATAAAAAAATCCCAATAGTCATGTTTATATAGATTTTGTTGTATTTTGAGAAATTTTTTTAATTTTTCATATTTTTTATCGCATGCGATTTTTTCAATTTGACTTAATATTGAAGTGTATATTTTGTAATATTTTTCACCTTACAACACATGTTGGGGTTAATGTACACAGTCTGCAATTATCGTCCGATCTTCACGAAAATTTTCACAAGGGTAGGGTGAGGCTCAGAAGGGCTAGGCTTATTGTTTTCAAAGATGTCCGCAATATATTTAGGGGTTGAAATGGAACAAAAACAGAAAAAAATTCCTGATCACACAATTGTAGACAATTGAGAAGAGAGTTAAGGAAGGGGAAGAATTCTAGCATTTTGGAAGACCATTGGATTATATTTAGCTGTAAAATAATGGACCACAACAACCAACAGCACGACGTAGTGCGTAAATATTGGGCAAATGTCCCTGTTCAAAATGCTAAGGGTAATATCTGGGCAGTACTCCGTGACATAATTCCAACAGCGAAATCTTCCAAAATGGATTTGGACATAAGCCTACTTCTAACATATTGTAGTGTTGTAGAGTATCACATGGCCGGCCCCGCACGACTATAGCCTTTGCTTACTTGTTTTTGTTTGTTTTCGTCGTTAAGTTTTGCTTCGAGTATTTTCAATTATTAAAGGAAACTTAAGCATACAGATTCCTAGGGTTTTATGAGTTAAGAAAAATGTAAATTTGTTTGTTTTAAGAGTTTTAAAATATTAAAGTTAACGTTGAATAACAAAGTGTGGGTAATAAGGAAATGTTTTCGTGTTTGTGTATTAAGTCTTTAGTTCACTAACAGACAAGAGCCTTGCATGTTATGGATGATTTGTACCAAAAAATTCTGACATTCATGGCGAAGTTTTAATTTCTGGCACAAAATAATTTCAGAAACGTATTAGGTTGACTTTGGAATAATAAATTCATTTTCAGTGTGTTTAGAGCAATTAAATGTGTCGCATAAAAAAAACCCATAATTGTAAGATATAATAATTTTGTGACCCATATTTTTGAACGTTAAAGGAATTATGTCACTGGAATTTGTGTCAAATGTAAATAATTAAGCGTAATAATGTACTTACCTGCAAATGTTTGGATTGTGACTTTAATCTTAGCATTAATCTGAAATATACAAAATATTCGAATATTTCTGTGAATATTTATATAGAAACTTTAAATTCTTTATTTGTTTAACGAAACGGGTTATAACAACTTAAACTGAATTAATTGTTCACCTTTTAAATTAATCATTTTATTAATTAGCAAACAAATCTAAATTGATATTCAAGATTTTGGAATTATCTCACATTGTTCAACATTGCACTGCAAGCAATAAGTATTTACGAGATAATCGTATATGCGATCATAGGCTTAAAATAAACATCTGCTGGTAAAATATTTTAACCAGTTGTAATAACTTTTGATTTCATTCAATTTACCTTGTGGCCATTAATATGTTGCATAAATTATTATGTTTATTAATTTGTATCCGCTCCAATTATTAACTTCCACAAACTACAAAGGCAACAACAGGTTGTTATATGTGTCATGGGATATGCCATAAGAATTCCTGGTCTTAAATAATAAAATAATAAGACCATGATACTTGTTATCTTAGTCATTTATGGTACACGTAGAAAAATATGAAGAGCCTAAATTTACAAAAATTCATATAATAAGAAATTCATATAAAAAAATGTCTTTGAAAAATCCACAATTTTTTCGAATTCTACAACCGAAAGTCCTTAAAAAGTATTTCTAAAAATTCTAAAACTTTTGGTCAAAACTTCCTTGAACGAATATTCTTAACTCATAAACACTGTATATTTATACCCTACAACACTATCTGTTGGGGGTATTATAAGTTTGATTGGGCCAAAAATTAGGTAACACCACGAAATATTGGTTTCCCACATAGGAAAGTATATATGGATCTTTCTATCTCGCCGAGCTGAGTCGATCTAGCTATGTATGTCCGTCCATCCGTTTGTCCATGTTAATTTGTAATCACTCTACAGGTCGCAATTATGGCCCGATCTTCACGAAATTTAGAATGGAGTTGAAGCCAAGGTCAGAATAGAATCCTTTTCAATTTGGAGATGATCGCATAATATTTAGGGGTTGAAATGGACCAAAAACTGAAAAATTCCTAACTTTGCAGTTGCTGTACAAGTCGCAATTATCGACCAATCAAAGCGGAAGTTAGCGTGGGGCTAGATCTGAGGGCTGGGCAGAAGCCTTCCAATTCTGATGGTCATCGGGTAATATTTAGTGGGTAAAAAAGACCATAACATTTGTGTTAAATAAAAGTCCAATTTTTCATTAAGCCGTGAATATTTTTAACCCCGGCGAAATCACAAATAGACGAACAGGTCAATTCTGATCGCTACGTAGATGCCGATAGTAAATATATCTGTTATATATAGCGAAATATATACAATGTGTATATACAAAAGAAGGGGATGTTAGTTAGAATGCTTATATCTCAAGAATGGCTGGACCGATTTTGACAAATTTTGTCAATTCAGAATGCCCTCTTGACATAAAAGTATGAAATCTAAAAAAAGCGCAGAAAAATACGCCAATAATAATGTTAATATAGATTTTATAGTATTTTGTGACATATTTTTATTTTTTCATATTTTTTATCGCATGCGATTTTTTTCAATTTGACGTATAATATTTTGTAATACTTTTTAACCTTACAACACAGGTTGAGGATATTATATAAGTATTGCAAATATCGTACGATTCTCACGAAAATTTTCACAAGGGTAGGGTTGGGCTCAGAAGGGCTAGGCCTATTGTTTTCAAAGATGTCCGCAATATATTAGGGGTTGAAATGGACCAACAACTAAAAATTTTCCTGATTTTGCAGCCGTTATAAAGGTCACAAATAGAAACCAAAGGACACGAAATCTCGCATAAAGTTGGAGTTTAGAACAGCGGGTAGAATGGACTACTAATTTTGTGTGAAAAGATACCAGCATTACTTACAGGCCATATCCGAAATACACAAAAGGCGAACTTCTGACTTTTTATGCTGATTTCGTTGACGAATGTAGCCAAATATCGTAGACAAGCAAATCATATAGATGAGTCTAAATTTGGAGATACAGAGGGGCTTCTTGATTTTGGAGATGATTGCAAAATATTTAGGGGTGCAAATTAACCAAAAACAGAAATGTTTTTCCGATCACACAATTAAAGCCAATCGACACGTCTGTGAAGAGAGTTAAGGACAGGGAAGAATTCTAGCATTTTGGATGGCCATTGGATTATATTTAGCTGTAAAATGGACCACAACAACTAACAGCCCGACAGAGCGCATAAATTTTGGGCAAATGTCCCTAGTCAAAATCCTAATTTCAAAAGCGAAATCTTTCTTTATTGATTTGGACATAAGGGGGCTTCTAACATATTGTAGTGTTGTAGGGTATAACAAAGTCGGCCCCGTACGACTATAGCCTTTGCTTACTTCTTTAAGAAAATATTTTGAAATGAGTAAGCAAAGGCTACAGTCGGGCGAGGTCGTCTGTAGTTTTTTTAGATCTGAAACCCCTCGGACTGGAATAAACGAATCCCACAATATACTAGGACTAGAAAAAACGAATTCCACAATATAATGGGATACATAATTGGACTATTTAAAGATTATTTTATGCATCAGGTATTGTTTTTAAGGCGAGTCATTATTACATTACTCCTTGCAAACATAACAAGAACCACAAGGCACTGCTTAATTACGTGGAAGTTGCCAAATATTTTCGCCCTCTGTCGTGATTACGGAAATTCCAAATAATATTTAACAAGTAAGCAAAGGCTATAGCCGTGCGGGGCCAACCATGCGATACTCTACAACACTACAATATGGTAGAAGTCTCTTATGTCCAAATCCATTTTGGATGTTTTCGCTTTTGAAATTATGTCATAGAGCACTGCACAGATATTACCCTTAGTTTTTGACAAGGGACATTTGCACAATACTCACGCACTCCGTCGTGCTGTTAATTGTTGTGCTCCATTTCGTATTCTCATGCAAAATTCCGTGTCGATTGGTTTCAATTGTGTAATTAGAAAAATGGTTCTGTTTTTGGTTAATTTGAACCCCTAAATATTTTGCGATCACCTCCAAAAGCAAGAGGCTTCTCTGTATCTGCAAATTCATGCTCGTATATTCAGTGTGAGATGAAAAAAATACAACCAACTTCAGATTGCTGTCATTTCATTATTCCTAATACTAACAGCTTATTATATTGTTTACAAGCATTTTATGAAAAATTTTCCAGAAAAAATTAATCGTGATGGAATTCAAGCGTGATAGTGTGATTTCTTTTTATTCTGTCGAAATCCACAAGTGGCTATCGTTAGAGCACTTCAGCATTTAAATACGAATAAATTTTTTGTGTTTCGTACCATCACTGGTAGCGTAGCCCGACATCAAGGAAGTGGACGGAAGAAAACAGCAACATCAGCAAAAATGGTTTGAAAAGTAAAGAAGCGACTTGATCGAAACCCACGTCGCCATGGCCGAAATGGTTCGTGAGCTGAATATATCGGAATATTCCATTCGGCAAATATTAAAAATTGAGCTCGGGGTAAAGCCATTGAAATTCCAAAGAGTGCAAGAACTTACACCGCAACTGAAAGAAAATAGACTCAAAAGAGCTAAAATGTTGCTTCGCTTGACCGAAAGTGGTGAACTGCCGAATTTGGTTTTCTCCGATGAGAAAACATTCGTTGTACAGCACTGATCGTGTTTATTTGCCAAAGGGGTCAGCCGAAAATGTGCACCTTCGGTTGGCCACCAGAACTCAAGCGCCAGCCATGGTGATGGTGTGGACCGCCATAACAGCCGATGGTCGCTTTCCGCTCGTATTAATTAATACTGAATATTATCGCGAAAATATTCTGGAGAATGTATTAAAGCCTTGGGCACGCAAACATTTTGGCCGCAGGCTTTGGACATTCAAACAGGACTCAGCACCATCGCATTCAGCACGCGCCACCCAAGAATAGTTACAAAATGATGCTCCTCGCTTAATTTCCAGTGCACAATGGCCACCAGAATCTCCGGATACGAATCCGTGGGACTATTATGTCTGGAGCATTTTGGAAAGCAAGGTTGGCACTAAAAAATACCAAAGTATCAATCACCTCAAGCAAGGGCTTCGCCGGGAATTGGCCAAAATACCGCAGAGCAACATTCGGGCAGCACGTGACGGTTTTATTGATCGTTTGAAGGCCAAAATTCGTACCAAAGGTAACCAATTCGAAAAAAACTAAACTTATTCTAGAATTTGATGCTATTTTCGACCAAAATTTTTTGCTTTCACTCAATAAAATTGAAAAACAAATGTAAAAATTATGCCGTTTGACTTTGTTGCAGTTTTTTTTTATCTCACCCTCTATATAACTTCGTAGGTCTAGGACTAGTACTTTGAGGTGTTACAAACTTGTTGACACCCAAACACGTAGTGTTATATGGTATAATAATCAACGATAAATACAATTAAAAAAAAATCGGAAATTAAACCACGAATTGGATGAAACATACATATGGGTGTTAAATTTATAACTGACCCGCTATTCACCAAATTTGGAGAATTTTTTTTTTTTTTTTCAATGAAGAATTCTCTTGGTTGTTTCGAAATAACATACTATTTAAACGAATATTACACATATGGCGCATAATTAAAATCGGACGAAGATATATTTATATGGAGCTATATCCAAATTTCGGCCGATTTTAATCGAAATGTGTGGTAACACATATTACAGGTCGAAACATGGTCCAGTAATATAAAATTCATCCGATTCGTATTAATATTACACATTTGGGGTACAATAATAATTAAATCAGACGATACTATATGTGGGAGCTATGTCTAAATCTGAACCGATATTCACCAAAATTACCAGATATACTTCTGGACTAAACTTGGCCGTGTGTGCCAAAATTCACCTGTTTCGAACTTATATTACGCATTTCAAACAAAGGACCTGTTCTTACACAGGTCCTGTTTTTTAATCGGTCTATAAATGTGACCTGCATTTTGTTCTATCGGGTCTAAAAGTATTATTTCGATGAGTTACTAACAGAATTACGAACTTAATGTACCCTCCATACTATGTATGGTGGAGGTTATAAAAAAATGGGCGCCGTGTTTTAGTGCTATAGGAGTTATACTAAGTCGTATACTAAGGTAGCAGAAGGAGTGATCTAAAATAAAGAACAACAAGTTACATATTATGTATAGTTTTTGAATAGTTTGAACTTTATAAAGCAGTAGGAAGCATTAGAAGTAGAGCAATATTGTTCATCACTGAAGTAGATCTGTTTAGTAACTTTAGACCGTGTTTGATATTTACTTCCCGAGTTATTGTGCGCACCAGCCATTCAGACAGAAAATGTACTCCTTTTGCCCCAAAACCGATTACGGTCGAAAAAGTAAAAATTTGATTTTTTATTCAAGATCTTCCTGGGAGGATGTTCTAAACTCAAAAAGATTCGAATCGGTATTATTTTGCATATTATTTCATAGAACATATGTTGTTGCTATAAAAATTATAAAATTGTCACAAACAATTTTCTTCAGTGCAACACTTCCTACCTACAGAGATTTAACATATATAACAATATATAACAATAACTACATGACAATTCATAAGACTATAGAACAGAGTCACATGTGTGTGTGTGGGTCGTTTTCCACACATGGTGCATGGAAACCGTTGATATTTATGACTTTCATAATTTTTCCAAACAGGCAACTGTGGATAGGGTTTGAGACATGTACTCCGCAGAAGGTGGCTTAACGAAGAAATTATGTGGCACTTTGCACAGTAATCTAAATTTCACGTTGATGTTGTTTACCGCAACACTGCACGGTGTGATACTGGCACAGCTCAACACATACGACTGGTCAATGTTGTTTTCCACAGGAAATTATCTATGAAATTTGTTTATTATTTATAAATGAATGGAACCCCAACGAATGTGGAGATTGACTGGAGCCTAGAGTACAAGAGTTGGTGCTTGAGTAACAACAACAACATGTGAAGAAATTGGGTTAACTTTGCTCAGCGGAGAAATAAAGAAATAACATTTAGCGAAATATTTGCTGATGATCGTTTGTAAAAGGATTTTTATGTCCAGCAGTTAATTTAAAAAAAATATTTTAAAATGAAATGTTTGTTAAAATGAAATAATTGATTTGTGCTAAAACAAAATAAAAATTTCTTGCTAATTAATAAAGATGTTCAGGCCAATGAATACATTAGTCAATGGTGGTGGTTTAGTGTTATATAAACAAGTTAGAAAGTATCAGTCGGTTTTGCCGACGGACTTCTGTTATGATTATTCAAATTATTGACCCTGTATGGAGTAGGTTCCGACGTGGGTTACGATCAAGTCGCTTCTTTACTTTTCGAACCATTTCTGCTTATGTTGCTGTTTTCTTCCGTCCACTTTCTTGACGTCGGGCTACGCTACCAGTGATGGTACGAAACACAAAAAATTTATTCACATTTAAATGCTGGATTGCTCTAACGATAGCCAGCCAAACATATATAGAAATCACACTATCACGCTTGATTTCCATCACGAATATTTTTTTTGTAAAATTCTCACCAAAATGCTTTTGTACAATATAATGAACTGTCACTGGAATAATTTTAACAGCTGCCGGACGAGTGAAGATGGGAAGATGGTATTTAGCGGACCAATCTTTCAAACACATCCTCAACAAAGGGCCAAATAAGCATCCGATTCTTGTATTAGTGCTACGTCAGGTGTGAAAATGGAGAATATTAGTAATTTTTACACATCTCAATAGTTTATCAATATTAGATTGAGTGTAAAATTCGAATTCATCGTCCACTCCATATTTCCACATTTTTAAAAAAATAGTCGTAACTCAAGGCAAAATATATTTAAATAAAATGATTTATTTTCATAAAATGTTTTTTTTTTGTTAAAATCATAATCAGTATACTGCATCATTACAATTTAATTATACAACATAAAAATTACTTTCATTTGCAATATCATTGGCTATGGAAATGAAATAAATTTTCCCCAAATCCCAAAAGAAGCTTCAAATGATCACGGATAATCCGAGAAGTGTGGTGCTAATAGACACAGATTAAAAAAAGAGATCAGCTATAAATAAAATAGATTTGTAGCTATTAATGTCTAGTTGTCTCTACCATCTTTGTTAGCTGTTTGGCAAAGCGAGCACAAATTAATTGACTTTTTATTGCTGTTTAAAGACATCAGGGGGTTGATGGTTGGATGGATGGCTAGAAAGATGTACATATTCAATTGTGAACCAATGGACGCTGCTCTCATCTGCAATGGATGTTTTCTTACATAAAAGTGATTAATTAAATCTCTGTTCGAATACTTCAGTGCATAGCGGAGACATTCCGAAACCATTTCAGGTGTATTAAATGAGTCTTCAAGAATTCTTTTAGAACTCTTTGCTTTCGTCTCTTGCGTCGCAGTCAATCATGGTAGACAAGAAGGGGACGACAATGTTTTAAACATTTCTTAACTGGGAATTGGCTGGATTCAAAACATGTTACATTCACAGAATTTAAATCAGATTCCTCTGAGTATAAGATGCGGACATTTCCCCTTTCTCTTGCTCTCCCTCTCCCGCTCTCCCTCTCTCTCTCTCTCTCTCTGTAGTCTGTATATTTTAGATCATCGCCATTGGAGGAACGTGCTTATGTTTTCCTGGAATACAAAGAAGCTAATGACTGTCCATGATGTCGATGTGGCAAGACAGTTTGCCTACTTGTCTTAGGATTGAGGATGACGAATAATAATGAAAAAAAAAAAAAAACAGAAACGGATTATTTGACTTATTTGGCCTAGAATTCAATCATTTAGAACATAATGGGTGATGCGAAATGGTTACACAGCCACATTCGTTTAAGCGTGAAATATTCCCACGAGATTCATTAGAAGCCAATAATTATGCGTGAATGAGAGAAAAGAACGCCAAATGCTAAGCAAGGAATGGACACATATTTATTGAGCATAAAAAAATCAATTAATAATGTAATTTATCCAAAATGAATTCCCAGGGTGTGTGTACATATGTTGCTGGTGGCTAGTTGGGTTTATTTAGCGGTTATGGACACATATATATTTCAACATTTGGAAGCGTATATTAAGTTTGTCATTCCATTTGTAACACCTCGAAATATACATTTTAGACCCTACAAGGTATATATATTCTTGATTGGCATAAAATTCTACGTCGATTTAGCGATGTCCGTCCGTCTGTGGAAATAACTCCAGTTTCCGAACGAAATGAAGTAGGTTGATACAATTTTATTCTATTCTATTTAGGGGTCATGTAGATCCACGTATAGCCCACATATAATGGTACCTGCCGATATTCGGTTTTTAGATGATTTTAGCGACATTATTCACTTGAATTGTTTTAAATTTGGTATTTGAAGTTCGTAATGGATATTACATCCTAAGACAGAAAATTGTTTGTGCAGGTCCACGTCTTTGTATTATTCACCTGAATTATTTTAAATTTGATATTTGAAGTTCGTAATGGATACTACAGCCTATGACAGAAAAGTGTCTGTGCAGGTCCACGTTTTGGTATAGAGCCCATGGTCCTCCCTATGTTCCGTATTTTACTGATTTTAGCTACATTATTCACCGATTTTTTCAAGTTTCGCATTGGAAATTTGTAGATAAAATGGCTTATGCAAAAGTTGCCTATGCAGGTCCACGTTGTCTTATAGACCCTTATAAAATGGCTAAATTTGGTATTTCTAAGATTTTAATAGAATCTATAACGGATTTTATTTTTTTGAAAATTGCAATTTTTTCCAAATAGTGGAGGTTACAGCTTTTTTACATGTTTTCAGTAATCAGTTATATTCGTTTCTATTGGGGACCGAAATTAAGGATTTCCTGCCAAAAACCGTGTTTTTTCTAAAATTTACAGGCAAAGCATTTTGGATAGTTTAAAAAACATTTACTAAAGTTAAGGGGCAGAGTTCATTATTTACAAGGACTTCGCGGTTGTTTGTATAAGTAGGCTGGAGAAAAAACAGAAACTTTTAAAGAATAAATTCTACAAAAAACAAGTAAGCAAAGGTCAAAGTCGTGCGGTGATACAATTCAACACTATAATTTGTTATAAGGCCCTTTGGTCCAAATCCATTTTTTAGATTTTGTTAAAAAAAAACAAAAAAAAAAAAAATGCTATTCAGCACAGCACAAATGCTATATTTGGGATTTGCCCTGTATTTACGATCCCTGTCGTTCTGATAGGTATTGAACAGAATACCACACAAGAATTGTGGTCAAATTTACCTACTAAATACAACCCAATGGTCATCTAAAAATCTTAAGTTCTGCCCGCCCCGAACTCTAACCTCATGCAAAATTTCGTGTCAATTGGCTTTTAACTGTGACCTGTAGAGGGACTGCATAAACAGCAAAATTTTATCGAGAAGTTTTGGCCATTTGAACCCTAAATATACATTATCAAAAACAATAAGCTTCTATTCTGATCTCAACCTTACCCATACAAAATTTCGTGAGGATTGGACTATAATTGCAACATGTACAGGGTGAGATTAAAAAACTCCAACCAACTTCAGGCTGCTATCAGTTGATTCCAGTGACAGGTGATTATATTGTTTACAAGCGTACAAAAGCATTTTGGTGAGAATTTTCCAGAAAAAAGTTATTCGTGATGGTATCCAAGCGTGATAGTGTGATTTCTTTATATTTGGCAGGAAAACCACAAGTGGCTATCTTTAGAGCACTCCAGCATTTAAATGTGAATAAATCTTTTGTGTCTCGTACCCTCGCTCATTACCGCGATACTGGTAGCGTAGCCCGACATCAAGGAACTGGACGGAGGAAAACAACAACATTAGCAGAAATGGGTCGAAAAGTAAAGAATCAACTTGGCTCGTGATCTGAACCATATTCGCAATATTCCATTCGGCAAATATTGGAAAATGAGCTCGGGGTAAAGCCATTGAAATTCCAAAAAGTTCAAGAACTTACACCGCAACACAAAGAAAATAGACTCAAAGAGCTAAAGAGTTGCTTCGCTTGGCCAAAAATGGTGAACTGTCGAATTTGGTTTTCTCCGATGAGAAAACATTCGTTGTCCAGCTGTTTGTAAACAAACAAAATGATCGTGTTTGCACCTTCGGTTAGCCACCAGAACTCAAGCGCCGAAAATATTCTGAAGGGTGTATTAAAGCCTTGGCCACGCAAACAATTTGCTCGCACACCTTGGACATTCCAACAGGACTCAGCACCATCGCACAAAAATGAGGTTCCTTGCTTCATTTCCAGCGCACAATGGCCACTAATGTCTAGAGTATTTTTGAAAGCAAGGTTGGGACTAAAAAATACCAAAGTGTCGATCACCTCAAGCAAACCCTTCGCCGGGAATGGGCCAAAATACAGCAGAACAGCATTCGGGTAGCATGTGAGGGTTTCATTGGCCTTTTGAAGGCCAGATTTCTTGACAAAGGTGACCAATTCGAACAAATTTAAACTTATTCTAAAATGTGATGCTATTTTCTACATTTTTGCTTTCATTCAATAAAATTTAAAAAAAATGTAAAAATTATGGCGTTTGACTTTGTTGCAGTTTTTTTATCTAACCCAGTAGATGAGTCTAAATTTGGAGATACAGAGGTACAGAGATAGAGATACCAAAGTGTCGATCACCTCAAGAAAATCCTTCTCCGGGAATGGGCCAAAACACAGCAGAGCGACATTCGGGCATCATGTGAGGGTTTCATTGGCCGTTTGAAGGTCATAACTCTCGCCAAAAGTGACCAATTCGAATAAATCCAAACTTATTCTAAAATTTGATGCTATTTCCGATGCTATTCAATAAATTTAAAAAAGAAAAATGTAAAAATTATGGCGTTTGACTTTGTTGTAGTTTTTTTATCTAACCTTGTAGATGAGTCTAATTTTGGAGAAACAGAGGGGCGTCTTGCTTTTGGAGATGATCACAAAATATTTAGGGGTTCAAAGGAACCTAAAACTGACAAATTTCCCTGATCACACAATTGAAACCAATAGACACGGAATTTTGTGTGAGAAGAGAGTTAAGGACAGGGAAGAAGTCAGGCATTTTGGATGATGATTGGATTATATTTAGCTGTAAAATGGAACACAACAACTGACAGCACGGCTGATTTCGTTGACGAATATAGCCAAATATCGTGGACAAGCAAATCATATAGATGAGTCTAAATTTGGGGATAAAGAGGGGCCTCTTGCATTTAGGGTTTAAAAAGTAAACCAAATACAAAAATATTTCCCCGATCAAACAATTGAAACCAATCGATGTGGAATTTTGCATGAGAAGAGAGTTAAGGACAGGGAACAAGTTTAGCATTTTTGAATATATTTAGCTGTAAAATTTACCATAACAATTAACAGCACAACGGAACGTATAATAATATCTGGGACGTGCAATTTGACATAATTTCAAAAGCGAAATCTTCCAAAATGACTTTGGACATAAGAGGGCTTCTAACATATTGAACTGATGTAGGGTATCACATGGTCGGGCCCGCACGACTATAGCCTTTGTTTACTTGTTTTTAAATATCCTTTCCCGACAGAACCCAACATATACTGCCCTTATTAGATCGCTATTTAAATTCAGGTCAGCAGGCTAAAATTAACATTTTCATCACACTTACCTTTTGGGTGAGCATATTTGACCTATAATTTCGAAATTACAATTTCAAGTCATGTCTGCATAACGGCTCTTCGACCAAGTATTGTATATAAAATTCATTCATTGAAATCTAGCGCCATGTTCGGATGCTTGTGTATTGTTCATATTATATGCAAATGTGTGCTTTTCCAAAATTGTGCAATTGTTGCAGTGGCATATATTTATATTTTTTTTGAAATGGAAGATCTCATAAATGGTAATGGCGTTTTCTTCACCTACTTTTGTGATATTTTATTTGTCACAGTGAAATTTGATTTTTTCGTTAGCTTGTCGTTTTGGAATTTTGCATAACCGTCAACGGGCTGGCTGGCTGGCTGGCTAACAAGACAATCAAAAAGGATTTTAATATGTAAATTTTATTTGAATTGTTATTTTGGGATGTGAGCGTGTGTGTGTGTGTTCAAAGGTGCCTTCACAGTTTGGACATGCAAGTCCACATGGTGGCGCATGGTGACAGACAATAGAAAATAAAGAAATTTAACTCCGCCACCAAATCCAAATCACATGGCAGCCCATGCTAGCCTTGTGAATGGTGAGGAGTGACACATCATTGGATGTTCCACTATGTGGTCGCTGTCAGCATCCCCATGGCAGGCAACGTCGTCATTATGGCCATGGCTGTTGCAGTTTTACAGTTTTTATAAAGTGTCAAAACTTTCGACACTTTTGTCCCAATTTTTCCATATTTGAAATGGGATTGTCTGCGTATTGGTGTGTGTGTGTGCGCGCGTTTCAACCTTTTCATTTTCTATGTAAAGGATCCAATAACACAATAACTACAACTACACCGAACCTGACAATGTCAGAGCTTTTATTTCAAAAACATAATGGCCAAAGCAATTCAATTGTGGACTCTGATTATTTGACTCTTTTACCTTCTGCCAAGATCTAAGATGACCATCGTCATCATCATTGTTGTCTTTGTCGTCGTCGTCGTCGCAATCATCGTCAGCCTATCACGGAGGACGTCATTGTCATAGCCGTTGACATTTCAGTTTGGACGGACAGGCTCCTGAGGAAACAACGAAGACGAAGAAGAGTATGCCATATTTGGAATTTTAACAATCACATTTGTGATATTGCCAATTGTTGAGCTTAGCCTTTGGTTTTTATGACAATTTGATACAATTGGTTTTTTTCGTCAGAGTTGTACCTCAGAAAAGAGTTTTTGCAGAGGCCTTTTTTTTGGCACAAACAGCGTATGCAAAGCTCTCAATGTGTGTGGGTGAATTGTGCATATTTTGTTTGAGGAAAAAATGAAGTTATTATCCGTAGTTCTGTTATGTCCACCTTCAGAATCCATTGCTGTGATGGCATCTACCAATGGAGTGATGAAATGACACATTCTTTGAACATAAAAATAATTGAAGAATTGCAGTATTTGACAAAGTTGCCAACTTAAAAAAAAAAACTATCACTGTGCTACAAAATTCAATTTTTTCAACGATTACATGAATAATAATTATGAAAGTAAAGCTAAAAATAGGAGACATCTATTTAAAAAGCATACACCGGAAAGTAACATAAATAGCTGTCCCTTCTATTTATGTTACTTTCCGGTGTATGCTTTTAAAATAGATGTCTCCTATTTTAAGCTTTACTTCCCTCCCTCTCATTCACATTTTTGGAATGCATGCATTTGTAGTGTTTTATAATACATTACTGATAAAAAAATGTTTTTGTTATATTTTAAAATAACTCCTGGGGAAAATATCTCAGACAAAAACAAAGAGAACTGATGAGGACAAATGGCTCTTTCCGAAACCTAGGTATTCTCCGCCTTACCCCCTGGTAAAATTTAGCAACTTTCTCCACTAATAAACAAACACCAGGATTTCATATATATTAATATCACTTACTTAAAAAATATTCCTGAATTCCACCTTTAATTTTTGAAAAAAAATCCTCAAAAGTCCTGGTCAATTTTTCGAATAGTATTCTTAAAAAAAAAATTGATTTGGAAAATATTCCTAAAATAGTCAAGGCCTAAATTTAAAAAAAAAAAATAATATTCCAAAGTCTGCGACGAATTTTCTAAAACTATTCATTAAAAGTCCAGGGCTTACCCGAATTTCCTAAAAATTTTTTCGAAAGTCTACTTCGAATTTTCTAGAAATATTATTCAAAAGTCTACAACGGGTTTTCTAAAAATATTATGTAGAAATTCATGCTTAATGTTTTGAAAATAGCCTTGAAAAGTCTAAAAATATTATTTAGAGGTCCACGCTCAATGTTCGAATAATAGTCATGAAAAGTCTATGTCGGATTTTTCGAAAATATATTTTAAAAGTCTACCTCAAATTCTCTAAAAGTGTTATGTAGAAGTCCGCGCTCAATGTTCAAAAAATAGTCATGAGAAGTGTACGCAGGATTTTCCAAAAAATATATTTTAAAAATAAAATATTCTTTAAAAGTCCAGGCCCCCACGCCTAATTTTGGAAAAATAGTCTTCAAAAGTCAGTGTCTAAAAAATATTATTTTAAAAAAAAAATATTCCAAAAATAGTCTTAAGAGTCCACACCTAATGTTCGAAAAATAGTCTTGAAAAGGCCACCCCCATGCAAAATTTCGTGAGGATCGGACGATAATTGCGACATACATATAATACCCTCAAAACGTAGTGTTGAGGGGTGTAAAAATATAGAAAAATTAAAATTTAAAATTGTAAGTCAAATTGAAAAAATCGCATGCAATAAAAAATATGACAAAAATGGAAAAAAATGAAACAAAAGATATAACTTTTTTTATTGGTACATTATTCCGCGATTTTCTTAGATTTTATCCTTTTCTGGCAAGAGACCATTCCGAATTGATGTGAATTGTAAAAATCGACCCAGCGGCTCTTGATTTATAAGCAGAATAAATAAGATGAATTCTTTTACATATGTATTGTACCTATTTTGCTATATATCCGATTTCTTGGCTATTAGCATCACTGTAATGGTCAGAAGTGATCTTTTAATGTATTTGTGATTTGGCTGGGATTAAAAATATTCGCGGTTTAGTGGACATTTTCCAATTTTGTAACATAAAAGTTAGGGTATATTTTACCCGCTAATTATTGTCCGATGGCCGCTCAAATTGGTAGGTTCTGCCCAGTCCCAAACTCTAATTCCATGTAAATTTTCGCGTCGATTGGTTCATAATCGTGGCCTATAGAGCAATTGCAAAATCAGGAAAATTTGGTCCATTTCAACCCCTAAATATCGTGCGATCGTCTCCAAAAACAATAGGGTTCTATTTTGACCTTAACCCCACCTACATTCTAAATTTCGTGAAGATCGGGCCATAATTGCGACCTGTAGAGTGATTACAAATTAACATGGACAGACGGACAGACGGACGGACATACATAGCTAGATCGACTCATCTCGGCGAGATAGGATGATCCATATATACTTTCCTATGTGGGAAACCAATATTTCGAGGTGTAACATAATTTTTGGCCCAATCAAATTTATAATACCCCCAACACATAGTGTTGTAGGGTATAAATATTCTAAAAATAGTCTTAAGAGTCCACACCTAATGTTCGAAATATAGTCTTGAAAAGGCGAGAACCAATGTCTGAACAAGTAAAAAGGCAGTTAATTTCGGACGGGCCGAACTTTTAATACCCTCCACCATGTGGAAGGAACTTGAACAAATTCCAAAAAATTCGAAAACTACCACTTAAATGAAAACCGATATAGCAACCATTACGAACTTCAAATACGAAATTTGAAATAATTCCGATAAATAACGAAAATACCGAATATCGGGAGGTACCTGCATACGAAATTTTTTGTCATAGGTTGCAGTACACATTAAGATCTTTCACTATGAAATTTGAAACCATTCCGGTAAATACTGTTGCTGAAATCATCAAAATACCGACTACGAAGAGGTACATTTATATGGGGGTTATACTAAAACGTGGACCGACATAGCCCATTTGCGATCTCGACCGGCCTACTGATAAACTATGCATGTATGCTAAATTTTAGCCTTCTATCTCAATTCGTTCGAAAGATAGCGTGATTACAACAGACAGACAGAAGGACAGACAGACAGACGGACATCGCTAGATCGTCTTAGAATTTTAGGCTGATCCAGAATATATACTTTGTAGGGTCTATAATAAATGAAATGAGGAGTTACAAACGGAATGACAAAGATAATATACCCCCCATAGAATGGCGGATGGTATAAAAATATTCTTTGAAAGTCCACGCCTAATTTTCTAAAATATATTCCTAAAAAACACGCATAATTTTTGAAAGACTTATATGAAAACCTCCAATGTTCAAAAAATATTATTTAAAGTTCACAATATACATATCCTTAATTAGTTGACCCAAAACTCTGAAAAAATATGTGTAAATATCCTAAAAGATTTCAATATATAAAAATTATTTCTCCTGAAAGTATTATTAAAAAAGACTCTAATAGGTGTAAAATATTAGTAAAGGGTTCCACAGGAATAGGTCCGAAGATATCATGAAAAAAGTTAACTTCATTTTGTCTAAAAATATAGGTAGATGAGACCATGATAACAGGTCAGTAGATATAACTGAATAAATGTCAATTGTATTTAAAACAAGTAAGTAAAGGCTATAGTCGTGCGGGACCGACCACGTGATACCCTCGCCGGGATTAAAAAAAATTCGAGGTTTAATGGAAAATTTGACCCATTAAATATTACCCAATGACCATCAAAATTGGAAGGCTTCTGCCCAGCGTTAAGCTCTAGCCCCATACTTCCGCGTCGATTGGTCCATAATTGCAACCTGTAGAGCAACTGCAAAATCAGGAAAATTTTCTTTTTTTTTGGTTTTTTTTTGGACCATTTCATTTCATTTAAATATTATGCGATCATCTCCAAAAGCAATAGGCTTCTATTCTGGCCCTGGCCCCACCCTTATTCTAAATTTCATGAAGATCGGGCCATAATTTCGACCTGGAGAGTGATTACAAATTAACATGGACAGACGGACAGATGGACGGACGGACATACATAGCTAAATCGACTCAGTTCGGCGAGCTAGGAAGATCCATATTTATTTTCCTATGTGGGAAACCAATATTTCGAGGTGTTACATAATTTTTGGACCAATCAAACTTATAATGCTCCCAACACATAGTGTTGCAAGGTACAGGGTTGCCCATATTCGACGGACCCATCTGGCAACGCCATAACTTTTGACAGAGATGTCCCATCGCTTATTGACATACCGCGTTTGAAGCGTCAGTCCAAGCAGATTTTTACCATGAACCACGCGAGCGCTCTGAAATAGTTGAAATTTACATTCAACAGAAGAAGTCAATTGTGAAAACTCAGCGCTTTTAAAACATTAAAAATGTGAGAAGTGCGCCTTCTAAGAACACCATTTCGACTGGTAAGGCTCTTTCTACTCCGAAGAGGCCATATAAAAGTCGACCAAGGCGATCGCCCGAGAATATCGCTGCCGTACGAGCCAGTGTTGAGAGGTCCCCAAGAACATCCCAAAAACGCCGTTCTCAGCAGTTGGGCATGGCTCGGTCCTCTTTACAACGGATTATTCGCATTGATTTGCATTTGTTCCCGTACAAAATTCAATTGACGCAAAGAATGTTGCCTGCGGACAAGCCTCGTCGATTGGAATGGGCCCAAAGAGTCATGGGTCCGTCGAATATGGGCAACCCTGTATAAACATTTTGAAGTAGCCCATAGATTTGAAAATATCTAGTAAAAAAATCCACTCAAATCCACTAAATGTGAAATACTTGCAAAAATGTCAATTCCATTCCCATGCTCGTATTCAAAATATTTGCAACAGATTCTCCAAATGATTTTCAAAAATCCATTCCCATTCTCTGAACCTAACAGTGAATCCGTTTAATATTAGCACAACTAATCATTGCTGTAACACCTTGAAAACGTGTCCTCCCAATGCTTCTTATATGCCACACATTGTGTCAGTCATAAAAACTATCGACAACACCCTCTAATGGTGTTCTTTTGTTGGAGGTGGCACGACTTTAGTTTCAGCATTCTTTCATCAAGTGCCACAAGAAATAAAGTTCTTTGAAACGGCATCTAGACAAATAATAATGTAAGGCGACCCATTTTTTTCGTTACTGTTACTCCAGCTGCCAGTCACAGTGAGTGACGGAGCGACTGCCAGTGTGTCATCGGAACATTAGCAAAGTTGTGCAGAAAAAAGAAATTGCTCGGTCCTCCACCCCCACAAACACACACACATACTTGTTTATTACAATATATTTCTCGCTTGGTAACAACCAGAGTGAGTTATCGTTCAAGAGTCTTGTAGGTTTTACCCTCTCAGTGCACCAAAGAGTTTGCGTCGTTTGGGTTTATGGACGGATTCATATTTTAAAGAATTTTTGCCCAATAATAAATTAACGAGGTATGCATATTTAAAATTGAGTAATTAGTACAATTGATTTGCTAATTAAAATAGGATATTACAGGGTAAATACATTAGGATTTTGAAAGTTCACATCGGGAGGAATGAACATCTCCAAAACAATTTTTTCTGACCCTATCCCAACGTCTATGATAAATTTCGTGAGGTTCGGCCCGAAATTGCGATCTGAAGCTAGATTACAAATTAACTTGGACAGACGGACGAACGGAAATACATAGCTAAATCGACTCGGCTCGACGAGATAAGAAGATCCATATGACTCAATAAACTTTTGGAAAAATATTCCTGAGCATTAAAGTTTTAAGCTCTGTACTTATTTTTAAAAAATATGCAGTTTTAGTTATACAGGGTGAGATAAAAACAAGTAAAAAAACATTAAGTTCGGCCGGGCCAAACTTTTAATACCCTCCACCTTAGGGTAAAAGAAACATTAGAAGAAATGTGGCAAAAACCATTAAACCGAATATCGGGAGGTACCGTTATATGGGGGCTATACCAAAACGTAGACCTATAATTACAATGTTTCGCCACACGAACTAGGACCCATTATGACCCACAAATACCAATTTCTAGACAAATCAGTGAAAAAATGTGGCAAAAATCATCAAAATACCGAATATCGGGAGGTACCGTTATATGGGGGCTATACCAAATCATGGACCCATACATGCAAAGTTTCGCCACCGGAGCTGGAAACCATTATGACCCACAAATACCAATTTTTAGACAAATCCGTGAAAAAATGTGGCAAAAAAAAAACTAAAAACCGAATATTGGGAGGTACCTTTATATGGGGGCTATACCACAACGTGGACCTATACATGCAATGATTTGCCTCACGCTCAGGGACCCGTTATGACATACAAATACCAATTTCCAGACAAATCCGTGAAAAAATGTGGCATAAATCATCAAAATACCGAATATCGGGAGGTACCGTTATATGGGGACTATACCAGAACGTGGACCGATATATCTCATTTTCAATACCAACCATCCTAGACACAATGCAAATAGCTCTGCTAAATTTTGGCGCTCTACGTCAAATAATGTGGGCTGTATCGTGATTTCAACAGACAGACAGACAAACAGACGGACATCGCTAAATCGACTTAGAATTTTATGCTGATTATGAATATATATACTTTATGGGGTCTAAGGCGAATATTTAAGGATGTTACAAACGGAATGACAAAGTTTCCCAGTTTCCAAGGTGGAGGGTATAAAAACTGCATCAAAGTCAGACGTCATATTTTTTATTTTTATTTTTTTAATTTTATTGAATGAGGGCAAAAAATGTCGAAAATAGCATCAAATTTGAGAATTAGCTTAGGTTTGCTCGAATTATTCACCTTTGGCACGAATTATGGCCTTCAAACGGCCAATGAAACCGTCACACTATGCCCGAATGTTGCTCTGCGGTTTTTTGGCCCATTCCCGGGCAAGAGCTTTCTTGAGGTGATCGACACTTTGGTATTTTTAGTGCCAAGCTTGCTTTTCAAAATACTCCAGACAAAATAGTCCAATGGATCGGTATGCGGAGATGTTGGTGGACATTGTGCGCTGGAAATGAAGGAACCTAATTGTAACCATTCTTGGGTGGCGCGTGCTGAGTGCGATGGTGCTGAGTCCTGTTGGAATGTCCAAGGTCTGCGGTCAAAATGTTTGCGTGCTCAATAATATTTTCGCGATGATATTCGGCATTTATTCTGATGCCACGGTCGATTATCGGCATCGGCTGTTGTGGCGGCCCACACCATCACCATGGCCGGCGCTTGAGTTCTGGTGGTCAACCGAAGGTGCACATTTTCAGCTGACTTCTTTGGCAAGTAAACACGATCATTTGGTTTGTTTACAAACTGTTGGACAACGAATGTTTTCTCATCGGAGAAAACCAAATTCGGTAGTTCACCATTTTCGGCCAAACGAAGCAACTCTTTAGCTGTTTTGAGTCTATTTTCTTTCTGTCGCGGGGTAAGTTTTTGCACTTTTTGGAATTTCGATGACTTTACCCCGAGCTCATTTTTAAATATTTGCCGAATGGAATATTGCGATATGGTTCACGAGCCAGAAGCGGGTTTCGATCAAGTCGCTTCTTTGCTTTTCGAATCATTTCTGCTGATGTTGCTGACTTCTTCCGTCCATTTCCCTGACGTAGGGCTACGCTATCAGTATCACGGCAACGAGTGATGGTACGAGACACAAAAGATTTATTCACGTTTAAATGCTGGAGTACTCTAACGATAGCCATTTATGGTTTTCCAGCCAAATATAAAGAATTCACACTATCAGGCTTGAGTTCCATCACGAATAACTTTTTTTCTGGAAAATTCTCACCAAAATGCTTTTGTACACTGGTAAACAATATAATGTGTTGTCACTGGAATAATTTTAACAGCTGTAGGACGAGTGGCTTAGATATGACAGCAGTCTGAAGGTGGTTGAAGGTTTTTCATGTAACCCTCTATACATATTGATGTTGATTTAGTTAAGGTACAAACTCAGATATCGGAGATAAAGCAACATTTTTACATTTTTTGCGAGCATGGTTTCTAATACCTATTAACATTGCCTCGTGCCTCCAGTCAAAAACAAGGATAACTCTATTACATGACTATTTAACATTCTTTCCGGAATGAAGAAGATCGCAAACCTACATCAAAAAGAAGAATTTTTCTTCTCTCTAAAATACTAGTTTTAGACCTGAGAATTGTTCGAATGAAGGAACGTTACAGCCTTTAAGTACAAAATTTCAGACAAGTCTGTTGAAGATTTCACCAAAAATCGTCGAAGTGCTTAAAATGAGGGGGTACCGTTATATTTGGATTTTTTGTACAGCCGATATAGCCCATATTCGAATTTATTCTAAATTCTGACCTAAACGCATGTGTCCAAAATTTTAGCACTCTACCTTAATTTTTTAGGAAGACAGCACGATTACATCAGACGCTCGGACATGGCTAATTCGGATTAAAATTTTGCGCTGATCATGAATATAAAAACTTTGTTGATTACATCGATATCCTGGTTATGGTGAAGTCCTGGTTATGGTGAAGGGTATAACAAGGACATAGAGTTTGGGAATCATTGTGACAGACGGACGGACATAAAATTGTATTCCGATTAAAAATATATGTACTTTGTGGCATATAAAATAATTTTTTCGAGAGTTTTCAAAATGACTGACAAACTTATAGAATGCCGGAGGCTGGCCTGATTATGGAACTAGGCAATATTGTAACCTAATCTTCCATACCACCCTACATAGAAGGCATAAAAAACCTAAAAGGTTTTGCTGGTGATGTTTAAGACATGAGTAATGAATGACGGTGTTTAATGCAACGCCCCATTGCCATTTAGCACCTTCGCAAACAATAACGATTATAAACGGTGATGGTGTACACGGCTTTTTTATACCATCGTTTATTGTAATAATTTGTTAACAACAATGTTTAAAGTTAAATGCTTTGCTGACTAGCTGACTGACTGGACCGCATTGAGCCACAGCTAAGAAATACTTAGGAACAGGCTAAAATTTAGTCAGGTTAGTTGGCTAAGTTATCAGTAGAACCATACCTAAATAGGCGAACACCTATTTGTTTGAGTTGGCTTGTATTGGCTTTGTTGTGGCCAATGGTGGATGGTGGCGGCGGTGTTGGTGTTGTCTCCAATACTTTTGTGGCCTGGTAAACCATTAAAATGGCTTGCCATGATTTTCCGTTTCCTTTCAATTCTAACAGTTTTATCTCAAATTCAAGTAGGTCTTAATTCATGTCGGCCAAACGTGGCTTGTCGAATGTGGCAGAACTACATATTTTTTGTTGTTGCTGGTTTGGTTATGGTTTTGGCCTGCAAGTAGCCTCGTTATGGTATTGGATAATTTTTTAAGTTGTTTCTAATAGACATCGTTTTGATTCATAAAATTCCCATTTCTGGTAAGTGGTTGCTACCGATGAAAATCTTTGCGCTGTGCAGCCAGCGTTGTATTTCCCCAATGACCGAGTCTTTTTTTTTTGCAGCAAATGTCTTAATTTGTTGTGCTGCCTGCTTGGCTGGTAGTGGGCCCCTGTTGGGGGTTAACAAATTTTCATATGCTTTTGAAACGTGTTTATGGGTCTTTTTGAATTGGCCTGTCAAATGTCAAGAAGTGCAATGCTATTGGCAGTGGAAATAACTGTTTTTATTGTGCTTTTCTCCCGCAGGCAGTCCATGAGATTCTCACGCTTGGCTTCGAAGCTTCTTAATTGTTGTCAGACTTAGAATGGTGTGGGGAATGTTGTGTTGAATGCTGCGCGATTGTCCTAATTTGTCATTCTAATTTTACGGTTGTTCAACGCATTAACGTCGCCGTCGCCGTCGGACTTCTGTGTGAGTTTGTCGGTTTGTTGCTGGTTTGCAATTGACTTTTGTCACGTAATCCTCCATCACTGCCGCATGCTGCTAACAAAGTTCTAGCATGATCTGACATCTGAAATCCTCCAGAGATTTGGTAAACAATGTCTTGGCTTAGATGCCAACTTGTCTGCCACAGGATATTTAGCTTGGCAAAGTAAAAACAGTTAATCGCCGTACAGAAGGCACTACGCACTGCATTCGTTGTCACAATTGTACGTGACGTGTGGCCATTTGCCACAATTGGCAAATGCAGTTCAATATTTATTCAATTAATGATCGGGTTGTTGCAGTTAGATCTTAATTAGTGGGTCTAAAGAACAAGAATCTGTGTAGAAGTTGGGCAACATAGATGGTAATTATTGTTACATTGATGTGATTTGATTGTAAGATGACCGACATCAGTTGAGTAGAATACTGATCGCATTGTTTTCATACCCTCCACCATACTATGGAGAGTATATTCATTTTGTCATTCCGTTTGTAACTCATCGAATCTTGATCAGCGTAAAATTCTTAGACGATGTAGCCATGTCGGTCTGTCTGTCTGTTTGTCTGTCTGTCCGTCTGTCTCTTGTAATCACGCTATCTTTCGAACGAATTGAGATAGAATGCTAAAACTTTGCACACATGTTTATTTTTCCAGTAGGCAGGTTAAGTTCGTAAATGGGCCATGTAGGTCCAAGTTTTCATATAGCCCCTATATAACGGTATCTTCCAATATTCGGCATTTTGATGATTTTAGCGACATTATTCACCGGAATTGTTTCAAATTTCGTATTTGAAGTTCGTAATGGATACTACCGCCTACGACAGAAAATTGTCTGTGCAGGTCAACGTCTTCATATAGCCCCCATATAATGGCACCTCCCGATATTCGGCATTTTGATGATCTTAGCGACATTATTCACCGGAATTGTTTCAAATTTCGTATTTGAAGTTCGAAATGGATACTACCGCCTAAGACAGAAAATTGTCTGTGCAGGTCCCGATATTCGGTATTTTGATGATTTTAGCAAATGTATTCACTGGAATTGTTTCAAATTACGTATTTAGAGTTCGTGATAGAAACTACAGTCTGTGTGAGTAAATTGTCTATGCAGGTAGGACTTCGTATAGGTCCCATATATCAGTACCTCCCTATATTCGGTATTTTTCTAGTTTAGGTACAATATCCACCGAAATTGTTTGAGATGTTGTATTTGAAGTTCGTAATTGATGCTACAGCCTGTGACAGAAAATTGTCTATGCAAGTCCAGGTCTTCGCACAGCTCCGATATAACGGTACCTCCCTATATACGATATTTTAATGATTTTAGCTACATTATTCACCATTTATTTCAAGTTACGAATTTGAATATTGTAATGGCTTATGACAAACAATGCCTATGTAAGTCCACGTAGTATACAAAATTGAAAATTTTCAACTTCGTTCCAAATGGTGGAGGGTATACAAAGTTCGGCCCAGCCGAACTTACTGCTTTTTAGCTTGTTTTACTTTGAAAAAATAAAACACGAATACGAGTTTTTTTGGATTGACCCTCGCCTAAGCGATAGCATTGTAAAATAGAAATTTCAAGGATCCCTATATATAATTTCAACGATTGCGAAATATATTTACAATTGTAAGGGTCCCCTTATATATGCTCAAAACGATATATGGACCTTAACATCATTTGGCCATAGATCCCAAGACTCCTTTAGGGTTTGGATCTAAAAGCAAGTACTATCAAGTCCACTTGATATTTTCCACAATATACAGGGTGAAATGAAAAAGTTCAGACTGCTGTCATTTCTAAGCCACTCGTCCGACAGCTGTTCAAAATCCAAAAAGTGCAAGAATTGACACCGCAACAGAAAAATAGACTCAAAAGATCTAAAGAGTTGCTTCGCTTGGCCAAAAGTGGTGAACTGACGAATTTAGTTTTCTCCGATGAGAAAACATTCGTTGTTCAGCAGTTTGTAAATAAACAATATGATCCTGATTACTTGCCAAAGAGGTCAGCTTAAAATGTGCACCTTCGGTTGACCACGAGAACTCAAGCGCCGGCCATGGTGATCAAGCGCAGCCATAACAGGCAATGGTCGCCCACCCCTCCTATTAATCGACCGTGGCATCAGAATAAATGCCGAATATTATCACGAAAATATAATGGAGGATGTATTAAAGCCTTGGGCACGCAAACTTTTTGGCCGCAGACCTTGGACACGCCACTCAGCACGCGCCACCCAAGATTGGTTACAAAATGAGGTTCCTCGCTTCCTTTTCAGCGCACAATGGCCACCAAAATCTCCGGATGCCAATCCGTTGGACTATTATGGAAAGCAAGGTTTGTAAATTTAGGTCATTTGGTCTGATATTGGCTATTTGGTGCACAATTAACTTCAAATCGGTTGAAGATATATATGGGACCTATATCCAAATCTGAACCGATCTTAATACAATTTGGCAGAGGTATTTCTGGGCTGTATCTGATATCTAATACCAAACATCATTCTTGTGAGGTGCATATTACGAATGTGATCGGCTTAAACATCAAATCGGATGAAACATGTTTATGGGAGCTACAGCTATATCTGAACCGATTTTGATGTACTTGTTTCTAGACTGAATTCGGTTGGATGTGCCAAAATGCAGGTCATTTGGACTTATATTGGTCATTTGGTGTACAATTAACCCGAAATCCGTTGAAGATATACAGGGTTGCCCATATTCGACGGACCTTTGGACCCATTCCAATCGACGAGGCTTGTCCGCAGGCAACATTCTTTGCGTCAATTGAATTTTGTACGGGAACAAATGCAAATCAATGCGAATAATCCGTTGTAAAGTGGACCGAGCCATGCCCAACTGCTGAGAACGGCGTTTTTGGAATGTTCTTGGGGACCTCTCAACACTGGCTCGTACGGCAGCGATATTCTCGGCCGATCGCCTTGGTCGACTTTTATATGGCCTCTTCGGATTAAAAAGAGCCTTACCAGTCGAAAATTTTTAGTATAAACGCTTAATGGTGTTCTAAGAAGGCGCACTTCTCACATTTTTTCACAATTGACTTCTTCTGTCGAATGTAAATTTCAACTATTTCAGAGTGCTCGCGTGGCGTGTATTGGTTCATGGTAAAAATCTGTTTGGACTGACGCTTCAAACGCGGTATGTCATTAAGCGATGTGACATCTCTGTCAAAAGTTATGGCGTTGCCAGATGGGTCCGTCGAATATGGGCAACCCTGTATAACAAAATGGTTTGGAATAATGGACTCTCAAACTATTATAAAGACTGTGAATGTTTTTTTTTAATTGATCTTATGAATTTTAAATTATTATATTTAAATGTTATTGCTTACATCACGATTAAATACTCGTACTGCCTCATTTCAATTCTTGCAAGATTAAATTTCACGCAATTCAAGAGAATCTCATAACTTTCTCTGCATTTATTAAACTTTATAAAGCTTCCAATAAATAGCTTCCTACCATTCTATGCAACATGCCTTGTAAGGAGTTAAAATTCGTGCAACTAATTTTTATTCGGCAATCAGTTCCATTTACACAATTTCCTTCTTTCTTACGAGGAAGGAACACCAATACCTGCAATGGCCAACAATCATTTGCCATAATTGATTATAGCAATTTCAAGGAAATAAGGGACAAATTGTTATTGGCCAATGGTACATAACATAAAACATCCCAGTGCAATGTCCATTCTGGCAATTGTGGCGATTGAGACCAGTGAGCAGCAGGAACAAGTTGAAACTATTTAAATTGATTTAATTTTCTGTTTGTGCCACAACTGCTCAACAACCCAACTGAACGGAGCTGAACAAAGAAGAGAAAAACAAACTTGCCATTTCTTCGGACGAGCAATTCATTGTGGTGCACTTCATTCATTATGATTGCGAATTGCAGGGAATTGTAGACACATTCCAGTGGCTGCTGTTAGCCAACATTCAGCCAGATTCTTCTTTAGTTCAGAGATGTCCAGAAAGGAACTTGTCTTTTCTGTGGTCATCTCAACGCAATTCGAAGACGACGGCATATGGATAATAACGCGCTGTTGTTAGTGGTTCTGCCTGTTGTTCTTAGATTGTTTGTGATTTGTTGTTGTTGTTTAGTTACGTTGCTATTGTAATAAAATTTGAAAAGCTATAATTTAATGTTAAATAGTTTGGTGCATTTGCCAGAAATATATTCCAGATTCTGTAATACAAATTGTTTTTGAATGTTTGTATTTTTGATGCTGTTTTTCTTTTTGTTTTCCGGGGATTTAGGAGAAGGAGGTGGAGCAATGAAATGTGACTTATGGAATTTGATGCTGTACTTATTTGGCGGCGGAACTTGTGGTGAACAGGTGCACGAACGCGTACTGATGACAAGTGCGAAGTCGGCATAACATTTGAAAGATTTAAATGAAATAAAAAAGGAAACAAGTAAACAAGCTGTAAGTTCAGCCGAGCAGAACCTTGAATATCCTCAACTATTTGGAACGAATTTGGCAATTTTCAAATAAAACCGGTAAAAATTCTCTTTAAATTTTAAAAATATGTAGCCGTTATATTGTGATCTATACTACGACGTGGACCTGCATAGGCAACTTTTGTCAGAAGCCACTACAATATTCAAATGCGAAAAATCGGTGAATAATATGGCTAAAATCAACAAAAACCTGAATATAGGGAGGTACCATGGGGGCTATACCAAAACGTGGACCCGCACATACAATTTTCTGTCTTAGGCTGTGTATTAAGAACATAAAATACCAAATTTAAAATAATAATTCCGGTGAATAATGTCGTTAAAATTATTAAAATACCGAAAATCGGCAGGTAACGTTACTTGGGGCCTATACGAAGATTGAGACCTGCACAGACAATTTTCTGTCATATGCTGTAATATCCATTACGAACTTCAAATACCAAAATTGAAACAATTCCGGTGAATAATGTCGCACAAATCATGAAAATACCGAATATTGGAAGGTACCATCATATGGAGGCTATACGAAGACGTGCACCTGCTTACAAATTTTTTTGTCATAGGCTGTAGTACCCATTACGAACTTCAAATACCAAATTTGAAATAATTACGGTGAATAATGTCGCTTAAAACACCAAAATGCCGAGAAAAGGGAGGCACCATTAAATATACCAAAACGTGGACCTACATGGCCCGTTTTCAATACCAAAAGTCCTGCAGACCATATATATATTTGAGTACAGTTTTATAAAACTGCTTCATTTCGTTCTGAAGCTAGAGTGATTTCCACAGACGGACAAACGGATAGACTGACAGACGGACGGACATCGCTAAATCGATATAGAATTTTTTTATATATTTTATATATACTGTAAGGGGTCTAAATGTATATTTCGAGGTGTTACAAGCGGAATAACAAACCTGATATACCCTCCATACTATGGTGAAGGGTATAAAAACCAAATTTTCGTTTTGGAAACATAAACAAATCTTTGACGGTAAGGCAGAGGGGGAAATTAGCTTTTACTCTCAGACGAAAAAAAGTCAATAAACTGAAATAAATACTTGATTTTCTGGGTAGCAATTGCTTGTCTGCCTTGAACAAAAGTTCGGTGAACAGGCTAAAGACTTCACTTTAGATTCTCTATATATAATCTTTTCGAATTTCATCTATGTATTAACCTCCTCCTCCTCCTTATCACCAAAAAAGATTTCGCGGATGCACTCATTTACAAGCGTATGTTTTGAAATTGGGTGTTACCGACTATGATGGTTTATCAAGGCATTTGCTACTCTCTCATAACACCGTCTTTATCTCAGCTCCTCCAACTTTATGGTTTGTTTAGACTCCGTTCCAAAAATTGTCTTAACTCGGAAAAGTAATTCTCAGCTAGACTACTTAGGCTCATTTCTCATTTATAATCACTTCCCCGTCTATAAATATACAGGGTGAGATAAAAGAACTGCAACAAAGTCAAACGCTATATTTTTTATTTTTGTTTTTTAATTTTATTGAATGAAAGCATAAAAAGTCGGAAATAGCATCAAATTTTAGAATAAGTTAAGATTGGTTCGAATTGGTCACCTTTTGGCACGAATTATGGCCTTCAAACGGCCAATTAAACCGTCACACGCAACCCGAATGTTGATTTGCGAAGCGCTTGCTTGAGGTGATCGACACTTTGTTATTTTTTGGTGCCAACCTTGCTATCCAAAATACCACAGACACAATAGTCCAACGGATTGATATCCGGAGATTTTGGTGGCCATTGTGCGCTGGAAATGAAACGAGGAACCTCATTTTGCAACCATTCTTGGGTTGCGCGTGCTGAGTGCGATGGTGCTGAGTCCTGTTGGAATGTTCAAGGTCTGTCGTCAAAATGTTTGCGTGGCCAAGGCTTTGATACACTCTCCAGAATATTTTTGCGATAATATTCGACATTTATTCTGATACGAGGGTCGATTAATACGAGCGGAGAGCGACCATCGGCTGTTATGGCGGCCCACACCATCGCAATGGCCGGAGCTTGAGTTCTGGTGGACAACCGAAGGTGCACATTTTGGCAAGTAAACACGATCATTTTCCTTTTTTTTGATTACAAACTGCTGGACAACGAATGTTTTCTCATCGGAGGAAACCAAATTCGGCAGTTCACCACTTCCGGCCAAGCGAAGCAACATTTTAGCTCTTTTTAGTCTATTTGCTTTCTATTGCGGTGTAAGTTCTTGTACTTTTTGAAATTTCAATGGCTTACCCCGAGCTCATTTTCCAATATTTGCCGAATGGAATATTGTGATATGTTCAGCTCACCAGCCATTTTTCGGCCACTGCGACGCGGGTTTCGATCAAGTCGCTTCTTTACTTTTCGAACCATTTCTGCTGATATTGCTGTTTTCTTCCGTCCACTTCCTTAACGTCGGGCTACGCTACCAGTATCAACAGTAACAAGCGATTGTACGAGACACAAAAGATTTATTCACTTTTAAATGCTGGAGTGCTCTAACGATAGCCACTTGTGGTTTTCCAGCCAAATATAATGAAATGCTTGAATTTCATTACGAATGACTTTTTTTCTGGAAAATTCTCACTAAAATGCTTTTGTATGCTTGTAAACAATATAACGAGCTGTCACTGGAATAATTTTAACAACTGTCGGACGAATGGCTTATAAATGGCAGCAGTCGTTAAGTTGGTTGCGGTTTTTTCATCTCACCCTGTATGTATTAACCTCCTTCTTATCAGCCTAAAAGATTACGCGGTTGCACTCATTTATAAGCGTATGTTTTGATATTGCGTTTTACCGCGTTGAGGATTACCACGGCATATCACTGTCATCATCTCAGCTCCTCCATCTTTATTGTTTGTTTAGACTCCGTTCTGAAATTGTCTTGACTCGGCTAGCTATTTCCAATATTTATACTCTTTCTCAGAGCACTAATATTCGTAGAATGGTTTCTTAGCTCGTCTATACATATAGACTACCTCCTAAGATCATTCATACTAATAGACGCCCTTCTAAGCTTTCCAATATATGCAGACTTCCTTCACATATCGTCTACACAGTCCTTTCTCACCGCGCTTTAAGACCTCTCAGCCTTTTTCACTTATCTATATAGAAGCCCCTCTCAATTAGTCGATGTATTCATCTTTTCAGCTCTCTAATATTAGACTCCGCGTCGTGTATATTGACTCTCTACTCGCCTTGTCGGTATTTGATTAGGTTTTCTACACTTCTAATTTAGATTTCCTTCTCATATCTCTAGGCATAATCCGTTCTCCGTCTTCTTCTCAGCTCATCTGTGATTGATTTCTTTCTCATTTTGTTAGGTCCCTTTTCAACTCGTCAGTGTTTCAGTCTCGTCTCACCATATTTGGACCATTAGCCTGTATAGATGTCTACTTATTTCGTCTACAAATATTTATTTCTCAGCTCATTTTCTCTATATACCTTCAGAATATGAGAAGACTATTTAACCGGCATCCATTAAATACAGTTTAACCCGAATAGCTTTCTTTTGCCGCAACATCGTCATATCGGCATGTTTAATATATGGATACATACATACATTGACATTTAACATTCAATATTCAATATCTTGTTAACATGAAGTTTGGCTCTACTTTTACTATTCAAAAAAAAAAAAAAAAAAAACTCAGCAAAGGAAAATGTCATTGCCCTTTTTTTTTCCGCCAGACAAAGACAATGGTTGCTTTGCAAGCAATTGATAACATATTTTAAATTGTATCACGTTGGGTGTCAAATATTTTGCTTTCATAAAGCACGATTTTAAAGTGTGCCGTTTTTGATTGTTTTTTTCCATCGGCATTGTTGGGTTTTGTTTGCCTAGACAAACAAGCAGTTGGGCGAACTTCAATTGTTCACAGCTTAAATTTTGTCTTTTTTCTCTATCTCTCTCTCTATTTAGCTTCAATCACGTTTGTGTCTTAAGTCTTTTGTTTGCAACGGACCGGTGGATTATTTCAAGCGCAGAAGTTTAAACAAAATTATTTTCATATTTACCACTGATTTACTTACCGTTTTTCTGACGTTTTCTTTACTTGAAGCGCTGATGATGAGCTGCTAATTATGACACTGATAAATGTTATTCAATCTGTCATTTTTTTTTTTCTCTCGCTCTATGGCATAATTATGACATTAGCATATGAAGTTCAACAAACCATGCCGTTTGGCTTCCTTTGTCAGTTGGTGAGTGAGTTCATGTGTGTGGTGTGTGCTAATTGTTTCATTTACAAGGTGGAAAAAAATGCTCACCTCTTTCCGTTTTCAAATTCACATGATATTCTGTTATGCCCCTTTTCAAAATCATGATTTCAATTTGTTATGGAAATCTGGTAGTATCTTTATGCTGGCGGTGGTGGCATTTTTGCGCTTAGCAAATATTTAATAGTTTACACGCCCATTTTGACGCCTATTTGTATTGAATATGAAACTCTTTCAGTTGGTGTTTTTTTTGTTCGTTTCTTTTGCCTCTCCTCCGCTTTTGCTCTAAACATGATCTAAGCGTAGCGTTTAAAACCGTTAAACGCCTACACAAGCTGTCGCCTATAAATAAAAATGCAATGCATTCAGCTGAGGCAGGAACTGCAAAAATAGTCTTAAGATATGCAATCAGTTCAAGCTCATGACTAAAATATTTCATTTTTCACTGTTTTGTTGCAATTCCTGAAAAAAATGGAAGCGTGCTTTACTTTTGATGCTACAACATGTTGGGGCAGTAAGTGGAGTTTTGTGTAAACTTTGTAACATATTAATAAAAATAAGTAAAAAGGCTTTTTCATCCATTACCATAGCACCTGAATTTGTGCTTAAGAGTCCCAATAAATTCTATGGTTTTAATCATAGTTCAATTCAAAGTCGATTAAAAAATAGTCTTATCTGAAAATCTTTTCGTCGGCCAATCGTTTAAAATCACTCTAAATCAGTGGACCATTATTATACTAGGAGATATAACAAAATATATACCTATGTTGACATTTTTCTGTAAGATGGCTCTCTACCACCAAGGTATCCCAATCGATTTGAAAACGTGGTCAAGACCCTCGAAATAGGTAAAATCAGGAGGATTTCTCCGAAACATTAACCTACTTTTACAATTTTCTGCCAAGAGGTTTTTACTCCCTTAGAAGCCAATATGCCAAATAAGGGCCAAATAAATTGAAAAATATGAAATCAGGGGCTGAAAATTGAAAAATATGAAATCATATAAGGCTTACACCAAAACGTGGACTTCTACTTATGATTTTATAAAGGATATTTTCATTTTTCTAAAAAAAAAACAGGTTATTAAATTTTGCGACATTATTTTTGAACAAGCACCTCTTATACCCTCCACCATTGGGAAGAAAAATTTCCAAAAAATTCCGTCGAAAAATACGGCTCAAATTAAAACCGCTATATCTGGGCTATACAAAGACGTGGATCTGTGTAGACAATTTTCCGTCATAGGTTGTAGTACCCATTACGAACCTTAAATTCATAATTTGAAACATCAAAATACCGAATATCGATGGGAAATACCGAAATTGGATGGGGACTCTACGATATCATGGACCGATATAGCCCATCTTCGGAGTTGACGTGCTTCCAGACAAATGACTGATCTGTGCAAAAGTTTAGCTTTATATCTTGATTCCTTTTTACTAAAGCTAAAATATAAAAATATACTTACTTATAGGGGGGTTTGTACCAAAACGTTGACCAAAATGACCCATTTTTTGTACAAATGATTCTACATGTATCGAGCAAAATATTAGAGGTCATTTGTTTATGCTTAAGACTTTATATAATCGACCTCAAACATAAAATGGACCATGTCGATGCACGTTTTCATATAGCCCACATGCAACGGTACCTCCTAATATTCAGTATTTTGATGATTTTGGTGATTTTTTCGCGGAAGCAGGTCCACTTCTTCGTATAGCCCCCATATAAAGAAATTATGATTTTAGCGGTATTATTTATGGAAATTGTTTCAAATTTCGTATTTGAAGTTCGAAATCGATAATACTGTCTATGACAAACAATTACTTATATAAGAAACACGACTTTGATATGGAGGCTATATACCACATGAAAAATATTTTTTGGATTTTTTTTTTTGGAAATTCGCATTGTGTATAAAATGTGTACTACATTTGGTACGATTTCGTATTATGTGAACGGTTGAAATTTAGAATGGGAATAAAGGTTGAAGAGTAGGGTCGATGTAAAAAGGAGTTTTGGAAGTGTGTACTCAATAATACGAAAAGTATTAACGGTACTAAATTTGGTACAACTTGAATTTGGAGGAACGGATGGAGCTGGGGTCCTTAAATTGGAAATTAATATTACTGGCGGAATGTATGAGAATCAAGTCTGACGAATAGTGTCTGAAAAATAGTGATGGGGTTTGTAGGCAGTTTTGGAAATTTGTACTTATGTGTACGAAGTGGTACCTAACTTGGCACAATGTACATTTTGGGAGAACCGATAGAGTTGGAATTTTGAAACTTATTTCTATTGCATTATATCAAGGTAGTTTTGGAAATTTGGAGTGTAGGAAGTTTTGGAAAATCGTACTTATATGTACTAAATTTAGTACAATTTGCAATTATGTGAACCGGTAGGGCTGGAGTCCCGAAATTTGGAATAAATGCTACTGTTTTATGCGGTTGGGTTATGTAGAAACTTTCGGCTCTTCGTACCTTTGTGTACTAAATTTGGTATAAATTGAATTTTGGTGAACCAATGGTGCTGGAGTTTTGAAAAAGTACAAAAGGTAAAAAAGGATACAAAATTTAGTAGTTTAGCAGTAGTTTAGATTTAGTTAAATTTCTGAGTTTTGGTGTTTGAGTAAGAATCGGTGTGTAGTGTTGAGATATGGAGGTGGTTTTGAAAATACGTGCCGTATATGTACGAAAGGTATTAAATGGCACTAAAATTTTAATGTGGTCGATATTGGTGTGTATGTTTGAGATATGAAGTGGTTTTGGAATTACGTACTAAAAAACACTAAATTCGATATTTGGATAAGGAATTGAGTTGGAAGTCTAAACATTAAAAATAGAATCACCTTTTGTGCGAATTGGTTGATACATGGTGGGAAACTTTGAAATATCTACTAAAAAGTACGAAAATTACTAAATAGTATTGACTTTGGTATTTGGGGAAAGAAATAGAGCCGGAAATATGAAATTTGTAATGAGCGTCCTTGATGTTGCATAGGATAAAAAAACTAAAGTGTTTTTCGAAATTTTAAGAATATGTGTACCACAAGTACTAAAGTGCACTAAATTTTATACTAATTGGAATTATATAAATTTCTAGAGAAAAAAACCTTGAAATTTTATATGAGAATCAAGTCTCATATAAAATCAAAATAGTGTTGATATGAGGAGGTGATTTTGTTATATGTGGTATAGTTCTTGAAATCTCAAATTTGCCATTAGGGTTAATTTAGAGTTGGGAGGTGTTTTTGAAAAATAGTTCTACAAAAAATACTAAAAATACTAAATAGTACGAAACTTGGTATTTGTCAAGGGATAGAAATTTTTAAAAAAGTGTGTATTGAAATAAGTCATCCAATTTATAACTTAATGTTAATAAATAGCGGTCATTTATTTACTACATTCTATTTGGGAGTAAAAATGTCTATTAATATAAATTCACCTAATGTTAATATCTTATTCCGCATACGAAGTTGCGGACACTTGCTAGCATCTGATAATTGTTGGAAAATGTTAAAATGTGTGTGTACTGAAACAAAATATTCCATTTCCATTCCACTTCATCGAATACTGATAAAAATATTGGGATGTGCACAATTTAAAGAAGGAGTGGAGAGGATTTTGGTTGAGAGAAATATTTCGATAAACAAATGTTTGAAAATTCTCCCCAACTTGTTTTTCATGTTATGACACTGTCTGTCTTTTTCAAGCATCATCTAGGACAAGGACGATACAAATGTTATAAATTTTTTAAGGAAATATAAAATGTTGTTGCAGAATGGTCAGGCTTAATCCCTTAGTGTTCTTTTTATAAAAACAACGTTTGTTTATTAGTGGAGAACGATGGTAATGTTTATCAGGGGGAAAGGCAGGAAATACCATGGTATCGGAAAGAGCCACCAATTCTCGTTTTTTGTCTGGGATATTTTCCCAAAAGCTATTTTAAAAATAACTTCTGTGAAAAAAAAAAAACTTTTTTTACCCAAGTGACGAGATCGTAAGCTCAATAGAAGAGGAACCAAAGAATTAAATAAAACTAAAATTCTTTTGGAAAATCTTCTAAACCTTAAAACCGCACTTATTAAAATTTTCATCTTTCTCCACCTGTTATGCTCACGTTTTACATGAACGAAGTAGCACTTCTGGGCAGAATATCCCAGACAAAACAAATTAAAAAGCAGTAAGTTCGGCCGGGGGCGAACTTTTAATACCCTCCACCATTTGGAACGAATTTGGAAATTTTCAAAAAATAAAATCCGAATATAGCCGTTATATTGGGGTCTATACGACGTGGATCTACATAGGTATTGTTTGCCATTAGCCATTGCCATATTCAAATTCGAAACTTTAAATAAACGGTGAATAATGTAGCTAAAATCATCAAAATATCGTATATAGGGAGGTACCGTTATATCGGAGCTGTGCGAAGACCTGGACCAGCATTTTAGCCTTCTATCTCAATTCGTTCGAAAGATAGCGTGATTACAACAGACAGACGGACATGGCTAAATCGACTTAGAATTTTATGCTGATCAAGAATATATATACTTTGTTGGGACTGGCATGAGTATTTCGAGGAGTTACAAACGGAATGACAAAGTTAATATACCCTCCATAGTATGATGGAGGGTATAAAAACAAGGGAACTGATGAGGATTGGTGACTCTTTCCGAAACCTAAGTATTCCTAATTTGTTTTTATAAAAACAACAATAAAGGGATTAAGCCTGGCGATTTTTCAAACACAAAGTACTATGGTATCCTGAACAAACAAGCCAACACTGTTCTGGAAGTATACATTTTTTTTATTAGATAGAGTTTTTTGGTGACTTATAATAAAGTTATGATTTATAGCAGTATTTAGGTAAAATTTTAATGTGCTCTGGGGCTTATAGTAAAATTGTATGTTGAATAATTTTTTACAATTTTTTTTTTTTCGACTTTGCATGTCGTTATATTATTGTAAGATATTTAATTGTCGACTAATATTTATACTTTACACATTACTGATGTATTTCTTTGAAATATTATTCTTCTTCCCATACTCACTGTAACTCTTTTGTACAGTTTAACTGACATTTAGCTTGTGGTCACTTTCAGAATATTTAATATCAACTTGCTACAGCTGCCACATACATTTTTCAGTTCTATCCCGTGCTAAATAAAAATTAACATTTTCATAATTCTTTACGTACACAAATACACAGCATGCTGAATGTATGCACTAGTGCGCAGCAGAACTGTGCCACATCAGCTAATCATCGTGAGCTGAGGGGAACTATCCACAGTTTCGCATTATCCAGAAATCGGGTATTTGGTTCTAAACACGTTCGCGTGTCGTATATCATATCTTTATTGTGGATGGTGTTCTTTTCTCTTTTCCAAACAATTTTCAAAGATTTGTGCCTCATTCTGGCGCTGTGTGTCGGCACTTTGCTTATGCACCGTGCGCTGCCTTTGTGTGTTTGTAACAAATTATTTGGGTCACCTCTGTTGCATATTAACTTATCAATAATTCAAATTTTTGCTTTTCTTTTCATAGTTTGTTCGCTCGTTCGCGAGCTACATAACCAAGTGACTTGCAGCATTTTAAAGAAAAATCTCCTCGCAATGCTTGGTTTTCGGTGTTGTTGTTGTCGTTGTTGCAGCAGCAATTATTATGTGTCAGTTATAAGTCAATATCGCTGCCGTTGAACTGTCGAACAACTGTTATGTAATGAGTTAGAACTCTGTGGGTATTTGTTGTTCTTATTACGAACGATTTTGGAATGTTGTAAGAATTCTTTAGAGACTCGTTTGCTGTTTTGAATTTCTATTAAGTGTTGAGAAAAACAAGTTGAGAATTTTAAGTAATTGTCATTGTAAAATGAAAGACAAATAAAAAATAATAATAAACAATTAATAAAAAAACAGCTAAGTTTGGCTGGGCCAAACTTTTAATATCTTCCACTATTTGAAAGGAACTTTTAAAAAAATTAAAAAAAAAAAATACAAAATTACCACTTAAATAAAACAGTTATACAGGGACTATACAAAAACATGGACATGCTTGCGAAAATTTTTGTCATAGGCTGTAGTACCCAAATACGAAATTTGAAACAGTTGCAGTGAATAATATCGCAAAAATCATGAAAATATCTAGTATCGGAAGGTCCCTTCATATGGGGGCTATATGAAGACGTGAACCTGCATGCACAACTTTTTGCCATGGGTTGTATTACTCATTAAGATCTTCCAATACAAATTTGAAACGAATCCAGGGAATAATGTTGCTGAAATCATCAAAATACCGACAATCAGGAGGTACCGTTATATGGGGGCTATACGAAGAAGTGGACCTCACAGTCAAACTTCTGTCTGTTACGAACTTCAAATACCAAATTTGAAACAATTCCTGTGAATAATGCCGCTAAAATAAAAAAAAACCGAATATCGGGAGGTACCGTTATATGGGAGCTATACAAAGCTGTATACAACGTTTTTTATAACCTACACCACAAGGTGGTCAGGGTATTATGTCTTTGTGCATTTGTTTGTAAAAGGCAAAAGGAAACGAGATAGACCCATAGTTCCTTTTGAGTATCTCCATAGAATTACATTCTGAGTCGATTTATGCATGTCCGTCCGTCCGTCTGTCTGTCCGTCTGTCCATGTATTTTTGTAAACAAAGTACAGGTCGCATTTATTGCCCGATCTAGATAAAATTTTGCACAGATCATTTGTTTAGCCCAAGGATGAGCCCTATTGAAATAATAGATAATCGGTAAAAATTTAGATATAGCTCCCATATATATCTTCGTCCGATTTGCCTTTTATTGTGCACCAAACGTGTAATATCAGCCCGAATAGTATGGAATTTTGCACATACAACCAAATTAGGCCTGAAAATAAGTATGCCAAATATGATCGAAATCGGTTCAAATATAGCTATAGCTCCCATATATATTGTTCATCCGATTTGTTATTTTTGTCCTCCGCAGTCGTAATATGCACTTTGCAACAACAATATTTGGGGATATATATCAAATACAGCTCAGAAATATCGAGATCGGTTCATTTTATCGAGATCGGTTCAGATTTGGATATAGCTCCCATATATAACTTCGTCCGATTCACTTTTTATTGTGCACCAAACGTCTAATATTTGTGTAAATGGGATGGAATTTGGCACTTACGACCGAATTGAGTCCAGAAGCTTGTATATCAAATTTGGTGAAGATCGGTTCAGATATAGCTATAGCTTCCATATATATTGTTCATCCGATTTGTTATATTTGTTACCCAAAACCGTAATATGCACTCCGTAATAACGATATTCAGGGAAATATATCGAATGCAGTTCAAAAATATCTTTGCCAAATTTCATCGAGATCGGTTCCGATTTGGATATAGCTCCCATATATATATTCATCCGATTTTAAATTAATTGTGCACCAAATGGGCAATACAAATCCGAATTTAAAAGATATAAATGCTTCGACATATTTAGCCCTTTGAACTTTTAATTATAGTTACAATCATAGCTTGCATGATTGAATTCTCCCATAAAAGCTTTTAATTGTTATGTGGAGCTCTACTAAATTAGCAGAGTGGTGTAGGGTATCATAAAGTCGGCCCCGCCCGACTTTGAGGCTTTCTTTACTGGTTTTTCTATAGGTTGTAGTACTCATAAGGACCTTCCAATACGAAATTTGAAACGATTCATGTGAATAATGTTGCTGAAATCATTAAAATATCGGAATTCAAATATGAAATTTGAATTAGTTCCGGTAAATAATGTCGCTTAAATCATGAAAATACCGAATAACAGGATGTACCGTTATTTGGGGGCTATACGAAGACGTGGACCTGCATTCAAAATTTTTTGTCATAGGCTGTGGTACCCATTACGAACTTTACGGTAAATACTGTCGTTAAAATTATGAAAATATATGGGTCTATTCGAAAACGTGGACCGATATGGCCCATTTACGAACTTACCTGTCTACTGGTAAAGTATGCATGTATGCAAAATTTTAGTCTTCTATTTCAATTCGTTCGAAAGAGCGTGTTACCAAAGAAAGATGGCAGATAGACGGACAGACAGACAGGCAGATGCACAGACGAATAGACAGACATCACTGTACCGACTCCAAATATTCTAAAACGAATTACTCCTTAGGAGGCTCATATTGACATAATGATAATAGCCGATTGTCCCATATATTGAATGACATACATAATTCTCTAAAATTTTTAAATGTTGTAGAGGATTCATGTATCCCACAGTTATACAGAATGCAAGATTCATTATCTAACCCTTTGGAGAGATGTGTCAGATACTATTCATGCAAATATTATGATGTGAGAAGTTTTAGCCAATTCGGGGATTCCTAAGTTTGATATTAATATAGCACTTTACAAAGGTTGGGCAAACCCATAAACTACCTTCCGGATTTATCCTGTGCACCAGCTGGACAGAATGACAATTAAAACCTGATCGATCAAAATTACGACAAAATCGGATAGCTCCTTCTATGGATAGCGATGTCAAAAGAGTCATATGGTCGAATATGTATATTTTCATAGGCATATTTGGCCATATCAATTGATATGTGTATACCCTCCGTATCAATACTGCCAAGAGTTTAAATCCCATAGAATATATCTCATTACGATTGGTGACATAAAGAATGTATGCTTTATTTTCAATTTTCATTCATATTAATTAACAATGACACCCATACCAAAATAGTCAAATGTAATCGTTCGATGTATGTGTCTCAAGTCTTTTGATTAAAATCATATCACTTGAAATATACATTGCACCAAATATTTGACCTACTTTTCGAAATTCCAAACTTCTCCTACAAAAATGTTTCGCTTGATGCATTACTGGCCCAGTACAGCGCTCTTTTCATTAACAATGGCCCACCGACGCCGCAGCCACCACAATAAAAGAAAACACTTGTTATCCAAATGTGAATTTCCAAGCAAATGGACCTGCGCCATGGTGGAACATGTTACCACTTGTCAGCCACAGACGGCAGTTGTTGCCATGGACAATGGAATGCACTGCTTGTCAGGTGTCTAACCAGCCGAACACGCTATTGTTTGCTTTAATTGAATTTAAACAACAGTTTTCCCTCACCATCTATGCGGCATCATGCGTACATTGTGGGGGATCCCAAAACAATATCCTGGCAATGTGTGTTTTGCCAAAAAGAAAAGAGAAATGGTTGTTTTTGGCTTCCATTAACTGGCTGAGGTTTGTCGAAACCAAATAAAAATCGGAGAAAAACGGAGACTTTATGCCGAGACATACGTACAGACATAGCGCACTGGTGTTAGCTGTCAGTGGGCGGACATATGGTAAACATTTTGAAGGTGGTCTTTTATTTTGGCATTATTGGATAGTCAACGAAACAGTCAAGCCAGATAGCTAGACAGGCAACTAAGCCAACTAGCCATCCTGCCACATGACCGTTTTGTAATGATTGTTTAGCGTTTTGCAACATTTTTTGGGATATGAAAAGAAATTGCATATATTTATGAAAATTCATAAAAAAAAAAATGGCTAAGCCTAAGACATTTCTTTGATTATGACAATCGAAGTTATCAGCAGAGGCAAAAAGGAAAATAAATGTTCGTACTGTTTCTCTGTCATTGTTGTTTTTTTACACCCTCCACCATAGTATGGAGGGTATATTAAGTTTGTCATTCGTTTTGTAACAACTCAAAATATACATTTTAGACCCCACAATTCATGATCAGCATAAAATTCTATGTCGATTTAGGGATGTTCGTCCGTCTATCCGCCTGTGGAAGTCACTCTAGCTTTAGAACGAAAGTAAGTAGATTGATACAATTTTACTCAAATGTATATAATGTCTGCAGGACTTTTGGTATTGAAAACGGGTCATGTAGGTCCACATTTTGGTATAGCCCCCATCTAATGGTACCTCCCGATATTCAGTATTTTGATGATTTTAGCGACATTATTCACCGGAATTGTTTCAAATTTGGTATTTGAAGTTCGTAACGGATTCTATAGCCTATGACAGATTATCTGTGAGGTCCACGTCTTCGTAAAGCTCTCATATAACATTACCTCCCAATATTCAGTATTTTGATGATTTTAGCCACACTATTCACCGGAATTGTTTCAAATTTGGTAGCCTATGACAGAAGATTGTCTGTGCAGGTACACGTTTTCGTATAGCCCCCATATAACGGTACCTCCCAATATTCTGTATTTTGATGATTTTAGCGACTTTATTCACCGGAATTGTTTGATATTAGGAGTTCGTAATGGATACTACAGCCTAAGGCAGAAAATCTGTACATATTTTGGTATAGCCCCCATATATTGATGATTTTATCTACATTATTCACCGATTTTTATACCCTACAACACTATGTGTTGGGGGTATTATAAGTTTGATTGGGCCAAAAATTATGTAACACCTCGAAATATTGATTTCCCACATAGGAAGGTATATATGGATCTTCCTATCTTGTTGAGCTGAGTCAATCTAGGTATGTATGATCGTCCGTCAGTCCGTCCGTCCGTACGTCGTTCCATGTAAATTTGTAATCACTCTACAGGTCGCAATTATGGTCCGATCTTCACTAAATTTAGAATGGAGGTGGGGCTAGGATCAGAATAAAACCCTATTTCTTTTGGAGATGATCGTATTATATTTAGGGGTTGAATTGGGCCAAAAACTGAAACAATTACTGATTTTGCAGTTGCTCTACAGGTCGCAATTATAGACCAATCAATGTGGAAGTTAGCATGGGGCTAGAGCTTAGCGCTGGGCAGAAGCCTTCCAATTTTGATGGTCAAATTTTCCATTAAACCGCGAATATTTTTAATCCCGGCGAAATCACAAATAGACTAACAGGTCAATTCTGACCGTTACGTAGATGCCGATAGTAAGTATATCGGATATATATAGCGAAATATATACAATGTGTATTGACAAAGGAAGGGGATGTTAGTTAGAATGGCTTATATCTCAAGAATGGCTGGACCGATTTTGACAAATTTTGTCAATTCAGAATGCCCTCTTGACATAAAAGCATAAAATCTAAAACAATCGCAGAAAAAGATGCCAATAATGATGTTAATATAGATTTTGTGGTATTATGTGACATTTTTTATTTTTTCATATTTTTTATCGCATGCGATTTTTTCAATTTGACTTATAATATTTTTTCACCTTAAAACACAAGTTGGATTTATTATATAAGGATTGCAAATATCGTCCGATCCTCATGAAAATTTTCACAAGGGTAGGGTTGGGCTAAGAAGAGCTAGAACTATTGTTTTCAAAGATGTCCGCAAAATATTTAGGGGTTGAACTAAAACTAAATTTTTTCCTGTTTTTGCAGCCGTTATAAAGGTCACAAATAGAAACCAAAGGACACTAAATCTCGCATAAGGTTAAAGTTTAGGACAGCGGGTACAATGGATCACTAATTTTTTGTGAAAAAATACCTGCATTACTTACCGGCGATATCCGAAATACACCAAAGGCGAACTTCTTGCTTTTTCATGCTAATTTCGTTGACGAATATAACCAAATATCGTAGACAAGCTATTCATATGGATGAGTCTAAATTTAGAGATACAGAGGGGCATCTTGCTTTTGGAGATGAAACAACAGAAACAATTTCCTGATCACACAATTGTAGCCAATCGACACGCCTAAGGAAAGAGTGTAAAGGAAAGAATTCTAGCATTTTGGATGACTATTGGATTATGTTTAGCTGTAATATCGACTACAACAACTAACAGCACGACGGAGTGCATAAATATTGGGCAAATTCCAAATCCTAATTTCAAAAGGATCCTAATTTCAAAAATTTCCTTATTTCAAAAGCGAAATTTTCCAATACGGATTTGGACATAAGGGGCTTCTAACATATTGTAGTGTTGTAGGGTATAACATAGTCGGCCTCTCACGACTATAGCCTTTGCTTACTTGTTTTTTTCATATTTTTTATCGCATGCAATTTTTTCAATTTGACTTATAATATTTTTTAATATTTTTTCACCTTACAACTCAGGTTGGATTTATTATATAAGGATTGCAAATATCGTCCGATCCTCACGAAAAATTGCACAAGAGTTGGGTTGGGCTCAGAAGGGTTAGGCCTATTGAAGATGTCCACAATACAATAGTGGTTGAAATGGACCAACAACTAAAAATTTTCCTGATTTTGCAGCCGTTATAAAGGTCAAAAATAGAAACCAGAGGACACGAAATCTCGCATGAAGTTAGAGTTTAGGACAGCGGGTACAATGGATCACTAATTTTGTGTGAGAAAATACCAGCATTAGCTACAAGCGATATCCGAAATACACAAAAACGAACTTCAGGCTTTTTTATGCTGAAGAGGGGCCTCTTGCTTTTGGAGATGATCGCAAAATATTTAGGGGTTCAAATGAACCAAAACAGAAAAAATTCCGGATCACACAATTGAAGTCAATCGATACGCCTGAGAAGAGATTTAAGGACAGCGAAGAATTCTAGCATTTTTGACGACCATTGGATTATATTTAGCTTTAAAGTGGACCACACAACTATAAGCACGACGTAGTGCGTAAATACTGGGAAAATGTCCCTGGTGACATAATTTCAAAAGCGAAATCTTCCAAAATGGCTTTGGACATAAGGGGGCTGCTAAGATATTGTAGTGTTGTAGGATATCACATGGTCGGCACGACTATAGCCTTTGCTTACTTGTTTGAATATTGTAATGGCTTATGACAAAAGTTGCCTAAGCAGGTCCATGTCGTCGCTATAACCACTACATTCGGATTTTTTAAGATTTTAACAGAATTTTTAATGAATTTTATTTTATTTCGTTCCAAATGGTGAAGGTTATACAAAGTTCGGCTCGGCCCAACTTACAGCTTTTTAGCCATATAGCTACAATGTTTTATACCCAATATATATTTAGAAGAAATCCATTTCTGGACATTTAAAGTTCGGTTGGGGTCCACGATAGCTCTCAAAGGGAGTATCCTATGCAACTCAAATTTGATATTGAAATTACGACTACTCATAGATACTTCGTAGGTCATTGGACACACAAGATTGAATTTCACGCTATGTAAGAGTCTTTTCTGTAGCCAAGGTTAAGATAAAAGTCTTCTATAGTTCCCATGTATTAACGTTATCTAAACAATACCGCAAAAAATAGCAATGGACTGGATTCATCCTTCAATAGATAATGCACATCCCATTGCATGACACTATCACAACCCACCACATCTACTTCCCCATTCTGATCATATGATCCCACGCACTCAACAACGGAACTTCAAATAGAACCGCAAACGTTTGCTTTTCTTCTTGACTATTTACTGTCTTTTTGCCTCAATCAAACTATAAATTACCAAAGGAAAAACCCCACGAAGATCCAACTTTCAGTTATGGATTTGGGTTTCGTTTTTCAAATACAAGGGTTCGCTTTATATCTTACCATATTATTGTTACGCTTCCTACAACTTGCTAGCCGTAACGAATGAAAAAAGTAAATAATTCACTTGTTGAGTTGTGTTAGTGGCAGTTGGCAAAGCCTTTCCTTCGTACATATTTCTAATGGATGGATGGTGGATGTGGTAAATGTGCTCCATGTGTTAAAAATCGAACCCATCATTACACACTCCCAAAGGAATTCAAGTTGTTTGCAAGGCTTCGACAATGGCTTCCTTAAACGTTTTTCCTCATCGATGTTAAGATAGCTTTGATGGGCAAAATCGATGGCTTTAGAAACGTACGCTCTCACATACAAAGACATTCGTACAAACATTGTTAAACATTTTATGACCCACACAGTTTTGGAAGTTTTGGCGCATGCGCTCCTTAAATGTATGATTAGAGCGATGTGGAGGCTGATATACTTGTAAACAGTGTTTAATTAAGGGAGTTAGTTTTTTTTGTGTTTTTTGTTAATTCGATTTTTTATACCCTCCACCATACATAGTATACATTAAGTTTGTCATTCCGTGTGCAACTCATCAAAATAATAATTTTAGACCCAGCAAAGTATATGTAATCTTGATCAGCGTAAAATTCTAAGACGAGCCCTGTTCGCCCTGTTAAGATAGGAAGCTAAAATTGTGCACAGACCTGTCTTTTGTCTGCAGGTAGGTCAAGTTCGAAGAAAGGCTATACCGGTCCACGATATCGTATAGCCCCCATATAACAGTATTTTGATAATGTTAGCCACATTTTTCAATGAAATTGTCTGAAATTCTCACAAGGAATTCTTTGTGAGTACTTTATCCCCCCCATATAACGATACCCCATATATTCCATATTTCGAGGATTTTTGCTACATTATTCAGCGTAATTGTTTCAAAAATTCGTATATAAAGTTCGGAACCTTTACTAAATCTACATGTCACAAATTACTTATACAGGATAACGTCTTCGTATAGCCCCCATATAACGGTTTTCATTTGAACGGTATTTTTCGACGGATTTTTTTTTGAAAAATTTCAAGTTTATTCCAAATGGTGGAGTGACGAAATGACTTGAATTTTGGCACATCCGACCGAATGCAGTCAACACGCAAGTACATAAATCTGGAGAAAATTGGTTTAAATATAGCTATGGTTCCCATATTATGTTTCATTCGATTTGGGGTTTTAAGTCCTCACATGCGTTATGCACACTCCGCATCAGTAATCTTCAATACCAAATATCACATACAGCTCGGAAATAAATGTTTAAAATTTTGTCGAAATCAATTCAGATTTGAATATAGCTCCCACATGCATCTTTATAATATTTCAGGTTTTTTGTAAATAATGGACTTCCGACGGAATTCCGCCAAAAAGCAAGTGCTTTTAATGTTAGGGAAAATCGGTTTAGATATAGCTATAGCTCTCACACATATATTTTATCCGATTTTGTGTTTAAATATCTCATATGCATAATACGAAACTCCACAACAATGATATTTGATACCACGTATCATATACTGTTCGTAAATACCTTTGCCAATTTTTTTTCGAGATTGCTTCAGATATTTATATTGCTTCGATATAAGCTTCATCCGATTTAACGGTTATTGCTCACCATATATGTAAAATTAGCCCAAATTGGATAAGGTTTTTTCACATTAAACCGAACTTTTTCATTTCGAGAAACTAGGTCCCGTATATCTATTGTTCCAATAAATATTTTTTAATACAATTCTTATCGAAGTCATATCATCCACTGTATAGCAATGTTATTTGGTACTAGAGGTACAAAAGCCCCGAATAATTCAATAATTCATACACTTTTTCAAAACAATCTCCATATCTCAACCTACGAAACCGACAGTCAGGCGAAGATCTCAAAGATTAACTCTGGTGCAGTGGTCAACTCTAGTATAGAGGAGATCTCAGTAATTTATAACCGTATTTGCAAGGTGTGGCCACCAAAATTTCAGCTCAAGAACTATATTGTGACAGATTGGATCTTTTTTGCATTTTAGGTGGGAATTTCCAAAAATCTCTGTTTATTTCATCACTTATGCAAAATTTCAAGATTTTATTCAGTTTGGGTTCATTCCAAAGTTCAAAGTAAGGGACCACCGCTGAGGCTCTACATATAAGGTTAAGCGCGATACTGCAATGTTGCGTAAGGATGTTTAAAGTTCAATTTTGGCCAATACGAATCTTTTAATACTAAAATTTGCATCCTAGTTCCTCTTTTATTTCTATTTATATAGTAATTTTTTCCAATTTCTAACCACTGTGTCCGTTACGCTCTCTAAGCGTGGCGTGCTTGAACAGCATGCGAACAAACATGTTGAGAAACAACCTATTGACAGTTGAAAATATTTAATATGCCATAAATACATAACGAAACCTATCGTTAAAAAGTCAAATGATAGCTATCGAATCAATTGTTCTTTCAGTTCAATATCGCATTACAGCCCCGGCTTTCGGGTAAAAAGAAACTAGCGAAATTTATCCTGCCAACATTTTGGTTTGTGGCCAGAGCGCGCCATACATGAAGATGAAACCAGAAATTGCTGCTGTTTCGTGGAGAAAGAGTAAAAAATCGATCAAATAAAATCGTTTTAACTGTGTGCTTTATGGCAGAGCTGAGTTATGCGCAGGCGCGTATTTTAGAGTAGAAGTTTTTCTTTATTTCGTTTTTGATAGGACACATTTATATTTATGTTGGTAATTTAATGTAAAACGTTTACTATATCCCTAGTGTGTACCCTGTGTATTCATCAGGCTATCGTGGAGTGAAAAGAAGGCAAAGTCTTCCGTGTTGCAACATGCTATGCTGCACATTAATGTTAGCAAAACCTGCCCACACTTAGGTTTGGGAGTGTGTGTGGAAGAGACCTTGGTTGGAGTGCTGCTACATGGTTTATGTGTCAGGATAATGACAAGTCTTCTTTACTTCAATGAGTATCGTATTTTTCCGTTTTTGCTGCTGTTGTTGTTTTCAGTTTCTAGCAAATCCAATTTATTGGTCTGGTCTTGTCTTGAGACACAAATTTACTATTATTTTCGACAAACTTTTTTCTTATCCTATCATTTATTATATCGCAATGCGTAAACGGGTATAAATACGTAGCATATGAAATACGTCAATTGACATAGAAATTATTTGAGAGGTATGGATATAACTCTGACAATAAACCATGTACACTATTGGAAAATAATATCTCAGAAATCAAGGAAGATCTTTGAAGTCAACTCTCTAGTATATAGTAAGATCTCAGAGATATAGTAAAGAGGAAGACCTCAGAGATCGACTCTCTAGTATAGAGGAAGATCTTAGAGATCGACTCTTTAGTATAGAGGAAGATCTCAGAGATCGACTCTCTAATATGTTTGAAGATCACAGAGATCTCCTCTTTAGTCTAGAGGAAGATCTCACAGATCGACTCTCTAATATACAGGAAGATCTCAGAGATCGACTCTGAGTATAGAGGAAGATCTCAGAGATCGACTCTCTAGTATAGAGGAAGATCTCAGAGATCGACTCTTTAGTATATAGGAAGACCTCAGAGATCGACTCTCTATTATAGAGGAAGATCTCAAAAATCGACTTTCTAGTAAGGAGGAACGTCTCACAGATCGACTCTTTAGTATAGAGGAAGACCTCAGAGATCGACTCTCTAGTAAAGTGGAAGATCTCAGAGATCGACTTTCTAGTATAGAGGAAGATCTCAGAGATCGACTCTCTAATATGTTTGAAGATCACAGAGATCTCCTCTTTAGTATAGAGGAAGATCTCACAGATCGACTCTCTAGTATACAGGAAGATCCCAGAGATTGTGGAAGATCTCAGAGATCGACTCTCTAGTATAGAGGAAGATCTCAGAGATCGACTCTCTAGTATAGAGGAAGATCTCAGAGATCGACTCTCTAGTATAGAGGAAGATCTCAGAGATCGACTCTCTAGTATAGAGGAAGATCTCAGAGATCGACTCTCTAATATATTTGAAGATCACAGAGATCTCCTCTTTAGTATAGAGGAAGATCTCACAGATCGACTCTCTAGTATACAGGAAGATCTCAGAGATCGGCTCCCTAGTATAGAGGAAAATCTCAGAGATCGACTCTCTAGTATAGAGAAGGATCTCAGAGATCGACTCTCTAGTATAGAGGAAGATTTCAGAGAATGAAGTTTGTAGAATCCAAATCGGCACACGCATTTCAGAAAACATCAATTACTAACACAATGGAACTGTTTTTTTTTTTTTAATATAAAAATAATGACTTTAAAGCAAGAAAAACGACTTTACTGCAGTAGTCGATTTTGACATTTTAACAAAAGTCTCACAAATTTAACAAATAAAAACAAAATAATATGTTTCCCTTGGAATTGCACTACTATCCCATCAATTTGTCTTAATTCCATTATTTCATTGTATTTTCACCAGACCAGTTAAGATTTAACAAGGAAAATCCATCAACTTTATTCTATTTCTATTGTTAGAAGATTTTTTGATATTTTTTTGCTTTTGAGTATCAAAGGCCTTTTGGCCACCCCCGCTACACAATAAAAAAAAAAAACGACAAAGGAAAAAATGATAAAATACAAATGCCGTTACTACATCACTTGAAGCGACCTTTCATTCTGCATTACAATCAAATAATGGACATTATATCTATAAAACAATAACAGCCACTGAAGTTATGCCAGCGGATAGAAGATAGCTTCACACAAATAATTTATTAATGCAACAGAGATTTGCCAATCGCCAGTGACTACAACTTCTCAGGGGCTACATACCTCCACAAGGCATCAACTGCTCACAATGTATGTCATTCTCTTTGCTTCGATTCGGCTAAGCGTTTCATTCATTTATTCTGGCCATATAAATTCCGGTCACTCTTCTTTTCACTAATCTCCTGCGTTGTCGCTTTTTTGGCTTTTCCATATTTGGTTGAATTTCTCCCATGACCACACAATCAGGTGGGATGCAACAATGAGCGGAGATGGGCGCAGAAGGGCCTTAAAATCATTAGGTAAGTAATTGTGATACAGACATTTGCTAAGGGATAAGAGTTCGATAAGTAAAGAAGCGACTTGATCGAAACCAGCGTCGCAGTGGCCGAAAAATGGCTCGTGAGCTGAACATATCGCAATATTCCATTCAAAAATGATTTTGAAAAATGAAATTGAAAAATGAGCTAGGAGTAAAGCCATAGAAATTCCAAAAAGTGCAAGAACTTAGATTTGAAGAGCTAAAGATTTGCTTCACTTGGCCGAAAGTGGTGAAATGCCGAATTTGGGGTTCTCCGATGAGAAACATTCGTGTTTACTTGCCAAAGAGATCAGCTGAAAATGTGCACATTCGGTTGGCCACCAGAACTCAAACGCGGGCCATGGTAATGGTGTGGGCCCCCATAACAGCCGATGGTCGCTCTCCGCTCGTATTAATCAGAATAAATGCCGAATGTTATCGTGAAAATATTCTGGAGGGTGTATTAAAGCCTTGGACATTCCAACAGGACTCAGCACCATCGCACTTAGCACGCGTCACCCAAGAATGGTTACAAAATGAGGTTCCTCGCTTCATTTCCAACGCATAATGGCCACTGAAATCTTCGGATACCAATCTGTTGGACTATTGGGTCTGGAGCATTTTGGGAATTCAAGGTTGGCACTAGAAAATTCCAAAATATCGATCACCTCAAGAAAGCGCTTCCGGGAATGTTCCAAAATACCGCAGAGCAACATTCGGGCAACGTGTGACGGTTTCATTGGCCTTTTTAAGGTCCTATTTTTTTATCTCACCGCATATGTTTCATTCGATTTGATGTTTAAGTCGCTCACATTCGTAATATGTACTCCACAAGAATGATCTTTGGTACCAGATATCAGATACAACCCAGAAATACATCTGTCAAAGTTTATCGATATCGGATCAGATTTGGATATAGCTTCCATATATATCTTTAGTTGATATCAGATTTATTGTGCACCGAATGGCTTTTATCAGCCTAAATGAACTGAATCTTTGCAATTCCCACTAAACTCTTTCTAGAAAGAAGTACTTAAAATTTGCTTAAAATCGGTTTAGATATAGCTATAACTCCCACATAGATGTTTCATCCGATTTGGTGTTTAAGTCCCTCACATTCGTAGTATGCACTCCACAATAATGATCTTTGGTAACAGATATCAGATTCAGCTCAGAAATTAGTGACTAAAATTCTTTCAATATCGGCACAGATTTGGATATAGCTCCCATATTTATTTTTATCTGATATCATACTTCAAATTTGGTGAAAAACAGTTCATATATAGCTATAGCTTCCATATATATGATTCATCCTATTTGGTATTTTAAGTCCCTCACATGCGTAATATGCACTTCACATCATTGATATTTGATAGCGGACATCAGATACAGTTTAGATTTGGATATATATCTTTATCCGATTTCACCTTCTTGTTGTGGGCACAAAATGGCTAATATAAGCCCAAATGGACGGCATTTTGGCACCTCCAACGGAATTTATCCTAGAAACAAACGCTTCAATTTTGATGAAAGTCGTTTCAGATATAGCTACAGCTTCCATATACATGTTTCATCCGATTTGGTGTTAAAGTCCCTAACATGCGTAATATGCACTCCGCAATAATGATATTTGATACCGGGCATCATATACTCCTCGCAAATACCTCTGCCAAATTTTATCGAGATTGGTTCAGATTTTTATATAGCTTCGATATACATCTTCATCTGATTTTAGGTTCATTGCTCATTTTATATATAATATAAGCCCAAATTGAATAGTTTTTTCATATTCAAACGATTTTTATTATTTGGTGAAACTCGGTCCGGTATATCTATTGCTCCAATAAATATTTATACCCTACAACACTATGTGTTGGGGGTATTATAAGTTTGATTGGGCCAAAAATTGTGTAACACCACGACATCTTTTGGAGATGATCGCATAATATTTAGGGGTTGAAATGGACCAAAAACTGAAAAAATCCAGATTTTGCAGTTGCTCTACAGGTCGCAATTATAGACCAATCAAAGTTAGCATGGGGCTAGAGCTAAGGACTGGGCAGAAGCCCTCCAATTTTGATGGTCATCGGGTAATAGGCCACAACATTTGTGCTAAATAAAAGTCAAATTTTCATTAAACCGCGAATATTTTTAATCCCGGCGAAATCACAAATAGACGAACAGGTCAATTCTGACCGTTACATAGATGTCGATAGTAAATAGATTGGTGTTGAAATGGTCCAACAACTAAAAGTTTTCCCGATTTTACCGCCGTTATAAAGGTCACAAATAGAAACCAAAGGACATGAAATCTCGCATAAAGTTAGAGTTTAGGACAGCGGGTACAATGTACCACTAATTTTGTGTGAAAAAATAAAAGCATTACTTATAGGCTATACTGAAATACACAAAAGGCGAACTTGTGGCTTTTTATGCTGATTTCGTTGACGAATATAGCCAGATATCGTAGACAAGCAAATCATATAGATGAGTCTAAATTTGGAGATACAGAGGTACTTCTTGCATTTGGAGATGATCGCAAAATATTTAGGGGTTCAAATTAACTAAAAATAGAAATGTTTTTCCGATCACACAATTGAAGCCAATCGACACGCCTGTGAAGAGAGTTAAGGACAGGGAAGAATTCTAGCATTTTCGATGACCATTGGATTATATTTAGCTGTAAAATGGACTACAACAACTAACAGCCCGACGGAGTGCATAAATGTTGGGCAAATGTCCCTAGTCAAAATCCTAATTTCAAAAGAGAAATCTTCCAATATGAATTTAGACATAAGGGGGCTTCTAACATATGTAGTGTTGTAGGGTATAACATAGTCGGCCCCGCACGACTATAGCCTTTGCTTACTTGTTTTTTTAATATAATCTTATATTAAACTATACAGCAATGTTATTTGGTACTAGAGGTACAAAATCCTCCGTCAAAGTTGTTGAAAAGCGATTTAGAGTTGCGACTACTCTAAGGTCATGATACGAATTAAAATAAGGTTCATTGTTGGTATGATAAGCTTCACATAAATTCCCAATATAAACATTTTTGTTACGGGAGCTCTACTAAATACACATAATGGTGTAGTGTCGGCCCCGCCTGACTTTCGACCTTTCCGTATTGGTTATTTTGGGAAAATATTTTGAAAAAAAAACCCCACGATTTATAATTTACCTTACAGAAAAATGGTTAATTCACAATTCATAGGCAGATAGTTCTAGTCTATCTTTGAAATCGATCGAACTTTTGAGGTCGTGACTCGAAAGATGGTCTCCATATTGTTCATTTACTTAAAAATGTTATATTTTAGGGGAAAAAATATTTTTTTTAATCTTACTTTATTTTCAAACGGGCTGGATCTAGCACAGAAATATCTGGCACTTCTTCGAAAATAAATGTACTAAATGTATTTTTATTACTTTATGTGTTATAATCTCTTTTATTTGAAAAGACCAAGTTTAACAAGACGAATCAGAGAGACCCCACGGCCTAAAGAGACTATTTCGATGGGCCACATTTTGATCGTATTAAGTTAGAAACACCCTCTATATTAAAAAGTTAATCTCAGAGCCCCCATGTGTTAGGCTCCTTTTGACCTTGCTCATTGCAGGCATCAATTGCGAGTTAAAAAAACGTTTGTTGATGGCATTAAATTGTGAATGTATGAATGTGTGTGTGTGAGTCCACAATAACTGTGTTTATTGTTGGCAATTTTTATTGTAATACGCTTACTACGTTGATTCGGTCATTTCGGTTGATTGCAAGACGACCGACAAGCAACCAAAAAACAACAACAAACACAGAATTATATCCGAGAAATCTGTATTTGGAGAGTTGTAATATCTGCAACAACTGACAACAACGCCAACAAATGAACAACTAATAAAACCACACAAGAAGCCGACAAATGAGCTTTAGCCAATGTGCTACAGAGTTTAATGGCCATAACGCAGCGGATTAGCCAAATTGAATGAACAACAGTTTGATTCCTTGCCGTTGTGGTCGCTTGCGTTGTTAGCCGTATTACAGTTTCGAAACAGTTGTCTGAGAACAGCTTGTGATCAGCTATCATTAAAATATTTAATGTTCGCAATGTGCATCGAAATGTGCCATAAGTTGACAACGGATTTGAGGAGCAGGAAAAATTGTAATAACACCGCCGCCACAAACTACTTTTGGAAAAAGATGATGTTTTTGTTGTTTTGTGTGTGTGTGTGGTGATTGGACCGTATAAATGGGAAAAAATAAATTCTTTTCATATCTAAGTAATTGGGTTAGTTAGGTTAGTCGTTGTGAAAAAACAAGGGAAATGAATATTGGACATTAAAGGGTGAGATAAGAAACTGCATCCAATTTCAGATTGCTGTCATTTCGAAACCACTCGCCCGACATCTGTGATATTTTAGTGATAGCTCATTATATCGTTTACAAGCGTACAAAAGCATTTTGGTGAGAATTTTCCAGAAAAAAAGTAATTCGTGATGGAATTTAAGGGTAATATTGTGATTTCTTTATATTTGGCTGGAAAAACACAAGTGGCTATCGTTAGAGCACTTAAATGTAAATAAATCCTTTGTGTCTCGTACCATCGCTCGTTACCGTGATACTGGTAGCGAAGCCCGACGTCATGGAAGTGGACGAAAGAAAACAGCAACATCAGCAGAAATGATTCGAAAAGTAAAGAAGCGACTTGCTCGAAACCCGCGTCGCAGTGGCCGAAAAATGGCTCGTGAGCTGAACATTGCGATATGTCCATTCGAAAAATGAGCTCGGGGTAAAGCTATTGAAATTCTAAAAAGTGCAAGAACTTACACCGCAACAGAAAGAAAATAGATTCAAAAGAGCAAGAGTTGCTTCACTTGGCCGAAAGCGGTGAAATGTCGAATGTGGTTTTCTCCGATGAGAAAACATTCGTTGTCCAGCAGTTTGTAAACAAACAAAATGATCGTGTTTACTTGCCAAAGAGGTCAGCTGAAAATGTGCACCTTCGGTTGGCCACCAGAACTCAAGCGCCGGCCATGGTGATAGTGTGGGACGCCATAATAGCCGATGGTCGCGCTCTGCTCGTATTTATCGACCGTGGCATCAGAATAAATGCCGAATATTATGGCGAAAATATTCTGGAGGGTGTATTAAAGCCTTAGGCACGCAAACATTTTGGCCTCAGACCTTGTACATTCTAACACGACTCAGCACCATCGCACTCAGCATGCGCCGTTCAAGAATGGTTACATAACGAGGTTCTTCGTTTCATTTCCAGCACACAATGACCGCCAAAATCTCCGGATAACAATCCGTTGAACTATTGTGTCTGGAGTATTTTGGAAAGCAAGGTTGGCACTAAAAAATACCAAAGGGTGGATTACCTCAAGCAAGTGCTTCGCCGGGAATGGGCCAAAATACTGCAGAGCAACATTCGGGCAGCGTGTGAGGTTTCATTGGCCGTTTGAAGGCCTTGATTCGTGTCAAAGGTGACCAATTCGAACAAATCTAAACTTATTCTAAAATTCAAACAAATTATGGTGTTTGACTTTTTGTAGTTTTTTTATCTCTTCCTGTATATGTTGTGTGATGATTTTTAGTTGAGGTAATGGTAGACTACGACATTTTGTATGAATCTGATTAAGAAGTCCCGTTGAAAAAATCCTACTTATTCTACGAAATTATTCTTCAATGGTTGTGTGTGTGTGTTTATTTTATTTTGAAGATACTCAAATGACCCACATTAATATATGTCCAGAACTTGCGCGTGTTATACATTAAAAACACATTAATGTATGACTGTGTGACAAATTCAATTATTCTTTGAGAAGCCCAACAACTAAGCGCTTAATGATCGCAAGCATTCAGAAAATATCACATTAAATTCATATTAATATTTTCTGTTTCTTGGCCTTATAAAGAGAAGACAGACACTTTATTTTAAATTGAGATATGTCAATGTTGATCTTATTAAAATAGGTTTAATTTTTATGTAAATAGTATTTGTAGATTCATATTGATAATCTTAAAAATAATATTTTGTACAAATAATTCGAAAATGTATTTAAATTATCCTTATTCAATAATCCAGTATCAGTAGGTTTTCTGACTCCATATGGAACAAATTAGCAAAAATAATAATAAGAAATTTAAAACAATTCCGTGGAAAATTCCCGAATATCGGGAGGTGCTGTTACATGAGGTCCACAAGGAAACGTGGATTGACATATCATTTTCAATACCAAACATCCTAGACATAATACAACCCATTGTGTAAAAATTTCAAAGCTCTACATCAGATAGTGATTTTAACAGATAGATGGACATCGTTTAATCGACGTTATATTTATTACGATTACATATATTTTATGAGGTCTACAACGAATATTTAGGGGTGGAGAGTAAAAAATAGGATTTGTGGTTAAAAAATGCTTGGTAAATATTATATAAACAAGTAAAAACCAGTAAAGAAAGTATTAAAGTCGGGCGGTGCCGACTTTATGATACCCTACACCACTTTGCTAATTTAGTAGAGCTCCGCATAACATTAAAAGTTCATACACGCTATGATTATAATTTAAAGTTCAAAGGACTAAATATGCCGAAGCATTTGTATCTTTTAAATTCGGACTTGTATTACCCATTTGGTGCACAATTAATTTGAAATCGGATAAAAATATATATGGGAGCTATATCCAAATTGGAACCGATCTCGATAAAATTTGGCAAAGATATTTCTGAGCTGTATTTGATATATTTCCCTGAAAATCGTCGTTACGGAGTGCATATTGCAGCTGTGGGTAAAAAATGTAACAAATCGGATGAAGAGTATATATGGGAGCTATAGCTATATCTGAACCGATCTGAACCAAATTTTACATACTAGCTTTTAGACTCAATTCGGTCGTAAGTGCCAAATTCCATCCAATTTGGACAAATATTAGACGTTTGGTGCACAATAAAGGTAAATCTAACGAAGTTATATATGGGAGCTATATCCAAATCTGAACCGATCTCGATAAAATTTAGCAAATGTATTTCTGAGTTGTATTTGATATTTTTCCCAAAATATTGTTGTTACAGAGTGCATATTACGGCTGCGGAGGACAAAAATAACAAATCGGATGAACAATATATATGGTAGCTATAGCTATATCTGAACCCATTTCGATAAAATTTATCATACTTATTTTTAGGCCTAATTTGGTTGTATGTGCAAAATTCCATACCATTCGGCCTAATATTACACGTTTGGTGCACAATAAAAGACAAATCGGACGAAGTTATATATGGTAGCTATACCCAAATCTGAACCGATCTCGATAAAATTTAGCAAAGGTATTTCTGAGCTGCATTTGATATATTTCCCCAAATATTGTTGCTACAGAGTGCATATTACGTTTGCGGAGGACAAAAATAACAAATCAGATGAACAATATATATGGGAGCTAAGCTATATCTGAACCGATTTCCGATCAAATTTGGCATACTTATTTTCAGGCCTAATTTGGTTGTATGTGCAAAATTCCATACTATTCGGGCTGGTATTACACGTTTGATGCACAATAAAAGGCAAATCGGACGAAGATATATATGGGAGCTATATCTAAATTTTTACCGATTATCTACAATTTCAATAGGGTTCGTCCTTGGGCCAAACAAATGTTGTTTGCAAAATTTCATCTCAATCGGATAATAAATGCGACCTGCATTTTGTTCATAAGAATACATGGACAGACGTACGGACGGACGGACGGACGGACAGACGGACTGACATGCATAAATCAACTCAGAATGTGATTCTTTGCAGATCATCAAAAGGAACTATGGGTCTATCTCGTTTCATTTTGCCTGTTACAAACAAATGCACAATGACATAATACCCTGACCACCTTGTGGTGTAGGGTATAAAAACACATTAAACGATTCGAATAGCCCACATAATACTACCACCTTATATTCAGTATTTGAATGGTTTGTTTTTTTTTTTTTTTTTTTTTTTTTTTAACAGAATGGTTTAACATTGAGTACTTAGAGTTTGTAATGGGTTCTACCTCCTGTATCAAAATATATCCGCGTTGTTAGGTATTCAAAACATTTTCACATGAAAGTTGTGGTTCATTCCGTGTCGATTGGGTTTCAATCATGATGCAAAATGTGATAAAACAATAAACTTTACTTATGACCCTAACCCTACACCATGCAAAATTTCGAGAGGATCGGAAGATAATTGCGACCTGTATACAATACCCTCAACACCTAGCGTTGCGGGGTGGAGGAAAATCTTAGAAAATGTACAATTCAAAATTGTAAGTCAAATTGAAAAAATATCCACCTGTTATTCTAATTTTTTAAGTGATTTTTTTTAACTTTTGTTGTTGCAAAATGGTCCCTTTTTTGTTGTTTTTATAAAAACAAGGTTTGTTTATTAGTGGAGAACGATGGTAATGTTTACCAGGGGGTAAATTTTTTTCTTTTTTTTTTTTTTATTTTTCTCTGGCAAGAGGTTATTCTAAATTGATGAGAATTGTAGTACAGCAGTTCTTGACTTATAAGCGAAATAACTAAGATCTATTTCTTTTACAAATATATCGTACCTATCTTCCTATATATACTATATATCTTGGCTATCAGCATCTCTGTTATGGTCAGAAGTGACCTTTTAATGTATTTGTTATTTGGCCGGGTTAAAAAATATTAGCGCTTTAGAGGAAATTTTATTATTTTTAGACATAAAAGTTATGATTTATTTTACCCGCTAAATATTGTCCGATGACCTTTCCAATTGGTAGGATTCTGCCTAACCCTGAACTGTAACTCCATGCTAAATCAGTTGGTCCATTTCAACCCCTAGATATTTTGCGATAATCTACAATGGGCTTCTATTTTGACATAGGGACACCCCACCTACATTTTCAATTTCGTGAGGATCGGAGCATAATTGTGACCTGTAGCGTGAGTACAAAGTAATATGTGCAGGCGGACATACATAGCTAGATTGACTCAGCTCGGCGAGATATAAAGATCAATCAAACTAGGGTAAAATTATCACAAATCTGATCTAAACTGATGGGAGTAGTCGTATTGTTCAAATCTTGAAATCGTTTATCAGATACGAAATGTACAATACTAGCCCACTCCTTCAGAACCTCCTCCAAAAAAGTCAACAGTTTAAATAATGAATATCTTAATAAAGAACATTGGCTGAGTTTATAATTCCTTCGAAAAAAACCGAAGAGTTAGGTACTTTATGCAGTAGGGATATCTGATATATACCAATGGATTTAAGGAGTTTCCGAAAAGAATAGAAATTACATCATTTATCGGAATTGTTTTAATTTTGGTATTTGAAGTTCGTAATGGATACTACAGTCTATGACAGAAAATTGTCTGTGCAGGTCCACGTCTTCGTGTAGCCCTAATCTGACGGTACCTCCCGATATTCGGTATTTTGATGATTTTAGCTACATTAATCACCGGAATTGTTTCAAATTTGGTACTTGAAATTCGTAACGGATACTACAGCCTATGACAGAAAATTGTTTGTACAGGCCCAAGTTTTGGAATAGTCCCTATATAATGGTACCTCCCTATGTTCGGTATTTTTATGATTTTACCTACATTATTCACTGATTTTTTCAAGTTTCGCATTTGAATGTTGTAATGGCTTATGATAAAAGTTGCCTATGCAGGTCCACGTCGTCGTGTAGACCCTAATATAACTGCTACATTCGGTATTTTTTTTAAAGATTTTAACAGAATTACATCTTTTTTACTTGTTTTCCTATTGACTATTTAAAAAAATCCAAATTCTTACATAACGTCCTACGGCATAAAAAATACACTGGGAAAGAAATCTATTGTCTCTAACAACAATGACTTTAACCGGACTTGTTATGTTTGGTCCATTTAAATCAAATTGCGGTTAATTTCAAAGCAATAATAATTTGTGTAACCATTAACAGTGGGCAAAAATAGGCAAGATATAATTTTTTGCAACGTTTTTTATTTTTATTTTAAAAGTCAACACTGAAATTCCGTTCGTGAGAGGGAAGTCAACACATTAATCCTAGTAAGGGATATGTATCTTTTGAGAAATTAAAAAATTTAAAAAACTTTCAAATTTTTGAAACAACTATAATTTGGAATCTACATTAAATAGTAAATATGTATTATGGAAGTAGAGTGGTATTTCCGAAAATTCCAAAATGTAAAAATACAGCAGACTCGGTTGAAAAATATGGCTATAAAAACCCTTAAATTGCAAAGGGAAACCTAAGGTAATTCTTTTTATTATATTTTCTAAACTCTTGAAAATCAAATACTTCCCGTTTCACCCACAATGTTGCCATTTTATGTCTTAATAAACTTTACATTATGCCTGGTATCACAGTTTTTTGTTAAAATGGACAAAGGTCATGTTTTTTCTTTACAAAGTTTACTCTTTCTTTTAATCTCTTGGAAACTAAAACAAAAAACCATTTCCATGCTCATCGGCCAGAATCAACCTGTAGTCTGGTATTTTAATATTTTGCTTAGTTAAGAGAACTTCTTCCTCAGTTCTTTTTATCATTTAAGTTCAGTGGCGAAGAACATAATTCATGTTTGTCTTCTGTGACCAATTGACCACATTTGTATATGAAAGCTTGAAATTCCTTTTGTTATTATTCTCAAAAAGAGCATTCCAGCCAGAAAAAGTCACGAAAATATTTTTTTGGTTAGCAAAAAACAAGAAAAACATAACCATAAAAATTCAAATCTTAAAAAACAGCAAGCAAATATTTTTTATCAACATTGACAAAAATGAAATAAAAAACACAATGCCAACAAAAGACTCCAGCAACACTTTGCACACACAACTGAACTGCAGCAAATAAAAGATGAATACCAAAAATGGTCTATGTGCAGTCATAAATCACAAAAGCAATGCATAGATTTTTGAAAAATCCAAAAGCAACAACAACGACCAGAAATCTATACAAAGTTCAACGATAAAACAAAACGACTCTAACTCTATTCAAATAAGATTACCATAGATTGGAACAGTGGTTTGGAATTAAAATTGAATTTTCACCGATGTTCGAAAAAAGAAAATAAAAAACTCAATATAATTCTCCCGTACATTTTTTTATACCCTCCACCATACATAGTAATTTAAGTTCGTCATCCCGTTTGTAGCTCATCGAAATAATCATTTCGAAATATATATATTTTTGATCAGCGTAAAATTCTAAGACAATTTAGCCCTGTCCGTCCGTCTGTCCGTCCGTCCGTCCGTCTGTCTGTCTGTCCGTCTGTTGTAATCACGCTACAGTCTAACCGAATTAAGATAGGAATCTAAAATTTTGCACAAATCTCTCTTTTGTCTGCAGGCAGTTCGAAGATGGGCTATATCGGTCCACGATATCGTATAGCCCCCATATAACAGTAACCTCCGATATTCGGTATTTTGAAGATATTAGCCACATTTTGCAATGGAATTTCCTTGTGAATACTTTTCCCCCTAAGAGAGAATTGTCTATATAGGTCCACTATATTGTATAGCCCCCATATAACGGTACCCCCGGTATTCGGTATTTTGACGATTTTAGCCACATTTTTCAATGGAAGTGTCTGAAATTCCACAAAAGGAGTCCCTTGTGAGTATTCTACATTCTGAAAAATAATTGTCTATATAGATCCACGATATCGTATATCCATATAGATGTACCCCCCGATATTCGGTGTTTTGATTATGTTAGCCAAATTTTTCAACTGAATTGTCTGAAAATCCATACAAGGAGTTCCTTATGGGTACTTTATACCTCGGAAGAGAATTATCTATATCGGTCCACGATATCGTATATCCCCCATATAACGGTACCCCCGATATTCAGTATTTTGATGATTTTAGCCACATTTTCAAATCTTATTGTCTGAAAATCCACACAAGGAGTTTTTTGTGAGTACTTTACGCCCAGACATAGATTTGTCTTAATAGGTCCACAATATCATATATACCCCCGTATATCGGCACCTTCCTATATTAGATATTGTAAAGATTTAAAAACAATTAATGGATTTTATTTTTTTTTGAAAAATTTCTAATTAGATCCAAATGGTGGAGGGTATTCAAAGTTCGGCCCGGCCGAACTTACTGCTTTTTTACTTGTTTAAATTTTATCGAATAAAAGCAAAATATGTCGGAAATAGCATCAAATTTTAGAATAAGTTTAGATTTGTTCGAATTGGTCACATTTGGCACGAATTATGGCCTTCAAACGGCCAATGAAACCGTCACACATTGCCCGAATCTAGCTCTGCGGTATTTTGGCCCATTCCCGGCGAAGCGCTGGCTTGACGTGATCGACACTTTGGTATTTTTTGTGCCAACCTTGCTTTCCAAAATACTCCAAACACAATAGTCCAACGGATGGGTATCCGGAGATTTTGGTGCCAATGTGCGCTGGAAATGAAGCGAGGAATCTAATTTTGTAACCATTCTTGGGTGGCGCGTTCTGAGTGCGATGGTGCTGAGTCCTGTTGGAATGTTCAAGGTCTGCAGCCAAAATGTTTGCGCACCCAAGGCTTTAATACACCCTCCAGAATATTTTCGCGATAATATTCGGGAGTTATTCCGATGCCACGTTCGATTAATACGAGTGAAGAGCGACCATCGGCTGTTATAACGCCCCACACCATCACCATGGCCCGCGCTTGAGTTGTGGTGGCCAACCGAAGGTGACCATTTTCAGCTGACCTCTTTGGCAAGTACACACGATCATTTTTTTTACAAACTGCTGGCCAACGAATGGTTTCTCATCGGAGAAAACCAAATTCGGCAGTTTCGGCCAAGCCAGGTTTCGGCCAAGCGAAGTAACTCTTTAGCTCTTTTGAGTCCATTTTCTTTCCGTTGCGGTGTAAGTTCTTCCACTTTTTAGAATTTCAATGGCTTTACCTCGAGCTAATTTTCCAACATTTGCTGAATGGAATATTGCGATATGTTCAGCCCATGAGCCATTTTTCGGGAACTGCGACGCGGGTTTCGATCAAGTCGCTTCTTTACTGCTGATGTTGCTGTTTTCTTCCGACCACTCCCTTGACGTCGGGCTACGCTACCAGTATCACGGTAACGAGCGATGGTACGTGACACATAAGATTTATTCACATTTGAATGCTGGAGTGCTCTTACGATAGCCACTTGTGGGTTTCCAGCCAAATATAAAGTAATCACACTATCACGCATGAATTCCATCACGAATAACTTTTTTTCTGGAAAATTCTCACCAAAATGCTTTTGTACGCTTGTAAACAATATAATGAGCTGTCACTGGAATAATTTTAACAGCTGTCGGACGAGTGGCTTAGAAATGATAGCAGTCTGAAGTTGGTTGCAGTTTTTTCATCTTAGCCTGTAATGGACCCATGAGATATGCATTTCGCTGGTCATTGATCCCCAATCGCCATAAATCAAGATTATGAATTATGAAGGTATACATTTTTCGGCAGTCATTCTATAATGCATGACAACATTTCTTTTTATACAGGGTCCGCTACAAAACGGCTTTTTTTAACTAGTGTTTATTTCGTGAATCATCTAATTCGAAAAATAATTAGTTTTATCCTCCCGCGGCAAGAATATCGTTGTTTATACACTTATACCCAATGGTGGAAACTATTGCGACATTACTTTGAAAATAATGCTAATGTGTCAGAATGTGTACGAAAATTGCCTTCGAATTTTAATAGAAGAAAAACACCGTTAGCTACATATTTAAACAAACAAAAATGAAGCGGATTTCGATCAAGTGGGATAATTGGCCATTGAGTGGCCGTTATGTTGTAGGGGCTGGATTAAAAATTGTTAGCTCCCAAAATTTTAAGATTATTAAAAAATTACATCTTCATAAAAATATTACTTACCTAAATTCCGGTCTCAGTTAGAAATGTGTTTTATCCGGCGCTATGTTTCAATCTGAAAAAAAAAAAAATAACAACAAAAAATTATTAAAAAAAAAAAAACACTGTATGCCAACCACTACAAATAATGCTGCTTTTAAATCAAATAAAGCACAATCTAAAGGAAAACAATAACAACAAAATGATTTAAATAAAACTACAAATCAATAATAAAACACGACATTGAAATTCCGATACACTGAATTGAATTTTGGCCAAAAGAAAGAGAGATAGAAATTCCAAAAGGAATCTAACATTTGCTCACATGCCATCATAGCCTGCCTCCTCACCTCATACATACAATTTTGGCCATATTTTATATTGTTGGTTGCAGGGGGAGTGGAGCGGCCATTGAATGCATTCGACTGACTGTCTATGAAGAAATTCCAACCAAGTTTTAAACGCATACAAACTGCTTGATTAACCCACTGAGCTTTTCTCATGCCTTCTTCTGCTGCAGGAAGATGATGCCAATGATGCTGCTGTTCCTGCTGCATACTTGTCTGTGATGGGGCAGTTGATGACGACGATGATGATGGCGATTATCTTCACCACATGCTGATGATTGCAGAGACTAAACGTCATTTTGGTAGTCGCATCCAATCCAATATGTAATGCTAATGTGTCATCATCATCCCCGTCCCGTCCCGTCCCGTCAGTCTTGAATTGTGTGCAATGAAGTTGATTTCTTCAGTGAGTTTTTTCGGGTAGCTCACTTTTTGGAAAAGACGAAATAAAGATGTTTCATGCGCAACAGAAACGTTTCGCAAAATAAACCATTGGAAAAAGTAAGCGTTATAACTTAGTAAATTGCCATACAGCAGAATGCACACAATAAAAGCAACGCGAGTAGTACCCAGTTACTTACTTATGTACGTACGGCCATAGATCATTTACATCATCATTTGCATAACGAAAGTTGTTCCCCATTCAATATTACTCCAGAAGAAGATGCATAAACCCGAAAGTTGAACAAAATAGCACAAATAATTGCTACCGAAACGGCAGAGATACCCACTTGGCTGAAGTTGCTCCTGACAGGTTAGTAAATCAACTTTCTACTTAGTTTTAGAATCTGGGTATGAGTATGGAATTGTCGGCGTTTAATGGTCAGTGATGTTGGTTAAAACTTTTTTGAGGTTTTATAGGAAAGTCCCGAATATTAATGCTACTTGAAGGATAAACAGCTAATCAGAATTGTTTGTGCTTTAATAATGAAAGTATACATTGGGAAATTCAATATTGATATAATTTGAAAACTGAAAATTTAGGATTTACAAAATTAATAGGAAGCTGTAATAATATATTAGTACTAGATGGCGCGGTCATTGTTGCCGGCCCGAGGTTATGGTCTTTTATGCTTTTAATACCCTACAACACTATGTGTTGGGGGTATTATAAGTTTGATTGGGCCAAAAATTATGTAACACCACGAAATATTGGTTTCCCACATAGGAAAGTATATATGGATCTTCCTATCTCGCCGAGCTGAGTCGATCTAGCTATGTATGTCCGTCCGTCCGTCTGTCCATGTTAATTTGTAATCACTCTACAGGTCACAATTATGGCCCGATCTTCAGGAAATTTAGAATGGAGGTGGGGCTGAAATGGACCACAATTTGAAAAAATTCCTGATTTTGCAGTTGCTCTACAGGTCGCAATCAAAGCGAAAGTTAGCATGGGACTAGGTCTTAGAGCTGGGAAAAAGCCTTCCAATTTTGATGGTCATCGGGTAATATTTAGTGGGTTAAATAGGCCATACCATTTGTGCTAAATAAAAGTCAAATTTTCCATTAAACCGCGAATATTTTTAATCCCGGCGAAATCACAAATAGACGAACAGGTCAATTCTGACCGTTACGTAGATGGCGATAGTAAATATATCGGATATGTATAGCGAAATATATACAATGTGTATATACAAAAGAAGGAGATGTTAGTTAGAATGCTTATATCTCAAGAATGGCTGGACCGATTTTGATAAATTTTGTCAATTCAGAATGCACTCTTGGCATAAAAGTATAAAATCTAAAAAAATCGCAGAAATATATGCCAATAATGATGTTAATATAGATTTTGTAGTTTTTTGTGACATATTTTTATTTTTTCATATTTTTTATCGCATGCGATTTTTTCGATTTGACTTATAATATTTTTTTCACCTTACAACACAGGTTGGGGATATTATATAGGTATTGCAAATATCGTCCGATCCTCGCGGAAATTTTCACAAGAGTAGGGTTGGGCTCAGAAGGGCTAGGCCTACTGTTTTCAAAGATGTCCGCAATATATTAGGGGTTGAAATGGACCAACAACTAAAAATTTTCCTGATTTTGCAGCCTTTATAAAGGTCACAAATAGAAACCAAAGGACATGAAATCTCGCATAAAGTTTGAGTTTAGGACAGCGGATACAATTTACCACTAATTTTGTATGAAAAAATACCAGCATTACTTACAGGCGATATCTGAAATACACAAAAGGCGAACTTCTGGCTTTTTTATGCTGATTTCGATATCGTAGACAAGCAAATCATATAGAAGAGTCTAATTTGGAGATACAGAGGGACTTCTTGCTTTTGGAGATGATCGCAAAATATTTAGGGGTTCAAATTAACTAAAAACAGAAATGTTTTTCCGATCACATTATTGAAGCCAATCGACAAGCCTGTGAAGAAAGTTAAGGACAGGGAAGAATTCTAGCATTTTGGATGACCATTGGATTATATTTAGCTGTTAAATGGACTACAACAACTAACAGCCCGACGAAGTGCATAAATGTTGGGCAAATGTCCCGAGTCAAAATCCTAATTTTAAAAGAGAAATCTTCCAATATGGATTTGGACATAGGGGGGCTTCTAACATATGTAGTGTTGTAGGGTATAAATTAGTCGGCCCCGCACGTCTATAGCCTTCGCTTACTTGTTTTAATATAAACATGACTCATATATGTGGCATAATTTTTATTGTAAATAATGACTTGACTAAATAGAACTAAATGGCAAAAAAAATCAATACATGTCCACGTACCGGTCGATTTAAAGTGTTTTAAAAAACCTGATCCTATTTTTCAGTCATAGAATTTAATTTGAGAGTTATAATCCTATATTTCAATTCAAATGAGCTGTACTTTGGAATTTGAATTGCTTATCCATTCGATGAGTACAATTTAGTTTTCTCCACCTTATAATCAAGGGCAGAATTATTTGAGAATAGTCAAAGTTAATTACATTACCACAACACCTCACATTGTGCATTAGAGCCCACATTACATCTATGTTTTTGTTTGTCCGCCAATCGGTAGACATCACTATCGGTGGACCTTGAAGGTATTGGTGTATATGGACTATACCACAATATGTATATACAGAGTGATTTTTTTTAAATTTTATTGAACGGAAGCAAACAATGCCGGAAATCTATATATATAAATGTAAGTTGTGTTAGTTACTACGCTTATAACTAAAGAACCGCTGGACTGACTTTAAAGATTCACACAAATTCGGAATTGTCTCCTCTCCGAAAAGGATAATATCCAAAAAAATCGCGTAAAAATGTGATATATTAACATTTTCATTTTGACTTTTCAAATGTACAATAGTAATGTTTTATTTTGCATGATTTTTTTCCATTTTGACTTACTTTTTTCTAATGTACATTTGTAGTGTTTTTTGTATTTTATTTTTGAATTCGAATATTAATACCAATTTATTTAATTGATTTGATCTCTTGAGAACTGAAGTTGATGTAGGGTTATATGGAAGTGTAGTACCGAATTATGTGGTGGCGAAACGGAATAGATGATATCGAAATAATTTAACGCGGTCACACCAAAGTTAAAAGATAATTATTTTCTAAATTGATAAAAAACCACGAAGAAAAGAGACCTCATTGCAAAATTCTCAAATCGGGAAAAAAAAAACGAAAAAAAAATTTCAATTGAATCGCTTTTTAAAATAATAAACTTTGTAAGGATAAGCGAACAGGTTTAAGATTTTTTCAATTTGTTATTCTTCTTTCACTATATACAATTTTTCACCAAAAAATGAAATAAGTGCGAAATACGATGTTAACTGACATCTACCTTTCAACTCAAGGGCCGACCGACATCGTGGTTCAGCTGGAAGATGCGAACACATTTGAACAAACAAAAATTACCAAAAAAGCCTAATGGCGCTCATTTCAAAACGTGGACCTACTTCTTTCATGTGACAATAATCCGTCCAATGAGAGCTCAAAATTCAAAATTCTATACAATCAGTAAAATACCAAATATAAAGGGTGGAAAATAGTAGAGCGAATGGGACTCTTAGTAAGAAAAGAATTTCTTTCCTTACAGAAATTCTTCCCAAACATTCAAGATACCTTAAATCGCTTTTGCAGGTCATGATATCGATCATAACTCACGGATAAGGGTACAACCCGATTTCATATTATATAACCATCGTATGATTTAAGCTATTATTGGGATCTTGGCCACTTTTTTCATTTTTTTCGGCCCTTATTTGGCATCTTTGTTTATTAGGGGGTAGAGAACCTCTTCGCATAAAATTTGAAATTTTTGGAGTACTGCCCATATTAGTCTTGACCACATTAATCAATTGATTTGGCTAAAAAATTGTATATATGCTATCTTGGGGTAGGGAACCATCATACAGATAATTGCCCCATAAGAAGTTATTTAAGTAAAGTCCTTATTGGAGTATCCCCAAGTCCACTTTCACATCTAATGAGTGATCAGAAAAAAAAAAAAATTTGTATTTTATTGCATTTGTAACCCCGAAGAGAATATTGGTTGGGAACGTATATTTGGGATGAAATAAATTGTGAAAACAGGAACAAATTACAAATATAAGAAAGTAGCACGGGACCGAATATTTGTTGAATCGTCATTGAATTATACTATGTGAACATTATGGGGTCTCCAACTTGCAATTTAAATGGCAAATAAAATTAATTCCCATCTTATGGTAATGGATGTAAAATAGCTATATTTTTGATTTGGCCTCTATTTGTCATATTGAATTATAGGGGGTAGAAGAAAGTTTTCAATGTAGGTCGATATTTCGGAGTAGTGCTCATACAAAGGTACCTCCTGATTTTACCATATTTCAAAGGATTTGGCTAAAAATGTATATTTGAGGTGGAAATCTTACACAAAAATTTTATTCTCAAATCATTCAGCCCTCAATCATGAGGTGTACAAAATACAGTAAATTTCAAATTACTGCTCATTTGACTGGAAAATTTTTCTACAATTTTTACCATACTAAAAATTAATTTGATCCCTTACATGGGGATAAGATTGATATATACTTTTTAATGGATTTGTATAGCACATCCACACATTTGAAGTCCACGGTTTAAATATTGAAGCCCACGGTTTATATATTGGTACAAGTATTTTAAAACACGTTTAATCGACCAGTACGTGAACACTTATATCAGTCATATCTTTGAGCAATTATGCTTTGACAAATAGGCATAATAGACAAAAACTACGGGCCGGCAACGCGGACCGGGCCAGCTAGTAGCATAATATTTAAGAAGAAGTTCAGTTCTTTTCGAATTGGTCACCTTTGGCACGAACTATGGCCTGCAAACGGCCAATGAAACCATCACACGATGCCCGAATGGTTGCTCTGCAATATTTTGGCCCATTCCCGGCGAAGGGCTTGCCCGAGGTGATCGACACTTTGGTATTTTTTAGTGCCAACCTTGGTATCGAAAGTACTCGACACAATAGTCCAACGGATTGGTATCCGGAGATTTTGGTAACCACAGTGCGATGGTGCTGAGTCCTGTTGGAATGTCCAAGGTCTGCGGCCAAAATGTTTGCGTGCCCAAGGCTTTAATACACGGTTCAGAATATTTTCGAGATAATATTTGGCATTTATTCTGATGGCACGGTCTATTAATACGAGCGGAGAGCGACCATCGGCTGTTATGGCGCCAACACCATCGCCATGGTCGGGGCTTGAGTTCTGGTGGCCAACCGAAGGTGCATATTTTCAGTTGACAAACGATATTTTTGTTTGTTTACAATCTGTTGGACAACGTATGTTTTCTCAGCGGAGAAAACCAAATCCGGCAGTTCACCACTTTCGGCCAAGCGAAGCAACTCTTTAGCTCTTTTGAGTCTATTTTTTTTTCTGTTTCGGTGTAAGTTCTTGCACTTTATGAAATATCAATGGCTTCACCCCGAGCTCATTTTTCAATATTTGCCGAATGGAATATGTTCAGCTTACGAGCCATTTTTCGGCCACTGTGACGCGGTTTTCGATCAAGTCGCTTCTTTACTTTTCGAACCATTTCTGCTGATGTTGCTGTTTTCTTCCGTCCTTTTCCTTGACGTCGGGCTACGCTACCAGTATCACGATAACGAGCGTATGGTACGAGACACAAAAGATTTATTCACATTTAAATGCTGGAGTGCTCTAGTGATAGCCACTTGTGGTTTTCCAGGCAAATATGAAGAAATCACACTTTTCAAGCTTGAATTCCATCACGAATAACTTTTTCAGGAAATATTTTTCCAAAAAGCCTTTGTACGCTTGTAAACAATGTAAAGAGCTGTCACTGAAATAATTTATAGCAGCTGTCGGAAGAATGGCTTAGAAATTACAGCAGTCTGAAGTTGATATCTCGGCAATATAGTTTTTATGAAAATTTCTTTCGTTTCTAAAAGTGAAAAATTACGTGTTTGCTTCTTTATACATTACACCACACTGTGGCCAGGGTATTATGTCTTTGCATTTGTAATATAAAGAAGGGCGCGAGTCACATTCTGAGTCGATTTATTATTTATTATTTATGTCCGTCCGTCTGTCCATGTATTTTTGTAAAGAAAGTACAGGTCGCCTTTATTGTCCGATCAAGATGAAACTTTGCACAAAATGTTTGTTCGGTCCAAGGACGAACCCTATTGAAATTGGAGGTAATCTGTCAAAATTTAGAAATGACACCCATACATATCTTCGCAGAAATTTACTTTTTATTTTGCGCCAAATAATAGTCCAAAAAATGGAATTTGGCAAATATAAACAAACTGAGCCTATAAATAACTATGTCAAATTTGGACCCAAACACATTTTAGAAGTCAATTCAGACTTTTTTAGTTTTTTGACAACAGATTTTACAATAATATATAATAGATTCTGCTTGCTTGAAATTAAGAATTGTAAGTACAATTTGATACGTTTGGAAGACGTGATATAAATTGTGATAAATACCGTCATCATACGATTGGTGTTGTATTGAAATTATTTCTCTCAGACAGAGAGAGAGAGAGAGAGAGATAGACAGGGATTTGGAATCTCTCAATCTAAGAATTTTCCCATATATCCACAGCCAAAAGTTTAGATTTTCCTAAAATAAAATTTAGATTAACTTGCTTCTTCATTTTGAGTACAGACCTCGAACTTTTTATCTCAAAATACATATTATGAAAAATAAATTAGTAAGACGTCTAATCGATAGTTAGAACTACCTTGGATTGTGTTTCAAATATACTTAGTAAGGACTTTCATATCCAAAAGATGTTTCTACATTCCAAAATTTTTTGCCACAGTATTCTCGAAATGACCCAGTTTGTTAATATTAGCTATCATAGTAATTGGAAAACCTCAATATTTTTTTTTAACATTCATTCAAAATATTACCTTGCTAAATTAAACCCCCACATAATTCGTAAAAATTAGATTCCCTTGCTCCTTGCAAATGTTTAAGATTCTTCTGTATTTACTTGTCGTATATTAAAAATAATCTCTAGTAAAAACATTGTTTATTTTCAAAATTATCTGGCAATTTACTGATTTGAAAACATAAAGCTCGTGCTTATCAAAATGTTCCCAGTGACTCTGACATGTCGAATGTTAGGCAAAGTAATGACAAAACAACAACGACAACAGCAATGACACAAAAACTATGTAACACAATCTAACTAGACGAAATGAATCTGAACGCCTCCGCCCTGAGAGAATATGAAGCTATTCGAAAAAAAAGGCGCACTCAACCCATCAGTAACCCTCAACAAAAGAAAAACAAAAATAAAGACAAAAAAATCCGCAAACTTCCCAAACTAATGCAGCAACAAGAACAGAACAGATTTTTCGTTGCTTAAAACAAATTTTCGCGTATAAATCACCTTTTGCACCATGACCCAACGTGTTGCAATGACGACACAATAACAAGCATCATTACAACAACTACAACAGCATCTGTTGTAGTAAGAACAAGAGACAACCAAAGCCAAAAAAAAAAAAAAAAAAAAAGACAACAACAACAGACGGTCATTATAATGAAGACCACGATGATGCTGAATGTTGTTGTGGCGTTGTTGCTGCTGTCATTGGTGTGTTGTTGCTGCCTGCTGTTGATGATAGAAACACAAAAAAGTCATCAATGTTGTTGTCGGTGATTACTTTGGGAACAAAACCGCAAACCCCTCCTTACTCCGTTTTCCATACATCCATAAGTATGAGACAAAGGTTGTGGCATTAGCTGTGTTTCTGGTTAGTGATGTTGAAGAAGGGGTTACTTTTGTTATTTTTGGAATTTTAGGGATATTGGGTATATTCCAGTATTTTCATTTTCTTCGTAAGAAGGAACTATATTAATGTCCATAACTGTACATGATATTGATACTGATATCCTTCCCAGTATATAATCTTACATTTGATGTCCAGCCCTAATCTCTAACCCTTTTCGAAATTACAAATTAACATGGACATGGATACATAGCTAGATCGACTCAGCTTGACGAGAAAGGAGAATCCATATCATCCAACATCCTATGTCTAAGACTAATACTTCGAAGTGTTGCAAACTTTTTGGCCTAAACAAACTTATCAACGCATAGTAAACAAATTGCGTTATATGGGTATAAAAATTGACTCCATAATATTGAGCAAAACGGATAGAGCCAGAGCACTGGACTTTCATACAAAAAATTCAGGAAAAGTACTAAATGGTACCAAATTTCCTATATGGAGAAGGGATAGAGCAGTCTCTTTGATGTTGTCTAGGATTGACTTACTAAAAAGAGTTTTTAGGCAATTTGAACTTTAGTAGTATAGGTCCACGCATGCAGGTTCACGTCATCGAATAGCCCCCATATAACGATATCTCCCGATATTCAGTATTTTGATGATTTCAGCGACAATATTAAACGGAATTGTTAATAATTTCGTAATTGAAGTTCATAATGGATTCTACAGCCTGTGACAAAAAATTACTTATGAGAGAAATCATCTTCGTATAGCCTCCATATAAGGTGTTTCCTTTGAGAGGTATTTTTCTAAGGATTTAAAAAAAAAAAAAATTAAGGTTCTTCAAAATGGTGGAGTGTATTAAAAGTTCGGCCCGACCGAAAAGTTCGGCCTTCAGCATATGGCTACAGAGAGTATATATCATTTGATATGGCCAAAACGTGCCTAGTCGAAATAACGGTTTTAGACCCTAGGTATCTTTGGACCAAATCCGTTTCAGTACATTTGAGTCGATCTAGGGATGTCCGTCCGTTCCACTGTCTGTCTGGCTGGTTGCTACGATATCTCTCGAAAGGAGTATCCGACTTTGTCCAAATGTGGTACATCGTAATATTTTTTTAAAAATGGATTGAGTTCGGAGATTGGCAACTTCGGTCCACTCCTTCTGGTACCTCACAAAAGGTCGAAATTTTCATAGAAAATAATTTACGGCATAGAAAGAGAACGAATAATCTCATTTTATTCAAACTTTGCAAATCGAGGTATTTTCATTAGTGCTTCATAAAGAACTCCCCCACAAGGGGTCAACATTTTGAATAATTATAACCCTTATAAAATGTGATGTAAGAATCCGATTGTCTTTAAATTTCACACATCCAAATATTTTTTGAACTCAAGATCTGGTGTTAAGATGGGATATATCGGTCTACTCCTTCTGGTACCTCCCCCACAAAAGGTCGAAATTTTGAATACCCATTAAGCTCATAAAACGCGAAATTAACATACGATTTCATTTAGACTTGGCACATCTGAATATTTTCATCAAAACAGGATCTGTAGAGATCGGATCATTCTTTCTGTTACCACCCCTACCAAAGGGTCAAAATTTTGAATATCCATGAAGGTCATAAAACGAGAAATAACCAGCAGATTTTCTTTATCTTTTCTTTAAGATCTGCTGTGAAGATGTGATATATCGGTCTACTCCTTCTGGTACCTCCCCCACAATGGTTCAAAATTTTGAATATCCATGAAGCCAATAAAAAACGAAATTAATATCAGAATTGATACATCTCAATATTTTCATTAACTGAAGATTTGTTATAAAGATGGTAGAGATCGGACCATTTCTTCCAGTACCTCCCCCACAAAGGGTCTATGTTTTGAAAAACTGGTAACGCACGCATATTTTAAAATTTTTTTTAACAAATTATCATATATCATCTAAAGTGAAGGGGGTAACCAATATAGTCCAAATTATTTAGGTCTGATATGAAATGGACAATATTGGATGTTGGAGCAACAATTTGAATAATTAAAACAGAAGTCAAAAGGTATTTAAATAATTGAACATCGGCTGAGGGTATAATTATGTCGACTGATACTTTTTAATTATACCCTACAACACTTTGTGTTGGGGGTATTATAAGTTTAATTGGGCCAAAAATTATGTAACACCACGAAATATTGATTTCCCACATAGGAAAGTATATATGGATCTTTCTATCTCGCCGAGCTGAGTCGATCTAGCTATGTATGTCCGTCCGTCCGTCTGTCCGTCTGTCCATGTTAATTTGTAATCACACTACAGGTCGCTATTATGGCCCGATCTTCACGAAATTTAAAATGGAGGTGGGGTTAAGGTCAGAATAGAACCCTATTTCTTTTGGAGATGATCGCACAATATTAATGGGTTGAAATGGACCAAAAACTGAACAATTTCCTGATTTTGCAGGTGCTCTATAGGTCACAATTATAGACCAATCGAAGTGAAAGTTAGCGTGGGGCTAGAGCTTTGGGCTGGGCAGAAGTCTTCCAATTTTGACGGTCATCGGGTAATATTTAGTGGTTGAAATAGACCATAGCATTTGTGATAAATAAAAGTCAAATTTTCCATTAAACTGCGAATATTTTTAATGCCGGCGAAATCACAAATAGACGAACAGGTCGATTCTGACCGTCACGTAGATGCCGATAGTAAAAATATCGGATATATATAGCGAAATATATACAATGTATATGTACAAAAGAAGGGGATGTTAGCTAGAATGCTTATATCTCCAGAATAGCTGGAGCGATTTTGGCAAAATTTTGTAAATTTAGAATGCCCTTTTGTCATAAAAGTATAAAATCTAAAAAAATCGCATAAAAAGATAACAATAACGATGTTAATATAGATTTTGTAGCATTTTATGACATTTTTTATTTTTTCATATTTTTTATCGCATGCGATTTTTTCAAATTGACTTATAATATTTGAAGTGTATATTTTGTAATATTTTTGCACTTTACTACACAGGTTGGGGTTATTATTTATACACAGATTGCAATTATCATTCGATCCTCACGAAATTTTTGACAAAGGTAGGGTTAGGCTCAGAAGGGCTAAGCCTATTGTTTTCAAAGATGTCCGCAATATATTAGGGTTTGAAATGGACAAACAACTAAAAATTTTCCTGATTTTGCAGCAGTTATAAAGGTCACAAATATAAACCAGAGGACACGAAATCTCGCATAAACTTAGAGTTTAGGACAGCGGGTACAATGGACCACTAATTTTATGTGAAAAAATACGTGCATTACTTACAGGCGATATCCGAAATACACAAAAGGCGAACTTCTGGCTTTTTATGCTAATTTCGTTGACGGATGTACCCAAATGTCGTAGACAAGCAAATCATATAGGTGAGTCTAAATTTAGAGATACAGAGTGGCTTCTTGCTTTTGAAGATGATTGCAAAATATTTAGAGGTTCAAATTATCCAAAAAAGAAATGTTTTTCCGATCACACAATTTAAGCCAATCAACACGCCTGTGAAGAGAGTTAAGGACAGGGAAGAATTGTAGCATTTTGGATGATCTTTGGATTATATTTAGCTGTAAAATGGACTACAACAACTAACAGCCCGACGGAGTGCCTAAATGTTGGGCAAATTTTCCTAGTCAAAATCCTAATTTCAAAAGCGAAATCTTCCAATATGGATTTGGACATAAGGGGGCTTCTAATATACTGTAGTGTTGTAGGGTATAACATAGTTGGCCCCGCACGACTATAGCCTTGTTACTTGTTAAAAATTAAAAAAAGTATTTGGAATGAGTACAATTGTATGGGGCAAACTTGCAAGTATTACAAACTACTATTTCAATTCATTCGTACCAAAAAGGTACCATTATTCTAGGATTAAACGATTCAACTGATAGCATGTGATTCGATCACACTATACCATTAACCGGTTACTTTATCGCATCGAATCAACAAATTCTGCCACTCATTTTGAAACATTCCATTTTGGGAGAAAAATGCCATGAAATGCCGCAAGCTCAGGCAGGGATGCAGACATGCAACAGAAGGACAAGAAATTGTACTAATGTTTGGCAAAACTTTTAAATTATATCAGAAGTGTGCATCTGGGAAGATTTGGCTGTCGCCTTGCCTTTCTTGGGCAATCATTTCTGGGGAGCAGAAATGCGCATTTGTTTTCTCAATCATGTTGTGCTGCTGCTGCTGTTGATTGTAGAAACCAGGCGGATGGTATAAAGAGGGGGTTTAATTTTATCTTCATTTCTCTAGCTGTGGCAGAGGTGGTGAAGACTGTATTATTTTGTTTTTCGTTAGTCATTGAAAAGGCGTCGGTAATATTTATTAGAGCTTCTTAAACTGTGTTAAAGCATTTTTTAAAGTATGGCTATGGAAGTTCTAGCATAGCTGCCCAGAAATCATGGCAGACAATAAAGACAACAACATCGGACTGCTTCTTCTGCTGCTGCAGCAGCCCACGGTATTACCTGCAGCCAGCCGTAAATGATGGACCGCAGCAGCATTGGGAGGTGTGCAGAGCCTGGCAGAACAACATCGACCAAGAAGAAATCGACAGCAGAAAAATAAAGCGTGTCTTTTTTCCTAAATTCGAAATTGTGCCAGTAGTGTATTTTGCTACATAAAAACCGTTGTAAAACACAACAAACTACTACGACGACAATAACAACAAAATCAGTTTTCAGTTAAAAGTCAAAGTCAACAACACAATGTAAATTCTGGTCACAACAACAGGAGCTGAACAATCTACGCTTACGCCACGACAAATGCCCAGGAAAAGTTTGTTAAGATTGACTGCATAGTCTTTGGGTTCTTTCTTTAGATGATGCAAATATATTGATATTTCCCAGACTTGAATCTTGAACTCAAATATATATTACCTTTTTTATAGATATATAGAAGCATTTGAAATAATCTGTCATATGCCTAAAAGGTCCTACATGGGCTCCAAAAATTCTAAATAACCCAATTTTTAGGACATATAGGCTATATTTTATTTCACAGCCGATATTGCGTTTATTAAATTGTGTTAAAATTGTATAACTATAAATTTGAGAAATTTAGATCGTAGTTTTGTTTTGAAAATTTGTATATGAGTTAAAAAATCAACACAACCTTCACATTCAATATCTCACCCTAAAAAGCTCACTGGGTTATAACCGATATTAGCTGAGCAGCATTTGATATACGTTTTTTTTCAAACTCTTGGGAATAATTTGAAAATTTCCAATGTCAAATGTACTCGTTTAGACATTTTTCTTATTTTGAAACTTTTAAGAATCATGTCAAGTACAAGTTGCAACCGTAGCAACAACAACAACGATATAGTTAAATGTAATTTTTTATTGAACGAAAGATTGTTTCATTGATTTCTCAACTGATAGCATGGAAAGTTGGACCAGCAACAGGGAAGCAGTGAGTAACCACAGCAAACGAATAACACGATATCAGTGATGATGAGGACGGGACGACAATGTTTAACTTAGCTGTGGGGAAATGAATTTGCGAATCGTAGAGTAGTCAAGTCGAATTCGAGGGACAGTTTAGAAAAATGTCATACCCTACAATACTTTGTGTTGGGGGTATTATAAGTTATACCCCCATTATAAGTTTGATTGAGCCAAAAATTATGAACCGATAATTTGTAATCAAGCAATTATGAACCGATCTTCACCAAATTTAAAATGGAGGTGGGGTTAGGGTAAGAATAGAACCCTATTGCTTTTGGAGATGATCGCACGATATTTAGCGGTTGAAATGGACCAAAAACAGAAAATTTTCCTTATTTTGCAGTTTTTCTATAGGCCACAATTATGAACCAATCGACGCGAAAATTTACATGGAGTTAATGTTTGGGACTGGGCAGACACCTACCAATTTGAGCGGCCATCGGACAATAATTAGCGGGTAAAACAGACCCTAACTTTTATGTTAGAAAATAGGAAACTTTCCACTAAACCGCGAATATTTTAAATCCCAGCCAAATCATAAATACATTAAAAGATCACTTCTGACCATTACAGTGACTCTAATAGCTAAGAAATCGGATATATAGCGAAATAGGTACAATACATATGTAAAAGAATTGATCTTATTTATTCTGCTTTTAAACCAAGAACCGCTGAGCCGATTTTCACAACTCCCATCAATTCGGAATGGTCTCTTGCCAGAAAAGGATAAAATCTAAGAAAATCGCGGGATAATATACCAATAAAAAAGTTATATCATTTTTTTTAATTTTGTCTTATTTTTTTATCGCATGCGATTTTTTCAATTTGACTTACAATTTTGAATTTTAATCTTTCTAAATTTTTACACCCCCAACACTACGTTTTGAGGGTATTATATTTCGCAATTATAGTCCGATTCTCACGAAATTTTGCATGTGGGTAGGGTCGGAATTGAAGCCAATTGCTCTTAGGATGTGCATTTAGAGGTTTAAATGGATAAAAAATGTTAAATTTTTCTAATTTTGTAGTCGTTCTATAGGCCACAATTGAAAACTAAGAGAGTCGAAGAGAGAATTGAGGACAGAGAAGAAGTCTAGCATTTTGGATGACCATTGGATTATATTTAGATGTAAAATGGACCACAACTTTCGTGTGCAATTGTTTTGAATACTTCACAACACTACGGAGTGCGTAAATATTGGCCAAATTCTCCGGGTCAAAAACCTAAGGGTTACCTCTGGGCAGGGCTCTTTGGCATTATTTCAAAAACGAAATCTTCTAAAATGGATTTGGATATAAGGGGACTTCGAACATATTGTAGTGTTGTAAGGTATCGCATGGTCGGCTCCGCACGACTATAGTCTTTGCTTACTTGTTTTTATTTGAATATAATATTAATTGGGACAATAAAAATATTCTGAAGAAAGTATCAATCAATTTGCCACATATATAAAACCTCAATCAATGTATGGAGGCTATAGGAAAAAAAATGGATCTATAAAGTCAAAGTTCTGAAGCAGGAGGTAGATTTTATTACGTATTCTAAATACCGAATTTTAAACTATTCCATTAGAAAGTGTGGCTGAAGTCGTCAAAATAACAAATATGGGGTGGGGTGTACAAATATATGTGGGCTATACGAAAACGTTGACCGACATGACTGATCTTCGGACTTGACCTGACTGCAGACAAAAGACAACTCGATGCAAAATTTTAGCTTCCTATCGCATGTCGTTTGAACTCTAGTAATCATCCTAGATGGACGGACTTGGCTAAAACGACAAAGAATTTTACTCTGATCAAAAATATATACTTCGTTGGGTCTTACATAATTCAAAAATAATTATAATAAAACCACAATATATGGCTAGGAAGTGCTGGAAGATTTAATTAATTTAACGACAATTACTGGAAAGGTAGCCCTTGGGGTACACTCATGTGGTGACTATACAGGGCGAGATACAAAACTGCAACAAAGTCAAACGCCAATGTTTTTACGTTTTTTTTAAATTTTATTGAATGAAAGCAAAATATGTCGGAAATAGCATCAAATTTTAGAATAAGTTTAGATTTGTTCGAATTGGTCACGTTTGGCACGAATTATGACCTACAAACGGCCAATAAAACCGTCCAATAAAACCGTCCAATAAAACCGTCCAATGTTGTTCTGCGGTATATTGGCGCATTCCCGGCGAAGCGCTTACTTGAGGTGATAACACTTTTGTATTTTTTAGTGCAAACCTTGTTTTTCAAATTACTCCAGACACAATAGTCCAACGGATTGGTATCCGGAGATTTTGGTGGCCATTGTGCGCTGGAAATGAAGCGAGGAACGCCATTTTGAAATCATTCTTGGGTGCCGTGTGCTGAGTGCGTCCAAAATGTTTGCGTGACCAAGGCTTCAATACACTCTCCAGAATATTTTCGCAATAATAATCGGCATTTTTTCTGATGTCACAGTCGACTAATACGTGCGGTCGCTCTAAAGGGTGAGATGAAAAAACTGCAACCTACTTCAGACTGCTGTCTTTCCCAAGCCACTCGTCCGACAGCTGTTAAAATTATTTCAGTGACAGCTCATTATATGGTTTACAAGCGTACAAAAGCATTTTAGTGAGAATTTTCTAGAAAAATTGTTATTCGTGATGAAATTCAAGCGTGATAGTGTGATTTCTTTATACTTGGCTGGAAAACCACAAGTGGCTATCGTTAGAGCACTCTAGCATTTAAATGTGAACAAATCTTTTGTGTCTCGTATCATCGCTCGTTACCGTGATACTGGTAGGGTAGCCCGACGTCGAGGAAGTGGACGAAAGGAAACAGCAACATCAGCAGAAAAGGTTCGAAAAGTAACGAAGCGACTTGATCGATGGCTCGTGAGCTGAACATATCTCAATACTCCATTCGGCAAATATTGAAAAACGAGCTCGGGGTAAAGCCATTGAAATTCTAAAACGTGCAAGAATTTACAGAAAGAAAATAGACTGAACAGAGCTAAATTGTTGCTTCGCTTGGCCGAAAGTGGTGAACTGCCGATTTTGGTTTTCTCCGACAAGATAACATTCGTTGTTCAGCAATTTGATCGTGTTTACTTGCCAAAGAGGTCAGCTAAAAATGTGCACCTTCGGTTGGCCACCAGAACTCAAGAGCCGGCCATAGTGATGGTGTGGGCCGCCATAACAGCCGATGGTCGCTCTCCGCTCGTATTAATCGACCGTGGCGTCAGAATAAATGCCGAATATTATCGCAAAAATATTTTGAAGAGTGTATTAAATCCATGGGTACGCAAAAATGTTGGTCGCAGACCCTGGACATTACAACATGACTCAGTACCATCACTCAGTCCGTGCCACCCAAGAATGGTTACAAAATGAGGTTCCTCGCTTCATTTCCAGCGCACAATGGCCACCAAAATCTCCGGATACCAATCCGTGGGACTATTGTGTCTGGAATATTTTGGAAAGCAAGGTTGGCACTAAAAAAATACCAAGGTGTCGATCGATTTTGAGGTTTTGTGTTGGAAATACGGAAATAGAAATTAATCCTCGAAATATTTCATGTTCGCACATCTACTATTGGCCCAAATATTGGTCGTGCAAAGTTAGAAGACAATCGGGCACTGCCCTTACATTTTATAAGTGGGGCGGGTCCATATGGTGACTTATAATACCATATGCGGTCTTTCGTATGGGTACCTTACCCATAAGGTTTGGGTATAAATATGAAGTTTTGGTGTTATGCCTCCCCAAATATTCTGTTCCAAATAGCTGTTGAATCGTGTTTAAAAAGCCTCTGAGATTTTCAAAAATTTAAAACACGATGTTGATTCAATTTGGAAATTCAGTTACCAAGTGGGTAAAAAATTCCTTACAAATTTCAGTTTTAGTATAACTTCGTTTAAACTAATTTTAAGCGGAATATTCCTATTTTTAAAATTTCGGTTACAAAGGTTCTGTTTCCCTTATGTATTTGGTCTAAATATCTCAGTGGTGCTGAAGTGCTATTATGCTGTCGTTGTAAGCTTTACATTGCCAGCAATTTCTGTTGATCCTCCAGCTGGCAATAGCTCAGCGTGCATGCTCGAGTTCATGACATTATTGTGTCGTCAATGAATTGTGTTTAAATTGCTGTTATTGCAATTTTTATGTTTGTTCTATGGGGGCTTTTATTTTCCAATAAAAAATGCATTATTTTTCTCCTCCTTGTCTGCCGAAAGAGATTATTGTTGTAGTTGTTGTTGTTGTTGCGGCTGCTGTTGCTATGGTTTTGCATGAATTTTAGGATTTTATTGCGCCTGCTGTTCTTGTTGCCAATTTCAACTCTGCTCTCTGTTGAAGTCAGCCTTTTTTCGTTCTTTCTTTCCTTAATCTGTTAAGTTCTTTCGCTTGTTGCCAGTAATTGTTCATGTTATTGATTAGAGATTTGTAAGCAATCGTCTTGTCTGCCGGTTTTCTTTTTGCTCGTCGATGTTGTTGTTGCTCCTTTTGTTTTTGTCGTCTTGCAGACGATATGGCGTGTACGATTTTTGCATAAATTTACAAAAATTTGATAAAACATGCAATGATATTTAATCGTTTTGTTGGAGACTATTTTTATTTCTGATTTTATTTAAATTTTTCATTGTGGGTTATATGAACATTTCTTTTTTTTGACTTTGCTTTAGTTCACAGATGGCCGAGTGGCAAAGGTGGAGGGGAGAGACAGTAACTGAAGTTAGACTTAAGAAATGAACTTGGCTTTGACATCGATAGTAGATAATTGTTCGAAATTGTACCAGAATTTGCATTTTTTGGTTGTGTGTGAATTGGTGCGACATATACCTACTGACACAGTTTTGAAAATGTATGTGAGTCCCTAGTCAATGGGATATGGAAAAAAGAGAAGCTTTAAAATATTGTTCAACAAGTTTTTAATGTTTTCCGTGTTATAAAGAAAAAGGCATGTTTTCTTATATCCTTAATTCCTAGGGCCAAAATCTGTGAATGAAATAATGGTTTTAAATCCTATGTCTCTTTGGGGGAAATTATTTTTAGGACTTCAGAAGTTATATTTTTGATGTCTGTCAATCAGTCTCCAGGACTGAGTGACTGATGCGCACTAGTATGGATTTGATATTTATAGTATTTATTGAGCCATATTTATAGTATTTATTTATCCTACAGCGAAATTCTCCTTGTAAGGTTTAATGAACTCATCAAGGGCTTTTTTGTGCACAGAAAAAATATTATCTTGTTTAGAATAATCCATATATATATACAGGTGAGGTGAAGAAACTACAACCAACTTCAGACTGCTGTCATTTCTAAGCCACTAGTCCGACAGCTGTTAAAATTATTCCAGTGACAGCTAATTATATTGTTTACAAGCGTACAAAAGCATTTTGGTGAGAATTTTCCAGAAAAAAAGTTACTCATGATGGAATTGAAGCGTGATAGTGTGATTTCTTAATACTTGGCTGGAAAACCACAAGTTGCCATCGTTAGAGCACTACAGAATTTCAATGTGAGTAAATCTTTTGAGTTTCGTACCATCGCACGTTTCCATGATACTGGTAGCGTAGCCCGATACCAAGGAAGTGCACGAAAGAAAACAGCAACATCAGCAGAAATGGTTCGAAAAGTAACGAAGCGACTTGATCGAAACCCGCGTCGCAGTGACCGAAAAATGGCTTGTGAGCTGAATATATCACAATATTCCATTCGGCAAATATTGAAAATTGAGCTCGAGGTAAAGTCATTGAAATTCCAAAAGGTGGAAGAACTTACACCACAACAGAAAGAAAATAGACTCAAAAGAGATAAAGAGTTGCTTTTCTTGGCCGAAAGTGATGAACTGCCGAAGTTAGTTTTCTCCAATGAGAAAACATTCGTTGTCCAGCAGTTTCCAAACAAACAAAATGATCCATATTTATAACTGGTATCTGAGATTGAGATATGGAACGGTTTTGCAAACGAAAAGTAAAATTATAGGAAAAGTACCAAATGTTACTAAATTTTGTGTTGAGTAAATATATTGAGCAGAAATCCCGAAATAAGGGAAACATGGATATGGGACCATTGAGCAATGATTTTTATACCCAATTTTTTGCAAATTTTTCAAGTTTCTTTCAAATGGTGGAGGGTATAAAAAGTTCGACCCTGTCGAACTTAGCTGCTTTTTTACTTGTTTTCTAATATCCACCTCAGTAAATTTTAAATAAAAAGCCTTGGAAGATTTTCTGGTGTAAATGGTAGTAACAATTTTCCTATCGCTCTTGCAGAAAAATTAAAAGCTTGAATAATATAGAAATCCTTAAAAGTCTAAAATTAAGTAAAACTTATGCAGTTTTGATTAAAAATGTTTGTCAAACTGAACAAATTTGTCAATTTGAGTACCAAAAAAAGGCCGAACTGTTGGAGTATATCATAAATTTGAAGCTGGACTTTTCGCTAACTAGGTAGCGGCAGTTGCTAGTTCAATTTAGAGGCCATCATACATACTTTTTATGCATGACCAACTCTCATTTACTTTTAATATTCTTGTGGAATGAAAAAGAAACACTATGAATATTTATACATGTTTGCCGATCCTATCAACACATCTCGCTATGGTCATAAATAAAGCTGATTTTTTGCGATTTGTTAAGGTTATCTTCAATGCCGAGCTACGTTGCTCAAAAATGAGAAATTATTTGGTTAATAGTGCTAAGCAAATAAATGAAAAAAAAGAAGCAACTAAAAAAATCATTTATTAAAATTTCTAACATTTCTTTTCGCCATGAAAAATTGCCATACAAATATGTTAAACACTCTGCCAAAGCATCTTTAACCGTCAATAGCCAGCATCCATGATAAACAGCCATAAATGTTGAGTGTTTCAACTGGAGTCTCATCGTTTTCATCTTGCAGAAGTCATTAAGCATGCCATACCGATTTTAGTGATGAGTTAATGTTGAAGACAACGTGGCCGCTCTAACAATTAATGACTCAAGTTTGTTGAGCGTTTGTATGCGATTTTTTGGTATCTTGAAATAAAATCTGTCATTCACTTGGTTTGCAATACAATTTTTCGCATATTGAAGTCTAATGAATGAATGAATGAATAAACTAGACGGGATTGACCATGTGAGTGCCTCCGTTGTAACAAATGCATGTGCCGTGTCTATTAATTAAATAAAGAAAAACAAACCTGCTGCACATCCACACATTTTATTACTGCAACTTATTTAATGACATTTCTTCCATTCATTGACTTGTAGCCTCTTTGGTTGTCAATGCATGTACAACAAAACGATGATTGTTGTTAATTATCACTTCAAAAGTAATTATAAATACCATTTGAAAATATTAGATGACAGCTGATATGTTGGAAGTTCAATAAGAAATGAATACGTTCTCATGACATATGTACGCATTAAACGAAAGACTTAAGAAACGAACTTCTTTTGGATTTCAATTATAAAAATTCTTAATTTTTATACCCTCCTCCATACATAGTATACATAGGGTATATTAAGTTCGTCATTCCGTTTGAAACTCATCGAAATAGCCCTGTCCGTCCGTCCGTCTGTTGTAATCACGCTAGAGTGAAAACGAATTCAGATAGGAAGCTAAAACATTTCACAGATCTGTCTTTTTTTTTGCAGGCAGGTCAAGTTCGAAGATGGGCTATATCGGTCCACGATATCGAATGGTCCCCATATAACGGTAAGCCCCGATATTCGGTATTTTGATGATGTTAGGCACATTTTAACAACTTTTTCAATGAAATTGTCTGAAATTCTACATAAATTCTCTGTGAGGACTTTATTCCCTGAAAAAGAATTGTCTTTATAGGTCCACGATATCGTATAGCGCCCTACAATGGTGCGCCCGATATTGGGTATTTTAATGATTTTAGCCAAATTTTTCAATGGAATTAGCTTAAAATCCACACAAGGAGTTCCATCTGAGTACTCCACCCCTTGAAAGAGAATTGTCTACATTGGTCTATCGATATCGTATATCTCCCATATAACTTTAGATCCCGACATTCGGTATTTTGATGATGTTAGTCACATTTTTCAATGGAATAGTCTGAAAATCCACATAAGGAGTCATCTTTGAGTACTTTACCCCTGGAAGAGAATTGCCTATATAGGTCTACGTTTTAGTATAGCACCCAAATAACGCTACCCCAAGATTTTTGGTATTTCCAGGATTTTCGCAACATTATTAACGGGGATTGCTCCAAATTTCGTATTAGAAGTTCATAATGGGTACTTCAACCTATGACGAAAAATTGTCTATGGAGGTGGACGTCTTAGTATAGCCCCTATACAACGGTACCTCCCTTTATTCGGTATTTTGAAAATATTAGAGACATTATTCGCCGGAATTGTTTCGAATTTCGTATTTGAAGTTCGGAATCGGTACTATAGCCTATGACAGAAAATTACTTATCCAGCACCACGTCTTCGTATAGCCCACATATAAAGGTTTTTATTTGAAAGGAATTTTTCGACAGATTTTTGTTGAAAAATTTTAAGTTCCTTCCGAATGATGGAGGGTATAAAAAGATCGGTCCAGTCGAACTTAGCTTCTTTATTAATTGTTCAATGGTATACTCTCAGTCATATGGTCACAAGACGTATATATCATGTGATACGTCAAAACGTTCTTCATAAAATTAAGGGTTTTAGACCCTAGGTATCTTTGAACCAAATCCGTTTCGGAAGATTTGCAACCGATCTAGTGAGGTCCGTCCGTCTGTCTGGCTGGTGCGCACGACAACTCTCGAAGCGAGTATCCGATTTGGTTATCAAACTTAGATCGAGTTCAGGGACAGGCAATGTCGTTTTACTCCTTCTGATACATCCCCAAGAAAACGTCAACATTTTCAAAAAAAAAAAAAAAAAAAAAAAAAAAAAAAAAAAAAAAAAAAAAAAAATATATATATATATATATATATATATATATATATATATATATATATATATATATATATATATATATATTATATATATATATATATATATATATATATATATATATATATATATATATATATATATATATATAATATATATATGTATATATATATATATATATATATATATATATATATATATATATATATATATATATATATATATATATATATATATATATTAGAATATTCGCATCAGTGTTAGGTCACATGTAAAAATCTACTGCTTTTTTAGCGATTCATTGATTCCTTACAACATGCTACACATAAACATTTCTCTCAACCAGAAACCTAAAATGAATATGGAATTTATCGGATTTTATGATTTCGCATAAAATTTTAGATTTTCTTGTAATTTTGCCAATACCAGTATTTTTATCTGTATTTGATAAAGTGTGAAAATCGAATACTACCGTGTACTTTATCAGGTACCTCACGCACTTTTTAATATTTTCAAAAAATTATCACACATATCATATAATGTGAAGGAAACAGTTTATTTCCGAAGAAAAATGGTCAATATTGGCCCATTTCTTCGGAACCTACTCCATAGAGGGTCAACAATCTGAATAATCGTGACAGAAGTCAAAATATATGTAAATAATCGAGCATTGGCTGAGGGCAACACCGACCGATACTTTTTAACTTGTTTCTTTTATGTTATTATAACTTAACAGCGAGGCATGGTTGGTTGCTAAGCAAATAACATTAACATCCTGATAAAAAGTGTGTCTAACTAAATATGGTGCGAAAATTTATATGTCCCTTTGACAGGATTGAACCAAAATTTACCCATATTTTGGCAAGTACTCGTTTTAGAATAAATTCTACAAAAAATTAAAACTAAAGAATTCTTCTATAAAATATAAAGTTTACCTTTTCATAGCAGTTCTCAGGCATAACTAAAATATTCTAAAACAAAATTATAATTTACAGAACAAACTGTGGTCAGTTTGAGAAGACACCTATTTAACTAGGAACAGTTAATTTACTATTGTTCTTAAAACGTGTAATTAGACGATACGCAATACAGACAGTTAAATAGCCACCCCAACAAACGTAGACAGAGGAATATTTCACACAATTGACCTTTCTGCTTACCGTTAGCAAATCAGACCATTTAAATGTACAACGCAAACGCTATTTATCTAAAATGGAGCTGTCTTTAAGTAAATATTTCTTACCAAAAATTATATGTATTTCTATGATTTGTGGTTCTGTAGCCAAGAATGATAATTAATTTTTGTTTTTGGCCAATAAAATGAAATGGGATTTTCAAAATTAAATAATTGGATTTCCCATAGCTTTTAATAGGGTCAAAGTTTATGTTTAATAAACAAATTGTAAATTTTTTTTTTCAAAAAATATTTAAGGATTTTGGCTGAGTTTGTTTGCATCGGCCTTAAGCTGCAACAGAGATTTAACCATTTCTTCCATTTGATGTTATATAATGGGAAAGAAATCATAAAGACGTATTCGACGCTTTATATGATTTTAAATGAACTTACGATAGGCCTTGACAATCCCGAGAAATAAACTGAAGCATAATACAAACAAACCACCCAACCTTTTAAGAAAAACCAGAAGAACCAAAAGAAGGGAGTGATACCACAACTGTGACAAAGTGAAATCTCAGCTATCTGCCTTATTATTATACACTTCGTGATTCATCGGTATATTCCGGCCCTATTTAATCTAGCAATATTACACAAACCGATAGATCAATCCAGCCTAGAAACGTTTTCTGTCCAATCTCTAGAAGTTTGATGAAATCCGTCTGGACGAAATCTTTTTATCTAGCCTCCGAATGGAGTACTATAAACCCACTCCTTATGGACGTTCTGCACATAGGTCAATATACACAAAAAAAAAAAAAAAAAAAAACACATAAAAATCAAAGGTAGTGGAATGAACCATGCAGGCCCCCTCCTTCTTGTACCTTCTCATAATGGGTATAAATTCTACATAATCATTTTTTGGTACCTTATTACTACAAGGTGAGCTCGGAAATAGCAGTAAATTTTAAAATAAGTTTAGATTTGATCGAATTGGTCACCTTTGACACAAATTATAGCCTTCAAATGGCCAATGAAATCGCCACACGCTGCCCCAAAATTACTCTTCGGTATTTTGGCCCATTTGGTATTTTTAGTGCCAACCTTGCTTTCCAAAGTAGCTTCTTTACTTTTCGAATCATTTCTCCTGATGTTTCTGTTTTCTTCCGCCCACTTCCTTGACTTCGGGCTACGCTACCAGTATCACGGTAAAGAGCGATGGTACGAGACGCAAAGATTGGAGTGCTCTAACGATAGCTACTTGGTTGGTGGTTTTCCAGCCAAATATAAAGAAATCACACTATCACGCTTGAATTCCATCACGAATAACTTTTTTCTGGAAAATTCTCACCAAAATGCTTTTGTACGTTTGTAAACAATATAATGAGCTGTCACAGGAATCATTTTAACAGTTGTCGGACGAGTGGCTTAGAAATGACAGCAGTCTGAAGTTGGTTGCAGTTTTTTCATCTCACCCTGTATATAACTCGTAAGATGTGAGACTTGGCGTAGAACTTTAACCCAGTTAAGAAAGGTCAATAAGGTTTATATTGGAAATTTATAAGAAGTAGATCTTATTAACTATGAAACTACATTTTAAATTCGTATTATGCCTCTATGTGCAAAAATCTATCCAAATCAAGCTGATATTACATAATTGGTGCACAACAACTGTGAAATTGGATGCAGATATCAATGGAAGCTATAACCTAATCTGAACCGATCTTGATTAAATGTTTTTTGGGCGTTCAAATGAACCAAAAACAGAAAAATTTTCCTAATCACACAATTGAAATCAATCGACACGGAATGTGAAGACGGTTAATTACAGGGAAGAAGTCTAGCATTTTGGATGATCATTGGATTATATTTAGCTGTAAAATGGAACACAACAACTAACAGCACGACGGAGTGCGTAAACATTGGGAAAATGTCCCTGATAAAAAAGCTAGAGGTAGTATCTGGGCAAAAATCAAAAACGAGATCTTCCGAAACTTATTTCGACATAAGTGAGCTTCTAACGTATTGTAGTGTTGTAGGGTAGCATATGGTCGGCCTCGCAAGTATATAGCCTTTGCTTACATGTTTTTATTTTAGTTTTTGGTAATTATCAAGTACAATTGTTTCCACTGGTTTCCAAATCAAATCTATGCTAGTTCGCATGAAGTTTATAATAAAATAATACATTTCGCCTTTTAAAACTTAATCCTCAATATACCGATTTATATAACCATAATGGCATAGAAAATCAAATGTACGCCTCTGGTCTTTTTTCATGCAGCCAAATGCAGGAAGAGGAAGTTACTAACGTATTGATTTATAAGTCATAGATACACCTTTCATTTAAATTGTATTCTCCTCTGCAGTACATCTTCAAGCCCACCATTTGTACGGCATTCTTTGATGTGCTTCCTCATTCGGTAACTGTCAGTAGCATCAATGGTTTATTCTAATCTTTTTTGATATGAACACTCACTGATTTCAAACACAAACACACACAATATAAACCGTTACAAATTCTAATAACAGCAAATTATAATTCAAGTATTGTAAATATTTACCAATCAAAGCAAAAAACAAAAAAACACCGATATGAATTTTAAATTGTCCATAATTTTGCATAACAAAATCGTTTTCACCACATTGGCGGCGTTGCATAACATTTGGCTTATGCCAAAAGTTTAGCAATTTTAATTCCAAATAGATTGGTCGGTTGTGTCTTATCCTGCCGATCAACAAATTGATAATCCAATCGAAGCAATAAAAATCGCCTAACAACTACAACAACAACATACACCAACATTCCATGAATGCCTTGGGTTATGGGTTCATTTAATAGTGAATTCTTACATGGATTAGCCGATATTTAATAGCGCTAACAAAATACTAACGCACTTGTTGTTTATGCTCCATTTTTTGTTTGTTTGTTTTTTTTTTGCTTGCTAGTTCTACGACGCGAAAAATCTGTGTCAAATTGTTGCCTCAATGTAAAACGTATTATTGGTTGTGTGTAGTTTGGTTAGTTAATTTTAATGGTACTGTGTGGCGAAAACCAGCACATAATTTCTTATTGTGAATATTTTCTCAAGTACCAACTTGGATTTTTATACCCTCCACTATACATAGTATGGAGGGTATATTAAGTTGGTCATTTCGTTTGTAACTTCTTCATCTGCGTAAAATTCTGAAACGATTTAGCCCTGTCCGATAGGAAGCTAAAATTTTGAACAGATCAGTCTTTTTTCTGCAGGCAGATCGAGTTCGAAGATGGGCTATATCGGTCCACAACGGTACCCCCGATATTCGATATTTTGATGATTTTAACCACACTTTCCCATGGAATTGTCTGAAAATCCACACAGCGAGTTCTTTCTAAGTACTTTACCCCCTGGAAGAGAATTGTCTATATAGGTCCACGATATCGTATATCCCCTATATATTCGGTATTTTTAAGGTTCTAACCACATTTTTCAACGGAATTGTCTGAAAGTACAGGGAGTACTTTACCCCCATACAACAGTACCCCCCCGATATTCGGTATTTTGATGATTTTAGCCACATTTTTCAGTGAAATTGTCTAAAAAGAAACACAAAGAGTTCCTTTAGAGTACTTTACCCGCTGGGAGAGAATTGTCTATATAGGTTCACGATGTCGAATAGCCCACATACAACGGTACCCCCCATTTTCAATATTTTTGCGATTTTAGAGACATTATTCACAGGAGTTCTTTCAAATTCCGTACTTAGAATTCGTAATGGGTACTACCGCCTACGACTGAAAATTGGCTATGGATATAGCATAGCCTCCATATAACGGTACCTCTCAATATTCGGTATTTTAATGATTTCAGCGACATTATTCACCGGAGTTGATTCAAATTTTATATTATGAGTTCGTAATGGGAACTACAGTCTATGACTGAAAATTGTCTAGGCAGGTCCAGGACTTCATAGAGGCCCCATATATCAGTACCTCCCTATATTCGGTACTTTGATGATTTTTGCTACATTATTCGCCGGATTTTTTCGTATATGAATATTTTAATAGATTTTGACAAAATTTGCAAATGCAGGTCCACGTCTTTGTCTAGACACCAATATAACGGCAATATTCGTTTTTTTAAAGATTTCAAGAGAATTTTAGCCGATTTTATCTTTTTGCAAATTTCCAAATTCGTTCTAAATGGTGGAGGGTAATCAAAGTTTGGCCCGGCCGAATATACTACGTTTTTACTTTTTTTAATTATTTCCCCAAGGATTCTTACAAATATTTTTTTAAAAAGATTAAACGCAGACTTTGTTTGGGAATATTTTTTAGCGTATATGAAAAAAATATAAGGAAAATATAAAGAAGAAGAAACTTTTTCAGGGTACAAAAGTGCATTGGTATGATTTTACATATTTTAAGCACCAAACTTTGTTTTATTTTTTTTTTTTTTTTCAAGAATCATGTATTGATTTTTATAAATATTTCTTCAAAAACCTAACATGTATTTTTTAAGAATAATTTTCAAAGTCCTAATGCGAATTTTTAATAATACCTTTTTACATTCCTTAAAGATGAAACATTTTTATTCAAGGACCATTTTTCATGTTGTTATTGCTCTTTGGGCTTGAACTATTAAGGGTTAAAGAATAAAAACTATTTAAATACAATTTTCATCTGAAAAAAAATTAACAGGTAAAAAACCAAAAAAATTAACAGGGAGAAAGAAGCGACATAGACCCCTAGTTATTTTTGAGGATCTTCATAAAATCACTTTCTGAGTCGATTTATGCATGTCCGTCCATGTATTCTTGTCGCAGGTCGCATTCATTATCCGATTGAGAAGAAATTTTCCAAACAATATTTCTTTGGCCCAAGGACGGACCCTATTGAAATTGGTGATAATCGGATCAGAAAAATATGTATATCTCCGAATTCAGTGTAGAAGCAAGTACATCAAATTCGGTTCAGGTATAGCTATAGCTCCCATATATATGTTTTATCCGATTTGGAGTTTAAGTCCCTCAAATTCGTAATATCCATTCGAAAACAATGATATTTGGCATCAGATGTCTTATAGAGTTCGGAAATTCCTTTGCCAAAATTTATCGAGATCGTCTAAGATTTGGATATAGCTAATAAAGATGCTTAATCCGATTTCAGGTTTATTGTGCAAATAATGGCTAATATCAGCGCAAATTGAGTGAATTTTGGAGTTTCCATTTTGTTGAAATCGGCTCCGATATATATTTGTTAATATAATCCTTATGCACTCAATAGCAATCAAGCAATCTCATGCACTCTATAGAAAATCGATTCAGAATTGGATATGCCTCCCATATATTAGTTCCCTCTGAAATCATAATATTACTGCTCTAATGCTAAATGTTGATGGGTGTTATGATCTACTTCAAATAAATTATTTTGTTATGGGAGCTCTACTAAATATGTATAATGGTGTTGGGTATTATATAGACGGTCCCGCCCGACTTTTTACTTTTTCTTACTGGTTTAAATATATGCATGGACAAAGTTTCATTTAAACATTTAAAAAAATCGTGGGCATTTAAACCCAAAAAATCTATTCTAAAAACTTATTTTTTTAGAGGGTCAAAGTAATTTGGGGTAGCGTCAGAGGTGCACACTTCGTGTACAGAACAACAAGTGAATACATTGCAATAAGAGAAAGGATAAAGCAAGGAGAGCAAACTCAACAGCAACCCAAAGAAGTTGTCGGAGGGATGCCCGTGGTGTCAATCAGAATTCATGCGGAAGTTGAAGTGGAACGTATCAAACGTGTACAGGCACCATATATTTTCTAAACAATATTAAGACCAGGGCAAAAAGAACCAACTTAAAAAAATATTCGTGGTACATTTTTATAAAGGATAATTTTGTTTTAAATATGTTTTTAAACTATGTTTCGTGCCACAGTGCGAAATTCCGCTAACCAATACGCATTGTTGTGGAAACAACTATGGCGGACGTTATGTGAATGCGTTTAGAATTGGCGTTCGTTATTGCATATTTAGTGGAAATTCTTAGGTTTCATTCCTGGGTTATGCATTGCTCGTGGCTAAAAATCAACCACGCTGGATATGTCTGTAAAGTGTTGGCGTGATTCTTTCGTCGGTAGACAGCACACCTCCCGGTTTATGAAGCAAAGTTCAAATTTATATATTTTTTACTGGCAAAACCCATAACAGACACCGCCAACCAACACCAATAGCAATAGCAACTCCAACGCCAAACTGTAGCAACAACAATAATAATACCGGTCATAGCAACATTTCATTCATAACACCCGAAAGCGTTTGGTTTTCCTTTTGTCGTTTTTCCAATGTTGCGACGCGGCGAAGCGAGGCAAGTGTCGGCTGTGATGGTTTTTTAAAAACACCATTATTAAACGCCTCACTGTGAGTTTGGGTAGCCTAAAAGGCAGTTAAACATGGAATTTATGTTTTTTAATGTAACATTTTCGGCTTCTTTTTGGGGGCATTTGGAGAATGAGTGAGTGGTGGCGGCGATGGTGATGGTATTGGTTGGTAAGTAACTATGGTAAATATATGTTGTTATTTATTGTCACTTATTTGCCTTTGTGTGCAAGGAAATTGTTTTTAGACAAAAGATGACCGATATTTTATGTTCTTTTCTCCCCATTTTCGAAATTCAATAACAATCAGCACAGACGACTTTTATGTGCAGTCTCAACAATGTTCGCTGCAAATAAATCTCCCAAGTAAATGGTTATTGTGTTATTAACCTGTTTACCGTTTCAAGTTCTACTTTTAGTTTTGCATTAATGCTCTCTGGAATGGATGGATACGAGTATGCATCTCAATTAACATATTTCTATTTTGCTTAGAATAATTTCATTTCCTTTCATCTGGAAATTATTTTGCATTTCTTTTGTTCTTCCATTGATTTGCCTAGGAAGCGGGAACGATTTGCAGTGGCAACATTGTAACGGCATGAATTCCAAAGTGCAATTCAATGTTGTTTGTGGTTTTCACTTGAACACATACAATGATGGTGGAATATCTCATGGGATAATTCTGCAAATCTATGAAAATCATTCTGGCTAGAAGAGGCAATACAAAATTCTAGAATTTGTATTTTTCTTCACAAATAATTGAGGAAGTTGCATCCAGAGATCATCGAAAGTGAACTTACATTATTCATATTTTACCGTTAGAATCAATCTGTATTTATGGTCAATACTAGTGTTATGTGACCAATCAGAAAATAAGCCCTTATGTTGTTTTGCCCAAGGCAGAAAGTGTTGATTGAAAGTACAGTGGTAATAGGTATGCGATATGGTAAGAGATTCGAATTTGAAATGTAAATTATAAGAAGTAAGAAAAGACTATAGTCGTACGGGGCCGACTATGTTATACCCTACAACACTACAATATGTTCGAAGCCCCCTTATGTCCAAATCCATATTGGAAGATTTCGCTTTTGAAATTAGGATTTTGACTTGGGACATTTGCCCAACATTTATGCACTGTTAGTTGTTGTAGTCCATTTTACAGATAAATATAATCCAATGGTCATCTAAAATGCTAGAATTCTTCCCTGTATTTAACTCTCTTCACAGGCGTGTCGATTGGCTTCAATTGTGTGATTGGAAAAACATTCCTGTTTTTGGTTATTTTAACCCCTAAATATTTTGCAATCATTTCCAAAAGCAAGAAGCCCCTCTGCATCTCCAAATTTAGACTCATCTATATGATTTCTACGATATTTGGCTTTATTCGATAACGAAATCAGCATAAAAAGCCAGAAATTCGCCTTTTGTGTATTTCGGATATCGCCAATGAGTAATGCTGGTATTTTTCACACAAAATTAGTGGTCCATTGAACCCGCTGTCCTAACTCTAACTTTATGCGAGATTTCGTGTCCTTTGGTTTCTATTTGTGACCTTTATAACGGCTGCAAAATCAGGGAAATTTGTATGTTGTTGGTCCATTTCCCTAATATATTGCGGACATCTTTGAAAACAATAGGCCTAGCCCTTCTGAGCCCAACCCTACCCTTGTGAAAATTTTCGTGAGGATCGGACGATATTTGCAATACTGATATAATATCCCCAACCTGTGTTGTAAGGTGAAAAAATATTATAAAATATTGTAAGTCAAATTGAAAAAATCGAATGAGATAAGAAATATGAAAAAATAAAAAAATGTCACAAAATACTACAAAATCTATATTAACATCTTTATTGGCATATTTTTCTGCGATTTTTTTAGATTGTATACTTTTATGTCAAGAGGGCATTCTGAATTGACAACATTTGTCAAAATCGGTCCAGTCATTCTTGAGATATAAGCATTCTAACTAACATCCCCTTCCTTTGTATATACACATGGTATATATTTCGCTATATATAACCGATATATTTACTATCGGTATCTACGTAATGGTCGGAATTGACCTGTTCGTCTATTTGTGATTTCTCCGGGATTAAAAATATTCGCCGTTTAATGGAAAATTTGACTTTTATTTAACACAAATGTTGTGGCCTATTTCACCCACTAAATATTACCCGATGACCATCAAAATTGACTGGCTTCTGCCCAGCCCTAATCTCTAGGGCTGCTTTGATTGGTCTATAATTGCGACTTGTAGAGCAATTGCAGAAGCGGGAATTTTTTCAGTTTTTGGTTAATTTCAACCCCTAAATATTATGCGATCATTTCCAAAAGAAATAGGGTTCTATTCTGACCCTAGCCCCACCTCCATTCTAATTTCGTGAAGATCGGACCATAATTGCGACCTGTAGAGTGATTACAAATCAACATGGACAGACGGACGGACATATATAGCTTGATCGACTCAGCTCGGCGAGATAGGAAGATCCATATATACTTTCCTATGTGGGAAACCAATATTTCGTGGTGTTACATAATTTTTGGCCCAATCAAACTTTTAATACCCCCATCACATAGTGTTGTAGGGTATAATTATAAAATTATTCATACGGACTAAGACAAAGCGGAATTTTTCGGAATGAGTACTTAAAAGACACGTAAAAGTCTAACTGTTGCAAAATGGCTCAAATATTTTATTGAGAGAAAAATTTTACTGATGCTCACGCTTTAAAGTAACTCACATTGTTATATATAAGAGCATAAGTGAGTTCAGAATTTCATATTTTCGGGTGTGAAATTGTTATACCCTCCACCATAGCATGGAGGGTATATTAACTTTGTCATTCCACTTGTAACACCTCGAAATATACATTTTAGACCCTCAAATTATATATATTCTTGATCTGCATAGAATTCTATGTCGATTTAGCGATATCTGTCCGTCTCTACGTCTGTCCGTCTGTGAAAGCTTGATAAAATTTTACTTAAATGTATATTATGTCAGCAGGACTTTTGGTTTTGAAAATGGGTCATATAGGTTCACGTCTTCGTATAGTCCTCATATAAGGGTATATCCCGATATTCGGTACTTTGATGATTTAAGCGATATTTTTCACCGGAATTGTTTCAAATTTGGAATTTGAAGTTCGTAATGGATACTACAGCCTTAGCCAGAAAATTGTCGGTGCTGGTCCACGTCTTCGTACAGCCCCCATATAACGGTAGCTCCCGATATTCAGAACTTTGATGTTTGTAGCGACATTGTTCACCATTTCCAATTTGGTATTTGAAGTTTGTAATAAATACTACAGTCTAAAACAAAAAATTGTCTGTGCAGGTCCACGTCTTCGTATAACTCCCACATAGATTGGTACCCCCTATATTCGGTATTTTGATGATTTTAGCTACATTATTCACCAATTTTTTACAAGTTTCGCATTTGTATATTGTAATGGCTTAGAACAAAAGTTGTCTATGCAGGTCCACGTCGGTAATGTTTACCTGGGGGTAGGCAGGGAATACATAGGTCTCGGAAAGAGCCACCAATCCTCCTCAGTTCCCTTGCTTTTTGTCTGGGATATTCTCCCCAGGAGTTATTTTAAAAATAACTCCTATGACAAAAAAACTATTTTTATGCAAATGACGAGATCGTAAGCTCACTAGAAGAGGCACCAAAGAATTACATAAAACTAAAATCTCCTAAATCTTACAACAGCACTTATAAAATTTTTCAACCTGTTCGCTGAAGCAATCGCAAATGTTTTACGGTTCTTACGCAGTGTGTCATAAGAATGTACAGGGTGAGATAAAAAAAAACTGCAACCAACTTCAGACGGTGTTAAAATTATTCCAGTGACAGCTCATTATATTGTTTACAAGCGTACAAAAGCATTTTGGTGAGAAGCGTGATAGAAAGTAAAGAAGCGATTTGATCGAAACCCGCGTGGACGCGTGGACGAAAAATGGCTCGTGAGCTAAACATATCGCAATATTCCATTCGACAAATATTGAAAAATGAGCTCGGGGTAAAGCCATTGAAATGAACTGTTGATTTTTTTCCGATGAGAAAACGTTTGTTGTGCAGCATTTTGTAAACAAATAAAATACTCGTGTTTACTTTCCAAAGAGGTCAGCTGAAAATGTGCACCTTCGGTTGGCCACCAGAACTCGAGCGCCGGTCATGGTGATAGTGTGAGCCGCCATAACAGCCGATGGTCGCTCTCCGCTCGTATTAATCGACCGTGGCATCAGAATAAATGCCGAATATTATCGCGAAAATATTTTGGAGGGTTTCGTGATTTTGAGTACGTGGATACCAGCCGCTTCGGCTTAACCCCACGGTGCTCTAATCACCGGGTGAATACAATACGTCTACCAACGCCCCCACATCGAAATGTGAGTACACGTACTTGGACGTGATCACATACTTGGTTAGGAGCGGAGCCTATCTAAACTCCTGCATTTCTATGGGTCAGGCACCCGGTTGAAAATGCAACTCCACATTCGAGTTAATACTCTACCCGCGATTTGGGTACAAACCACAGCCACCGCAAAGCTCCCACAAGGGGGCCAACACCAACTGTTAGGCTAGGTCCAAGGACCTAGGGGCGCCTAGCAACCGCGGTACCAGAATATAGCCTCCGGTCAGGCTTCGTAACCGAAGTTACTACCAGTTGGATTTCAAACCGTCCTAGACTAGTGACCAACGCCATCACAAACCAGCAATGCATAAACAAAGCATATCAACAGTGAACACACAGACAACGACTCAGCCTCCCTCACGGGTGACTTGCGACCAATACATGGTCATCACCTTCACAAGTAGAGACAAAAGACAGAACAATAAACAAGATCCTCTTCACAAAGAATCTCACGACATGACACAGTGGAAAAGACATATCTCAAAAATACACCAACCAACAACGAAGACACTAAAGGTCAAGTCACAAAAACAACAACCGCCAAGGAAGACCAGCAATTTAGAGCCGGAACAGGCGCAGCAATTATGAAACAAAACAGGGCACAATTACGAGGTGATTAGCTCTCGGCTACCAGAGCAGCAGTCCTTCTTCTATTGAAGACTTCTTTGGAGAACGAGTCTAAATCTTGGCCGCAGGCGTTGGACATTCCAACAGGACTCGGCACCATCTCACTCAGAATGGTTATAAAATGAGGTTCCTCGCTTTATTTCCAGCGCACAATGGCCACCAAAATCTCCGTATACCAATCCATTGGAGTATTGTTTCTGGAGTATTTTGGAAAGCAAGGTTGGCACTAAAGAAAACCAAAGTGTCGATTACCTCAAGCAAGCGCTTCGCCGGGAATGGACCAAAATACCGCAGAGCAACATTCGGGCGGTGTGTGACGGTTTCATTGGCCGTTTGAGGGCCATAATTTGATGATATTTCCCACATTTTTTGCTATCATTCAATAAAATTTAAAAAAAAATTTAAAAATTATGGCATTTTACTTTTATCTCACCCTGTAACTATAAATGTATCTTCTATCAAATGTTTATATTAAAATATATATTCATATTGGACCTTATTTTTTGGTTCACATATTCAAAGATATATCTCTAAAGTACGCATAACGACCAAATTTGTTAAATTGCACTTATCTGCCGACAAAAGATAAACAAATTGACAAGCAATAAAAGCTCATACCTTAATGGAGAATCCAAATTCACAGGAGATTGAAAATTCACAGCCATTTCACCACAGGAGTGACTTGATAATTTTCACAATTCATGAGTTGTTAGCGAATTACTTACACCAATTTACTGTGGTCAAGGCACATACTCGTAGTGACAACGATTGTGGTGGTACCAGCATATCGGTATCTACATCTGGATATCTGCAAAATAAAATGCCAAATCATTTGTCATGTCAAGTAATCTGATCTAGTAAATTATGAAGGAATAAAAATAAGTGAAATTTAACGTAAAAGGAAAAAAAGAAAGGCGCAAACCACATTTGTTGTATTGTGACTACAATTGGGCGCCAAAAGTGTGTAAGTATTCGTATGCCTAAAAGGTATTGACCATGATCCCAACTAAGCTCAAGGTGTGGTTAATGATGTTGAATACGGCGAATTTAGTTTCTTTCATTTTTTTTCGTACTGTTTGCCATGTGAAATTGATACAATTGTTGTGGCCATATATCGATGCCATATGCTGCTGACCGAATCACCCCGCCAAGTGCTTAAGAATCATTTGAAAACTATAAATATTTATCTATGGATTTTGATGTGGAATGCTTTTTCGAACCCGCACACGATGCTCTTGTGAAAGGAGAAATTTCTTCAATTTGTATGTTGTGTTTTCTTTTTATATGTTTGTTTGGTTTTTTTCTAAGGAGATTAGAAAAAGTCGATAACTAACGAAGAAGTATTTCAGTTGAGTATTTGCTTGATATTAGAGTAGGGGACAAGGGGCCTTACCTTACTCTTTATCACATTGCATTAGTAACTCTTTAGATGCATATTTGTATATCTTTGGGTTAATCAAAATGCATGTAATTTCTTTTTCCCATTTTTTTGTTCGGCAATGTTTTACGACACAATTAATTGAATGAGGCATTAATTTGATGTTATGTCGATAATTAAATTTAAACTACCTTTCTAATCAATTGCTCGTTAATTGATTGCAACTGATCGATGAGTTTTTGACGTTAATGCACTGTTTATTGCGTTGAGTTGAGTCGAATGTGAATAGAGTATTGAACAATTTTAACCAAAGGCACGGGTTGAAATAAGAAGTGTTATTGTTATGGCAATTGAAAGTTAATCAATTACTAGGATAGCTCTAGAGGTGATTATTAGCATATAAAATTTAGCAACATTTTAATTGCCTCAATAATAGCTTGGTAGTAAGAGGTACCTTAGTTTACATGTATTTATGGACTATTATTAGGAATTTGGTCATGTGCAGCTAGCATTATTCAATAGGATTTTCAGCAATAATTGTGATGAGTATATTGATAATTGGCTTTAAAGCGAATGTTAGTATTATATTGAAATGGTTATATCTATAAAAGAGGAAAATGTTTGTATGTTTGTTTGTTTGTAATTTATGGACTCGAAAACCGCTGAATAGATTTTCCTGAAAATTTCTATATATACTGCAACATCGCCTGAAAGTAACATAGGCTATATACATTTTTGAATTTCCACTTGGAACTGGAGATATAGCATCAGAATCGGAGGTACCTCCCAAAAAATTAGATTTTATATGCACATATCTATTGATTGGTTAAAGATACAGTCTCCAAATTTGGAATACGTAACGGAATTTGGAACAAAAATAAGTTTGCAAAATTATATTGTAATCGGTTCAGATTTGGATATAGCTCCCATATATATTTTCGACCGATTTCGTTCATTTGATGCCTCAAACACAATATGAATGTTCGATTTCAATGAAATTTGGAATGAGTAACGGGATTTGATCCGAAAATAAATTTGTCAAATTATATTGAAATCGGTTCAGATTTGGATATAGCTCCCATATATATTCTCGGCCGATTTCAAGCTGTTGATGCACCAAACACGCTATGTATCCCCAATTTGAAATGAAATTAAAACGTGTGATAGATTTTTTATAAAAAATTGATTTCCCAAATTATATTGAAATCGGTTCAGATTTGGATATAGCTCCCATATACATTTTCGACCGAATTCATGTATTTGATGCAACAAACACGGTATGTATCTCTAATTAAAATGAAATTTGGAATGTGTAGCGGAAATTAAAACAAATATACACTTGTCAAATTATATTAAAATCGGTTCAGATTTGGATATAGCTCTCATATATATTTTCGACCGATTTCATGTATTTTATGCACCATACACGATATGTATGTTCGATTCCAAAGAAATTTGGAATGTGTAACGGGATTTTGATTAGAAAATAAATTAGTTAAATTATATTAAAATCGGTTCAGATTTGGATATAGCTCCCATATATATTTTCCGCCGATTTCACATATTTGATGCACAAAACACGATACGTATTTCCGACTCCAATGAAATTCGGCCTGAGTGGCTAAATTTGGTACAAAAATAAATTTGACAAATTATATTCAAATACGCTCTGATTTGTTTATAGCTACCATATATATACTCAGCCGATTTCACATATTTGATGCACCCAAAGCGAGAGAGACAAAATCTGGCATCAGAAAAAAATGCCAAATTATATTGAAATCAGTTGAGGTTTGGGTATAGCTAACATATATATTTCGGCCGATTTCATACATGTTATGCACCAAACATGATACATATGACCGATACCAATGAAATTCAGAATGTGTGGCGGAATTTGGTTACAATAATAAATGTGACAAATTAATTGGAAATTAGTTAAGATTTGGATATAGCTCCCATATATATATTCTCGGCCGATTTCACATATTTGACGCACCAATTTCAATGAAATATGAAAGGTGTGGCGGAATTTGGTGTAAAAGTATTTTTTTTTTTTTAATTATATTTAAATCGGATCAGATTGGGATATGATTTTAATAAGAACCATTGACCCACAACGCCTTAGGCTAACACTAAAAAACAACACAAAAATTAATTTGAAATACGCTCATAACGGCGAAGTATGTTGCTATCTCGAATTCACTAATTGCAATAGAAATGTCACTCAACTTTAAAAGATTGCAGTTTACTGAAATAAATAAATCCGAAGGACAAACCCTTCGTGTATGTATGTCATGTTACTGCTTTTCTAATGGTTTTGGTTATTTACGCATTAAAGTAGTGCAACAATTTTTTTAATTTTTAAATTTGTTTTTTTTTTAACCAACATATATTCGTAAATAAAATTTTGAATGCATATAAAATCAAAAGGGGTAGCGAAGCGCACCGGGTTCAGCTAGTTATTTATATAATAAGAAAGTTTCTGACTTAATTTATGATTATTTAAAAATATTATTTTATATTCGGACAATTTAAGAGTATAAAGTTTGAAATAACGTTACGCCCTTCCTCAAACTTTGCATGACAATATCGGCTCATTCCTTCTGATATATATACCCACAAAAGGCAAATGTTTTAAGGAAGAATTCACTTACAAATAGAACGCAGACGTTTAAAATGATTAAAAGAAAAGAAGCGAATATTCGATGTAGTTCAGAAATTCGTGCATTATAATGTTTGCATAACGCTTGAAACAGGTGTGAGACTATGAGTCCATACTTCCTGTAACACACCTACGAGTTTTCACAACATAGCCCTGCTTATTTTATATCTAGTGTGTAGATGACTTGTATCGGCCCTCTCCGTCTGGTTCATTTCTCTCAAACAGTCAAAATTTTTAACCAGTAAGGAAAGCTTAAAGTCGGGCGGGGCCAACTATATGATACCCTACGCCACTATGCATATTTAGTAGAGCTTCCGTAACAAAATAATTTATTTCATGTAGATCATACTACCAAAATGTAAACGTACGTCCCGTAATTCACTGCATTATTTGCAGAATAAAGCTGACATCGGATAATGGATATATTTGGGATCTGCGGGTGAGATAAAAAAAACTGCTACAAAGTCAAACGATATAATGTTTACATTTTTTTTTAATTTTATTGAATAAAAGTAAAAATGTCGGAAATAGCATCAAATTTTAGAATAAGTTTACATTTGTTCAAATTGGTCACCTTTGACACGAATTATGGCCTTCAAACGGCCAATAAAACCGACACACGCTGCCCGAATCTTGCTCTGCGGTATTTTGTCCCATTCCCGGCGAAGCACTTGCTTGAGGTAATCGACGCTTTGGCATTTTTTAGTGCCCACTTTGCTTTCCAAAATACTCCAGGCACTATAGTCAAACAGATTGGCATGCGGAGTTTTTGGTGGCCATTGTGCGCTGGAAATAAAGCGAAGAACCTCATTTTGTAACCATTCTTGGGTGGCACGAATTGAGTGCGATGGTACTGAGTCCTGTTGTAATGTCCAAGTTCTGCGGCCAAAATGTTTGCGTACCCATGGATTTAATACACCCTTCAAAATATTTTAACGATAATATTCGGCATTTATTCTGATGCCACGGTCGATTAATACGAGTGGAGAGCGACCATCGGCTGTTATGGCAGCCCACACCATCACCATGGCCGGTGCTTGAGTTCTGGAACGAAAGGTTCACATTTGGCAAGTAAACACAAACATTTTGTTTGTTTACAAACTGCTGGACAACGAATGTTTTCTCATCGGAAAAAACCAAAGTCGGCAGTCACCACTTTCGGCCAAGCCAAGCAACTCTTTTGCTTTTTTGAGTCTATTTTCTTTCTGTTGCGGTGTAATTTCTTGAACTTTTCTGAAATTCAATGGCTTTACCCCGAGCTGATTTTTCAATATTTGCAGAATGGAGTATTGCGATATGTCCAGCTCACGAGCCATTTTTCGGCCACTGCGACGCGGGTTACGATCAAGTCGCTTCTTTACTTTTCGAACCATTTCTGCTGATGTTGTTATTTTCTTCCGTCCACTTCCTTGACTTCGGGCTATGCTATCAGTATCACGTTAACAAGCGATTGTACGAGACACAAAATATTTATTCACATTTAAATGCTGGAGTGGTCTAAAAATATCCACTTTGATTTTCCAGCCAAATATAAAGAAATCAGACTATCACTCTTGAATTCCATCAGGAATAACTTTTTTCTGGAAAATTATGACCAAAATGATTTGTAGCTGGTAAACGATATAATGAGCTGTCACTGGAGAAATTTTAACAGCTTAGAATATACAGAAGTCTGAAGTGGGTTGCAGTTTTTTTACATCTCAACCTGTATATATGCGATGATATAAATGGTAGCTATATCAATAGAGTTCGTCCATTGGCCAAACAAAGGATTTGCGCAGAATTTAAGAATTTCGTTTACAGAGGCATACAGGCATGCATAAATTGGCGAAGAATGTGGTTCTCTTAAAATCTTCAAACGGTAGACCTATAGTTTCTTTCTTTATCATGTTAAAAACAAATACACAAAGACGTAATTCCCTGAACGCCACACTCAGCGTAGTGTATAACAAATAAAAATTTATCTAAGTTCGGCCAGGCCGAACTTTTAATAAAAAATTTCCAAAATATTCGATTCAATAATTCCGCCTAAATTAATAGCGTTATATGGGGGCTATGCGGAGACGTGGTCCTGCGCATACAATTTTTTGTCGTAGGCTCCAGTAACCATTACGAACTAAAATACGATTTAAAAAAATCCTGTAAAATATGTCGCTTGTATGGGGGCTGTACGATATCGTGGACCAATACAGACAATTCTCTTCCAGAGGGTTAAATACTCAGAATGAATTCCATTGAAAGACAAGTAAGCAAAAGCTATAGTCGTGCGGATCCGACCATATGATACCCTACAACACTGTAATATGGTAGAAGTCCCCTTATGTCCTGACATTACCCTTACTTTTTTGATCCGGGGCATTTGCCCAAAATGTACGCCAAATGCTAAAATTCTTTCCTCTCCTTGAATATCAGACAACTCCATTGAAAACAAGTAAGCAAAGGCTACAGTCGAGCGGGGCCGACCGTTTAATACCCTACAACACTATAATAAATGATACATTTTATATAGGCGAGATACTCGAAAGAATTCCACAAGATAATGTGACAAATAATATAAGAAAAATATCAGGTTTCATTCTCTAATTTTCGAATTATAGCAACTTAAAATAATTTGCTCATTTCCAATTTTTTGGTAGATGTTGCACGTAAATGGTCTACCTAGATCTGGAACCAATATTTCCCAAAGACCTATAATCTCTCAGAAGTGGCAAAAGATTATCATTTATTATTGGTTTTTGACTGAAACGCATCTATATGAGATACAGACATTTGACTATATTCTTCAACGAAATCAGCGTTAACGAAATAGTCAGAAGTGCGTCTTTCCTGTATTTGTGAATTCTCCAAAAAGTCACTGGAATCGACATTTTCGTATTTCGTCTACAAAAGTTGGCAAACTATTTCACACATTGAATATTTTTGGATGGCCATCCAAAACTGCTTGGCTTTTGCAATGTCCGGTAACCCCCTTTCAAATGTGCCTGTTGATCGGGCGATAATTACGACCTGCTGACAATTTTGCAGTTTTTTGGTCCATTTCAACCCCTAAATATATGGCGATCATCTCCAAAAAGAGTAGGCTTCTATTCTGACCCTCATCTTATCCCCATGCAAAATTTCGTAAGGATCGGGCCATAAATGCGATCTGTATATGATATTCTGATGTCATAACTACTTAGTTTTGTTAGCTGTAGAAATATTACCAAATGTTTAATTCAAAATAAAAATATGCCAAAAATATGACAAAATTGAAAAAATATGAGAAAATTTTAGAAAATCAATATTTTCATCTTTAGAGAGATATTTTTATGCGATTTTTTTAGACGTGTTTTCTTTCCAGCCAAGAGGCCATTCTGAATTAATGAGAACTGTCGAAATAAGTTCAGCCGTTCTCGACATATGAGAGATTTTCCAAGCATATCTTCTTTGATAGACATATATATCGCACATATTTTGCTATATATCCGATTTGTTGGATGTTAACATCAATGTAAAGGTCAGAGGTAACCTTGTCATGGCTTTGGGATTTCGCCGGGATTTAAAATATTCGCGGTTTAATGAAAAATTTTGAATTTTTTCAACACAAAATATATGGTCTATTTTACCCGCTAAATATTATCCGATGACCACCCAAATTGGTAGGCTTCTTCCCCGTCCTAAACTCTAGCTACATGCGAAATTCCGCGTCGATTGGTCTATAATTGCGACCTGTATTGCTACTGCAAAATCCGACATTTTTTCAGTATTTGGTCCATTTCAACCCCTAAACATTTGGCGATCATCTCAAAAAGAAATAGGGTTCTATTCTGGCCCAACCCCGACCTCCATTCCAAATTTCGTGAAGATCGGGCTATAATTGCGACCTGTAGAGTGATTACAAATTAACATGGACAGACGGACAGACGGACAGACGGACGGACGGACATACATAGCTAGATCGACTCAGCTCGGCGAGCTAGGATGATCCATATATACTTTCCTATATGGGAAACCAATATTTCGTGGTGTTACATAATTTTTGGCCCAATCAAACTTATAATACCCCAACACATAGTGTTGTAGGGTATAAATATGGTAAACATCAAATCAAAATACCAAATATAGTAGATTCTCTTCCAGGGGTAAAACTACTCACAAAAATTCTTTTTGTGAGTAAAATGAGGGTAAAATCATCAAAATACCGAATATCGGGAGGTACCGTTGTATTTGAAATATACGATATCGTGGACCGATAGCCCATCTTCGAACTTGACCTGCCTGCAGACAAAAGAGGGATCGTGCCAAATTTTAGATTCCTATCTTAATTCGTTTTGACTCTAACGTGATTACAACAGACGAAATGGATCAAATACTGAAAAAATGTCGGATTTTGCAGTAGCTCTACAGGTCGCAATTATAGACCAATCGACGCGGAATTTCGCATGTAGCTAAAGTTTAGGGCGGGGAAGAAGCCTACCAATTTGGGTGGTCGTCGGATAATATTTAGCGGGTGAAATAGACCATATCTTTTGAGTTGAAAAAATTCAAAATTTTTCATTAAACCGTGAATATTTTAAATCCCGGCGAAATAACAAAGCCATCACAAGGTTACTTCTGACCTTTACATTGATGTTAACATCCAACAAATCAGATATATAGCAAAATATGTGCGATATATATGTCTATCAAAGAAGATATGCTTGAAAAATCTCTTATATGTCGAGAACGGCTGAACTGATTTCGACAGTTCTCATTAATTCAGAATGGCCTCTTGGCAGGAAAGAAACAACGTCTAAAAAATCGCATAAAAATATCTCTCTAAAGAAGAAAATATTGATTTTGTAAAATTTTCTCATATTTTTTCAATTTTGTCATATTTTTGGCATATTTTCATTTTGAATTAAACATTTGGTAATATTTATACAGCTAACAAAACTAAGTAGTTAAGATATCAGGATATCATATACAGATCGCATTTATGGCCTGATCCATAGGAAATTTTTCATGGGGATAAGATGAGCGTCAGAATAGAAGCCTACTCTTTTTGGAGATGATCGCTATATATTTAGGGGTTGACCAAAAAGTGCAAAATTTTCAGCAGGTCGTAATTATCGCCCGATCCTCACGCCCATTTGAATGGGGGCTACCGGACATTGCAAAAGCCAAGCAGTTTTGGATGGCCATCCAAAAATATTAAATGTGTGAAATAGTTTGCCAACTTTTGTAGACAAAGTATGAAAATGTCCATTCCAGTGACTTTTTTGGAAATCTCAACTACAGGAAAGACGCACTTCTGACTTTTCATTAACGCTGATTTCGTTGATGAATATAGTCAAATGTCGGTATCTCATATAGATGCGTATCAGTCAAAAACCAATAATAAATGTTAATCTTTTGTCACTTCTGAGAGATTATAGGTCTTTGGGAAATATTGGTTCCAGATCTAGGCAGACCATTTACATGCAACATCTACCAATAAATTGGAAATTAGCAAATTAGTTTAAGTTGCTATTATTCGAAAATTAGAAAACGAAACCTGATGTTTTTTTTTTATTATTTGACACAATATCTGGTGGAATTCTTCCGAGCATTTCGCCTATATAAACTGTATGGTTTATTATAGTGTTGTAGGGTATTCAACGGTCGGCCCCGCTCGACTGTAGCCTTTGCTTACTTGTTGTAAACAAAGTACAGTTCGCATTTATTGCCCTGTCCAGATCAAATTTTGCACAAATCATTTGTTTGGCTCGAGGACGAACCATATTGAAATTGGAGATAATCGGTCAAAATTGAGATATAGCTCCCATATATATCTTCGTCCGATTTGCCTTTGATTGTGCACCAAACGTGTAATATCAGTCCGAATAGTATGGAATTTTGCATGTACGATCAGATTGGACCTGAAAATAAGTATGCCAAATTTGATCGAAATCGGTTCAGATATAGCTATAGCTCCCATAAAAATTGTTCATCCGATTTTAAATTTTTGTCCTCCGCAGATTATCGAGATCGGTTGAGATTTGGATATAGCTACCATATATACCTTCGTCCGATTTATCTTTGATTGTGCACCAAACGTCTAATATTTGCCCAAATTGGATGAAATTTGGCACTTACGACCGAATTGAGTCTAGAAGGTAGTATATCAAATTTGGTGAAGATAGGTTCAGATATAGCTATAGCTCCCATATATATTGTTCATCCGATTTGTTGTATTTTCACCAACAGCCGTAATATGCACTCCATAACAACGATATTCAGGGAAATATATCAAATACAGCTCAGAAATATTTTTGCCAAATGTTATCTAGATCGGTTCCGATTTGGATATAGCTCCCATATATATTTTTATTCGATTTCAAATTACTTGCGCACCAAATGAGCAATACAAGTCCGAATTTAAAAGATACAAATGCTTCGGCCTTTGAACTTCAAATTATAACTATAATCATAGCGTGTATGATTGAATTCTCTCATAAAAACTTTTAATTGTTATGCGCAGCTCTACTAAATTACCAAAGTGGTGTAGGGTATCATAAAGTCGGCCGGGGCTTTCTTTACTGTTTTTTTTTTTTTTTTTTTTTTTTTTTTGGTTCTCATGGGCATATATACATATCATTGCATTGAAATCAATGATTAACACTTTGAAACTGTTTGCAAATTTAAAAGTAATTTTCATCTACGGTTACGCACAATTCCTTTAGCTTATAATTATGTTTGCATTCGATGGGAGTTTTACGGTTCGTTTTTGGCGTTTAAATGCAATTCACTTTAATAGGGGTGGGGCTGAACAATTCGTTCGCATAGTCGGCAATCAACGTTCAAACAATGCAAACCAAAAATCTAATTCTCACATGCCCACCGGTATTTGGGTCTACCATTTTTTTTTTGTTAAATGCATACGTGACTGTTGTATATTAATTTGAATATTTTTCCGCACTTTGTGTTTAAATCATACGCAAAAGAAATGAAAAACGCATTCAATTCCCGAAAACCTGGGGCTGAAAGCGAATTTCAGTGGAAAAAGAGAGCTATGCATTGAATTGTAGCAAAGCCAGTGATGAACAGGCAGGCAGGCGGCATAAGGCGGTGTTTGGCTGTTCACACCGCATTCGGGCAACCTGTTAACCTGGCAAAGAGGCAAACAGTTATTTATAACATTAACAAGGTGCAATAAGGTGTAAATCAAGATCAACTTATAAAGGCCTCCCCACCATTGACCCAAATCGCCTGGCTTCCATTATTTTATATATATAAAAAAAACGATGCAAACTAAAACAAAAAAACACTCTTCTCTCCTTCTCAGCTGTAAATGAAATCAAAAACATAGTTGTTCACCAACAGCAGCCTTCACAAGCAACATTGTGCAAAGTACAAATTTGGGTCATCAATAAATAAAATCCAAAGTGTAAAAAATTGAGAATTTCCACACCATGTCTGTCGGTCGGTTGGTCTGTCTGTCCGTCCGTCCACTCTGATGTTGGCTATTTAGTTTTCAGTTTTCAAGATTTTCAATAATAAATATAATTAAGTTGTTATTTCGTTTCGAATACATACTTTGTAGTTTTAATGCAGTATGGCCTGAGTATTTGAATGTTTAGTTGATTTCGTATTTAAGGTAAAATTACTCAATCTGTTAAGTGAAAATGATTTGGATGGGAAACACAATGCTATTGCGATGAATTTATTTGGTAATGACGAATTCTAAGTACACTTCCCAGAAGATGAGTGAATATTTATTTAAATACAGTTTTGAACTAAATCACAAATCTTTGCAAATGTAAAAAGTTCAGGAAGAAAACAGCTAATAAATTTTTGAACAATTTCTAATTTTTAACTCAAAGATTTATATAGATGGTCAATATAGATTCCCTGATGTGTATTGACTCCATGACCCTCAGCTCGCAGATATAGACTCTGTGACTTTCAGGGTGAGATAAAAAACTGCAACAAAGTCAAACGCCATAAATTTTACATTTTTTTAAATTTCATTAAATGAAAGCAAAAAATACCGGAAATAGCACCAAATTTTAGAATAAGTTCAGATTTGTTCGAATTGGCATTGCCTTTGGCACGAATTATGGCCCTCAAACGGCCAATGAAACCGTCACATGCTGCCCGAATGTTGTCTGCGGTATTTTGTCGAATAGTCCAAAAGTCCACAATAGTCCAAAGGATTGGAATCCGGAGACTTTGGTGGCCAATGTGCGTTGGAAATGAAGCGAGGAACCTCATTTTGTAACCATTCTTGGGTGGCGCGTGCTGAGTGCAATGGTGCTGAGTCCTGTTGGAATGCCCAAGGTCTATTGCCAAAATGTTTGCGTGCCCAAGGGTTTAATACACCCTCCAGAATATTTTCGAGATAATATTCGCCATTTATTCTGATGCCACGATCGATTAATACGAGTGGAGAGTGGCCACACTATCACCATGAACGGCGCTTGAGTTCTGGTGGCCAACCGAACGTTTTCTCATCGGAGAAAACCAAGTTCACCTCTTTCGGCCAAGCGAAGCAACTCTTTAGCTCTTTTGAGTCTATATTTCTGTTGCGGTACAAGTTCTTGCACTTTTTGGAATTTCAATGGCTTTACCCCGAGCTCATTTTTCAATATTTGCCGAATCGAATATTGCGATATGTTCAGCGCACGAGCCATTTTTCGGCCACTGCAACGCGGGTTTCGATCAAGTCGCTTCTTTACTTTTCGAATCATTTCTGCTGATACTGCTGTTTTCTTTCGTCCACTTCCGTGACGTCAGGCTACGCTACCAGTATCGCGGTAACGAGCGATGTACAGCTCGCCTACATAGACTCCCTAGTCATCAGCTCGCCTATATAGACCCCCTAGCCTTCAGCTTACCTATATAGTCTCTCTGGCCTTCAGCTCGCCTATATAAACTCCCTGGACTTCAGTTCGTCTATATAGACTCCCTGGCTTTTAGTTCGCCTATATAGACTCCCTGGCTTTCAGTTTGCCTATATAGACCTCCTGGCCTTCAGCTCGCCTATATAGACTCCTTGGCCTTCAGTTCCCCTATATATACTCCCTGGGCTTCAGCTCGCCTATATAGATTCCCTGGTCTTCAGCTCACCTATACAGACTTCCTGGCCTTCAGCTCGTCCATATAGACTCCTTGGCCTTCAGTTCCCCTATATATACTCCCTGGTCTTCAGCTCGCCTATATAGATTCCCTGGTCTTAAGCTCACCTATACAGACTTCCTGGCCTTCAGCTCGCCTGATCCGATTGTTACATTTACGTTAACGAACTGAAAAAGACTCCTCACCATTTTATTTACAAACCAAGCACAAGAGGTAAATGTTGCATTTTACAAATTATAGTTATTTAATTTTATGTTAAAGTAGCCGCAAATTACACCTTGTATTTTAATCCAAGGTCTCACAGAACTTTCACTGACACTGACACCGACAGTTTACAATTGGCTCAAAGAGACTTAGACAGGAAAATATTTAAATTACGACTTCAAGGTCTTTGGCTCATTCATTCTTGCATGCTCCGATGGCACTTGCCCTTTTGCCAAAAAATTCGTGTGTTCTGTTTTCCATGGGGAGCATTTTGTGCCAGGTTGGTTGCATGCCCTGACTCCAATGCAAGAAAACCGCAACAAATCATGATGGGAATTTTCATTAGGCCAAAACCATGTCAAATTTATAACACATTTCGATAACATTTTTGTTGTTGTCGTCATCATCGATCGATCGATCGATCGATGCCGACGACGATGTTGTTGTTGCACTCGATTTATTAATAATTTCATAAATTTAATAAAAATCATCACGGGACGAGAGATTTTGGGAAGCCACAAAAAAATGGAAAATGCGAAAAAGTATTCGAAATCAGCAACATTATGTGAAAATATTTATTTAGATTCGAGTCACGAATTTGACCAAGATCATCGTTAGATAGACAGACAGACAGACATACATACATACACATCTACGACACACAGTGAGTGCACCACCAACTAGGCACATACGGACGGTTTTATCGTCATCTAACTCATATCCGACAGATGGATAGGCCACATATATCGATGTATGAGGCTAACTAGTTGGTATCTAAGGAGAGATGAATGAATGTGACGGTGTATGTGTTTGTGAACTGCGTTTACCAGTTGATGTTTTTGTTTTATGTTTTCAAATCATATTATCATCTAGTAACCCATCTACTTGAAAGCATCATCAACATTACTACCGGCAGAAGCCACAACAGCCATGCCGGCCCGTCTCCCATAGCCTGGCTCATATCTATCAATCCATCTAATCCGTATAGACAAAAGGTATGTCTAGTTATAAGTAAGCCATGTCCACTTTTGACCACCACCACCACGAGTTTGTGTGTGTTCTCATGTTCATTGGTCCATCTATCTATCGGGTTTTTTGCTTCGTACGAAAGCTGTCTATAAAATATTCCATCATTGGCTGCTTGTTGTCCTTATAGATATTGTGTGATGATTTTGATTCATACTTGGCTACCAGAGCATCGTTATATCAATCATGAGTCTTCTTGTGAAAATACACACACATACACACGATTAGACATTGATTATCATTGATCGATTGTTAGATCGTATGCTACCTGGTTGTTCAATGAAAATGACATTCTTGTCTTTATTGGAATACGGTGTTGATTCATTTTGTTGTTGTTTTAATTTGGGAATACTGTTTCTAATACCCTATAGGCATGGGTAACTGTTTGTGGGACTCATATGCCTTTGTTTACATGTTGCTGACCTACTTTGAGGGAGTAGTTGTTGTTAAGCTATGTTACCAAGGGACATCCAAATAAGAGCCCTACTAACCTACTTAGAATCTTAAAACAATTGTTGTACTATTTTATTAAGCTCTATTTCAACTTGTATATAGCGTTGCAACTAAAGGGCGACGAGCTGACGCCATACTCAGATTTTTACTATGTCGGTATGGACTACCCGACCTTCAGAACGTTTGATGGACTCACCTGCCTTTGGATTTCAATTCACCTATATTGACCACCTGGCCTGCAACAGCACTATATACACTCTCTGCGTTTTACCTCATCTATAGAGACTCCATGGGATTTAAATCGCCTTAATCAACTTCGTCTATATAGTCTCTATGGGCTTCAGTTCGCCTTCATATTGATATTTCATTAAGATGATCTATCCTCGTTTATATGGAGACTCCATGCCAACACTTCAGCTCAGCTCTATTTCAGCTCATATATAGCTCTACCAATCGAGTCCAGCTCGTCGCCGCCAGATTCTCACCATGCCCGTATGGACTACTCGACCAACCCAGATCGTCTGATGAACTCACCTGCCTTCGGTTTGCAACTCACCTATATTGACCACCTGACCTGCAGCTTCCCTATATACACTCCCTGAGTTTTACTTCGTCTATAGAGACTCCATGGGATTCAGATCGCCTTCATCAACTTCGTATATAAAGACTCCATTGGCTTCAGTTCGCCTTCAGTCGGTCCCTGGCTTTCAGCTCGCCTATATAGACTCTATAGGTGTTAAGTCGTCTATATAGACTCCCTAGTCTTCAGCTTTCCACCAAAGACTCCCAGAGCTTTAAGCTCGCCTATTTATTCTCCCTGGACTATGGATCGACTTATTATTAGCTCGCCGATACAGAATGAGATAAAAAAACTGCAACCAACTTCGGAAGCATTTAAATGTAAATAAATCTTTTGTGTCTCGTACCATCGCTCGTTACCGTGAGAAAACAGCAGTTTGTAAACAAACAAAATGATCGTGTTTACTTGCCAAAGAGGTCAGCTAAAAATCTGGACCTTCGGTTGGCAACCAGAACTCAAGCGCCGGCTATGGTGACGATGTGGGCCGCCATAACAGCCGATGGTCGCTCCGTTCGTATTAATCGACCATGGCATCAGAATAAATGCCGAATATTATCGCGAAAATATTCTGGAGGGTGTATTAAAGCCTTGGGCACACAAACATTTTGGCCGCAGACCTTGGACATTCCAACAGGACTCAGTATCATTGAACTCAGCACGTTGCGCCCAAAAATGGTTACAAAATGAGGTTCCTCGCTTCATTCCCAGCGCACAATGGCCACCAAAATCTCCGGATACCAATCCGTTGTACTATTGTGTCTGGAGTATTCAGGAAAGCATGGTTGGCACTAAAAAATACCAAAGTGTCGATCACCTCATGCAAACCGGGAATAGGCCAAAATACCGCAGAGCATCATTCGGGCAGCGCGTAACGGTTTCATTGGCCGTCCGAAGGCCATACTTCGTGCCAAAGGTGACCAATTTGAACATATCTGAACTTATTCTAAAATTTGATGCGATTTCCAACATTTCTTTCAATAAAATTTAAAAAAAAAATTAAAAAATGGTGTTTGACTTTGTTGCAGTTTTTTATATCACCCTGTTAATCAACTTCGTCTATATAGACCCCATGGGTATCAGTTCGCCATCATAGGCTCCCTGGCTTTCAGCTTGCCTATATAGACTCCATGGACTTTAGGTCGTTTTTATAGACTATTTCGGCTTTAAGTCGTCTATATAGTCTCACTAGTCTTCAGCTCGCCAATAAAGACCCAGAGCTTTAGCCTTAAGCTCGCCTATATATTCTCCCTGAACTATAGACCGACTTTAAAGACTCTTGATCTTCGGCTCGTTTATGTAGACCCAACAGATTTTAACTCGCCTATATAGCCTCCCTGACCCTCAGCTTGTTTATATAGACTCCTTGGCTTTAACTCTTCTACGAAGACTCCCAAGTCATCTGTGGAGACTCCCTAGCCTTCAGCTCATCTACGGGTTTACCCCGCCTTTATAGGCTCCCTGGTTTTTACCCCGTCTATGTACACTCCCTGGTCTTTAGCTCGCCTATACATATATTCTCTCTGGGCTCCAGCCCGCCTTTATAGACTCCTGATCTTCAGCTCTGCGGGCATTATCTCGCCCATGTAGACTCCCTGATATTCAGCTTGTTTATATAGACTCCCTGACCTTCAGCGAGTATATATACCCTCGTTGGCCTTCAACTCTTCTCTGATCATCAGATCATCTGTGCATACTCCCTAGCCTTCAGCTCGTCTATGAAAAATTCCTTGCCTTAAGCTTCCCGGTCTTCAAGTGGTTTCAGGAGACTTCTTGGACTTAAATTTATTTAGGGAGGCTTCCTGCTTTCAAATCATTTATGGAAACTTCCTAGCCTTCGTCTATAGAGAATTCCTGTCCATCAGCTCATCTATTGAGATTGCTGGCTATTTGCTCATTTTTGAAGACTTTTTGGTCTTGAGCAGATCTATGGGATTTTCCTAGCTTTAAGTTCTTGGATGGGGACTCCCTGGACTACATCTGGTCTCCCTGGACTACATCTCAGACCTTTAGCTCATCTCGATTTATAACAACTCTATTTTCATTAGAATTTCATTCTCTCAATACGTGTGTCGTTGTTGTACAAGCGCTAATATACGGAATGTCGTCTTTATTTGTTCACACACTAAATTTCGTTTTGATTTATTTGTTGCGAACAACAATTCCAACAGCAACAAGTGCAACAAACAACGTTCAACATGTACAAGTAATTCATCATATTAGTTTGGTTGTGATTCATTGTTTTTCTGTTGTTGGTCTGCTGAGACTCGATCTTTGGTAACATCTTTGTTGGATAAAGTGAATGTGACATGTTTACGATGTCATGGACATATTTGTATGCCCCCCTCCCCCCTCTCCAACCGTTCCATGTTCCATCAGCTACGCGAACTTCTTATTTATGACTGACTTTCAGATATGTTGTATGCAACAAAAAGAACAACACCGTTTGTGGCACAGAATGGCATATGAATTTTTGAATGTCATAAACAATATTCGTTCATTCGATGAATGAAAGCCAACGAGGAAACCGTCAGCAGCAAATGAAATGAGAATTTGACATTAATGTGTCATTGAACAGGTTGTAAAATAAAATTTAAATTGCATATGAACGTGAAAAATGGAGAATGTTTTGCTTTTTGTCGTTTTATACCCTCCTGCTGCCATATATATATATAAATGTAGATGGCTGCTAAGCGGAAATGAAAGTACATCGTATGAAAGTACTAGATATTTCCATAATTTGTTTTTGTTTTGCTAGAAGTAAAGAACAGTTTCTAAATTTTTGTTTTCTTTTTTTGAAAAGTCGTTGAATGAAAAGTTCCTAAAAGAGAGTTATAAATTGAAAAGGACTGTGAAATTGTTGAGAAAGGTTGCCTAGTTATGCTAGGTGAAAATTTCACGTTCATAAGGTGAACAGTTGAAGAAGAAGAACTTTGACTACAATTGCATAGAAAATATTTTGAAACAAAGAAAAATTAATAATTAATAGGTTATTATCAAGGAAAAACTTTAAAGAAGCTAATTAAATTAATATTTTCCGCTTGCTGAAATAAAATAAAAGAAAAAGTTGACTTGTGAATTCATAAGGAAGAAAGACAAGGAATCGGATAGGAATTTGATTTTTAAGACGAAATATCTCTTGTACCTGTATGCATATAGTTTTAAACTATGGAATAATATTTTGAAATTTCTATTACCAAATCTTCCACTTGACATCTATAGTCCCATAGTAAAAACTTTGATTTTTATAAGTAATTATAAATGCCAAAAATTGATTGATACAACCCAAATCTTGGTAATTAACAATTTTTCTGGTCCCTACTTAAAAGTGGCCCAATCTTGGACCAAATAAGGAAAATTTAAAACTTAAAATGGTTTCATGAAGAAAAACTAGGTTATCAAAAATCCCGCACAATTTGAAAATATCCTCCATATAAAGGTATTATATATTAAAAAATTCTAACCGTCCCTTTTCAAGTCGATTACCTGAAATTAGGCATTGTTATAAATATACTTGTAAGACTTTAGCCGAATTTTGTTTATAATTATACCCTACAACACTATGTGTTGGGGGTATTATAAGTTTGATTGGGCCAAAAATTATGTAACACCTCGAAATATTGGTTTCCCATATAGGAAAGTATATATGGATCTTCCTAGCTCGCCGAGCTGAGTCGATCTAGCTATGTATGTCCGTCCGTCTGTCTGTCCGTCTGTCCATGTTAATTTGTAATCACTCTACAGGTCGTAATTATGGCCCGATCTTTAGAATGTAGGTGGGGCTTGGACCAGAATAGAACCCTATTTCTTTTGGAGATGATCGCCAAATGTTTAGGGGTTGAAATAGACCAAATACTGGAAAAATTTCGGATTTTGCAGTAGCTATACAGGTCGCAATTATAGACCAATCGACACGAAATTTCGCGTGTAGATAGAGTTTAGGGCGGGGAAGAAGCCTACTAATTTGGGTGGTTAGCGGGTAAAATAGACCATATATTTTGTGTTGAAAAAAATCAAAATTTTTCATTAAACCGTGAATATTTTAAATCCCGTCGAAATCACAAAGCCATGACAAGGTTACTTCTGACCTTTACATTGATGTTATTATCCAACAAATCGGATATATAGCAAAATATGTGCGATATACATGTCTATCAAAGAAGATATGCTTGAAAGATCTCTTATATGTGGAGAACGGCTGAACTGATTTCGACAGTTCTCTTTAATTCAGAATAACCTCTTGGCAGGAAAGAAAAAACGTCTAAAAAAATCGCATAAAAATATCTCTCAAAAGATGAAAATATTGATTTTGTAAAATTTTCTCATATTTTTTCAATTTTGTCATATTTTTGGCATATTTTCATTTTGAATTAAACATTTGGTAATACTTCTACAGCTAACAAAACCAAGTAGTTAGGATATGAGGATATCATATACAGATCTCATTTATGGCCCGATTCTTACGAAATTTTGCATGGGGATAAGATGAGGGTCAGAATAGAAGCCTACTCTTTTTGGAGATGATCGCCATATATTTAGGGGTTGAAATGGACCAAAAAAACTGCAAAATTGTCGCCCGATCCTCACGCACATTTAAATGAGGGTTACCGCACATTACAAAAGCCAAGCAGTTTCGGATGGCCATCCAAAAATATTCAATGTGTGAAGGAGTTTGCCAACTTTTATAGACAAAATACGAAAATGTCCATTCCACTGACTTTTTGAAGAATTCACAAATACATGAAAGACACACTTCCGACTATTTCGTTAACGCTGATTTCGTGCAAGAATATAGATCTCATATAGATGCGTTTCAGTCAAAAACCAATAATAAATGTTAATCTTTAGCAACTTCTGAGAGGTTATAGGTCTTTGGGAAATATTGGTTCCAGATCTAGGAAGACCATTTACGTGCAACATCTACCAATAAATTGGAAATGAGCAAATTAGTTTAAGTTGCTATTATTCGAAAATTAGAGAACGAAACTTGATGGTTTTCTTTTATTATTTGTCACAATATCTTGTGGAATTCATTCGAGTATCTCGCCTATATAAACTGTATCACTTATTATAGTGTTTTAGGGTATTCAACGGTCGGCCCGCTCGACTGTAGCCTTTGCTTACTTGTTTTATTTTAATTTGCACTTGGCTGCATGGACTTCAGATCGCTATAATCGACTTCGTCTATATAGACTACCTTCAAGTCGCCTAAATGGGCTCCCTGGTCACCTGTAAAGACCCCAAGTCGCCTTTATAAACTCCCTGGGCTTCAAGATGCCTTTATAGACTTCCTGGGTTCTACTTCGCCCATGTAAACTCCCAGAGCTTTAAGTAGACTGCATGGTCTTCAACTCACCTATGTACACTACCTCGTCTTCAAGCCACCTTTATATTATCCCTCTTCTTCAGCTCGCCTCTAAAGACTACCAGAGCTTTAAGTCTAGCATATATCGACTCTCTGGGCTTACCTCACCTTAATAGGTTCTCTGTATAAAGACTCCCAGAGTTTAAAGTCGCCTTTATAGGATCCTCAGGCCTGAGTCGCTTATATAGAGGGTGAGATAAAAAAACTGCAACCAACTTCACACTGCTATCATTTCTAAGCCCCTCGTCCGGCAGTTGATAACATTATTCCAGTGACAGTTCATTATATTTTTTATAAGCGTACAAAAGCATTTTGGTGAGAATTTTCCAGAAAAAAAGCCTTCCGTGATGGAATTCAAGCGCGATAGTGTGATTTCTTTTTATTTGGATGGAAAACCACAAGTGGCTATCTTTAGAGCACTCCAGCATTTAAATGTGAATATATCTTTTGTGTCTCGTACCATCGCTCCTTATCGTGATACTGGTCGAGCAATATCAGCAGAAATGGTTCGAAAAGTAAAAAAGCGACTTGATCGAAACCCGCGTCACAGTGGCCGAAAAATGGCTCGTGAGCTGAACATATCGCAATATTCCATTCGGCAAATATTAAAAACTGAGGTCGGGTAACTTACACCGCAACAGAAAGAAAATTGACTGTGGTGAACTGTCGAATTTGGTTTTCTCCGATGAGAAAACATTCGTTATCCAGCAGTTTGTAAACAAACAAAATGCCCGTGTTTACTTGCCAAGAGGTCAGCTGAAAATGTGCACCTTCGGTTGGCCACTCACTCAAGCGCCGGCCATGGTGAGGGTGTGGGCCGCCATAACAGCCGATGGACTCAGCGCTATCGCACTTAGCACGCGCTATCCAAGTGTGGTTAGAAAATGAGGTTCCTCACTTCATTTCCAGCGCACACTGGCCACAAAAATCTCCAGATATCAATCCACTATTGTGTCTGGAGTATTTTGGAAAGCAAGGTTGGCACTAAATAATACCAAAGTGTCGATCAACTCAAGCAATGAGGTTCACTGATGTACAAAATTTTGACCCTTTATAGGTGAGGTACCTGACGGAGGGACCGATATATACCATCTTTACAGCACATCTTGCGTTAGTAGAAATAATAGGATGAGTGAAATATAAAGAGAAACGAATGCTTTTTACGGATTTTATAATCGTTTTGGTTGACCCTTTGTGGGGGACGTACCAGAAGTAGTGGGCCGATATATTCCATCTTCACACCAGACCTTGGATCAATCAAAATCAAAATATTGTGATGTGTGAAATTTCGTACACTTATGTCACATTTTATAAGAGCTATAATTATTCAATATTTTGACCCTTTGTGGTGAAGGTACTTGATGGAGTGGGCCGATATTATCCATTTTCACACTTGTCCTAGCAGTGATGCAAATATTAGGATTTAAAAAATTTGACAAAATCGGATTATCCTTTCTCTCTCTGTGCAATAAATATTATATATATTACCCATCTCAGAACTCGATCTAAGTTTAATAATAATTTTAAGATGCACCAAGTTTGAACCAAAATTGTAGTTACAGATCGTTCTGGTCGATTTTGAAAGTTATGAAGATATTGGACACGTTTTTTATTTCATTTTATTGCGAATTTTTAAGACCCCGTCTCACATCGAAGTTCAGATATTTAGGTCTATGTTACTTTTCTTAGTGGGGCTTGTACTATTTTTAAGTGGTTCATCGATATCACATTCTTCCTTGTTCGGTATTCACAATCCAAATGTAATACTTATTTTATTAAAAATATTAACTAAGTCATTTTCACAATTCTGTAGTCATGCCATTGTTTCTTAATCCCGGTCATTTAAAAATTTATTATCAAATTGCACCCAATTGCCTCTATCATTATTGGCTAATAAATGAAGTTTTGCAACTGGCTGATTTCCAATGGACTAATATTTAATTCTCTCATGTCATGATCTGCTTGACACATTTTCACCCACACAACATATGATACTGCCAAATGGCCATGCTCCCAACTTACTAACGAAATTGTAACAAATTATGGAAAATTGCATGTTTTTGTACCGTTCATCAAAAGCTGGTTTTTATTAACACCCCGAAAATGTACGCCCCCAAAAGCGTAGCTAATTTAAGAATGCCAAATCCCAGAATATTCATTTATTATATTGATTGGAACCTCGGCAAACAGACGAGGTTGAAGTATCCAAAAGCAATTTGGAGAGGAATTTTCATTATTTTCAAAAGCTACCTAAAAAATTGATTTATATTGGCCCTGATATGCCAGCATAGTAAACAAAAACAGAAAAACGAAACGAAAAACAAACGTGCATCATTAGCAAGATGACTCCTACTATTGGTGGTTGCGGTTTCAAAAAGATGTTGCCATTGCATGCATTCTTTTTCCCTCGCTTGTCGGCTTAAGGACCAACGTCAAACACATTCACATGTTTACTGATTGACAATCACTCATTAATTCAACAGAAAATCGGTTATGCTTGCAAAAATATTCGTGATATTTTAGTTAGTGTTGCTGTTGCCACCTTTGTTGGCAGTCTGATACGGCTGCTTTGTTCTGTTCTCTTTTGTTGCAGTTAGTTGACTCTAATGGCGGTGGGTAGTTGTGGCACATATAGTACACATGTTGTCAGAAGGCTAAAACAAATCATTAGCTTGCAGCGACAAGTTCATTGGCCATGAGTTAGTTAACAACAACAACAACAGCAGCAGCAGAAATAACAAAGATATTTATTAGCAAAACTTCTTCTAGGCAGCACATCCATCCATCCGTCCATCCAACAAGCATAATGGCAACGACTCCCAACCAAGACCCACAGCAAACACCTATTGGCTGATTGTTCCGTACAGATTTGTTGTTGCCGTTTGCTACTAATTTGCATTTATCCGTGGTGTTAAGGCCACTGCAGTTATTATCCAGTCAGCGGTAAAATAAATTGAAAGACGTAGGTAAGGCTAGATACATGTGTACACATTGTCATTGACAGCGCCAGTCAGTCAGACAGTTAGTTAGTCCATGAGGAAGGTGGAGGAGAATTAACCATAAAGCTAGCTATCTGGCTACCCTGTTGAACATTGAAATGTTGGAGGCAATATTCTCATCTGTAGAAGACATCATTATTAGAATCATCATATTTCTTATTCAAGTTATGATGGCTGTTTTTTGGTGTCACCAATTTTCTGGGAATACACTGAAAAAAACTCGTCGGTTATGACTCAATTTAAAACGTGAACAAAATCTGCAGAAAAGCTCCATAAAATTATCTAATAATAACAGAAGTGAAAAACGCAGTCAATCTAAAAAAAATAAAATAAATAAATAAAAAAATTAATAAATAAATAAAAAAATTAATAAATAAATAAAATAAATGAAGATCGCATCGTAATTATGGCCCGATCCTCACGAAATTGACGTGGGGATAGGTTCAGAATAGAAGCCTATTATTTTTGGAGATGATCGCAAAATATTTAAGGGTTGAAATGAACCAAAAACAGAACAAATTCTAATTTTGCGTTAGCTCTACAGGCCACAATTATGAACAATTGCATGAAGTTGAAGTTTAGGGTATCAATTTGAACGGTCTTCGGACAATATTTAACGGTTAAAAATAACCCATATCTTTATGTTATTTACACTAATCCGCGAATATTTTTAGCCCCGGTTAAAAAACAAATACACTAAAGGTCACTTCTGACTACTACCGTGATGGTGATAGCCAAGATATCGGATATAGCAAAATTGGTACGACGTATATTTAAAAGATATATGTGTTAGTTATTCTGCTTATAAGTCAAAAACCGGTGGAACCCCAAAAACCCCCTGCGAGAAAGAGGGTTGGATAGAGAGAAAGAGGGGAGAGAGAGAGGGAGTGATAGAAAGAAGTGGAGAGAGAGGAAGAGAGAGGAAGAGAGAGGAAGAGGGAGAGAGAGGAAGAGAGGGAGAGAGGCAGAGAGAGAGGAAGAGGAAGAGAGGGAGGGAGAGAGAGAGGAAGAGGAGAGAGGCCATTGACCCCATGCCAAGAGGTCATTGACTTCATGTCAAAAGGACAACGATCATGTCGAGAGGCCATCGCCCCCACGTCAATGGGACATTGACACCATATCCCATGATCCCATGTCAAAAGGTTATTGACCCTATGTCAAAAGGTCATTCCATATCAAAAGGTCATTGAACCCATGTGAAGAGGTCATTGACATCATTGAACCCCAAAAACCCCCTGCGAGAAAGAGGGTTGGATAGAGAGAAAGAGTGGAGAGAGAGTGAGTGCTAGAAAGAGGCGGAAACAGAGGAAGAGGGAGAGAGAGAGAGAGAGGTCATTGACCCCATGCCAAGAGGTCATTGACTCCATGTCAAAAGGACAATCATCATGTCAGGAGGGTCATTGACGTCAAAGGGTCATTGACACCATGTCTAAAGGCCATTGATTCTATGTCAAAAGGTCATTGATCCCATGTCAAAAGGTTATTGACCCCATGTCAAAAGGTCATTCCATATCAAAAGGTCATTTACCCCATGCGAAGAGGTCATTGACACCATGTGAAAAGATCATTGACCCCATGTCAATCGGTCATTGACCCCATGCCAATGAGTCATGGGGTCATTGACCCAATGTCAAGAGATCATGAATCCCATGTCAAGAGGTTTTTGACCTTATGTCAAGAAGTCATTGACTTAATGTCAAGAGGTCATTGACCTCATGTCAAAAGATCATTGACCCCAAAGCCAAAATTCGGTAGATTATTATTATACATGTGTTGTATCCGATTTAATATTAAAGTTCTACACATCGTTAATATCCACTCTAAACACTAAATAAGCTGATATTGAAGGCAAAAATTTTGTCATGAATTTAAGAAGCCAAGAAATTTTTAAGGCTGGGTAAAAGTGGATTTTTCAGAACAACTTTTTTAAAAAACTGCGGACTACATTTTGGTGATTTTTAAAGAGAACGTTTTCATGAATTTTTTGGAGAAGAATATCAAGGGCTGCGGAGTTAAGGTGTATTATTTTTAATCAAAAATTTTTAATGTTTTTTAAGAAAACATTTTTTAAGAAATCTATTGTTTTAAGGTCATTCGGACTAATATCTTTGATATTTATGAATAGTGTTCCATTTGAACTTTTTACATTTTTATACCTCCATAACACGATGTGTTGAAATTACCACGAAATTAATTTAGAGCTTATAAACAACATATATTTTCGAACTGCATGAACTATTTAACAATGTCTTTCCCTGTGTATTTGCCATATTTTTCCATTTTAAACTTTAAAAGTTATTATTAGCATTAAAAATGTTTGATATTGGGTCCAACTTCAATATAGCGTTAAAGTAACGGTATTAGTTTGCCTAGGCCGAACCAACGAAATTCTGTTTCCTATAGTCTTCTAGGATAGTATCGGAAATATCTATATCTTCAAGCATGTCTAGGGCTTACCTTTAGCAAAATTGCGAAAGGCCTCTGAAATATTTTTTCTCTCAGTGTAATAAACAACCACTTAAAAAGATGTAGAAAATTTTGAATTTTGAATATATTTACAGAATTCCCCAAAAAGAAGTACAAAAAATAACACATTCCTTGAAGTGCTGATGCTGAAAGTGCCAAAAACAACACCACAGAAACCTGACGACGAAGAACAACAGGAAGGTATGTGAGATATCATGTTGGACAAACAAGCTGTTCTGGTAAACTACCAACTGCCAAATTTCGCCTTTTCTAACACAAGACGGTGTCATGACTGAGGTGAGGTGACTGATTATTATTTGTTGTCTATAGAGTAATCTGTGAGCCAACGTTGTTACTTTGTTCTAATCCTCAACGAAGGTAACTTTTAACACCTGAATAAACTGTATGAAATACGTTCATTTCATGTAGTTTTTCAACTGAGGCTTCAGGTGATTCTTTCTTCTGCATGCTGTAATAGTATCTTCTTGGTGTAAGTGTTAAAGAACTTTTTACGTTGAAAAGAGAATGTCGGGAGATTATGACTTATGACCGGCATTATATCAAGAGCTCATTAGGGGCCAAATAATATTTTGCCTCCATCCCACTCTAATCGAAGAAATGAAAAATCACGAAAATTACATAATTTTATGCACACCACTAACTAGGGGCGAAATGTTTGCAAAATTTATTTTTCATTAGTTAATGTGCCGGATGAAAATTACAAATCAACATCTCACTGTGGGCACAACAGGTATGTACATCTGTATGCAAATATGTAGGAGGCATGTTTGCCTTTATATGGTAGACGTATATAGACTATTAAGTTGAGTGTATAAATAGGAAACTAGTAAATATTTAGTAAATTTTAAATTGTTTACAATGTTAGTTCTTTTAGTATAGAAAGTACCTTGATTCTTTTATAGAACTAGTAATTGCTTTAACATTTTAGATTCGTTCCAACAATTCGTGTTAGGCCTTTTTTGTACTCAAAATGCACAATTTGTTCAGTTTGACAATATCTTTTAACCCAAACGTAAATCTTCAGACTTTAAAATAGAGAATAATAGGAAAATGTTTCGGAAAAAATAATAGGAAAATCTTTGATTTTGAAGTTTTCGGAGGAGGACAGTAGTAAAACCATTGCAAAATTGACCCACATCAATTTTTTCTATTCACAACGACTTCAACGACATATCTAACACCTAGCAATCAGCAATGGATTCCAGCACTGTTCCTTCCTCCAATACCAACATTTCGTTCCCTTCGAGAGTTAATGAACGTATTTTCAAAACAATCTCCATATTTCAACTTCAGATATCATCAGTGACCTTAATATCAAATTTTAGATTTAGTACAATTATAGTGCGCATATCCAATACCACCTCCTTCTCTTAACAACAGACACCACCAGTGACATCCATAACAAATTTCAGCATCCCAGATCTTTCTCTTCACCCAATAAAAAATTTAGTTTTCGTATAATTATAGTACACAGTTCCACAACCACCTTCATATCTCAACCACAGATACCAATAGAGAACTCAATATTAAATTTACCAAATTTAGTATCTTTCTTAAAATAAATAGCACGCATTTCCAAAACCACTTCCATATCATAATTCCAGAAACCTACGGACACCTCAACATTAAAATTGAGGATTTCCCTACCCAATACCAAATTTAGTTCAAAACTTAGTACTTAATACCTACTTTCACAACCACCACCACATCTCAAACACAGATACCATAAGTAATCTAAATATCAAACTTCAGAATTGTATCTCTTTTCCTTCACCCAATGCCAAATAAAGTACTATTAAGTACTTTTCGTACAATCATACACATTTTCGTAACCACCTCCACATGTCCAGGCTACACATGAACAGCGTCCCTAATACCAAATTTCAGATATCAAGCACTATTCATATCTCCAAAACTACCTCTATATCACAAACCTATCACGAACAGAGACCCCAATTAAAGCATTCAAAATTTCAGCTAAATCCGTTCACCCTACACAAAATTGGTTCAAATTTAGTATTATTAAGTACAGTTCGAACACTAGCACACAAAAGCAAGATGCCCCTCTGTATCTCCAAATTTAGACTCATCGATATGATTTGCTTGTCTACGATATTTGGCTACATTCGTCAGCGAAATCAGCATAAAAACCGAAGTACGCCTTTTGTGTATTTTGGATGTTGCCTGTAAGTTATTTTCAGCCTTCCTGTAGAATGGAAATGTTGGTATTTTTTCATACAAAAGTAATGGTCCATTCTACCCGCTGTCCTAAACTCTAACTTCATGCGAGATTTCGTGTCCTTTGGGTTTCTCTTTGTGACCTATATAACGGCTGCAAAATTAGAAATTTTTTTAGTTTTAGGTCCATTTCAACCCTCATTATATTGCGGACATCTTTAAAAGCAATGGGCCTAGCCATTCTGAGCCTAACTCTACCCTTATGAAAATTTCGTGACGACGATAATTGAAATCTGTATATAATAACCCCAACTCGTGTCGTAAGGTGCAAAAATATTACAAAATATACATTTCAATGTTATAAGTCAAATTGAAAAAAACGCATGCGATAAAAATATAAAAGAAAATTACAAACAAGTAAGCAAAGGCTATAGTCTACCACACTACAATATGTTCGAAGTTTCCTTATATCCAAATCCATTTTTGAAGGTTTCGTTTTGAAATAATGTCAAGGAGCTCTGCCCAGACCCGGAGAATTTGGCCAATATTCACGTACTCCGTCGTGTTGTATTCAAAACAATTTCACACGAAATGGTCATCCAAAATGCTAGACCTCTTCCCTGTCTTTAACTCTCTTCTGATGCGAAATTCCGTGTCGATTAGTTTTCAATTTTTAGCGACTGCAAATTAGAAAAATTTAATTTTTTTAGTCCATTTGAAACTCTATAGAAGAACAATAGGAAACACTAGGCTTTAATTCTGACCCTAACGCTTCCCCCAAATGCCAAATTTCGTGAGAATCGGACGATAATTGCAATATACATATAATACCCTCAAAGCGTAGTGTTGAGTAGTGTAAAAATTCAGAAAAATTTAAATTCGAATTGTAAGTCAAATTGAAAAAATCGCATGCGATAAAAAATATGACATAAATTGAAAAAAATGGAACAAAAGATATTCACTCATTTACTGGTATGTTTTTCCGCGATTTTCTTAGATTTTATCCTTTTCTGGCCAGAGACCATTCAGAATTGAGGGGAATTGTGAAAATCAACCCAGCGGTTCTTGACTTATGAGCAGAATAAATAAGATCTCTTTCTTTTACATATATATTGTTCCTATTTTGTTATATATCCGATTTCTTGGCTAAAAGCATCGCTTTAATGGCATCCTTTTAATGTAGTTGTGATTTGGCTGGGGTTAAAAATATTCGCGGTTTAATCGAAATTTCCTATTTACTTACATAAAAGTTAGGGTCTATTTTACCCGCTAAATATTGTCCGATGGCCTCCTAAATTGGTAGGCTTCTGCCCAGGTCTAACCTCTAAAACTAAAAACGTTTGGTTCATAATTGTGGTCTATGGAGCTACTGCAAAATCAGAAAATTTTTAATTTTTGGTCCATTTTAACCCCTACATATCATGGGATCATCTCGAAAAGCAATAGGCTTCTATTCTGACCATAACCCCAACTACATTTTAAATTTCATGAGGATCAGCCTATGATTGCGACCTGTAGCTTGATTACAAATTAACATGGACAGACGGACATACATAGCTAGATCGACTCGGCTCGGCGAGATAGGAAGATCCACATATACCTTCCTATGTGGGAGACCAATATTTCGAGGTGTTACATAATTTTTGGCCCAATCAAACTTATAATATCCCCAACACATAGTGTTATAGGGCATAACAATTTTGAACCCAAAACTAAAAATAAACGATTTCCCGTACCATCAAGCCAAAAATAAAAATGCCTTAAAATAAATGTTCTAAAATAAAAAATCAAGTTCGGCCAGGCAATACACACCATGCACCACTAAGCTTCTATTTGCCAGCCATTAAGTACCTTGGATATTAACGTTGTTAAAAATAGAGTTTCATATGAGAAATTTCCAACTTACCAATTTTTATAAATTAGCGAAGATGCTCTGAAATACCGTAGACATAGAAAAAAACGGAATATTTGCTTAGAAATGCGGTTAACTTTAATGAACTTGTAAATGCTACCATGGTTCTAACGTTGTACATTGCCATTGGCTAAAACAAATATCAGTTAAAACTAAACCAAGTTTAAATGTTGAAACTGTTATTTCCACCAGACGAACATTTTTCATTGTCATCCGATCGGTGATGTGGGTTAGGTTATTTACATAAAATAGCAACATGTTAATGTGTGTCTTTGGGTCAATAGAAAAATCGAAAACGGCTATTTAATTAATGATCCATGTTTTATTTTAGGAAAATATTCTTGTAAAATGTTACCAAGTGAAGTGTAATTATATATGTGTAACGTAAATGAAAGTGTGAGTCATTAATTAACTATTAATCATGAATGTAATGGGAAGCAGACTCGTTTCGAGTTTACGTTTACAATGAGTCTCTTTAAATAAAATTTTTATATTTTTTTTGAACAGGTTACAGGTTTAAAAAAAGAAGTAGATATTTTCAATGATTTTTTCCAAATTATATGGCTATACTCAAATTTGCACTAATTAATTGCAATACACTTTTTCCTTAGACAAAAAAAGGAAGTGGATAAACAACAAAAACAAGTAAGCAATGGCTATAGTTGTGCGGGGCCGACCATGTGTTACCCTACAACACTGCAATATGTTAGAAACCCCCTCATGTCCAAATCCATTTTGGAAGATTTCGCTTTTGAAATTATGTCACGGAGCACTACCCAGATATTACCTTTAGTATTTTGACCAGGGATATTTTCCCAATATTTATGCACTCCGTCGTGCTGTTAGTTTTTGTGGTCCATTTTACGGCTAATGGAACTATGAAATATATTCCAATGGTCATCCAAAATACCAGAATTCTTCCCTGTGTTTAACTCAGGCGTATCGATTGGCTTCAATTGTGTGATCAGGAAATATTTTCTAAATATTTTACGATCGTCTCCAAAAGCAAGAGACTCATCTATATGATAAGCTTGCCTACGGCTATATTCGTCTACGAAATCAGCATAAAAAAGCCAGAAGTTCGCCTATTGTGTATTTCGGATATCGCCTGTAAATAATGTTGGCATTTTTTTTACCAAAAGTAGTGGTCCATTCCATTCCATTTTAACCCCTAAATATATAGCGGACATCTTTGAAAACAATAGACTTAGCCCTTCTGAGCCTAAAACTACCTTTGTGCAAATTTTCGTGAGGATCGAACGATAATTGCAATCTGTATATAAATAATAACCCTAAGCTGTGTTGTAAAGTGACAAAATATTACAAAATATACACTTCAATATAAGTCAATTTGAAAAAATCGCATGCGATAAAAAATATAAAAAAAATGTCACAAAATAATTCAAAATCTATATTAACATCATTATTGGTATATTTTTATGCAATTTTTTTTAGACTTTATACTTTTATGCCAAAAGGGCATTCTAAATTGACAAAATTTGTCAAAATCGGTCCAGCCATTCTGGAGATATAAGCATTCAAGCTAACACCCCTTCCTTTGTATATATACATTGTATATATTTCGCTATATATATCCGATATACTTACTATCGGCATCTACGTAACGGTCAGAAGTGACCTGTTTGTCTATTTGTGATTTCGCCGGTATTAAAAATATTCGCGGTTTAATGGAAAATTTGACTTTTATTTATAGCAAATGCTATGGTATATTTCAACCACTAAATATTACCCGATGACCATCAAAATTAGAAGACTTCTGCCCAGCCCAAAGCTCTAGCCCCATGCTAACTTTCGCTTCGATTGGTCTATAATTGTGACCTGTAGAGCAACTGAAAATCTGGAAAATTTTCAGTTTTTGGCCCATTTCAACCCCTAAATATTATGCGATCATCTCCAAAAGAAATGGGGTCTATTCTTACCTTAACCCCACATACATTCTAAATTTCGTGAAGATCGGACAGACGGACAGACGGACGGACGGACATACATAGCTAGATCGACTCAGCTCGGCGAGATGGGAAGATCCATATATACTTTCCAATATGGGAAACCAATATTTCGAGGCGTTACATAATTTTTGGCCCAATCAAACTTATAATACCCCCAACACATAATGTTGTAGTGTATAAATATAGTTCTATTCCATTTTTCTTTGCATTTGAATAACAAAGACTTAATACGATAAATACAGGGTGAGATGAAACAAGTAAAAAAACATTAAGTTCGGCCGGGCCAAACTTTTAATACCCTCCACCTTAGGGTAAAGGAAACATTAGAAGAAATGTGGCAAAAACCATTAAAATGCCGAATATAGGGAGGTACCGTTATATGTGGGCTCTACCAAATCGTGGACCTACACATGCAAGGTTCCGCCAACGGAGCTAGAACCCATTGTGACCTACAAATACCAATTTTCAGACAAATACGTGAAAAAAAGGGGCAAAAATCATCAAATTACCGAATATCGGGAGGTACCGTTATATGGAGGCTATACCAAAACGTGGACCTATAATTACAATGACTCGCCACACGAACTGGGACCCATTATGATCTACAACTACCAAATTTTCAGTGAAATTCGTGAAAAAATCAGTCAAAAATCATCAAAATACCGAATATTGGGAGCTACCGTTATATGGGGACTATACCAAAACGTGGACCTATACATACAATGTTTCGCCACACGAACTAGGACCCATTATGACTCACAAATACCAATTTTTACACAAATCAGTGAAAAAATGTTGCAAAAACCATCAAAATACCGAATATCGGGAGGTACCGTTATATGGGGGCTATACCAAATCATGGACCCATACATGCAATGTTTCGCCACCAGAGCTGGAACTCATTATGACCAACAAATACCAATTTTTAGACAAATCCGTTAAAAACTGTGGCAAAAATAATCAAAATATCGAATATCGGGAGGTACCATTATATGAAGGCTATACCAAAACGTGGACCTATACATGCTATGTTTTGTCACACATACAGGGACCCGTTATGACCTACAAATACCAATTTTCAGACAAATCCGTTAAATAATGTGGCATAAATCATCAAAATACCGAATATCGGGAGGTACCGTTATATGGGGACTATACCAGAACGTGGACCGATATATCTTATTTTCAATACCAACCATCCTAGACACAATACCAATTGCTCTGCTAAATTTTGGCGCTCTACGTCAAATAATGTGGGCTGTATCGTGATTTCAACAGACAGACAGACAGACGGACAGACAGACAGACGGACAGACAGACAGACGGACATCGTTAAATCGACTTAGAATTTTATGCTGATTATGAATATATATACTTTATGGGGTCTACGACGAATATTTAAGGATGTTACAAATGGAATGACAAAGTTAATATACCCTCCTTTCCAAGGTGGAGGGTATAAAAACAGTGACCAACTTCAGACTGCTGTCTTTTTTAAGCCACTCGTCCCACAGCTGTTAAAATTATTCCAGTGACAGCTGGAACAGCTATTGTTTACAAGCGTACGAAAGCATTTTGGTGAGAATTTTCCAGAAAAATAGATATTTGTGATGGAATTCCAGCGTGATGGTGTGATTTCCTTATATTTGACTGGAAAACCACAAGTGGCTATCGTTGCAGCACTCCAGCATTTAAATGTGAATAAATCTTTTGTTTCTCGTACCATCGGTACGATCGATACTGGTACCGTAGCCCGACGTCAAGGAAGTGGGCGAAAGAAAACAGCAACATCAGCAGAAAGGGTTTGAAAAGTAAAGAAGCGACTTGATCGAAACCCGCGTCGCATTGGCCGAAAAATGGCTCGTGTGTTTAACATATCGCAAATTCCAAAAAGTGCAAGAACTTACACCGCAACAGAAAGAAAATATACTCAAAAGAGCTATAGAGTTGCTTCGCTTAGCCGAATGTGGTGAACTGCCGAATTTTTTTTTCTCCGATGAGAAAAAATTCGTTGTCCAGCAGTTTGTAAACAAAAAATATGATTGTGTTTACTTGCCAAAAAGGTCAGCTGAATATGTGCACCTTCGGTTGGCCACCAGAACTCAAGCGCTGGCCATGGTGATGGTGTGGGCTGCCAGAACAGCTGATGGTCGCTCTCCGCTCGTATTAATCGACCGTGGCATCATAATAAATGTGGAATATTATGGCGAAAATATGGTGGAGGGTGAATTAAAGCCTTTGGCATGCAAAACATTTTGGCCGCAGACCTTGGACATTTCAACAGGACTCAGCACCATCGCAGTTAGCACGCGCCACCCAAGAATGGTTACAAAATGAGGTTCTTCGCTTCATTCCAGCGCACAATGGCCACCAAAATCTGCGGATACAAATCCGTTGGACTACTGTGTCTGGAGTATTTTGGATAGCAAGGTTGGCACTAAAAAATACCAAAGTGTCGATCACCTCAAGCATACGCTTCGCCTACGCTGTTTTGCTTTCATTCAATAAAATTTAAACACATATATAAAACGATGTCGTTTAACTTTATTCCCTTTTTTATCTCACCCCGTATATAAATATAGCTTCAAAAAAATAGTGTTTGGCTTGCTTGTTTGGGATACCATAGTATTTTGTTGTTGCAAAATCGTCAGGCAAAATCCCATTATTGTTGTTTTTATAAAAACAACGTTTGTTTATGAGTGGAGAACGATGGTAATGTTTACCAGGGGGTAAGGCAGGGAATACCTAGGTTTCGGAAAGAGCCACCAATCCTCATCAGTTCCCTTGTTTCTTTTCTGGGATATTCTCCCCAGAAGTTATTTAAAAAATAACTTCTATGACAAAAAACATTTTTTACCCAAGTGACGAGATGGTAAGCTCAATAGAAGAAGAACAAAAGAATTACATAAAACTAAAATTCTTTTGGAAAATCTTCTAAATCTTACAACCGCACTTATAAACATTAACATCTTTCTCCACTTGTTATGCTTTCGTTCAACCTGAACGAAGTAACATAACCATGTAAGATGAGGATTGGTGGCTCTTTCCGAAACCTAGGTATTCCCTGCCTTACCCCCTGGTAAACATTACCATCGTTCTCCATTCATAAACAAACGTTGTTTTTATAAAAACAACAATAATGGGATTTTTCCTGACGATTTTGCAACAACAAAAAAAAAAAAAATATTTTCTAATGTGTGTCATGACTGTCTGCTGGGTGCAACATCCGTTTCTAGCACATTTCGACATTTTCCTTTATTCCATGACAGGCATTCACCGTAACATTTTTGAAATATCTTTGACCACCACCATCAATGACACACATTGAGATATGCGATCAATTAAATATTTGTTATTGCAACGCATCGCAGAATGAACATTGAAATGTTGCTTTGCCATTGTTTGAAAGGACGGCATTTCTTCCGTTAAGTGTTGTGTTCCTGGGCTTGAAAGAAAGAGTCAAACGAAAAAAGAAAGAAATGCTGCCAATATTGACACATAGCAATGTGATAGAATGGCATTTCTGTGACATTCTTTGTAAACTACCTTCAAGATGTATTGTCATGATACTTTTTTTTATTAAGTTAGAAAACAATCATCATTTCTGCTGAGTTGAGGTTATGGCAGAGAAGCTTCAATTTTTTTATCCAGCTGTTTTTATACCCTACAATACTATGTGTTGGGGGTATTATAAGTTTGATGCCAAAAATTATGTAACACCTCGAAATATTGATTTCCCACATAGGAAAGTATATATGGATCTTCTAGCTATGTATGTCCGTCCGTCCATCTGTCCATGTTAATTTGTAATCACTCTACAGGTCGCAATTATGGTCCGATCTTCACGATATTTAGAATGGAGTTGGGGCTAGGGTCAGAATAGAACTTATTTATTTTGGAGATGATCGCATAATATTTAAGGGTTGAAATGGACAAAAAACTGAAAAATCCTGATTTTGCAGTTGCTCTACAGGTCGCAATTATCGACCAATCAAAGCGGAAGTTAGCATGGGGCTAGATTTTAGGGCTTGGCGGAAGCCTTCCAATATGGATTTGGACATAAGGGGGCTTCTAACATATTGTAGTGTTGTAGGGTATAACATAGTCGGCCCCGCACGACTATAGCCTTTGCTTACTTGTTCTAACTGTATTTAATAATATGTCACAAAACTAAAATACATTTAAATTTATTAGATTCAATAATATTTGCACATTGTCTACATATGAAAATACCAGATAGATAAAAATGCAATTTTATTTGTAATATTTTTATAACCAATACTGAATTCACAAATGATTATTTTTTTTATTTTTATTTTTTGGCTAAAACCTATGATGCTGAGCTATTTTGATGCTAAGGCCAATTTCATTTTAGCTTCAGACGCTCACGGCTATTTTGCCTTTGCTGGCGGTTTCAAGTAGCATTAGTTCTCTCGGCTAATTTTTTTTGTAATGTGTAGCTAATTTGGCATTAGCAGTTTAAGCCCTGGGGCCAATATATTTCATCCTCATACAAGATCTTGTGTTGGTAAAAATATTGAGATATGCCAAACTCGAAGACAATCGGATCTTTATTTCACATTTTAACCAGTACTGAAGAGTCAAAAGTCGGGTGGGGCCGACTATATGATACCCTGCATGTTTAGTAGAGCTCCCGTAACAAAAAAAAAATATTTCACTTGGAGGAGGATTATATTAAAAAACAAGTAAGCAAAGGCTACAGTCGAGCGGGGCCGACCGTTGAATACCCTACAACACTATAATAAACGATACAGTTTATATAGGCGAGATACTCGAAAGAATTCCACAAGATATTATGACAAATAATAAAAGAAAATCATCAGGTTTCGTTCTCTAATTTTCGGATAATAGCAACTTAAACTAATTTGCTCATTTCCAATTTATTGGTAGATGTTGCACGTAAATGGTCTTCCTAGATCTGGAACCAATATTTCCCAAAGACATATAATCTCTAAGAAGTGGCAAAAGATTAACATTTATTATTGCTTTTTGACTGAAACGCATCTATATGAGATACAGCCATTTGACTATATTCTTCAACGAAATCAGCGTTAACGAAATAGTCGGAAGTGCGTCTTTCCTGCATTTGTGAATTCTCCAAAAAGTTTGCCAACTTTTATAGACAAAATACGAAAATGTCCACTGGAAAAGTTGGCACACTCCTTCACACATTGAATATTTTTTGATGACCATCCAAAACTGCTTGGCTTTTGCAATGTCCGGTAACCCCCAAAATTACGACCTGCTGACAATTTTGCAGTTTTTTGGTCCATTTCAACCCCTAAATATATGGCGATCATCTCCAAAAAGAATAGGCTTTTATTCTGACCCTCATCTTATCTCCATGCAAAATTTCGTAAGAATCGGGCCATAAATGCGATCTGTATATGATATCCTGATATCCTAACTACTTAGTTTTGTTAGCTGTAGAAATATTAACAAATGTTTAATTCAAAATGAAAATATGCCAAAAATATGACAAAATTGAAAAAATATGAGAAAATATTATAAAATCAATATTTTCATCTTTAGAGAGATATTTTTATGCGATTTTTTTAGACGTATTTTGTTTCTTGCTAAGAGCCCATTTTGAATTAATGGGAACTGTCGAAATCAGTTCAGCCGTTCTCGACATATACGAGATCTTTCAAGCATATCTTCTTTGATAGACATATATATCGCACATATTTTGCTATATATCCGATTTATTGGATGTTAACATCAATGTAAAGATCAGAAGTAACCCTGTCATGGCTTTGTGATTTCGCTGGGATTTAAAATATTCGCGGTTTAATGAAAAATTTTGAATTTTTTTCAACAAAAAAAATATGGTCTATTTTACCCGCTAAATATTACCCGATGACCACCCAAATTGGTAGGCTTCTTGCCAGCCCTAAACTCTAGCTACATGCGAAATTCCGCGTCGATTGGTCTATAATTGCGACCTGTAGAGCAAGTGCAAAATCAGGAATTTTTTCAGTTTTTGGTCCATTTCAACCCCTAAATATTATGCAATCATCACCAAAAGAAATAGGGTTCTATTCTGACCCAAGCCCCACCTCCATTTTAAATTTCGTGAAGATCGGACCATAATTGCGACCTGTAGAGTGATTACAAATTAACATGGACAGACGGACAGACGGACAGACGGACGGACGGACATACATAGCTAGATCGACTCAGATCGGCGAGCTAGGAAGATCCATATATACTTTCCTATATGGGAAACCAATATTTCGAGGTGTTACATAAATTCTGGCCCAATCAAACTTATAATACCCCCAACACATAGTGTTGTAGGGTATAAATATATATCGGAACCGAGTCGCTCATAATGGAAAAGTACGTCCCGAAATTCACTCCATTTGGGCTGATATAAGCAATTATTTGCACAATAAACCTGAAATCGGATTAAGGAAATATATGGGAGATCACATCTTTGCCGGGAGCTATAGCTATATCTGAACCGATTTTCACCAAATTTATTATACTTGCTTCTAGACTGAATTCGGTCCGATATGCCACAATTCAGGTCATTTGGACTGATATTGGACATTTGGTGTACAATTAACCCGAAATCGGTTGAGGTTATATATGGGAGCTATATCTAAATCTGAACCGATCTTGACACAAATTGACGCACTCATTTCAGAACTGTACCTGTTATCTGGTATCAAATATCATTGTTGTAGAATACATATTACGCTTGGATTGGTATCCGGAGATTTTGGTGGAAGTGTGGAACCTCATTTTGTAACCATTCTTGGGTGGCGCTTGCTGAGTGCAATGGTGCTGAGTGCTGTTGGAATGTCCAAGGTCTGCGTCCAAAAAATGCGGAAATTTATTCTGATGCCACGGTCGGTTAATACGAGCGGAGAGCGACCATTGGCTGTTATGGCGCCCCACACCATCACCATGACCGGCGCTTGAGCTCTGGTGGCCAACCGAAAATACACATTTTCAGCTGACCTCTTTGGCAAGCAAACACGATTATTTTGTTTGTTTACAAACTGGTGGATAACGAATGTATTCTCATCGGAGAAAACCAATTTCGACAGTTCACCACATTCGACCAAGTGAAGCAACTCTTTAGCTCTTTTGAGTCTATTTTCTTTCTGCAGCAGTGTATGTTCTTGCACTTTTTGGAATTTCAATGGCCATATACCGAGATTATTTTTCAATATTTGCCGAATGGAATATTGTGATATGTTCAGCTCACGAGCTATTTTTCGGCCATTGCGACGCAGGTTTCGATCAAATCGCTTCTTTACTTTTCGTACCATTTCTGCTGATGTTGCTGTTTTCTTCCGTCCACTTCCTTGACGTCGGGTTACGCTACTAGTATCACGGTAACGAGCGATGGTACGAGACACAAAAAATAATTCACATTTAAATGCTGGAGTGCGCTAACGATAGCCACTTGAGGTTTTCCCGCCAAATATAAATGAATCACACTATCACGCTTGAATTCCATCACGAATACCTTTTTTCTGGAAAATGCTCACCAAAATGCTTTTGTACGCTTGTAAACAATATAATGAGCTATGACTGGAATAACTTTAACAACTGTCGGAAGAGTGGCTTAGAAATGACAGCAGTCTGAAGTTGGTTGCAGTTTTTTCATCTCACCCTGTAAATATTGAAAATTGTGACCCTTTGCGCGGGAGGTACCTGAAGGGCCGATATCTACCGAAGGCCGATATCTACCATCTTTACAACAAATGTTGTGTTCATCAGAATTTTGGAATGTTTGAAATTTAATGACAATCGGACTCTTGTATCACATATTATAAGAGTTATAAATATTCCAAATTTTGAACCTTTTGTGGGGGAGTGGTCCGATATCTGTCATCTTCACAACAGTTACTGTGTTGATAGAAATATTGTGATGTGTGAAATTTGATGAGATTGAATCGGATCCTTATTTCCGATATCTACCATCTTCACAACAGATATTGTGTTGATAGAAATATTGTGATGTGTGAAATTTGTTGAGAATGAATCGGATCCTAATTTCGCATTTTATGATCGTTTAGGTTATTTAAAATGTAAATCCTTTGAGGGGGAGGTACCAGAAGAAGTCTAAGCCGATATCTATAATTTTCACACAATATCTTGTGTTTCGCTTGTTTCGCATTTTATAAGGTAAATTGTTGTTCACAATTTATTTAAAAATATTGGGATGTGTGAAATTTAAAAAGAAGCATTTTTCGCTTTTATGATTGTATTGTCATTCAAAATGTTTTCCTCTTTTTGGGGGAGGTAAATACCAGATCCTGTGTTGGATAAAGTATTGAGATGTGCGAAACTCGAAGAAAATCTGATATTTATTGCACATTTTAAAAGATAATTATTAAAAATGTTGACCCATTGTGGGAAAGCTACTTTGTGGGAAGGAACGATATTTTTTTTTCACACCAGACTTAGCAGAATAGTGGAATTCCAAAGTTTCAACAAATGTGGATGATATTTTATTGTTCTATTGGGTAAAATATTTCTATGAAACTTTTGACCTTTTGCGGAGGAGGTACCAGAAGAAGTGAAACGATAAAGCCCATCCCGAACTCGATCTAAGTTTTTCTCGCTTCGAGAGAAATGTTCCCTTTGAGAGAAACTAATAAAAAAAGTAAGTCAGTATTTTCCCGCTAAATATTGTCTAATGACCAATGAAAATGGTAGGATTCTGCCCAGCCCTAAACTCTAGCCCAATGCTAAATTCCGCGTCGATTGGTCTGGAATTTAGACATTTTAAAGTATGCCCTTTCAAAAAGTGATCACAAATAATAGCTAAAAACCCCGAAATGTCAATATTTAAGGAGTTATGGCCATTTTAAAGTATGCTACTTTTCTCCTTTCAAAAAGTGATCACAAATAATAGCTAAAAACCCCGAAATTTCAATATTTAAGGAGTAATGGCCATTTTAAAGTATGCTATTTTTCCGCTTTAGAAAACTGATCACAAATAATAGCTAAAAACCCCGAAATGTCAATATTTAAGGAGTTATGGTCATTTTAAAGTATGCTATTTTTCCTCTTTAAAAAAGTGATCCCAAATAATAGCTAGAAACCTCGCAATGTCAATATTTAAGAAGTTATGTCCATTTTAAATTATGCTATTTTTCCTCTCTAAAAAGTGATCACAAATAATAGGTAAAAACCACGAAATGTCAATATTTAAGAAGTTATGGCCATTTTAAAATATGCTATTTTTCCTCTTTCAAAAAGTGATCACAAATAATAGCTAAAAACCCCGAAATGTCAATATTTAAGGAGTTATGGCCATTTTAAAGTATGCTACTTTTCTCCTTTCAAAAAGTGATCACAAATAATAGCTAAAAACCCCGAAATGTCAATATTTAAGGAGTTATGGTCATTTTAAAGTATGCTATTTTTCCTCTTTAAAAAAGTGATCCCAAATAATAGCTAGAAACCTCGCAATGTCAATATTTAAGAAGTTATGTCCATTTTAAATTATGCTATTTTTCCTCTCTAAAAAGTGATCACAAATAATAGGTAAAAACCACGAAATGTCAATATTTAAGAAGTTATGGCCATTTTAAAATATGCTATTTTTCCTCTTTCAAAAAGTGATCACAAATAATAGCTAAAAACCCCGAAATGTCAATATTTAAGGAGTTATGGCCATTTTAAAGTATGCTACTTTTCTCCTTTCAAAAAGTGATCACAAATAATAGCTAAAAACCCCGAAATGTCAATATTTAAGGAGTTATGGCCATTTTAAAGTATGTTATTTTTCCGCTTTAGAAAACTGATCACAAATAATAGCTAAAAACCCCGAAATGTCAATATTTAAGGAGTTATGGTCATTTTAAAGTATGCTATTTTCCTCTTTAAAAAAGTGATCCCAAATAATAGCTAGAAACCTCGCAATGTCAATATTTAAGAAGTTAAGTCCATTTTAAATTATGCTATTTTTCCTCTCTAAAAAGTGATCACAAATAATAGGTAAAAACCACGAAATGTCAATATTTAAGGAGTTATGGCCATTTTAAAGTATGCTACTTTTCTCCTTTCAAAAAGTGATCCCAAATAATAGCTAAAAACCCCGAAATTTCAATATTTAAGGAGTAATGGCCATTTTAAAGTATGCTATTTTTCCGCTTTAGAAAACTGATCACAAATAACAGCTAAAAACCCCGAAATGTCAATATTTAAGGAGTTATGGTCATTTTAAAGTATGCTATTTTTCCTCTTTAAAAAAGTGATCCCAAATAATAGCTAAAAACCCCGAAATTTCAATATTTAAGGAGTAATGGCCATTTTAAAGTATGCTATTTTTCCGCTTTAGAAAACTGATCACAAATAATAGCTAAAAACCCCGAAATGTCAATATTTAAGGAGTTATGGCCATTTTAAAGTATGCTATTTTTTCCCTTTCAAAAAGTGACCACAAATAATAGCTAAAAACCCCGAAATGTCACTATTTAAGGAGTTATGGCCATTTTAAAGTATGCTATTTTTCCTCTCTAAAAAGTGATCACAAATAATAGGTAAAAACCACGAAATGTCAATATTTAAAGAGTTATGGCCATTTTAAAATATGCTATTTTTCCTCTTTCAAAAGTGATCACAAATAATAGCAAAAAACCCCGAAATGTCAATATTTAAGGAGTTATGGCCATTTTAAAGTACGCTATTTTTCCTCTCTAAAGCATCTACAAATTTATGAAATTTTTTAGTTTTTGCTCATCATCTCCAAAAGCAATAGGCTCTTATTCTGACTATAACACAATCTTCATACATTTCGTGCGGATCGGGTTATGATAGACACACATAGCTAAATCAACTCAGTTCGGCGAGATAGAAAGATCGTGGACCAATATTTCCCAATCAAATTTATAATGAATCCAACACAAATTTTTTATTGCTTTGGAAGTGGTAAAGCAATTTCAAGCTTTTCTTTTTATTATCGTTTGCTGGCGAAATATGTTATTGGCTAAAGCACAAAAGTTTTGATATTCCAATTTGTCATATTTTCATAAAATCCCCCCCTTAGGTATGAGTTATACTGTAAGATATTACTCATACAAATATGTGGGATGACAATTGGCATATGAAAAAAAAAGCAAAGGGACTTATTCCAAAAACCTAAAATTGTCTGGTCCCGTTTCAAAAAATAAGTTTTCCCCATAATACTATTCTTTATTTTTTTTAAGGCACGATAAACTAAATAAAGAAAATGATTTTAATTTCATTCCAAATTTACTCTTTGCAACCTAAAACGTACCACTTAACTTTTCTACTTTCAATGGAAAATTCTCCTCATTTTTCGCTAATCATGATCGAGGTACTTAATTATGTGAGATCTAGGTAAGAAGAGAAGAAGAATAAGGCACAGGAAAATCTATTTAGTTTTTCAAGGGGGGCTTCAATTGGTATCATAAGGGTCAAATAGTTTAAACAGAAGAAAGTTATGCACATCGCTAGGAAAAACGCTACTTGATATGCCGGTAAAGCTACTTATTTCGGTGGCGGATGTTTTCCAAACTTAACTCAAACTGGCTGCTCTGCAACAACAACAGCAGCAAAAGCTATACCAAAAAACACAACAAATGAAGATGGTATTAGAGGATTTTGATGCTAAAGCATGACGTGATGATGTTGCCACTATGACTTTAGCATAATCAATGAATGAACATCTTTCATTCAACCTCGTCGCCTTCGCCGTTGTGTTTTCCCACTTTTTTTTGGCCATCAATTTCCCTCTCTACCAGCAGTAGGTTTCCTCAATACGGTGTTGGCCAAAATGCCAGTTTGACTATGGCAAATTGAATTGAATCGAACGCATGTAATCAGTATTAGCCACAACGCTGTGGCTCATCCTTATTTCAGTTTTCACGGTGGCGATGGTGGTGCTGCTGCTGTTTCAATAGTTGCGCTGTGTTTGTTGTTATTTGTCTTACCGGTCGGTCGTTGGTTCAATTTTAAGCTGCCAGATTTGCCACTGATTTGTTTTGAAGAAAATTATTTTTCCAAATGATTATGTTTAGTTCGTCGATGATTTTTTGTTGCTTTGCTCATTTTCTAAGCCATGGTTGCTGTATTGAATTTTGGCAACTAATACTCCTGCGCGGCGCATGGAACATGCCTCACGTACACACACATATAAAGTTACAGGCAGAAGTTAAAAATGGAAGCTGAGTTGCATCTTTTTTTCTTTTCGATTTTAGCCAACTGTGAGTTGTTGGTTCCTGACTTGAGCTGATCGTTTGTTTAGAGTAGTTTTGTCCACGTTTATTTGGGTAAAAGTGCAACTAAACATCAATTACCCCAATTCCCAGGACGACAGTGTTTGTGTTTTTCTTGTAGTTGTTGCTGGTGCTGCTGTTGTTATTGCAGCAGCCGTTACTAACTAGTGTCGCTGGCTGTTTGGCCAAGTTTTCGAATTGTGATGTTGCCTTAGATGTAGGAGAAGAATTGCCCCAAAATAATAGTACCACATTAGGGGCATTAAATTAATTCAGTGACTCCCCAAATGTTTGGAAAAATTAAAGCGAATTTTCTCAACATGAGTGTAAGTGTATGTGTTTTTGTTTGCTTGTATGTATGTCAGGAATAAAAACCTATTTTGGCACAATAAATATATGTGGCTGTGTCGAGAACCAGGTTAAACTGTTTTATTGAGATTAATAGGGGGTTAATTTACAATATTATGTGTTAATTTATGAGAGCGAATATAACCAGGAAGGCTAAAAGGAGGAAAGTTAAAAGTTCTACATTTAAGTGGAAGACAAATGTGATGGGAATTCTGTTAACAATATCTAAGTTTAATTTGCATAAAGAAGTGTTTTGATTTTATACATTCAGATATTAGTGCAAATCGTGTATCAAACACATTTTATACTTCTTTTAGCTGTTGAATATGTGTGTTATTCGTCGATTACATTATTAACCATATTCTTTCACGTATAAGGGTAACTCCGAAAATTCTGTTTTTATACCCTCCACCGTACATAGTATAGAGGGTATATTAAGTTCGTCATTCCGTTTGTAACTCATCGAAATAATTATTTTAGACCCAACAAAGTATATATATTCTTGATCAGCGTAAAATTCTAAGACGATTTAGCCATGTCCGTCTGTTGTAATCACGCTACAGTCTAAACGAATTAAGATAGGAAGCTAAAATTTTGCACAGATCCCTCTTTTGTCTGTAGGCAGGTCAAGTTGGAAGATGGGCTATATCGGTCCACGATATCGTATAGCCCCCATATAACGGTACCCCCGATATTCGGTACTTTCATGACTTTACTCACATTTTTCAACGGAATTGTCTGAAAATCCACACAATAAGTGCCTTCTGGGTACTTTATACCTCGGAAGATAATTATCTATATTGGTCTACGATATCGTATAGCCCCCAATAACAATTCAACGGAATTGTCTGATAATCCACAAAAGGAATACCTTGTGGGTACTTTATACCTCGGAAGAGAATTATCTATATAGGTCCAAGATATCGTATAGGCCCCATGCAACGGTACGTCCCAATATTCGGTATATTGATGATTTCAGCCACATTTTTCAATGGAATTGTCTGAAACTCCACACGAGGGGTTCATTGTGAGTACTTTATGCCTTGGACGAGAATTATCTATATAGGTCTACGATATCGTTAGCCCCCCACATAACGGTATCCCCGATATTCGATATTTTATACCGATATATATATATATATATATATATATATATATATATATATATATATATATATATATATATATATATATATATATATATATTCTGGATCAGTTGTAAAATTCTAACACGATCTAGCGATGTCCGTCTGTCTGTTGTAATTACGCTATCTTTCTAACGAATTGAGATAGAAGACTAAAATTTTGTATACATGCATAGCATACCACTAGGCAGGTTAAGTTCGTAAATGGGCCATGACGGTCCACGTTTTCGAATAGCCCCCATATAAAGGTACCTCCCGATATTCGATATTTTCATGATTTCAGCGACATTATTTACCGGAATTATTTCCACTTCCGTATTTGAAGTTCATAATGGGAGCTACAGCATATGACAAAAAAAATTGTATGCAGGTCCACGTATTTGGAATTTGTAGTTCATAATGAGTTCTACAACAGTATTTTGATAATCATAACCAAATTTTTCCACGGAATATTTCAAATGTGGTATAGACTCGCAAGAGTTAAAAATCCTTGTAGTACAAATTTGACTCTATAGATCCCCGTTTTTGTGTGACCCCATACAACGGCTCACACACCTAGTTGCTGTTTAAGAGCTTTCACTGCATTCTCCAATCAATCTTACTCCTTTGAGTCTAGATATTTTTATTTAGAATGTTTTCTTTTCCGATTGATGGATGTTATTTAAAGTTCGGCCCGGCCCATCTTAATGTTTTTTATACCCTCCACCCTCGAACATTTCGAAATATACATTTTAGACCCCACAAAATGTATAAATTCTTCATCAGCATAAAATACTATATCGATTTGTCCATCCGTGGAAATCACTCTAGCTTCGAAATGAAGTAGGTTGATAAAATGTTACTCATATGTATAGAAAATGGGCCATGTAGGTTCACGTTTTGGTATAGCTTCCATATAACGGCACCTCTCGATATTCGGTATTTTGATGATTTTAGCGACAAATCTGTGCAGGTCCACGTTTTTGTATAGCTCCCATGGAACCTCACTACATTCGGCATTTTGATGATATTAGCTACATTATTCACCGATTCTTTTCAAGTCTCGAATTTGCAGAACACGAACCATGCCCGGCCAAAATTACAGCTTCTTTACTTGTTATTTGTTACATTTGTCAAAATATTTGAGATAAGATACAAATCATTTAATATATGTAGTGTATTTGATAATATTACTGGAAAAGATTCGGGAAATGTGTTTCTAAAACAAATTAATCGTTAGTCGCTCCATGAAAGGACTCTTTTAGGTCCTCTTTTAATAAATGTTCAAAAATTTCATTAAGATCGTATTAGATCAAAATATTCTATAAAATGGTTTTTCATAAAAATTTACTGTAGGACTCAGAATACATCAAGTAACCTAAAATCCGACTTTGTAACGTGGCTGAATTATTTTTTTCCCCAAAATGCAAGAGCTTGTCATGTGGTTTCAACAAGATGGTGCCATATGCCACACAGTATGTGTAGCAATCATGGTTGTCACTGGAGTGAAAATGTGAGTGAAATATGTTACCAAGATTTTACCAATTTTTTTCTCCTAGATAGGTGTACAGGGTTAATTGAAAATCCTGCAACGTGATGGAATTCAAGCGTGATAGTGTGATTTCTTTATATTTGGCTGGAAAACCACAAGCGGCTTTCGTTGGAGCACTCCAGCATTTAAATGTGTTAAATATTTGTGTCTCGTACCATCGATCGTTACCGTGATACTGGTAGCGTAGCACGACGCCAAGGAAGTGGACGGAAGAAAACAGATACATCAGCAGAAATGGTTCGAAATGTAAAAAAGCGACTTGATCGAAATTCGCGTCGCAGTGGCCGAAAAATGGCTCGTGAACTGAACATATCGCAATATTTCATTCGGCAAATATTGAAAAATGAGCTCGGGATAAAGCCATTGAAATTCCAAAAAGTGCTAGAACTTACACTACAACAGGAAGAAAATGGCCGCATACCTTAGACATTCCAACAGGACTCAGCACCACCGCACTCAGCACGCGCCACCCAGGAATGGTTACAAAATGGGGTTCCTCGCTTCATTTCCAGTCCATAATGGCTACCAAAATCTCCGGATACCAATCTGTTGGACTATTGTGTCTGGAATATTTTGGGAAGCAACGTCGGCACTAAAAAATGCCAAAGTGTCGATTACCTCAAGCGAGCGCTGCGCCGGGAATGGTCCCAAATACCGCAGAGCAACATTCGGGCAGCGTGTGACGGCTTCTGTTGCCGTTTGAAGGACATAATTCGTGCCAAAGGTGACCAATTCGAACAGATCTAGACTTATTCTAAAATGTTGTGCTATTTCCGACATTTTTTACTTTCATTCAATAAAATTTTGAAAAAAAAAATGTAAAAATTATGGCGTTTTGACTTTGTTGAAGTTTTTTTATTTTATCTTACCCTGTATATATTTTTATTGCACGAGTGCAATAGTTACACTTCACACTACGCTAGGTTTATGTTTATTATTCTAATTATTTGCAATTCACCCTTATGATGAAACTCAAAGAGTTTCGAAATATTGGAAAAATGAATAATTAAAACCCAAAATGATTGACCTCAAGGTCGAAAAACCAGAAAAATATTAATATAGTTTTTAAATTGATTCCAAGAGAAAGGGTTCTACAAGTATTAAAATAATGTTATTACCAATTAATGCAGATCTAGGTAACATATACATTACTAAAAACTTGTTCCAATTTTCCTCTATTCAGTTCATTTGCTATTAATTTTATATGTTATTTTTTCGCTGATGGCATAACTGTTTTTCCAACATTTATTCCAGTAATCCCAATTTGTCTCTTAGCGAACATGTAAAGCACCCAATTAAACTGTCTGGATGAGATGTGTGTGTATGTGTGTGGTAGACACAGAGAAAAAGCTTATAAATTCATAACCATGTTTATGCATTTCTATGCTTTATTAGCCGTATCTCAAATGACAGCTGAGGTATTTTTCTTCTCTTAAATTGACAATTAAAATTTTTCCTGCAATTGCCTGAGGATTGACGTCAGTGGGATCGCAAAGAACCACTTCCAAGGTGCATTATTTTGCGATAATAATGTATCTTCCTTGCGACGAGCACAAGTTGGAGGTGTCGTACTGCTTGGTATCTATCTTAACATGGTCAAAATAAAAATAGAACAACGCTTGTCTATGGCAAGCAGGAACAAGCACCTTACTACCACTTTGGATCCATGGTGTTGTGTTTTTGTTTTTTTTTGTTCTTGTTATGTTAGTTTGTTAGTTTGCCTTAAATCGATGGATTGACATGAGTGTGTGAAGGTTGTTGTTTGTAGTGGCTTTGTCTGTGTCAAGTGTTTGTGAGCCGGTGTTTTGTTCCCCTTTTTGTGTTCAAATAGCGGTTAATGACAATTAATTTTATTATTTGTGACACACTCTGGACTACACGGACAATGGCTAACTAGCTAGCCAGTCAGCCATCCAGCTGGGAAACGACTGACATACTGGACCCAGAGACCAGAGACTACAGCTTGTTCCACATGTATCAGAACACCTTCACCAACATGGCCATTATTAGTGTTTTCCGTTTTGGTCGCGCATCATTTCCATCCATCCATACATCTGTCTTTCTGACCACTCATCCATTTTAACACTTAAATAACTCCATACAAGTGGACAAGTGAATTGTAGGTGAGTGGAGTGGAATCGAATGGAGTGGAGTGGCGTGGTGTGAACAACTTCCAACTATTAGCCACTGTTATGCGTCTGGCAATGTGTGGTTAAGGTTCCATTGCTTGGAATGAAAAATAACAATCGACTAATTAATAAGTACACCATCAATGACAGACTTTCTGTCCATGTGTAGACCGACCGTGTGATTGCGGTTTTTCCTAACGGCATTGCTTGGAAATATCTCATCTATCTATGTTATATAATAGGATTTCTGTAGTTCAGTAGGTTTTGTTGTTACCGTTTTTAGACACATGACTGACAAATTTGGCAATTAACCCCCTGAAATCGAATTGAGTTAGCACGGGGAAAAAGGAAATGTAGTTCACTGTTAAAAATAAACTTGGAACGTGTTAAGATATAATGACCGGGCAGAAAGGCAACACGAAATATACATTATCAAATTAAGCCACATCAAGTTGAAATATTATTACATTTCGTAGCCAGAATCATATATGCATAATTTTTAATGAAAAGGGCAATGACATTTGATATAAAGAGGGAGCACCCATGGCCAATTACAGGGATTAATGTACAGTGGATCTGAATAATTTTTTCTGTTCCAAATTTTTTAGGAAGGAACATAGATGAAGTTCTTCTCTCTTTTATACTCTCGGGCGGGGCCGACTTTATGGTACCCTAGTAGAGCTCCACATAACAATTAAAAGTCAGAACCGATCTCGATAAAATTTGACAAAGATATTACTGAGCTGTATTTGATATATTTCCCTGAATATCGTTGTTACGGAGTGCATATTACGGCTGTGGGTAACAAATATAAAAAATCGGATGAACAGTATATATGGGAGCTATAGCTATATCTGAACCGATCTTCACCAAATTTGGCATACTAGCTTCTAGACTCAATTCGATCGTAAGTGCAAATTTCATCCCATTTGGGCATATATTAGACGTTTGGTGCACAATCAAAGGTAAATCGGACGAAGTTATATATGGGAGCTATATCCAAATCTGAACCGATCTCAATAAAATTTAGCAAATGTATTTCTAAGCTGTATTTGATATATTTCACCAAATATTGTTCTTACAGAGTGCATATTACGGCTGCGGAGGACAAAAATAACAAATCAGATGAATACTATATATGGGAGCCATAGCTATATCTGAACCGATTTCGATTAAATTTGGCATACTTATTTTCAGGCCAATTTAGTTGTATGTGCAAAATTCCATACTATTCGGACTGATATTACACGTTTGGTGCACAATAAAAGGCAAATCGGACGAAGATATATATGGGAGCTATATCTAAATTTTGACCTATTATCTCCAATTTCAATAGGGTTCGTCCTTGGGCCAAAGAAATAATTTGTGCAAAATTTCATCTGGATAGGGCAATAAATGCGAACTATACTTTGTTTACAAAAATACATGGACAGACGGACATGCATAAATCGACTCAGAATGTGATTCTATGCAGATTATCAAAAGGTCTATCTCATTTCCTTTTGCCTGTTACAAACAAATGCACGAAGACATAATACCCTGACCACCTTGTGGTGTAGGGCATAAAAAGTAGCAATGTGTTAGTCATTGATATTCTCTAGAATAAACCTGAACCGAGTTTATGTCTGCAAACTTCAAATGAAAGGTGACGTCAATACCAATGCTTACATGCATAAACAGACTTTGTATACAGGGTGAGATAAAAAAAAACTGCAACAAAGTCAAACGCCATAATTTTTACACTTTTTTTAAATTTTATTGAATGAAAGCAAAAAATGTCGGAATAAGCATCAAATTTTAGAATAAGTTTAGATTTGTTCGAATTGGTTAACTTTGGCATGAATTATGGCCTTCAAACGGCCGACGAAATCGTCACACGCTGCCCGAATGTTGCTCTGCGATATTTTGGCCCATTCCCGGCTAAGCGCTTGCTTGAGGTGATTTTTTTTAGTGCCAAACTCGCTTTCCAAAATACTCCAAACAAAATGGTCCAACGGAATGGTGACCGGAGATTTTGGTGGCCATGGTGCGCTGGAAATGAAGTGAGGAACCTCATTTGTTAATCATTCTTGGATGGCCCGAGCTGAGTGCGATGGTGCTGAGCCCTGTTGGAATGCCCAAGGTCCGCGGCCAAAATGTTTGCGTGCCCAAAGCTTTAATATACCTTCCAAAATATTTGCGCGATAATATTCGGCATTTATTCTGATGCCACGGTCGATTAATACGAGCGGAGAGCGACCATCGGCTATTATGGCGGCCTACACCTGCACCATGGCCGGCCCTTGACTTCTGGTGGCCAAGCGAAGTTGCACATTTTTAGCTGACCTCTTTGGCAAGTAAAACCGATCATTTTGTTTATTTAAAAACTGGTGGACAACGAATGTCGAAACATCGGAGAAAACCAAATTCAGCTGTTCACCACTTTCGGCCAAGCGAAGCAACTATTTAGCTCTTTTGAGTCTATTTTCTTTCTGTTGCGGCGTAAGTTCTTGCCGAGCTCATTTTTCAAAATTTGCCGAATGGAATATTGCATATGTTAATGTCACGAGTCATTTTTCGGCCACTGCCACACGGGTTTCGATCAAGTCGCTTCTTTACTTTCCGAACCATTTCTGCTGATGTTGCTGTTTTCTTCCGTCCACTTCCTTGACGTCGGGCTACGCCACCAGTATCACGGCAAGGAGCGATGGTACGAGACACGAAAGAATTATTAACATTTAAATGGTGGAGTGCTCTAACTATAGCCATTTGTAGCTTTCCTGCCAAATATAAAGAAATCTCACTATCACGCTTGAATTCCATCACAAATATATTTTTTTTTTTTCTGGAAAATTCTCACCAAAATGCTTTTGTACGCTCTTAAACAATATAATGAGCTGTCACTGGAATAATTTTAACAGCTGTCCGACGAGTGGCTTAGAAATGACAACAGTCTGAAGTAGGTTGCAGTTTTTTCATCTAACCCTGTTGATGTCACCATTGGTATTTGAGTTTGATATATGGAAATTGTTTTAAAAATGCGTACTTTAACTGTACGAAAGGAACTAATCTGATATTGGGAGAAGGGTGGAGCTGAAATTCCGAAATTTAATATGGATGTCACCGTTGGTGTCTGTAGATGAGAGAAATTTGGAATAGAGGTCACTGTTGGTGTATAGGGTGGAGAGTAATAGTTGGTGTTGTATGTATGAAGTCTGGTTTGGAACTAAAATTAATGAGCTAGTGGATAGAATCTAAAATATTAAGGTGGAATTATCGCACTTGGTAGTCATTACATACACTATTTCATTAACTGGCTTGATCGGAGATGCTACTTCTCAATGGATATCCACGAAGATTTACATAGCTTTTAATGGCAATTGTGGTGGTGTAGGGTACCACATGGTCGGCCCCATCCGACTTTATGGCTCCTCTACTTGTATTCATTATATTGTTTTGTCTGTATCCATAAAAAGGAACCTGATTACTCGTTTCTTTTGTCTAAGCCTTCATTTTCATTCATTCCCACAATGAGTTAGTGTTGAAATATTTAGACGATTTGTGGTTAATTTGCTGTGTGAAACATTGGGAATCGTAAATAAATTATTTTGCGGTCAATAATTCAGCCGAAGCAATTCGAAGAATTTCAATAATTTATCAACAGGTAATATTTACCAAATAATCTATTTTGTATTTTTGCTGTAAAAAATTGGCATAGATTAGCCAAAATGTAATTAATTAATGTCAACATGTTGGTGGTGAAAAAATATAAAAATCGCAAAAAGTAAAATTAATGTCTAGTTCGACCGTATCTTCATTGCCATTCATGTAGTACGAGTAGAAAGTCTTGATAGGGTTAAACATTTAATACATTTTACCATTCAGTAGTTGGGTATATTTTTTATCTTCTTGAGAATAACCTAATAAATTTAATAATATTTATCGAATATTGTTTTCCTACTCACACTTCTTCTGTATTCATCCTATGTATATGTTGCATATAAATATATGTGTCAAACTTCCCACAAAACAATTTGTTATAAACGAAAGTTTCCCAACTCAATTTTTGGCAGTTTTTCATTTTTGAGCCTAAGCAACTCCTTGCAAACAGAAAGTAATGCTAGCAGCATTATTTTCCACCAACTGCAATGATAAAGTGAAAGAAGATGCGTTTTTCCATTCATTCTCAAACATGCAGTCCTGTCCGACAGAGTTGATGGCCAGACGCCTGCTAAGGAAATAAACACATCAACAGTAATAAAATTCTCATAAATAATCTAAATGCAAGACACGCACATCTGTAAACGAATGGTATTCAGCGCCAACACTAGCCATCATCACCACCGCCATCACCAACTTCTTCTTCTTCTTCTTGTTGAAGTTGGACACAAGGCACCAGGCCACCAGCATGAAAAAAAAAACAGAAAAAAACATTTGTTCATCATATAAGTCATTCATGATTGGATATTATGGTCCAAAACAATTGCAAGAAAACTGTCGGGTCGGCATCACCATTATGCTCATTATTGCAAGACGGTTTTGTATGAAAAAAAGTCCAGGGGAACAGTGGTGTTGTTGTTATAGAAAAGAAGATTGAATTTGTATAATTGTCAAACTTAGATCGAGTTCGGAGATGGACAATACCGGTCCACTCCTTCTGGAACCTCCCCCACAAAAGGTCAAAATTTTCATAGAACAATTTTGTGCAAACTTTGCATATCCAATATATTTATAAATGTTATATCAGGTGCGAAAATGGACAATATGGGCCCACTCCATCACGTACTCACGTACCATCACGCACCCTTAAAGGATCAAAATTTAGAATAATTATATAATATGCGAAAAAGCATCCGATTTATCGAATTTCGTACATCTTTTGGAAAACCGACTGATACTTGTTTGTTTTTAAATAAAAACAAGTAAGCAAAGGCTGTAGTCATGCGGGCCCAATCATGTGATATCCTACTACACCATAATATGCTAGAAGCCCCCTTATATCCAAATTCATTTTGGAAGATTTATGTTTTGAAATTATGTCATAGAGCATTGCACAGATATTATCCTTAGCTTTTTGAGCAGGGGCATTTGCCAAATATTTACGCCATTCCATTCTGCAGCTAAATATAATTCAATGGTCATCCAAAATGCTAGAATACTTCGCTGTTCTTAACTCAGGCAAAATTCCGCCTCGATTGGTTTCAATTGTGTGATCAAGAAAGTTTTTTTCCGTTTTTGGTTCATTTGAACCCCTAAATATTTTACGGTCATCTCCAAATGTATCTCCAAATTTAGACTCATCTATATGATTTGCTTGTCTACGATATTTGGCTATATTCGTCAACGAAATCAGCCTTTTGCGTATTTTGCCTGTAAGTTATTTTCAGCGTTTCGGTAGAATGGAAATGTTGGTATTTTTCTCACACAAAAGAAGTGGTCCATTCCACACGTCGTCTTAAACTCTAACTTAATGCAGATTTCTTGTCCTTTGGTTTCTATTTGTGGTCTTTATAATGGCTGCAAAATTAGGAACATTTTTAGTTGTTGGTCCATTTCAATCCCTAAATAGATTGCGGACATCTTCAAAAGCAATAGGCCTAGCCCTTCTGAGCCTAACCCTACCCTTGTGCAAAATTTTCGTGAGGATCGGACGATAATTGCAATCCGTATATAATTACCAAAACCTGTGTTGTAAACCTGTTGTAAATATAAAAAAAAATATAAAAAATATAAAAACATAAAAAATGTCACAAAAGACTGCAAATCTATATTAACATGTTTTTTTTTTTATTTTTTTAGATGTTTTTATATTTTATTCTTTTATGGCAAGAGGGCATTCTGAATTGACAAAATGTGTCAAAATCGGTCCAGCCATTCTTGAGATATGAGCATTTTAGCCAACATCATCTTCCTTCGCATTTTTATATATTTCGCTATATATGTCCGATATATCTACTATCGGCATCTACGTAACGGTCAGAATTGACCTTTTCGTCTATTTGTGATTTCGCCGGGATTAAAATTATATGGGAATTAAGGGAAAATTTTACTTTTATTTAAAATAAATGTTATGGTCTATTTCACCCACTAAATATTACCCGATGACCATCAAAATTGGAAGGATTCTGCCAAGCCCTAAGCTCTAGCCCCATGCTAACTTCCGCGTCGATTGGTCTATAATTGCGACCTGAAGAGCAATTGCAAACTCGGGAAATTTTTTAGTTTTTGGTCCATTTCAACCCCTGAATATTATGCGACAATCTTCTAAAGCAATAGGCTTCTATTTTGGCTCTAGCCACCTCATTTCTAAATTTCGTGAAGATCGGGCCCTAATTGCGACCTCTAGAGTGATTACAAATTAACATGGACAGACGGAGGGACGGACATACATAGCTAGATCGACTCAGCTCGGCGAGATAGGAAGATCCATATATACTTTCCTGCGTAGAAAACCAATATTTCGACATGTTAGACACTTTTTGGCCGCAATCCTTGGACATTTCAACAGGACTTAGCACCATTGCACAAAAATGGTTACAAAATTAGGTTCCTCGCTTCATTTCCAACGCACGATGGCCACCAAAATCTCCGGATACCAATCCGTTGGACTATTGTGTCTGGAGTATTTTGGAAAGCAAGGTTGGCACTAAATAATACCAAAGTGTCGATCACCTCAAGCAAGCGCTGCGCCGGGAATGGGCCAAAATACCACAGAGCAACATGCGGGCAGGGTGTGACGGTTTCATTGGCCGTTTTAATACCATAGTTCGTGTCAAAGGTGATCAATTCGAAAAAATCTAAACTTATTCTAAAATTTGATCATATTTCCGACATTTTTTGCTTTCATTCCATAAGATTTAAAGAAAAATAAAGATTGTGGCTTTTGACTTGGTTGCAGTCTTTTTTAGCTCGCCCTGTTGTAATAATTTTTTTTTCAGATATGATTAAATATCGGCGAAATTTTTAACTAAAATCATGAGCTATTGGAAGAAAATGAAGCAGTTAGGATAACACTAATGGCTCGTGAGCAATACGGGCTCAAAAAAATCAAAATTATCCCATTGAGTTTTGCTTCCTCTCGAGTAAATGGTAGACCAGACAATTTGTCCCCAAGATATCATCACATTAAAAATTTGATACAAAAGGAAAATGTACTTCATTTTCACGTCGATGTACCAAAATATGTGGATTTTTGCTACTATCTGCAAGTATTAGAGCCACTGTGTCACTCCCTTACAATCTTTGCATTATTGTCCCACTCACTTTTGCCAATTTTGGACCATATTGTTTATGATTTATGGGCATTGGGATGTGTGCGTTCATGCCTGGAATTAGTGTTGGTTTTTCTCAAATTTTATTAAAGAAACTTGACCATAGCTTGCCTTACCATTAGCTGAAAATTAAATATATCAGTAATTTATTTTGCATTTTTTTATGCGTAATGTGATATATACAATAGCGGTAGTTGCACCAGTATGTGATGAAGACCAGCAAACAAAGCATTCAAAATTAGTACAAATATTGGAAAGCTCGTGCGAATTAAATTTGAAAAGTATTGTAAAAGGGCATAGAATTCTATAAAAATCTGGAAAATATTCAAGGACATAAAAGGGTCAGAGTGCTCTAACCAATACTTTATACCTTGCAAAGGGCTAAACCAAACTCGATTAATTCTTCACAAAAGGAATGTTAGAAATAAGGAATTGATATTTATATGTCAGGCAATTGATTTGTTATATCCTCTGCCATATGACTAGAGAGGGTATATATCATTTGATAAGTCCAAAACGTACCTCATCAAAATAACGGTTTTAGACACTAGGTCTCTTTGGACCAACTACATTTCAGAAAATTTGGAGTCGATTTAGCTATGTCCGTCCGTCGCTCCGTTTGTCTGTCTGGCTGGGCCGCATGATAACTCTTGAATCAAAACTTGGTACATGGTACTATTATTATCAAACTTAGATAGAGTTAGGAGATGGGATATATCGGTTCATTCCTTCTGCTACCTTCACCACAAAGGGACTTAACACTTCTCAATGTGTCCAAAAATTTGGCAGTTCACCACTTTCGGCCAAGCGAAGCAACTGTTTAGCTCTTTTGAGTCTATTTTCTTTCTGTTGCGGCGATAGTTCTTGCACTCTTTGGAATTGCAATGGTTTTACCACGAGCTCATTTTTCAATCTTTGCCGAATAGAAAATTGCGATATGTTCAGCTCACGAGCCATTTTTCGGCCACTGCGACCATCAAGTCACTTCTTTACTTTTCGAACTATTTCTGCTTATGTTGCTGTTTTCTTCCGTCCACTTCCTTGACGTCGGGCTAGTAAGTTGCGTGTTAGGTCTACAGGACTTTTCGTGTTGGTATACAGCCCCATATAACGGTATCTCCCGATATTCGGTATTTTCATGATTTTAGCGACAAGACCGCGTCTTCGTACAGTCCCCATATAACGGTTTTCGTTTAAGTAGATTTCGGATTTTTTTGTAAATTTTTAAGTTCCTTATAAATGGTGGAGGGTATTAAAAGTTCGGCCGGGCCGAACTTAGCTGCTTTTTTACTTGTTAGGTCTATCTTCATAATATGCTGCAAAGATATTTTTGTCTGATCTGTCAAATTTGCGCAAATAGGTTTGCTGAGTTACAATGCGTGTCTTGGCGATTTTGTTTCGTTACTTGTGAAACAACATTCACTCTTTGTTTACGAATATAAAAAAATCGAATGACTCCTAACAAACAAATGCCACCATCTGAGCTCAGGTGTTCGTTCATTCAATTCTATGCGAGTTCCTGGCTAATGATCAGAGAGAGTATTTTCCTTTTTTTTTTGTCTGCAGTGATTTGCTGCAGTTATGATAATTAAGAAATAGGATTCATTAGAGATAGCTGGTATTTCTGATACTGCTGAATCATGAACGAGATTTTTTGGAAGTTGGCTATTTGGCGAGTGTTTGGCTAGCAGATAAGGTGCTGCAAAAATTAATATTATTTCGTATATTTAAACATTTGGTATATTTATGTACATGAAAATACCTAAGAAAAGGCGGTTTACATTTTCATACCCCACAACACTATGAGTGAGGGGTATTATAAGTTTGATTGGGCCAAACATTATGTAAAACCTCGAAATATTGGTTTCCCACATAGGAAGATATATATGGATCTTCCTATCTCGCCGAGCTGAGTCGATCTAGCTATGTTAATTTGTAATCACGTTACAGGTCGCAATCATGGGCCCATTCACACGAAATTGAAATTGGAGGTGGAGTTAGGGTCAGAATAGGGCTTTTGCTTTTGGAGATGATCGCATAATTTTTAGGAAATTGACCAACAAGTGAAAAATTTCCTTATTTTGCAGTTGCTCTACAGGTTGCAATAATAGTCCAATCGACGCGGAAGTTAACATGACGCTAGAGAAGCCTTCCAATTTTGATGGTCGTCGGGTAATATTTAGTGAAATAGACCACATTTGCGTTAAATAAAAGTCAAATTTTTCATTAAACAGTGAATATTTTAAATCCCGGGAAATCACAAGTAAATGAACAGGTCAATTCTGACCGTTACGTAGATGCTGATAGTAAATATATCGGATATATATAGCGAAATATATACAATGTGTATATACAACCGATGGCTGGACTGAGTTTGACAAATTTTGTCAATTCAGTATGCCCTCTTGGCATAAAAGTATAAAATCTAAAAAATCGCATGAAAAGATGCCAATTATAATGTTAATATAGATTTTGTGGTATTATGTGGCATTTTTTATTTTTTCATATTTTTTATCGCATGCGATTTTTTCAATTTAACTTAAAATTTTGAAGTGTATATTTTGTAATATTTTTTCACAGCCTGAGGTTATTATATACAGATTGTAATTATCGTCCGATCCTCACGGGAATTTTCACAAAGGTAGGGTTAGGCTCAGAATGGCTAGGCCTATTGTTTTTATAGATGTCCGCAATATATTTAGGGTTGAAATGAATCAACAACTAAAAATGTTCCTGATTTTGCAGACGTTATAAAGGTCACAAATAAAAACCAAAGGACACGAAACCTCGCATGAAGTTAGAGTTTAGGAAAGCGGGTAGAATGGACCACTACTTTTATGTGAGAAAAAATATCAACATTTCCATTCTACCGAAACGATGAAAATAAATTACAGGCGAAATCCAAAATACACAAAAGTCAAAGTTCTGGCTTTTTTATGCTGATTTCGTTGATGAATATAGCCAAATATCGTAGACAAGCAAATCATATAGATGAGCCTAAATTTGGAGCTACAGAGGGATCCCTTGCTTTGGGAGATGATTGAAAAATATTTAGGAATTCAAATGAAGTAAAAACAGACAAATTTTCCTGATCACACAATTGAAACCAATCGACACGGAATTTTGCATGAGAAGAGAATTAAGAATTCTATCATTTTGGATGACCATTGGATTATATTTAGCTGTAAAATGGACTACAACAACCAACAGCAAGACGGAGTGCGTAAATATTAAGCAAATGTCCCAGCTAAGGTTAATATCTGGGCAGTGCTGTGTGATATAATTTCAAAAGCGAAATCTTCCAAAATGGATTTGGACATAAGGGGGCTTCTAATATATTGTAGTGTTGTAGGGTATTTGTTAATTGTTGTAAAGATGAATTGTCAGAAATGTAGTATTTGATGGGTAGAAAAAGTTCTATTGGCATCAGCAACAATTTCAAAAATCTCTCGTTTTTATGTAAACATAAGCAGAATTCATTTTTATACCCTACACCACAAGGTGGTCAGGGTATTATGTCTTTGTGCATTTATTTGTAACAGCAAAAGGAGACAAGATAGACCCATAGTTCCTTTTGATGATCTGCATAGAATCACATTCTGAGTCGATTTATGCATGTCCGTCTGTCCATGTATTTTTGTAAACAAAGTACAGTTCGAATTTTTTGCCCTATCCAGATGAAATTTTGCACAAATCATTTGTTTGGCCCAAGGACGAACCCTATTTAAATTGGAGATAATCGGTCAAAATTTAGATATAGCTCCCATATATATCTTCGTCCGATTTGCCTTTTATTGTGCACCAAACGTGTAATATCAGTCCGAATAGTATGGAATTTTGCACGTTCGATCAGATTGGACCTGAAAATAAGTATGCCAAAATTGATCGAAATCGGTTCAGATATAGCTATATCTCCCATATATATTGTTCATCCGATTTGTTATTTTTGTCCTCCGCAGCCGTAACATGCACTCTGTAACAACAATAGTTGAGGAAATATATCAAATACAGATCAGAAACACATTTTCTAAATTTTATCGATATCGATTCAGATTTGGATATAGCTCCCATATATAACTTCGTCCGATTTAGCTTTTATCGTGCACCATACGTCTAATATTTGTACAAATGGGATGGAGTTTGGCACTTACGACCGAATTGAGTCTAGAAGCTAGTATGCCGTAAAAACGATATTCAGGGAAATATATATCAAATACAGCTCAGAAATATCTTTGCCAAATGTTCAGATTTGGATATAGCTCCCATATATATCTTTATCCGATTTCAAATTTATTGGGCAATACAAGTCCGAATTTAAAAAGATAAAAATGCTTCGGCATATTTAGTCCTTTGAACTTTAAATTATAATTATAATCATAGGGTGTATGATTGAATTCTCCCATAAAAACTTTTAATTATTATGCGCAGCTCTACTAAATTAGCAAAGTGGTGTTGGATATCATAAAGTCGGCCTCGCCCGACTTTAAGACATTCTTTACTGGTTTTATTTATATATTTGCTCCTACTTAATAAGTTAAAAACTAACGTAATTAATTAAATATATTGTTGATATATCACTGTTATTTTCCCGGCCAATATCTCTTCACAAATATAGGCATGATGAAGAACGGTTTATATAATTTATGCATTCGTGTCCTTAAACAATGTCAACGATGTAATACCTTACACCTTCGACTAACAATGTCATCATTACGGTGGTGGTTATGCCATTGATTAATTCAAAGGTAATTAGTTACGAAAAACACGAAAATGCATTCCTTACCTTAGAGTTATCCAGAAAAAGAGGAGAAAAAAATACCCAACAAGTTCCTATGCCAACAGGTGCCAAGATGATTTAGCTGTTGCTCAGCAGCTCAGGTGGAAAGAGCCAATATCGAAGGCTGGTATACATTTAAGGAACCTGAAAAGAAGAAAACGTGATGAATATAAATAAAATGCAAGTTGTTTTTTCTTCGTTTCGAACATATTTTGCTTCGTTTTAGTTTGGAATTTAGTGTGGCCGCAAAAAAAAAACCTAGATGATTAGTGCTGATTTCACATGATGTTCCAGACCAAAATAACACTAAATCATGACAAAGTTATGTGCCATGAAATCTATGGATTTTCCGAAGCTTAGTTTTGAAACCAAAAGGTAAATATTTGGGTGGAAGCCAAGATTGAGGATATTGTAAATTTTGTAAGTTTGGGCCGTAACGATGTTCTTTGCACCCTATTCACAATATTTGGAATTGTATTATTTTAAAACCGGAAATGGAGTAAAAAATCGGTCCTTGATAATATTTGCCCTATTAAGAGCATATTGAAGGGAAACGCTTATTTTTAATTTGGGAACACTTCAAATCAAATGACATAACATCCTACGAATTTTTTGTTATATTTTGCATTAGAAGTGATCGCATGTAAAGACAAAGCATTAACCTTCTCCACATTGTTTCAAGAATCTTCATTGAGCTGGAAAAAATCTCAGACTATCTCCTTCTAAGGCTCATTGTCGAATCCTACAAGGGAGCCATTAGAGGTACAGCCTTCGACCTTGGCGAATTATTATTATTGGTATTTGTACCTTAATAATCCTTGAAAACTAGATACTTATTAACAAAAATGATTCATTCGAAAAACTGAATTTTAGACCTATTTAGACTTTCTTCGGCGTGCTATAGTGTTTTTTAGTTTTGACAAATAACTGGAATCCGAAGTAATTCCACGTACAAATTTAGTTAACATTCCCTAAATTTTAAATTTAGAATAGGATTCTGTTTTAACAATTACACAAACTTCCTACAGAATTTCATGGAACCATTCCTTGTCGTATCTTATCATTAACTATTAAAATTATAAAAATCAATGTCTTTCATAAAATTTGAAATCGGTGACTTCTTTATTGAAACTTCGTGTTTCGAGATGGATGAATGGATGGGCTATTTCGGTCCACGATATCATATAGCCCCCAAATAACGGTACCCTCCGATATTCGATATCTACACAAGGACTTCCTTCTGAGTATTTTATTCCCTGGAAGGGGATTGTTTGTATCAGTCCACGTTCGGAAATGGAATTTTATGAAAATCCACACAAGGAGTTCCTTCTAAGTACTTTACCCCCTGTAAGAGAATTGTTTATATTGGTCCACGATATCGTATAGCCCCCAAATAAAGGTACCCCCGATACTCGGTATTTTGATGATTTTAGGGACATTATTCATTGTTTCTAATTTCGTATTTAAAGTTCGTAATGACTACTACAGCCGATAACAAAAAATTACTTGTGCAGAAGCAGGTCTTTGTATAGCCCCTATATAACGGTATTTTCCGACGGAATTTTTTTGGAAACTTTTCAAGTTCCTTTTAAAGAGGGTAATGGAGTTCAGCTCGGCCGAACTTAACCGCTTTTTTATTTTTTGTTCCTAACCCATTACCCAAATCTGAATACTCATAACGCTCAAAATGTGTCAAATTATTTCCTATATGTTGCAAACAACGTGCACTAAATAAGATCTAGTGGGAAATTGGGGTATATTACTTTACATCTTGGAGGTTTTATGCAAAGCGCTGTAGCCCCCTTTGTTCCTGATAAAAACGTGGATTTTTAAAAATCGTATTGGCTTTTTTTTTTACTTTTTCTTTCCAAATATTTTGGATTTTTTTAAATATATATATTTATACCCTACAACACTATGTGTTGGGGGTATTATAAGTTTGATTGGGCCAAAAATTATGTAACACCACGAAATATTGATTTCCCACATAGGAAAGTATATATGGATCTTCCTATCTCGCCGAGCTGAGTCGATCTAGCTATGTATGTCCGTCCGTCCGTCTGTCCGTCTGTCCATGTTAATTTGTAATCACTCTACAGGTCGCAATTATGGCCCGATCTTCACGAAATTTAGAATGGAGGTGGGGCTAGGGTCAGAATAGAACCCTATTTCTTTTGGAGATGATCGCCAAATGTTTAGGGGTTGAAATGGACCAAATACTGAAAAATGTCGGATTTTGCAGTAGCTATACAGGTCGCAATTATAGACCAATCGACGCGGAATTTCGCATGTAGCTAGAGTTTAGAGCGGGGAAGAAGCCTACCAATTTGGGTGGTCATCGGATAATATTTAGCGGGTAAAATAGGCCATATCTTTTTTGTTCCAAAAATTCAAAATTTTTCATTAAACCGCGAATATTTTAAATCCCGGCGAAATCACAAAGCCATGACAAGGTTACTTCTGATCTTTACATTGATGTTAAGATCCAAAAAATCGAATATATAGCAAATACATGCGATATGTATGTCTATCAAAGAAGATATGCTTGAAAGATCTCATATATGTCGAGAACGGCTGAACTGATTTCGACAGTTCTCATTAATTCAGAATGGCCTCTTGGCAGGAAAGGAGAAACGTTTAAAAAACGCATACAAATATCTCTCTAAAGATGAAAATATTGATTTTGTAACATTTTCTCATATTTTTTCAATTTTCTCATATTTTTGGCATATTTTCATTTTGAATGAAACATTTGGTAATATTTCTACAGCTAACAAAACTAAGTAGTTAGGATATCAGGATATCATATACAGATCGCATTTATGGCCCGATCCTTACGAAATTTTGCATGGGGATAAGATGAGGGTCAGAATAGAAGCTTACTCTTTTTGGAGATGATCGCCATATATTTAGGGGTTAGAATGGACCAAAAAACTGCAAAATTGTCTGCAGGTCGTAATTATCGCCCGATTCTCACGCACATTTGAATGGGGGTTACCGGACATTACAAAAGCCAAGCAGTTTTGGATGGCCATCCTAAAATATTCAATGTGCGAAATAGTTTGCCAACTTTTGTAGACAAAATACGAAAATGTCCATTCCAGTGACTTTTTGGAGAATTCACAAAAACAGGAAAGACGAACTTCTGACTATTTCGTTAACGCTGATTTCGTTGAAGAATATAGTCAAATGTCTGTATCTCATATAGATGCGTTTCAGTCAAAAACCAATAATAAATGTTAATCTTTTGCCACTTCTGAGAGATTATAGGTCTTTGGGAAATATTGGTTCCAGATCTAGGAAGAGCATTTACGTGCAACATCTACCAATAAATTGGAAATGAGCAAATTAGTTTAAGTTGCTATTATTCGAAAATAAGAGAACGAAACCTGATGGATTTCTTTTATTATTTGTCACAATATCTTGTGGAATTCTTTCGAGTATCTCGCATATATAAACTGTATGGTTTATTATAGTGTTGTAGGGTGTTCAACGGTCGGCCCCGCTCGACTGTAGCCTTTGCTTACTTGTTACACTACGTTTTGAGGGTATTATATGAATGTCGCAATTATCGTCCGATCCTCACGAAATTTTGCATGGGTGTGAGTCGGAATTGAAGCCTATTGTTCTTAGGATGTGCATTTAGAGGTTTAAATGGCTAAAAAATTTAAATTTTTCTAATTTTGAAGTCGTTCTATAGGCCACAATTAAAAACTAATCGTCGAGTATATTGTGACCCATTTTTCACGATATGTCCCTAACAGTGTCGGCATATAGCTTGGAAACATTTTAGTCAACTTAAATGTCATTCTCTTATTATCCATATTAAGTCTGACTAAATATTTGTTAATGACTGAACTATTTCTTTTGTCGCCTGTTGGTTTTCTATTTTTCAAGATTTCTGTGCCAGCAAATTTAAGTTCAACTAATTTGGTCATCAACGACATTCTAATGCTTCCGATCATCGATCATTGACGGCCAATCCGTCATTGTTGGTGACATCGAAATTGCAGCAATGACATTGAGATGGACCAAAAAAAAAAAAAAAAAACACAAACACAACTGCCACAATTTTTCCAATGTTACAAATACTCCAAACAATCCAGAATGCCACCCACCGTTACCGTATGTGCAGTGGCGTGTTGTTGCTGCTGTTGTTGTAAAGTTGCAGAGATGTAAACACAAAAAACCAACACCTAATATGGTCGATATGTATGAAGAGTTTCACTTATGGAATTCGTTCCTCCACCATCACAACGTTTTGTTGAAGGAAATCAATACACGAAATTAAAGTATTAATTCCATTAAAGCCATTAAGGTAACTGAAGAAGTAACACAAAAAAAAAACAACACCAACAACGAAAACCATGGCAAATGCCATGGAAAAGAACACAAAACCTAAACTATGGTGACTGACCCACATTCCCGAGAATATGTCAACGAAACAGTAACTAACAGCAAAAGCAGAACTTTTTTTTTTGCTTATTCCGAAAAAAGAATTTCAAGAATTATTATGGAATACAAGAACACGATTTGTCTGCTCGTTTTTGTTTGTCGATGTTGTTCAGCGGCATGAATTTGAAAAGATGAAACTTAATTTAGTTGAACATTTTGGAAAACACCGCTGACCAAAGGCTACAATTAAGCGAATTTGTCACAAAACATTTAAGTGAGAACATGCCACAGAGAGGGCAGTGAGGGGGATGGGAGAGAGAAACAAAACCTTTAATTTTATGCGCGTTAAAGAGTATATGTCGAACATAAATATTTGTGGCTTTTATTTTGGAAGCAAAAGCAGCAATGGGGCAAATGTTTGACTCTAAAATAGATTTGCTTCTTGAATGTGCACCGAAGCATTCAGTCGGCATTTCGTTAGCTGACCCACATTCGAGGGGTAATTGTTATTTTCTAATTATGCTTCACATCTTCATCTCGTTTTTCATTTATAATCCATCATCATCAACAACGGCATTGCCAAAATGACCAGAGCAGACCGGACCAGTTGGTCTTTGGGGGGTTTTGTATTTATATGACGCTGAATATGTGACTGTGATTTGCTGCTGGCCGTTGTGAAGATTCTTGATTTGCCTGCTGCTGAATGGTTGGTTTGGAAATAAAAAAAACCATAGAAATACAAATGAATTGTGTCCGCAGGCTATAATAGTTGTGGTGGTGGCGGTGTAGTTTTCGTAGCAAAAATGTTGGCTTTATTACCCAAAAAAAGTGTACAGTTTTCTTAGACGATTTTCTTAGTTTTTTTTTTCTTTCATTGCAAAAATAGACAGTTTGTCATATGTGAATCTTAATATCGTTTTGGATTTATCGCCCCATAGACTACACGTGATTAAAGTAGACGAATAAAATATTACTTTTTTCGCTTACCACCTTGTGTGTTGTTATTTTAGTGATTAATTTACAGCATAAAATTTCAGCTGTAACCATTGTCGTTGCTATTTGAAAAATGTGTAACAATAACATGTAAGTGCACGGACATATCTTCGAGCAGTGTTTTTTTTTTTTCTAAAATAATTGCAAACTCAAAAAGTGAGGTAGTTTTTTCAATAATTTGAAACGCATACTATTCGTTTCACCTAGATTACTGATGAGTTTTGCGACGTTTGACCTTATACCAAAAATTCAAGTTAGAATTTGTCACAATTCATACCAAACAGGTTCGGACGTTGATCTTGAGAATCGCGAAATATATACTCTTAAAAAAAAAAAAAAAAAAAAAAAAACAAGTTAAAAAGTATCAATCGGTTTTCCCAAAAGATGTATATCCTTAGCCAATGTTCGATAATTTAATATAATTTGACTTCTGTTAGGATTATTCAAATGTTTGACCCTCTAAGGAGTAGATTCCAAAGGAATGGGCCAATATTGTCCATTTCGTATAGGTCCTAAATAAATATGTTATAAATTTTGCGACGTACCAAATTCGAACTATATCCACTACTTCCTCCACTTTATATAAGATACAGGGTAAGATTAAAAAGACTGCAACAGACTGCAACGCCATAATTTTTATATTTTTATACCCTACAAAACTATGTGTTGGGGGTATTATAAGTTTGATTGGGCCAACAATTATGTAACACCACGAAATATTGGTTTCCCACATAGGAACGTATATATGGATCTTCCTATCTCGCCGAGCTGAGTCGATCCGTCTGTCCATGTTAATTTGTAATCATTCCACAGGTCACAATTATGGCCCGATCTTCACAAAATTTAGAATGGAGGTGGGGCTAGGGTCAGAATAGAACCCTATTTCTTTAGCAGATGATCACATAATATTTAGGGGTTGAAATGGACCAAAAACTAAAAATGTTCCTGATTTTGCAATATAAATCAATGGACACGAAATCTCGCATAAAGTTAGAGTTTAGGACAGCGGGTACATTGTACAACTAATTTTGTGTGAAAAAAAATACCAGCATTACTTACAGGCGATATCTGAAATCCACAAAAGGCGAACTACTTTTTATGCTGATTTCGTTGACGAATGTAGCCAAATATCGTAGACAAGCAAATCATATAGATGAGTCTAAATTTGAAGATACAGAGGGACTTCTTGCTTTTGGAGATGATCGCAAAATATTATTTTAACTAAAAACAGAAATGTTTTTTCCGATCACACAATTGAAGCCAATCGACACGTCTGAGAAGAGAGTTAAGGACAGGGAAGCATTCTAGCATTTTGGATGACCATTGGATTATATTTAGCTGTAAAATGGACTACAACAACTAACAGCCCGATGGAGTGCATATGTTGGGCAAATGTCCCTAGTCAAAATCCTAATTTCAAAAGAGAAATCTTCCAATATGAATTTGGACATAAGGGGGCTTTTAACATATGTAGTGTTGTAGGGTATAACATAGTCTGCTCCGCACGACTATAGCCTTTGCTTACTTGTTTTTAAATGTTATTGAATGAAAGCAAAAAAATGTCGGATATAGCATTAAATATTAGAATGTGCGAATGTTGCTCTGCGGTATTTTGACCCATTCCCGGCGAAGCGCTTGCTGGAGGTATTGGTATTTTTTTAGTGCCAACCTTGCTTTCCAAAATACTCCAGGCACAATTGGTATCTGGAGATTTTGGTGGCCATTGTGCGCTGGAAATGAAGCGAGGAACCTGATTACGATGGTTTTGAGTCCTATTGGAATGTCCAAGGTCTGCGGCCAAAATGTTGTACACACTCCGGAATATTTTCGCGGTAATATTCCGCATTTATTCTGATTCCACTGTCGATTAATACGAGCGGAGAGCGACCATCGGTTGTTATGGCGGCCCACACCATCACCATTTCCGGCGCTTGAGATCTGGTGACCAACCGAAGGTGCACATTTTCTGCGTGTCTCTTTGGCAAGTAAACACGATCATTTTGCTTGTTTACAAACAACTACTGGATAACGAATGGTAACTCATCGGAGAAAACCAAATTCCGCAGTTCACCACTTTCGGTCAAGCGAAGCAACTCTTTAGCTCTTTTTAGTCTATTTTTTTTCTATTGCGGTGTAAGTTCTTGCACTTTTTGGAATTTCAATGGCTTTACCCCGAACTCATTTTTCAATATTTGACGAATGGAATATTTCAATATGTTCAGCTCATGAGCCATTTTCGGGCACTGCGACGAGGGTTTCGATCAAGTCGCTTCTTTACTTTTCGAACCATTTCTGCTGATGTTGCTGTTTTCTTCCGTTCACTTACTGGACGTCAAACACAAAAGATTTATTTACATTTAAATGCTGGAGTGCTCTTGTGGTTTTCCAAACAAATTTAAAGAAATCACACTATCACGCTGAATTCCATCAAATGCTCACCAAAATACTTTTGTACGCTTGTAAACAATATAATGAGCTGTCACAGGAATCATTTTAACAGCTGTTGGACGAGTGGCTTAGAAATTAGAGCAGTTTCTGAAATTGGTTGCAGTTTTTTCATCTCACCCTGTATATAAGATATGTGATAACTTTTAAATATCTTAAAAAGCACCACATATAGTCGATCAAAATATTCTATTTTCATCTTCAACTAATACAGATAAAAATATTGGATAAATTGAAATGTTAGAAAAAATATCTTGAGATGTTAGAAAAAATATTTGAACCCTATGTGGAGGAGATACCAGAAGAAATGGCCCGGTCTCTACCATATTTATAACAGCTCTTGCGTAGATGGAAATATTGAGACGTACTAAGTCTTAATGACATCGAATGTTTTGCGTTTTATGAGTATCGTGGGTATTGAACATCTTGAGCCTTTGTGGGGAAAGAACCAGAAGAAGTAGATCGATATATCCCATCTTTACAGCAGATCTTGTGTTAGTAAAAATAATGGGATGAGTTAAATATGATGAGAACTGGATGCTCATTTCGGATTTCATAATCGTTGTTGTTATTCAAAACTTTGACCCTTTGTGAGGGAGGTACCAGAAGGAATGGTTCAATCTCTATCATCTTTATAAAAGATCTTGTGTTAATAGAAATATTGAGATGTCACAAATCTGAATGGAATAAGATGTTAATTTCACGTTTTATGAGCTTCATGGATATTTAAACTTTCGACCTTTTGTGGGGGAGGTACCAGAAGGAGAGAACCGACATATTCCACAAGACCTTGAGTTAATAAAAATATTGTGATGTGTGTAATTTGAAGAAAATCGGACTCTTACATCACATTTTATAAGAATTATAATTATTCAAAATGTTAACCCTTTGTGGAGAGGTACTTGATGGAGTGGACAGATATTGCTCATTTTCGCACCTTACCTAGAACTAATGCGAACATTATGATTTGCAATTCTGGAACAATATGGCATTATCCTTTCTCTTTCTGTGCAGTAAAATATACACAGGGTTGCCAATATTCGACGGACCCAGGGTTGCCAATATTCGACGGACCCAGGGTTGCCCATATTCGACGGACTCTTTGGGCCCATTCCAATCGACGAGACTTGTCCGCAGGCAACATTCTTTGCGTCAATTGAATTTTGTACGGGAACAAATGCAAATCAATGCGAATAAACCGTTTTTGGGATGTTTTTGGGGACCTCTCAATACTGGCTCGTACGGCAGCGATATTCTCGACCGATCGCCTTGGTCGACTTTTATATGGCCTCTTCGGATTAGAAAGAGCCTTACCAGTCGTGTTCTTAGAAGGCGCACTTCTCACATTTTTTAATGTTTTAAAAGCACGTTGAGTTTTCACAATTGACTTCTTGTAAATTTCAACTATTTCAGAGCGCTCGCGTGGCGTGTTATGGTTCATGGTAAAAATCTGCTTGGACTGACGCTTCAAACGCGGTATGTCATTAAGCGATGTCTCTGTCAAAAGTTATGGCGTTGCCAGATGGGTCCGTCGAATATGGACAACCCTGTATATTTTGTTTAATTTGAACTTTTGTGGGTTGTTAAAATAAGGAGTGAACCGATATTGCCCATCTCCGAAATACTACCTCTGAGAGGCAGAGAGACGGACGGACCGAGGGACATTGCTAGATAGACTCCAAATGTCCTGCATTTGTGCATTTGTTTGTAACAGGCATAGGTAAACGATATAGACCCATACTTCCTTTAATGATCTGCATAGAAACACACTCCGAGTCGATTTAACCATGTCCGTCCGTCTGTCCATGTACTTTTGTTAAATAATTACAGGTCGCATTTATTGCCCGATTTAGATGAACTTTCGCACAAATCAAGGACGAACCCTATTGGAATTGGAGATAATCGATCAAAATTTAGAAATTTTTGCACCAAACGTGCAAAGTCAGCCCAAATATTATGGAATTTTGCACATACGAACAAATTAGGCCTGAAAATAAGTATGCCAAATTTGATCGAAATCTGTTTAGATATATAGTTTTTTTTATTTAATTCTCCCATAAAAACTTTTAAATGCGAGATGAAGCTCAACTAAATATGCATGTTATATGTTATCCCCTCTGAACGAGACTTTTTTTATTATAATAACTGGAAATTTTGATATTTTCAAAAAAAAAAAGTTAAAAAGCAGTAGTAGCAGCAGCATTTGGAACGAATTTAGAAATTTAAAAAAAAAAAAAATAAAATCCTTAAAAATTCTGTTAAATTTTAAAAATACCGAATATTGCCATTAGCCATTACCATATTCAAATTCGAAACTTGGAATAAACGGTGAATAATGTAGCTAAAATCATCAAAATATCGTATATAGGGAGGTACCATTATATCGGAGCTGTGCGAAGACCTGGACCAGCATAGATAATTTTCTGTCACAGGCTATAACATCCACTACTAACGTCAAATACGATATCTCAAACAATTTTGGTGGGTATTGTACCTAAACTCCTCAAAATACCGAATATGGGGAGGTACTGATATATGGGGCCTAGACGAAGACCTGGACCTGCATAGACATTTTTCTGTCACAGACTGTAGTTCCCATTTCGAACTCTAAATACGTAATTTGAACCAATTCCGGTGAAATCATCAAAATACCGAATTTTGGGAGGTACCGTTATATGGGGGCTATACGAAGACCTGGACCTGCATAGACATTTTTCTGTCACAGACTGTAGTTCCCATTACGAACTCTAAATACGTAATTTGAAACAATTGCGGTGAATAATGGCGCTAAAATAATCAAAATAGCGAATTTTGGAAGGTACCGTTATATTGGGGCTATACGAAGACCTGGACCTACGCAGATAATTTTCTGTCATAGGCTGTAGCATCCATTTCGAACTTCAAATACCAAAATTGAAAAAATTTCGGTGAATAATGTCGCTAAAATCATCAAAATACCGAATATCGGGAGGTACCGTTATATGGGGGCTATATGAAAACATGGACCTACATGGCCCATTTACGAACTTAACCTGCCTACTGGAAAAATAAACACGTGAGTAAAATTTTAGCCTTCTATCTCAATTCGTTCGAAATATAGCGTGATTACTACAGACAGACAGACAGACAGATAGACACACAGACGGACAGACAGACAGACAGACGGACATGGCTAAATCGACTTAGAATTTTACGCTGATCAAGAATATATATACTTTGTTGGGTTTGACATGAGTATTTCGAGAAGTTACAAATGGAATGACAAAGTTAATATACCCTCCATAGTATGGTGGAGGGTATAAAAATGCGTACAAGTGGTTCACTCTGCTTCTATTCCGATCCCCGAACTCATTGTAAAATTTCATGAGGATCGGGATAGAAAGGGTGGTCTTGGACCAATATTTTGAGATGTTTCGAACTTTTTGGTCCAATCAATCAAGAAAATATCGAAAGAAATTATATAAGTTTTTAAATAGTTATAAAGATATGCAAAAATCAATCGAGCTCCCAACGTTGATAATACTAGTTTTAATGACGATATCCTGCTAAGGAATATAGCTTTAGCTCTTGATAAGTTCAAAACAGTAAATTGAATTTTGTAGAAGAGAATACAAATTTGTCCACAGTTTAAACACCAATGTGGCATTATAAAAATTATTGCTTGATTTAGTATTACAATGTCTCAATTTGAATAGCTTGGTGTGCCATCAGTCATAAATAGGAAATTAACACTCTTCACTTTATGTTCAACAACAACGATGATAATAATACCTTGATTAATATGTAAAAAATAAACACTCAATGCAAACGTATTGTAGCTAGCGCATGTGTCTTAAGTCTTTTGATTTAACCCCTCCAATAATGACAACAACGCCGACGACGAGAAATGTATGCAAACAGCAAAAACGTGCCAATAAAGCTATCAACTGAAAATGTTAATGTCTTAACTTTTTCAACTTCACAACGACAAATTATCATCAATTGAGGTACTTTTCAGGAGAACACAAAAATAAACTTGAAACGCTCAGCAGCAACAATTCTCACTTTGTAAATTTTTCCGTCATTGGTTTCAAATGAAATTCTAACAAATTGCTACGATTTCCTTCTTTAGTCATTGACAACGATGCGATAGCTTGGAAATGACTACGGCCAGCTCTTCGGCTGGCCATGATACATCGATTGAATATATAAAACTTCTTTTTTTGTTGCTCTCCATCAGCGTCATCACATTCTCTATTTGCATTTCGTGGGGGGACCATGTATTTAAATTGGACACGACACTCACGCAAAACAAACGAAATTCCCCAGAAAAGAAGCAGCCACAACCACACACACACACACGCACACTTCTAACGCAGAAAGTTACAATTTTCTTTCCAATCGCTCGGCAATAAAAGCGATCTGGAGAAAATGCAATCTAAACAACCGCCACAAATTCGAAACAAATTCAAATGCGTGAACTTGCCTCGCAGGGGAAAAACATGCGTGCCAAAGCATTTGAAGCGTTGCACAAAGGGGGACCGTGGTTAAGCCGCTCGAAAGGCAACTTAAAACAAAAACATTTATTTGGTGCGACAGATAGAGTGCGTTCACGACACTTCTGTGGAGTTGGTTTGGTTTTGTTGCAATGGTTGGTGTTTTTTGGTCTGTGGCTTTTCGGCAACACTTCCGTGACATTAAACAGTAGCAAAGTGCTTGAGTGTGGATGTTGTTGTTGTTGCCGCACTTCGTTTTTTTTTTTTTTTTTTTTTTTGTTTTAGATGGTTCTTATGCTGTGAGTTAACAACGGCAATCAATTTCAATAAGAAATTGCTTTGTTTGTACTTTAGGTATATTTATTTGTGATGGCACTACATTTGATAGTAGCGGTATTGCAAGTTTGTGCCTGGAAATGTAAACATTGAGCGCTACGATCATATGTACAGGCTATGTACAGTGTCTCAGGGTCTCTTAAAGAAGAATTTCAAAATATTTTGCATATGTCTAAAAACAAACGGGTAAAAAAGGCTAAACGTCGGGCGGGCCGAATTTATGATACCCTAAACCATTTTGCTTACAGACAAATAAATGTGTTTAGGAGGTATTTATGAGACTTAAATAATACCAACTAAGCTGCCTGCGAATTATGGCTTTAAAATAGTTATAAGTTAATTATAAAATAGTTATAAGTACCGATTTCTACTTAACTTGATGGAGACAATTGTTGTTGAAACAATATTTGTTTTCACTGTTTAGGCACAATAAACGTGAAATCGGATGAGGATATACATAAGAGTGATATCCATGTCCGAACCGATCTCTATAAAATTTAGCGGAGGTATTTATATGCTGTATCTAATAGTTGGCAGCAAATATCGTTGTTATGGAGAGCATTTTCCAGATGTGAGGGGCTTAAATACAAACTCTAATGAAATATATAAATGGGACCTAGGGCGAAATAAAAAAAAAAACAAAATCAAATGCCATAATCTTTACTATCTTTTTTTTTAAATTTTATTGAATAAAAAAGAAAAAAGTAGGAAATAGCACAAAATTTTAGAATAAGTTTAGATTTGTTCGAATTGGTCAACTTTGGCACGAATTATGGCCTTCAACCAGCCAATGAAACCGTCACACGCTGCCCAAATTTTGCTCTCCGGTATTTTGGCCCATTCCCGGCGAAGCGCTTTTTTGAGGTGATCGAGACATTGGTAATTTTAGTGCCAACCTTGCTTTTCAAAATACCCCAGACACAATAATTCAACGGATTGATATCCGGAGATTTTGGTGGCCATTGTGCGCTGGATATGAAGCGAGGAACCTCATTTTGTAACCATTCTTGGGTGGCTCGTGCTGAGTGCGATGGTGCTGAGTCCTGTTGGAATGTCCAAGGTCTCCAGAATATTTTCTCAATACTATAGGTCCACGATATGGTATGTCCCCCATATAACTGTACCCCCCGATATTCGGTATTTTGATGATGTTAGCCACACTTTTCAATGGAATTGTCTTAAAATCCACACAAGTAGTTCTTTGTGAGTACTTTTCTCCCTGAAAGAGAGTTGTCAATATAGGTTCACGATATCGTATATCCCCCATATAACGGTACCCCCGTTATTCGGTATTTTGATGATTTTAGCCACATTTTTATCGGAATTGTCTGAAAATCCACACAAGGAGTTCCTTGTGGGTACTTTATACCTCGACAGAGAATTATCTATATAGGTCCACGATATCGTATAGCCCTTATATAACGGTACCCCCGATATTCGGTATTTTGATGTTTTTTGCCATATTTTTCAACGGAATGGTCATAAGGGGTTCTTTGTACACAAGGGGTTCTTCGTGAGCACTTTACCCCCCGACAGAAAATTCTCTATATAGGTTAACGATAACGTATAGCCCCCATATAACTGTACTCCGCGATATTCGGTATTTTGAGCCACATTTTCCAATCGTATTGTCTGAAAATCCACACACGGAGTTCTTTGTGAGCACTTTACCCCTGAAACGGAATTGTATATATAGGTCCATAATATCGTATATCCAATATATAACGGTACTCCCCTATATTCGGTATTTTGATTATTTTACCCACATTTTTTCAACGGAATTGTCTGATAATCCACACAAGGAGTTCTTTGTGAGTACTTTTCTCCCTGAAAGAGAGTTGTCAGTATAGGTTCACGATATATCCCCCATATAACAGTACCCCCTTTATTCGGTATTTTGATGATTTTAGCTATATATTCCAATGGTATTCTCTTAAAATCCACACAAGGATTTCTTTGTGAGCACTTTAACCCCTGAAAGGTATTTGTCTATATAGGTCCACAATATCGTATATCCCCCATATAACGGTACGCCCGATATTCGGGATTTTTATGATTTTAGCCACATTTCCCAATGGATTTATCTGAAAATCCACACAAGGAGTCCCTTGTGAGTACTTTACCCCCAGACATAGATTTGTCCATATAGGTCCACAATAGCGTTTATCCCCCCATATATCGGCACCTTCCGATATTAGGTATTTTAAAGATTTTAACAGAATTTTCAATGGATTTTATTTTTTTGAATATTTTCTAATTCGTTCCAAATGGTGGAGGGTATTCAAAGTTCGGCCCGACCGAACTTACTGCTTTTTTACTTGTTTATTGGTATATTTTCAATCGATTTTCTAAGATTTTATACTTTTCTGGCAAGAGACCATTCCGAATCGTGAAAATCAGTACAGCGGTTCCTTTCTTTAACATATACATTATATATATTTTGCTTTATATCCCATATCTTGGCTGCCAGCATCACTATAATGGTTAATGTATTTGTGATTTGGCCGGGATTAAAACTATTCGCGGCTTAGGGGAAATTTTCCTATTTTTTTGACATAAAGTTATGGTTTATTTTAGACGCTAAGTGTTATCCGATGACCGCCCAATTTGGAAGGTTTCTGCCCGGCCCTAAACTCTAACTCCATGTCAAATTCCGCGTCGATTAGTTTATAATTGTGGCCTGTAGAGCAACAGCAAAATCAGTAAATTTTTCTGTTTTTGGTCCATTTCAACCCCTTTATATTCATCTCCCAAAAAACAATAGGTTTCTTACTTAAGGTTTTTGTACTCCCCAGTAGACCCTCAACCGATTTTTTTTTTGAATTCCTATTTTATTTTTATTTTATATAGGGTACCTTTATTTCACTGCCACTCCGGTATACTTTCGCCATAACCTCCTTTTTCCGTTGTTGCTGCCCGTTGTGCGGTTTACTATAAATAGTCGTAACAATTTCTGTGACAAGATTTGTTAGTCGAGCAATAAGAAATAAATTTATGTATTTTAGTTATCGGCAAAAGAAACAAAACTTTGACTATTTGTTATAGATTTTTGCTAAAACGTTGGTCTGAACCCAGCCAAAGAAGTCATTGCCTTAGTGGACCACTACCACACCACCATGCCATTGCCATTGGCTTCAATTGAGCTGCAATTGAAATGCAATTCAGTGTAGGTGTGGCCAAATGTCGTCTACCGTTTTGGTTTCTCTCACTTCATTTGTCGGTCTGCTGCTGCTGCAAAACTTAGGATAAATTGATTTCCATGTTTTGTGTAATTGTAACCAAAACGTCCAAGTTGTTCGATACTGCCGATAATACGGCATGTAGACGGTGCATATATTGACTATAAAACTAATATTGAACTTTTATGCGATTTGTTAGTTGAGTTCCCATTTTTTTGTATCATTCCATTTGGGGTGTATAAGGAAAGAAGAAAGATAGACTAAACTTCTGCTCTAGTTTCTTCATTCTTTTTTCATTTCTCTCTTACGGTGGATATCGATGTGGATTTTTTTTTCTTTCGCCATAACTCCATTTGCGAGGAGTTTTTGATTACTTTTTAAAGATAAGTAAAATTCCCATTTCCATTATGTGATATGTTGCAGACATTGGACGCAAGGCTGGTTGTAGGTTTGCTGTATGTCTGTGGCAGAATATGCCATTTGCTGTCGCCCATAAATTGAACGAAGTGCAACATGTGTTTGTTGAATGTGTCATGTGCAACATGACTTTGCTCAGCTTGTTCAACCATTTCGAAGGTGGTAAATATTCGACACGCGTAGATTTTGCTTTAGCTAATTTTTGGTATCAATGTTTTGTGGCGGGGAATGTTTTCGAATATGATTTTGATGTAAATTTCTCCAGTTTCTTTTTAAGTGAACATTTAGTTTGCCAATATTCGATTCGTATGTTTTTCGTTTTTTTTTTTTTTTTGGGTTGAGGTTTTCTTTTGTTAAACTTAAAGATTTATGAGACATATGGGGAAATTTGATGTCGAGTTTTTCTCATATTTTTTGTATATTGTTCAAAATCAACTGAGAGGGATTTATAGTTTTTTTGTAGGGCAGTACATTTGACAGTTCGGAAATTAATAAATAATTTCATAACAGAATCGAACAAGTCATAAAAAATTTAAAATCAAACAAGACATACAAATTTAAGTCTTTACTTCAATATTGAATCAAGTGTCAACAAATATACAGGGTTGCCCATATTCGACGGACCCATGTTTGTTTTCGGCCATTTTGATGACTCTTTGGGCCCATCCCATTTTTGGGATGTATTGGGGACCTCTCAACACTGGCTCGTATGGCAGCGATATTCTCGGCCGATCGCCTTGGTCGATTTTTATATGGCCTCTTCAGAGAAAGAGCCTTACCAGTCGAAAATTTTTCGTATAAACGCTTAATGGTGTTCTTAGAAGGCGCACTTCTCACATTTTTTAATGTTTTAAAAGCACCTTGAGTTTTCACAATTGACTTCTTGTAAATTTCAACTATTTCAGAGCGCTCGCGTGGCGTGTATTGGTTCATGGTAAAAATCTGCTTGGACTGACGCTTCAAACGCGGTATGTCATTAAGCGATGTCTCTGTCAAAAGTTATGGCGTTACCAGATGGGTCCGTCGAATATGGGCAACCCTGTATACCCTCATATGTTTGTTATTGTCCACTTCATATCTAACCTCAATCTGATCTAAATATTACAAGGTACCAGATTTGACCTATATCTACTATTTCCTGTACTTGATATGAGAGATGTGATAGTTTTAGGAATACTGATAAAAATATTGGGATATGCAGAATTTAAAGAAAATCGAACACTCATTTACGGTTCTATAGGAATCATTGCTAGTTACAGTTTAAATGGAGGAGTGGACCGAAGAATCTATGCTTCTAAGAAATATTGACATACACGAAGACTGACGAAAAATAAGTCACGATGGATTTCGTTATATTTGGCACAAGTGGGCATCTTTACAGCACTCCAGCATTTAAATGTGAAAAAATCTTTAGCGTCTCGTACCATCCGTGATACTGGTAGCGTAGCCCGACGTCAAGAAAGTGGAGGGAAGGAAACAGCAACATCAGCACAAATGGTTCGAAAAGTAAAGAAGCGACTTGATCGAAACCTGCTTCGCAATGGCCGAAAAATGGCTCGTGAGCTGAATGTATCGCAATATTCCACAGCCATTGAAATTCCAACAAGTGCAAGAACTTACACTGCAACAGCAAGAAAATGGACTCAAAAGAGCTCAGGAGTTGCTTCGCTTGGCCGAAAGTGGTGAACTGCCCAATGTGGGTTTCTCCTATGAGAAAACATTCGTTGTCCGGCAGTTTGTAAACAATCAAAATTATGGTGTTTACTTGCCAACGAGGTCAGCTGAAAATGTGCACCTTCAGTTGGCCACCAGAATTAAAGCGCCGGGCATAGTGATGATGGGGGCCGCCTAACAGCCGATGATCCCTCTCCGCTCGTATTAATCGACCGTGGCTTCAGAATAATTGTCGAATATTATCGCGAAAATATTCTGGAGGGTATTTTAAAGCCATGGACTCGCAAACATTTTGGCCGCAGACTTTGGACATTCAAACAGGACTCTGCACCATCGCACTCAGCACGCGCCACCCAAGAATGTTTCAACATGAGGTTCCTCGCTTCATTTCCAGCGCACAATGGCCACCAAAATCTCTGGATACCAATCCGTTGGACTATTGTGTTTGGAGTATTTCGAAAGGCAAGGTTGGCACTAAAATTACCAGTGTGTCGATCACCTCAAGCAAGCGCTTCGCCGGGAATGGGCCAAAATACCGCAGAGCAACATTCGGGCAGCGTGTGACGATTTCATTGGTCATAATTCGTTCCAAAGGTGACTAATTCGAACAAATCTAAACTTATCCTAAAATTTGATTTTTTATTTTCATTCAATAAAATTAAACAAAAAAAAAAAAAAATGTAAAAATGATGGCGTTTGACTTTGTTGCAGTTTTTTATCTCACCCTGTATCTTACATTCACACATTAAAAATATTAAAGAAAATCGGCCACTAATACCGTGTCTTTTAAGAATAATTATCACTGTTAGTATTATCTGCTTGGTCTATGACAGGAACTTCCCTTTTTTGAAATGTCGAATTTTTTATAAAAGCGGTATCAAAAGAAAATCGGGAAAGTTATTTAAATTTCATAAGAGAATTTAATACATCACAGGCAGATTTGCCAGAAAGAGTGAACCGATATTGTTTTAAATATGTCATGTTGAGGGATTTCTATAACGTCTCAAGAAAACAAGGACCAAGGAAGCATAAAATATTTCGCAGTCGATATAACATGTTATCTCAGACATCCGTTGCTCTATCACTATTATAGAGTGGCAATTAAAAAATTCACAAAACTTGATATATGGTGAAAATTCGGGGTTTCTACCTACTTGTCATGTGATATCACATCCTATGGAAATGGAATCTACCGTTGACATTCCCTGTTGAACTGTGTTATTCATTAATGTTGTATACATTTTTTACATGCCTTTTTAGGTAATAGATCCACAAACATATCGAAACACATTTGTGTACTTTCCGAAAGCTCACACTTGAAGCCATTCTCTGACAAACATACTTCCCATTTCGATATTTTCCCGTTAGAAAACGCACTACAGTGCACTGAAAATTCAATTGGAATTCCAGGTCAAAGGATATCGCATAATTGAAAAGCAAATTGAAATTCAAAACATTGCCCAGTGAGACTGCGGTACTGATATAATCAAACAAATCTGACACAAATTCTGTTGGTTGGTGGGTATTTGTTATTCGTTTTTTTTTTTCATGTCATTGGTTCGACAGATTTCACTGAACAAACATTGCCTGCCTACTCCTTAATTACCATCTCGTGTATGACTGTGTCAAGGCACAAGCACCACCACACTATCAATACTGCCGCGCAGTCGAAATAATTGAATGCATTGGCAAGGAGGAAAAAAAAAAGACAACCGCAGAAAGGAGTAAAAATGCCAGGCGCAGTCATAGTCATGACAATTGTTGTAGAGATGTGATATTTGGCCATTTAAAAACACATTTCATGGTCTTTTGTTTAACCGTAAAACAGGGCTATCACAATCTTATTTAACTTTACATTTGGCAAAAGCAAAGAAGAGGGAGTTAAAAAAAACACCAATGCCCTATTTACGAATATCGAAACCAAGTTTGAATTCAAATACGAATTTGAAGCCAAATACTTGGCTATCAAAAACACAAACACACACATAAACATTGCTTTTAACTCAACTGTCACAAATTTATGTTTAACATTGATACTATTTAAAACGTTCAGCGTTCCATGGAGTTAGACCCCCACAAAAACAACGACAACAACAACACCGGCCGCCACAGATCGTAACGAGAAATGCCCACCAACTACAACAATAGAATGTTTGTTGCAAAGTATTTAAAACAAACACCATTTCTATTCCTCCGTTTGGAGGAGAGACCAAAAATAAAAATGTTATTTTTGTTGTAACTTTTCTCTCTCAGCTGTCTTCGCAAAATTTTTACCAGATTTAAATAAATATCCATCCCCACCAACAGAAATCATGGCTATGATCCAGCAACTAATGGCTGTGTAGCGGTTGGTTGGTGTTGGTGAAAATCGTTTGAAATGGCTAAGTGCCACTAGTGGTGGCAGTCGAAAAAAACTACAAACAAGAAAAGAAGCAAAACCCCCCACCCCAAAAAAAAAAAAAAAAAACAATCCTGACAAGATTACATGTTAAGATAATGGCTAAGTCAGCTACAGAAATGGCCAACAACACAATTCTTTTCATTCGTTAGGTTCTTCGGTTTTCGTTGTGGAATGCTACTAACGAGGTAATGCCAACTAAATTTTTGGATATTTTAATTATGCTTAAATCGGTTGATATTGACAGCGTTATAAGGGTTCGTAATTTGTACAATATTTTTATTTTTTAAGCTGTACAATACAACATTTCTTCTAGATTTAGGTGTTTCAAATTTTTTCAAAATATTAATAATATGTTGTATAACATTCGTGCATATAAATTGTAATTTTTTATACCCTTCACCATTCCATGGAGGGTATATTAACTTTGTCACTCCTAGAAATATTTATAATAGCCCCCACAAAGTATATATATATATTCTGGATCAGTGTTCAATTCTAAGACGGTCTAGCGATGTAAGTCTATCTCTCTATCCGTCTGTCTGTTGTAATCACGCTATCTTTCGAACGAATTGAGACAGAAGGCTAACATTTCGGATTCGTTCACCGGAATCGTTTCAAATTTCGTATGGAGAGATCTTAATGGTTACTACAACCTGTAGAAAAAATGCCCATATTCGACGGACCCATGTTTTTTTTTTTTAATCAAAGAAAAAATAAAAATTTGGCGGTTGGCAATGTTAATCATTTAATTTGTTCCAAGTAGATTTGTTTACATCAATTTTTGAATATGATATCTTTCAAATTGCCGCCTCTGGCGTTGATGACGTATTGTACTCTTTTTGCTGCATTTTCCATCGTTTTTGCCAACATTTCGGCCGGAATAGCGGCTATTTCTTCACGAATGTTGTCCTTGAGATCTTCTACAGTCCTTGGCTTGTTAACGTAAAGCTTTGACTTCAAATATCCCCACAAGAAGAAGTCAGGCGGCGTCAAATCGGGCGAACGCGGTGGCCAGTCCAAATCACCACTTTTCGACATCAAATGGAACGGAAACAAATTCTTCAGAAAATCGATTGTTATGCGACTTGTGTGCGGTGGAGCGCCGTCTTGTTGAAACCAGAACTGCCTCATACGCTTTCGACGAATAATTGGCATCACAAAATTGGCCATAATGTCGCGATAACGCTCCTGATTGATGGTAACAGCATGGCCATTTTCATTTTAGAAGAAAAACGGCCCAATGACCGTTTTCGCACTAACGCCGCACCAAACTGTGACTTTTTCGTCATGAAGAGGCACTTTTTGAATCTCCTGAGGATTTTCAGTGGCGTAAAAACGGCAAATTTTGCTTATTTAAGGTCCCATTCAATGTGAAATGGGCTTCATCAGACATGATAATTTTGTTCCAAAATTGCCCGTCATCTTCAGCCATTTCGATGACTTTTTGGGCCCATTCCAATCGACGAGGCTTGTCCGCAGGCAACATTCTTTGCGTCAATTGAATTTTGTACGGGAACAAATGCAAATCAATGCGAATAATCCGTTGTAAATTGGACCGAGCCATGCCCAACTGCTGAGAACGGCGTTTTTGGGATGTTCTGGCTCGTACGGCAGCGATATTCTCGGCCGATCGCCTTGGTCGACTTTTATATGGCCTCTTCGGATTAGAAAGAGCCTTACCAGTCGAAAATTTTTCGTATAAACGCTTAATTGTGTTCTTAGAAGGCGCACTTCTCAAACATTTTAATGTTTTAAAAGGACGTTGAGTTTTCACAGTTGACTTCTTGTAAATTTCCACTATTTCAGAGCGCTCGCGTGGCGTGTATTGGTTCATGGTAAAAATCTGCTTGGACTGATGCTTCAAACGCGGTATGTCATTAAGCGATGTGACATCTGTGTCAAAAGTTATGGCGTTGCCAGATGGGTCCGTCGAATATGGGCAACTCTGTAACAGTACCTCCCAAATTGTAAGAAATTTCGTATTTAAAGTTCGTAATGGGTACTGCAGCCTATGACAAAAAAATCGTATATGAAGTTCGTAATGGTTGCTACAGCCTATGACAAACAATTTTGTATGCAGGTCAACGGCTTCGTGTAGCCATATGACGGTACCTCGCAATACTAGGTATTTTTATGATTTGTGCGACATTATTCACCGGAATTGTAACAAATGTCGTATTAAAAGTTTGTAATGGGCACTACAGCCTTTGACAAACAAATTCGTAAACAAGTCCACGTCTTCGTATAGTCTTCATATAAATGGTAGTTTCCGAAAGTTTTTTGAAAATTTTCAAGTTCCTTCCACATGGTGGAGGGTATTAAAAGTTCGGCCCAGCCGAACTTAGCTGCTTTTTTACTTGTTGATATAGTTAAATTGTAATGTTATTAACAGAGCTCTTTTAAAAAGTTAACTGTTTTGGAAAAAAACAGTAATTCTAACAATTTTTACTAATCTTTTAAATAAAAAAACATAAAAATAAATGCGGTTAACGAAAAATGTAATGTATTGTAAGACCAACACTGACTAAGTATAGGGTGTTTTTTTAAGCTCGATAGAACTTGAAATTGTAAAAAAATATCACAAAAAATTTAATTGTAATCAAAATTTTGAAAGATCGATACGTGATATTAACATTTGAAAATGATTTCAGGCATATGGGCACCACGGCTGTTCTTGACAAAGTGCATTCAGGACGTCCAATTTTTGGCCTCCAAGGCGTCAATTGTTGTTGGTTTATCAGCATAAACCAATGACTTCACGTAGCCCCACAGGAAATAATCGAAAGTTGTCAAATCGCACGACCTTAATTGACAGGTCCACTTCTCGATTTGATTTCAATAAGTCGATGGTTGCGTTCACCGTATGGCACGTAGCGCCATCCTGTTCAAACCACATCTCCTCCGGATCAATGTCATCCATATTTTTAAATAAAAAATCATTGATCATGGTGCGGTAACGATCTTCATTGACCGTAACGCGAGCTTCGGCCTCATTTTTAAAGAAATAAGGTCCGATGATGCCACCATCGTGAAAACCGCACCATACGGTGCATTTTCTGGATGTAATGGAGTCTGTAGGGTCTCTTGTAGATTGGTCTCACTCCATATGAGCCAATTTTGCTTATTAACAAACCCGTTAAGCCAAAAATGAACACAATTTTGCGATAAAACAACGGGTCATTTGCCAACTGCTCTAGAGCGAGTCGATGACTGATTTTAAAAGTAAATTTAGATAATTTCGTAGCGTTGTTCAAGCGTGAGTCTATTCACGATGATTTGTCAGAGTATTCTGAAACAAATAAAAAAAAGTTTCATTAAAATTTAATATTTGTGATACTTTTTACAATTTAAAGTTCTATCTAACTTAAAAAAAAACACCCTTTATATGTCAATATTATTGATCATTGTAATACTACCGAATGAAAGCTCTTCTTAGGGGCTTCCAACATTTAACACTAATTTCTGATATCGAAACATTTTTGACTTTTTGAAAATTTAAATTTTAACAGTGATTCCCACTGTGCGGAAACTAGGATACCTGGGAATAAGGTAATACTACACAATGAAACATTTATAAGGCAAAATCCGCATTTATACTACACCAAACTGTGGTCAGGGTATTATGGCTTTGTGCATTTGTTTGTAACATGCAGAAAGAAGCGGGATAGACCCATAGTTGCTTTCGATGACGTGCATAAAACCACATACTGTGAATCCGACCGTCCGTATTTTTGTAAATACAGTTCCGATATGTTGAACAAATTATTTGTTTTGTCCAAGCATGAACCCAATCTAACTGGGTGATGATCGGTCGAAATCTAGATGTGGCTCCAATGCGTATCTTCTTTTGATTTGTTTTTAGTGACTACCAAATGTGTATTATTAGTCCAATTAGGATGAAATTTGGCACATGTACAATTTGGTGAAAATCGGACCAGACATAGCTATACTTTCCATACATATTATTCATCCGATATGTTATTTTAGAAATATGCACCCCATCACAATAATATTCGTGAAAACATATCAAATACAGCTCAGAAATATCTTTGTCAAAATTTATACAGGTAGATTCAGATTTGGATGTGGATCTACAGGCTGAAATCAAAAACACACGGAGATTTTGGTGGCCATTGTGTGCTGGAAATGAAGCGAGAAACCTCATTTTGTTTTCGCGATAATATTCGGCATTTATTCTGATGCCACGGCCGATTAATACGAGCGGAGAAAAACCATCGGCTGTTATGGGGGCCCACACCATCACCATTGCCGGCGCTTGAGTTCTGGAGGCCAACCGAAGTTGCTCATTTTCAGCTGACCTCTTTGGCAAGTAAACACGATCATTTTGTTTATTTACAAACTGCTGGACAAGGAATGTTTTCTCATCGGAGAAAACCAAATTCGGCAGTTCACCACTTTCGGCCAACGAAGCAACTCTTTAGCTCTTTTGAGCCTATTTTCTTTCTGTTACGGTGTAAGTTCTTGTAGTTTTTGGAACTTCAATGGCTTTATCCCGAGCTAATTTTTCAATATTTGCCGAATGGAATATTGCAAAATGTTCAGCTAACGAGCCATTTTTCGGCCACTGCGTTGCGGGTTTCGATCAAGTTGTTTCTTTACTTTTCGAGCCATTTCTGCTGATGTTGTTGTTTTCTTTCGTCCACTTCCTTGACGTCGGACTACGCTACCAGTATCACGGTAACGAGCGATGGTACGAGACACAAAAGATATATTCACATTTAAATGCTGGAGTGCGCTAACGATAGCCACTTTGGTTTTCCAGCTAAATATAAAGAAATCACACTAAAACGCTTGAATTGCATCACGAATAACTTTTTTTCTGGAAAATGCTCACCAAAATGCTTTTGTACGCTTGTACACAATATAATGAGCAGTCGCTGGAATAATTTTAACAGCTGTCGGACGAGTGGCTTTGAAATGACAGCAGTCTGAATGTGGTTGTAGTTTTTTCATTTCACATCTTTAGCCGATTTCAACTTTATTGTGCCTAAAAGGTTTTGTATAGGAACAAACTTAATGGATTTTGGTTTATATGACTGATTTTCGCCAGGAAGAAAATGTGCCAAATTTGGTGAAAATCGGTTCAGATATTGCTATAGGTACCATATATGTTTCAACCGATTTTATATTTTTCTCCCTTATCACATCCGTAAAATACTCTCCACAACAAGGATATTTAATGTCAGCTATCAGATACAACATAGAAATACATCGGCCAAATTTTGTAATGGTCGGTTCAGATGTGCAAATAGCTTCCATATATATCTTAATTCCACTACAATAAAATTGATTAAAAAACTTCAGCAATTTGTGTGCATCGAGCCGACTATATCAGACAAAATATCACAATTTTAAAAATACAATGACTATGCCAGATCCATGATCCCCTTGCATGTCAATTCGAAAAAAAGTAAATATTCATGCATGGAAAAAATTCATGCATTATAAAACACTACAATTGTATATTTCAAAATTAGAATTAAAATTTTCAAATTTCACATTTTGACGCGATTTTTATACCCTACAACACTATGTGTTGGGGGTATTATAAGTTTGAGTGGGCCAAAAATTGAAACGAAATATTGGTTTCCAATTTTGATGGTCATCGGGTAATGTTTAGTTGGTGAAATAGGCCACAACATTTGTGTTAAATAAAAGTCAAATTTTCCATTAAACCGCGAATATTTTTAATCCCGGTGAAATCATAAATAGACGAACACGTCAATTCTGACCATTACGTAGATGCCGATAGTAAGTATATTGGTTACATATAGCGAAATATATACAATATGTATATACAAAGGAAGCGGATGTTAGTTAGAATGCTTATATTTCAAGAATGGCTGGACCGATTTTTGACAAATTTTGTCAATTCAGAATGCTATCTTGACATAAAAGTATAAAATCTAAAAAAAATCGCAGAAAAATTTACCAATAATGATGTTAATATAGATTTTGTAGTATTTTTTGACATTTTTTTATTTTTTATCGCATGCGATTTTTTCAATTTGACATAATATTTTGTAATATTTTTTTACATTACAACACAGGTTGGGGATATTATATAAGTATTGCAAATATCATCCGATCCTCACGAAAATTTTCACAAGGGCAGGGCTGGGCTCAGAAGGGCTAGGTCTATTGTTTTCAAAGATGTCCGTAATATATATTATTATTATGAAATGGACCAACCACTAAAATTTTTCCTGATTTTGCAGCCGTTATAAAGGTCACAAATAAAAACCAAAGAACACGAAATCTCGCATAAAGGTAGAGTTTAGGACAGCGGGTACAATGTACCACTAATTTGTGTGAAAAAATACCAGCTTTATTTACAGGCAATATCTGAAATACACAAAAGGCGAACTTCTGGCTTTTTATGCTGATTTCGTTGACGAATATAGCCAAATATCGTAGAGAAGAAAATCATATAGATGAGTTTAGATTTGGAGATACAGAGGGGCTTCTTGCTTTTGGAGATGATCGCAAAATATTTAGGGGCTCAAATTAACCAAAAACAGAAATGTTTTTCCAATCACACAATTGAAGCCAATCGACACGCCTGTGAAGAGAGTTAAGGACAGGGAAGAGTTCTAGCATTTTGGATGACCATTGGATTATATTTAGCTGTAAAATGGACTACAACAACTAACGGCCCGACGGAGTGCATAAATATTGGGCAAATGTCCCTAGTCAAAATCCTAATTTCAAAAGAGAAATCTTCCAATGTGGATTTGGACATAAAGGGGGCTTCTAACATATGTAGTGTTGCAGGGTATAACATAGTCGGCCCCGCACGGCTATAGCCTTTGTTTTCTTTTCTTCATTTTTATTATTTTTTTTTTTTTGATTTTATCCTTTTTTCCAAGAGACAATACCGAATTTGTCAGAATCGTTAACATAACTTTCATATATATATATATATATATATATATATATATATATATATATATATATATATATATATATATATATATATATATATATATATATATATATATATATATATATATATATATATATATATATATATATATATATATATATATATATATATAGATATATATATATATATATATATATATATATATATATATATATATATATATATATATTTATATATGGATGTTGACCTTGCGTGAGGTAGGTACTTGATAGAGTAGGCCGATAATTCCTATTTTTGGACCTGACCTGGCACTGAACAAAAATATTGGGATTTTCAAAGTTTTCACTAAATCGAATGACCCTTTCTCTTTCTATGAGGTATAAAATTTGAAAATGTTGTCACTTTGAACATTTTCTCATTATGTGGGGAGTTACAAGAAGAGTTGGGCCATCTCCGAACCCGATCGGGATCGGGCAATAAGTTTGAACCAAATCAAATACGATAGTTATCGTTCTCAACAGTCAGACGGACGGACAACCCTAGTTCAAATCCTAATGTCCTGAAATGGAATTGGTCCAAAAAGAGACCCACGGTCTAAAACCTTTATTTCGTTGAGGGATATTTTGTCCCTATCAAATGAAATATATCCTCTGCAAGCATATGGCTGAGTGTACTAAAATTTGCAAAAATAAGTAACTTTCAAACAAGCATTTTTAATAATCCTTAAATTTAGTCACCACAATTCCCATACCACCCATCCACCATTCCCTAAATAAAAACATTTCAAATGTTTTGTTGGTGTTGTCGCTGCTGCCGTTTCTATTCATTTCATGTTTTAATGCATAAATTGGCATAATTTCGTTTGTATTTGTCTAGGCTTTTAGTCATTTTGTTTATGTTACTCTTTTTCTTCTTCCACTCCTTTTCATTGCTTGCATTTGGAAGTTGTCAACTCGTCTTGGCCACGATGATGATGGTGTTACTTTTGCCATAATAGAATTATGAACAATAACTGCAAAAATTTTCACAGGGAAATAAGCTGTCTTCAAGTGGTCTTGCAACCGGGGTCCACGGTTGTACGGTGGCCGGGGGGTTAGCTCCAGTGATTGTCTTGTCTATTCTGCATTTCTTTATTACCCAAACAAAAATTTAGAAACAAAAACTATGTTAGCCCATAAAATGCAGTGCAGTTTGTTGTGTCCATTGCATTTTTGGGTTCCTAAATTTCCTTTTTGTTGTTCCATTGTTGCTATCAAGATATGAATTTCCATGTTTTTCATGTTACCAGACAGTTTAGGGGGTTTTTATTATTTCGCAAAAAGATTCATATTTTTTGCTTTTTTCATTTTGTAATACAAAGTTATATCATAGTTGTTGTTTTTGTGCTTAGATTTTCTTGCCATGCTCTTAATATGGAGGTCAACATTGTGTGTTCCTTCTCATTTTGTCAGGTTTAACTGCCGCGGCAATGGTGTATAATTATTCACCATAATTGGTGGGATTCAACAGTTCTTGTCAATGAATGCAAAATTATGGTTTGTCAGAATCCTTTAACGAGGTGAATAGATCTCACGAACCCTCTGCGATAATAACGGAAATAAAATTTTGCACTCAAAGTAAAATGTCCTAAATTGTGTTGGAAATATTTATTTGTGCATATATTTTATTTCCGAAATAAATTTCAAAATCTTCATCGAGATTTTCTGAAATGGGTTAACGCTAACGATCATTAGCTAATTCAGAATGCTCTTATTAAAATTACTACAGGGTGAGATAAAAAAACTACAACAAAGTCATAATTTTCACATTTTTTATACCCTACACCACATAGTGGTAAGGGTATTATGTCTTAGTGCATTTGTTTGTAACATGGAGAAGGAAGCGAGATAGACCCATAGTTCTCCATAGAATCACTTTCTCAGTTGATTTATGCATGTCAGTCCGTCCGTCTGTCCATGTATTCTTGTGAACAAAATGCTGGTCGCTTTTATTATCCGATTGAGATGAAATTTTTTGTTTGGCCCAAGGACGAACCCTATTGAAATTGGAGATAATCGGTCAAAATTTAGATATAGCTCCCATATATATCTTCGTCCGATTTGCCTTTTATTGTGCACCTAACTTGTAATATCAGCCCGAATAGTATGGAATTTTTCACACACAACCAAATTGGGCCTGAAAATTAGTATGCCAAATTTGATCGAAATCGGTTCAGACATAGCTATAGCTCACATATATATTGTTAATCCGATATGTTATTTTTGTCCTCCGCAGCCGTAATATGCACTCTGTAACAACTATATTTGGGCAAATATATCAAATGCAGCTCAGAAATACATTCGCTAAATTTTATCGAGATCGGTTCAGATTTGGATATAGATCCCATATAAATCTTTATCTGATTTCAAATTAATTTTGCACCAAATGGGCAATACAAGTCCGAATTTAAAATATAGAAATGCTTTGGCATATTTAGTCCTTTGAACTTTAAATTATAATTATAATCATAGCGTGTATGATTGAATTTTCCCATTAAAACTTTATGTGGAGCTCTACTAAATTAGCAAAGTGATGTAGGGTATCAAAAAGTCGGCCCGCCCGACTTTAGGACTTTCTTTACTGTTTTTTTTTTTAAATTTTATTAAATGAACGCAAAAAAAATCGGAAATAGCATCAAATTTTAGAATAAGTTTAGATTTTTTCGAATTGGTCAACTTTGGCAAGAATTATGGCCTTAAAAAACGGCCAATGAAACCGTCACACGTTGCCAGAATGTTGCTCTGCGGTATTTTGGCCCATTCCCGGTGAAGCGCTTGCTTGAGGTGATCAACACATTGTTATTTTTATTGTGTCTGGAGTATTTTAGAAAGCAAGGTTGGCACTATGCTTTCTACAATACTCCAGATAGAATAGTCCAACGGATTTGTATCCGGAGATTTTGGTGGCCATTGTGAACTGGAAATGAAGCAAGGAACCTCAATTTGTAACCATACTTGGGTTATGCGTTCTGAGTGCGATGATGCAGAGTCCTGTTGGAATGTACAAGGTCTGCGGCCCAAATGTTTGCGTGTCCAAGGTTTTAATGCACCCTCAAGAATATTTTCGCGATAACATTTAAGGATAATACCTAAGGCTTCAATACACCCTCCAGAATATTTTCGCGATAATATTCGGCATTTATTTTGATTCCACGGCCGAATCATACGAGCGGAGAGCGACCATCGGCTGTTACGGCGGCCCACACCATCACCATTTTTGACGCTTGAAGTCTGGTGGCCAACCGAAGGCGCACATTTTCAGCAGCCCTCTTTGGCAAGTAAGCACGACCATCATGTTTGTTTACAAACTGCTGGCTAACGAATGTTTTCTAATCGGAGAAAATCAAGTTCGGCAGTTCACCACCTCCGGCTAAGCGAAGCAACTCTTTAGCTCGTTTGAGTCTGTTTTCTCTCTGTTGCGGTGTAAGTTCTTGCACTTTTTGGAATTTCAATGCCTTTACCCCGAGCTCATTTTTCAATATTTGCCGAATGGAATATTGCGATATGTTCAGCTCACGAGCCATTTTTCGGCCACTGCGAAGCGGGTTTCGATCAAGTGGCTTCTTTACTTTTCGAACCATTTCTGCTGATGTTGCTGTTTTCTTCCGTCCAATTCCTTGAAGTCGGTCTGCGTTACCAGTACGAGACACAAAAGATTTATACACATTTAAATGCTGGAGTGCTCTAAAGATTGTCACTTGTGGTTTTCCAGCCAAATATAAGGAAATCACACAATCACGCTTGAATTCCATCACGAATAACTTTTTTCTGGAAAATTCTCTCCAAAAATGCTTTTGTACGCTTGTAAACAATATAATGAGCTGTGACTGGAATAACTTTAACAACTGTCGGACGAGTGGCTAAGAAATGACAGCAGTCTGAAGTTGGTTACAGTTTTTTCAGCTCACCCTGTATAGAAGCTATAGCTGTAACTGAATCGCTTTCCTTCAGTATTGCTCAATTTTGTTCGCCTTGGGTTAAACAAATGATTTGTGCAAAATTTCATCTCGATCGGGTAATAAATAAAGCCTGTTCTTTGTTTACAAAAATACATAGACCGATGGACGAACGGAAAATCCGTTATAGCTCTCAAGAAATATGCATACAAATACATTATTGCTGTAATATTTCATAAAAAAAAAAATATTCTTTAAAAATCCACGATTATAGCTGTGATGAACCTTAGAAAATATTCCAAATCCAAAATAAGGAACCTGAACAAATTTGAACAAATATTTTTAAAATAGTTACAATTATGGATCTGATAGTTGTCAACGAATACAACTCTGAAAATCTTTTTTTTTTTTTTTTTTTGAAAATCCGTTTTAACTGCTAAGGTAGTACTAGAAATCAGGTAAATAGGCGTATTAAACGAGTTTGGCAATTTTCAAAAAAATTTAAGGCTCGTTATAAATTCTGTTAAAATAGAATAGTGTTGGCTTGTTTGTTCGGGATACCATAGTATTTTGTTGTTGCAAAACGGTCAGGCTTAATCCCCATTATTGTTGTTTTTACAAAAACAACGTTTGTTTATTAGTGGAGAACGATGGTAATGTTTACTAGGCTGTAAGGCGGTCATCAAAATCAAAATACCGAATATTGGAGGGTACCGTTATATGGGGGATATACGATATCATGGACCTATATAGAGAACTCCCTGTCAGGGGGTAAAGTGTTCCCAAAGAACCCCTTGTGTAGAATTTTAGACAATTCCATTAAAAATGTGGCTAAAATAATCAAAATACCGAATATCGGAGGGTACCGTTATATGGGGGATATACGATATCGTGGACCTATATAGACAATTCTCTTTCAGTGGATTTTCAGACTATTCTATTAGAAAATGTGACTAAAATCATCAAAATACAGAACATCGGGGGGTTCCGTTATATGAGGGCTATACGATATCGTGGACCTATATAGATAATTCTCCGCTATGGGATATAGTACTTACAAAGAACTCCTTGTGTAGAATTTCAGACAATTGCATTGAAAAATGAGGCTAAAATCATCAAAATACCGAATATCGGGGGGTACCGTTATATGGGGAATATAAGATATCGTGAACCTATATAGATAATTCTCAGCCAAGGGATAAAGTGCTCTCAGAGAACTGCTTGGGTGGATTTTCATACACTTCCATTGAAAAATTTGGCTAAAATCATCAAAATATCAGATATCGGGGGTACCGTTATATGGGGCTATACGATATCGTGGACCGATATAGTCCATCTACAAAGTTAACCTGCCTGCAGACAAAAGAGAGATCTGTGCAAAATTTTAGCTTTCTATCTTAATTCGTTTAGCTTGTAGCGTGATTACAACAGACGGACAGACGAACGGACAGACAGACGGACAGACGGACGGGCAGGGCTAAATCGTCTTATAATTTTACACTGATCAAGAATATACTTTGTTGGGTCTAAAATGATTATTTCGATGAGTTACAAACGGAATGACGAACTTAATATATCCTCCATACTATGTATGGTAGAGGGTATAAAAACGTGGACCTACATGACCCATTTTCAATACCAAACGTCCTGCAGACATAATATACATTTGAGTAAAATGTTATCAACCTACTTCATTTCGTTCGGAAGCTAGAGTGATTTCCACAGACAGATAGACGGATGGACATCGCTAAATCGATATAGAACTTTATGCTGATCAAGAATATATATACTTTGTGGGGTCTAAAATGTATAGGTGTTACAAACGGTATGACAAACTCCTCCATACCATGTTTGAGGGTATAAGAAAAAAATATTTGTTCACGATATACGACTATAGAGCTGATAGTTCTTGAAGTAATATCGATTAAACATCTACGATTATAGCTTTGACAGTCCTTGAGCAAAATATTCTTTCAGAATCTTTTGATTATAGCTCTGATAGTTCTTAAACAAATATTTTTTAATAACGATTATTCTTCCACTAGTCCTTTAAAATTATTCCTTTAAAATGTTAAATTATTGCAGTGATAGAAGAACATATTTCATTTTAAACTCCATGAGTATAGCTCTAATATCCGTAAAAAAATATTTTTTAAAAACCCAATATTATAGCTCTTGTAGTCTTTGAAAAAATATCCATAAAAATCCCTGATAATCCTTGTTCTTAAAAGATGCACAATTACAGATTTTATTGTCTATAGACTAATATTCCTGATAGTCCTTAAAACTATTCTTCACAAATTCGTGGTGTAGCTCTGATAGTCTATAAAAATATTGTTTAACTACATTTTGAAGTAGAATGTGTTCCTAAAAATTGTATCTTCTTGGACCGTATAATTTTTTTCGGTACCTGAAAATACTTTCTGTAATCTTTTCATAAATCTAATAAAGCAATTACCTAACTAAACATCCATAACCCAATATTACAAATTCTGCTAAGGACAAAAGCCTTTTTTCTACTACTCTCTACAGGTTTGCCAGAACCTTTAATTTAGCCCCATTACTAGAAACTGGTAAATGTTATTTCATTTCGTTGTCTGCCCAAGAATGTTGAACAATTTCGTTGGTGTTGTTTGTTTTGCGTGGTTGTTTGCCATTTGTTTGTTCTGCGAACATGAGCTTATACTACCATAGAACCCTTATTGCTTTATCGATCTTTGGAGTTTTGTGCTTTGCAACACCCTAACCAAACGCCCTTTTTCTGGGATAATTTTTTGTTTTTTTTTTTTTTTTTTTTTTTTTTTTTGAGTTACCACACCAGTTGTGTTTGGATGACTATTGTCGCCCCGGCAAGTTTGTGTGGCCGGCCATACCAAAATGGAAGTCATGGAAAAATTGTTCTAGTGTTCTAACGCCTCAATACCTCGGTGTGTGGCATCTGCTGTCTGAAGAGTTTGTTATTTTATTTTTTTGGCGATTTTTTTTTGCTGCTCTCCTTTTTCCCGATATCAGTTGAGCTTGTCCACGAAATTGTTTGCTTTAAGTACGTTTTATGCGATGACAGCTCAAAAACACCATTGTTGCAATTTTAACAGCCATTTGCTGGTGGTGGTGGTCGGCCAGCCAGACAACAAACAGTTGGTGATGGTGCGCTTCTGCCATGGAGCAGATGTAGATGTTGGCCGACAGTTCTGTTGCCTTCTGCCACCGCTGTTATTTTGGAATTTTTGCGATTGTCATTTGGTATTTGGCAGTTTACTAACAGTTCACATCCAATTAAATTGGCTTGCACAAAACAGAAATAAGTGCGATCTTATTGTATAGATCATGTTCTTGGCAGCAAATGTAGCCAATTTTTTTTTTTTTTTTTTTGATTCGTTTTAGTTGTTTTCTTCGCATTTCAGTGTTTCGTTTTATTTTTGTCTTACTTTTGTCTTTTGAAAAAACTCACAAGTTAACGTGACAACTTTTTGGGGGGACCAAAAAGCATTATCAGCTATTAGATAAGAAAAAAAAGTTGTTCTTTTTTTCTCCCTCATATTTGGTTTTGAATTTTGAGAATATTTCGTTGCAGTGCAGAATATAGTTGAAAATTGAACTACATACTTATTTTAATGTGTGAGACCTGATTGCATTTCGGTGTTTTACCAGCTCAGATGTGAATGTTATGCACTGACCTGTATAATTGGAATATGAGCATTTTTCTCACAATTTCTAAGCAAATTTGGGACCTAAAAAATAATGACTTGCACATTGTATTCAAAGAGTTGGTAAATGTGCATACTTTTGAAATCTTTACTTTTTACCGAAAATAGAGTTCTATTTATACCCTACAACACTATGGGTTGGGGGTATTATAAGTTTGATTGGGCCAAAAATTGGATCTTCCTTGCTCGCCGAGCTGAGTTGATCTAGCTATGTATGTCCGTCCGTCTGTCTGTCCGTCTGTCCATGTTAATTTGTAATCACTCTATAGGTCGCAATTATGGTCCGATCTTCACGAAATTCAGAATTGAGGTGGGGTTAAGGTCAGAATAGAACCCTATTGCTTTTGGAGATGATCGCATAATATTTAGGGGTTGAAATGGACCAAAAACTGAAAAAATCCTGATTTTGCAGTTGCTCTACAGGTCGCAATTATAAACCAATCAAAGCGGAAGTTAGCATGGGGCTAGAGCTTAGGGCTAGGCAGAAGCTTTCCAATTTTGATGGTCATCGGTCTGTTTGTTCATGTACTCTTGTGAACAAAATGCAGGTCGCATTTATTATCCGATTGAGATGATATTTTGCAAACAATATTTGTTTAGCCCAAGGACGAACCCTATTGAAATTGACGATAATCGGATCAGATTTAGATATACATTCCATATATCTTCAACAGATTTCGGGTTAATTGAACAACAAATGACCAATAAAATTTCAAATGACCTGAGTTTTACCACATCTGACGGAATTCAGTCAAGAAGCAAGTACATCAAAATCGGTTAAGATATAGCTTTAGCTCTCGGAAATATATTTCATCCGATTTGGTGTTTAAGTCCCTCACATTCGTAATATGCATTCGACAACAATGGTATTTGGTACCAGATATCAGATACAGCTCAGAAATATCTCTGCCAAATTTTATCAGGATCGGTTCAGATTTGGATATAGGTCCCTTGTATATCTTCAACCGATTTCGGGTTAATTGTGCACCAAATATCCAATATCAGTCCACATGTCCGGAATTTTTGTACATCCGTTCAAATTCAGTCTAGAACCAAGTACATCGGAGAAAATTGGTTCAGATATAGCTACAGGTCCCATATATATGTTTCATACGATTTGGTTTTAAAGTCTCTCCAATTCGTAATATACAATGATTTTTGGTACCAGATATCTTACAGATTTCGAAAACATATCTGCCAAATTTTATCAAGATCGGTTTATATTTAGATATAGGTCCCACATATATCATCAACCGATTTCGGGTTAATTGTGCACCAAATGGCGAACATCTGCCAAAAAGTCCTGAATTTTCGTACATTCAATCGAATTCAGTCTAGAAGCAGGTACATCGAATTTGGAGAAAATCAGTTCCGATACATATTTCATCTGATTTGGTGTTTAAGTCCCTCAAATTCGCAATATTCATTCGACAACAATGATATTTGGTACCAGGTATCTTATAGAGCTCGGAAATACCCATGCCAAATTTTATCGAGATCGGCTAAGATTTGGATATAGCTCCTAAATATCCTTAATCCGATTTCAAATAATGGCTAATACCTTTGAATATATTTGTCCACTCCGCAACGGTCAAATTTTAAAAATAAGAAAAGAGTAACCTCAATTTGCTTTAAACTGTGCACATCATAATATTTGTAGCTCCAAAGAAGTGAAGCTAAGCCAAGCTGGTAATAGAACCCCTCCACCACGAATGCGCAATCCCAAAACTTCACAATAGCATGCGTATGGATTGGAAGCGTCGAGGTTTTGAGAAAAGGCCCATGATTACAAATTCACTTTGCCGTGAAAAGGATCACAGGTATCGAACTTGGTTGATTCTGGTATTACCTTTCCATAAGTTTTAGAGCAATAACATCGCTATAAACTTTACTTCCTAAAGCTATCCACACCAAATTTTCAAAAATGGCAAGAATTCTAAGAATTAAAAATTGTGTATTTTTTATTAATATTTTTAGGAACTCTTGAGCCTAGCTTTTTAAGAATATTCACGAGTACATACTCGTATATAAATAATCACAAAGTTAGGGATGATATCTGACAGCAAACCGAGCGATACTTTCTTATATCCAAATTATCCATCTCCTTTCCAGTGAAGGGAATCGTACTTTGAATAATTTAAATACGATAAATAACCAATAATTGCATTCCGAAGATTCACACAAATCTGCAGCTATGGACCAAATTTTCAAAATAAAACAAGTAAGCAAAAGCTATAGTCGTGCGGGGCCGACTATGTGATACCCTACAACACTGCAATATGGCAGAAGTCTCCTTATGTCCAAATCCATTTTGGAAGATTTTGCTTTTGAGATTATGTTACGGATCCCTTAGCTTTTTGACTAGGGGCATTTGCCCAATATTTACGAACTCCGTCGTGCTGTTTGTTACATCAAAATATAATCCAATGGTCATCCAAAATGCTAGACTTCTTCCCTGTCCTTAACTCCGTTTTCATGCAAAATTCCGTGCCAATTGATTTTAATTGTGTGATCAGGACAATTTTCCTAAATATTTTGCAAGAGGACCCTCTGTATCTCCAAATTTAGACTCATCTATATGATTTGCTTGTCTACGATATTTGGCTATATTCTTCAACGAAATCAGCAAAAAAGCCAGAAGTGCGCCTTTTGTGTATTTTGGATATTGCCTGTAAGTTATTTTCAGCGTTTCGGTAGAATGAAAAAGTTGGTATTTTTCACACAAAAATAGTGGTCCATTCTACCCGCTGTCCTAAACTCTATTTTCATGAAAGATTTCGAGTCTTTTGGTTTCTATTTGTGACCTTTATAACGGCTGCAAAATCAAAATCAAATTGTTGGTCCATCTGAGCCTAAACCTACTCTTGTGAAAATTTTCGTTGAATCGGACGATAATTGCAGTCTGTATTCAATAACCCCAACCTGTGTTATAAGGTGAAGAAATATTTTAAAATAAACACTTCAATATTATAAGTCAAATTGAAAAAATCGCATGCGATAAAAATATGAAAAAAATAAAAAAATATGAGAAAATACTACAAAATCTATATTAGCATGATTATTGGCATCTTTCTATGCGATTTTTGTAGATTTTATACTTTTATGCCAGGAGGGCATTCTGAATTGAAATTTGTCAAAATCAATCCAGCCATTCTTGAGATATAAGCATTCTAGCTAACATCCCCTTCCTTCGTACATAAACATGGTATATATTTCGCTCTATATTTCCGATATATTTATTATCGGCATCTACGTAATGGTCAGAATTGACCTGTTCGTCCATTTGTGACTTCGCCGGGATTAAAAATATTCGCGGTTTAATGGAAAATTTGACTTTTATTTAACACAACTGTTATGGTCTATTTCACCCACTAAATATTACCCGATGAAAGAAGATTTGGAAGACTTCTGCCCAGCCCTAAGCTCTAGCCCAATGCTAAATTCGGCGTCGATTGGTTTGTAAGTGCGACCTGTAGAGCAACTGCAAAATCCTTAATTTTTTCAGTTTTTGGTCCATTTCAACCCCTAAATATTATGCGATCATCTCCTATTCTGTTCTATTCTGACCCTAGCCCCACCTCCATTCTAAATGTCGTGAAGATCGGGCCATAATTGCCACCTGTAGAGTGATTATAAATTAACATGGATAGACGGGCAGAGGGACGGACGGATATACATAGCTAGATCGACTCAGCTCGGCGAGATAGGAAGGCCCAATCAAACTTATAATACCCCCAACACATAGTGTTGTATAAACACAACAGTGACTTTGTTTTTATATATGTTTCCATAAATCACAAAAACACACTGCACTGGATGTCAGAAAACACTTTTACAGATGTGCAAAATACTCTGTTTCACTTCTTCCATTCCATTTTTCCATTTCAAATCGTATTTCACTAAATTAAACCACTTTATTTTCCAATATCATTTGTGAACCACATAATCTGCAATGACAATGCGATTCTATTTTGTAGAACTCAATTTAAAGTGAATTCCATTGGCAATGACCATCTTAGAAAATGCCAACATATTTTCCCATTATTAAGCTTGGAAAACATTAAAATTGTCATGTAAACCGCACCATTCACAAGGCTATAAATTTTCCAAAGCGACATTGGATCATCATCGAATGGCTGGTAATGACATGTTGTTCCACTTTGTTTTTTTTTTTTGTTTGTTGCAGTGGCAGTAGTCCACAGCAACACTGACCAACATCACAGATTGTCCCCAAGCAAATACGAGACGAATAGATATCCAATGCTGATGGAAACCCATACTGACTGAGTAGAAATAAAAAAAATGCCTATGTAGAGCTACCCATTTGGCCTTCGGTAGAATAATCTAATTTTTGTAAAGAAATAGAAATGGAATTACCGAGAAATGAAATCAAAATTTTAGAAACGCAAAATATTGGTTGCATGCAACAATGACTTCAAAGCTAACCACAATCTTAAGGGGGGGACGGGGAGAGGGGGCACACCAAACAAACACCCAGACTAAAACTCATTATTATGGCCGGCAGTTAGATGATGGCCAGTGAACTTTGGCAAGTACGTTCATCATTGAACCATTACCATCACAATGGAAATGGGTATGGGCCAATGAGGACGGTGACCACCACAACCACCGCTTCTAACTGTTCCATTAGACTGCTTCGGTTCATAAATTGTTCTTTTCTTTTTGACCGTGCATACAACAACAGCTAAGGAGGGGGGCAGCCAGCATTACCCGTCAATCTATTCTAAAGAGCGTCTCATCGTCTGTCTGTCTGTCTGATGATCTTCATCAGCTTGATTATCATGATGTTGACCAAAAGAATTTCTATATCAGGGTGATGTTCTGTTACGAGAAATCCAGTGAAGGTTAGTTCTAAACGATTATTTTTTTCTCTTCGGTTGTGGACAGTTGAACTGGCAACACACATATACAAACAAACATTGGATATATGTGTTTCTGTGTACAAACGGTCATGGACAACTTGATTTGTGTCATTCGATGTTGTTGATTTAACAATGACTGCTGAATGATATGGCAAACACACATACATACACAGCTAAAGGAGTTTCTATAAGTGGCGGCAGTTTGATGCCACCTAAAAGACGTTTATGCAAGACAATGGTCAAATAATTAGAATTTCTTTAGAATATGTCAGGTATGGTCAAACCGTGCCAAGATCCAGGGACTAATGCTCTAGTACTGCATATATTAATAAGGTAGTAATTCGATAGAGGTTTGAATTGGAGGTTGTTGGTTAAGAATAGTCCTCTTTAACAATTTTCGATTTGTAACTTCAACAAAAATCTTTCTTAATTCTCCATTCATTTAAAAATCGTGTTTGACTTCTCAAATCGAAAAGCATTTCGATTTTAGATGATTAAATCGATTATTAGACTTTTAAGGAAATATAATAAAAAAACTAAATGCCAACACTTGAAACGTGTTGAATTCAAAATCGATTAAGAAAAGTTGACTTTAAGAAGTGTACCACTGGCAAATTTGGCGACTATTTTTAGGCTTTTTAATGTCAAATGCCGCTTTACGTATCCCTAGTTAGGATCCCAACTCTTCTGTAAAAAGTTAAGATATTTTTTGTGGAATTTTTTATGAAGTCTTCCATGGGAGACTTTGCCTAGATATAATGATGTGGGGTACATTAAATTGGTCACTTAGTTTACAACCCCTCGATCTATTCATCAAAGACCTATAATTCAAAGTCGATCATCATAGTAAGCCCCACATTATTTTACCTAGGGCTTAAACATTTGAAATAAGTGTAATACAAAAGTTATGACAAAATGTTTACGGAAAATTACCTGAATAGTAATGGACAGGTAAAAAAGCCGTGAGTTCGTTTGTCATAAGTCATAACAATATGTAAATGCGAAACTTAACAAAAAAACGGGCAATGTAGCTAAAGTTATCAAAATACAGAATAACGGTACTATAATATGGGGGCTATACCAAAACGTGGACCTGTACGGACAATTTTCTGTCATAGGCTGTAGTATCCATTACGAATCTCAAATACCAAATTTGAAACAATTCCGGTGAATAATGCCGCTAAAATCATCAAAATACCGAAAATATCTAGGTGCCGTTATATGGGGGCTATGCGAAGATCTAAACCTGCACAGACAATTTTCTGTCATAGGTAATAGCATCCATTACGAACTTCAAATACCAAATTTGAAACATTTCCGGTGAATAATGTAGCTCAAATCACAAAAAACCAAAACGTGGATAACCCATTTTCATACCAAAAGTCCAGCTGCCGACTATTCTTCGTAATGAATACTGAATACAGGGTGAGATAAAAAAACTGCAACAAAGTCAAACGGCATTATTTTTATTTTTTTTAAATCTTGTTAAATCTTTTATTTTTTTTTAAATGTTGGAAATAGCAAAAAATTTTAGAATTTAGAATAAGTTTAGATTTGGGCACTTTTGGCACGAATTATGGCCTTCAAACGGTCAATGAAACCGTCACACGATGCCCGAATGTTGCTCTGCAGTATTTTGGCTGATTCCCGGTGAAGCGCTTGCTTCAGGTGATCGATCGACATTTTGGTACTATTTAGTGCCAACCTTGCTTTCCAAACAACTCCAGACACAATGGTCCAAGGGATTGGTATCCGGAGATTTTAGTGGCCATTGTGCGCAGGAAATGAAGCGCGAAACTTCATTTTGTAACCATTCTTTGGTGGCGCGTACTGAGTGCGATGGTGCTGAATCCTGTTGGAATGTCCAAGGTCTGCGGCTAAAATGTTTGCGTGCTCAGACTTTAATACACCCTCCAGAATATTTTCACGATAATGCCACGGTCGATTAATACGAGCGGAGAGCGACCATTGGCTGTTATGGCGGCACACACCATTACCATAGCCGGCGCCTGAGTTCTGGTGGCCAACCGAAGGTGCATATTTTCAGCTGACCTCTTTGGCAAGTAAACATGTCAATTTGTATGTTTACAAAATGCTGGACAACGGATGTTTTCTAATCGGAGAAAACCAAATTCGGCAGTTCATCACTTTCGGCCAAGCGAGGCAACTCCTTAGCTCCTTTGAGTCTATTTTCTTTACGTTGCGGTGTAAGTTCTTGCACTTTTTGGAATTTCAATGGCTTTATCCCGAGCTCATTTTTCAATATTTACCGAATGGAATATTGCGATACGTTCAGCTCACGAGCCATTTTTCGGCCACTTCGATGCGGGTTTCGATCAAGTTGCTTCCTTACTTTTCTGTTGATGTTGCTGTTTTCTTCCGTTCACTTCCTTGACGTCGGGCTACGCTACCAGTATCACAATAACGAGTGATGGATAGCTCTGGATAGCTCTAACGATAGCCACTTGTGTTTTTCCCACGAAATGTATAGAAATCACACTATCACGCTTGAATTCCAACACAAATAACGTTTTTTTTCTAGAAAATTCTCACCAAAATGCTTTTGTACAGGCTTAGAAATGACAGCAGTCTGAAGTTGGTTGCAGTTTTTTCATCTCTGTATGTCAGTTTTGCCATACATAACGTTTAATTAGTGTATCGATTACTCAAAATTTAGAAACTTTTGTGGGGAATATATCAGACGCAGGGGAACGATAATGTCCTCTTTTGATTGTAGTTTTAGGTAAATTTCGGCAAAGTGTAGCATTCTTTTCCCTCTCTATTTGATTCACAGTTATTTCAAGCTTTGGCCATTTGTTAAAGAAAAACCAGAAGGTGTGGACTAACATATCCAATCTTTACATCGAATCTTAAATTGATATAAAATATTGAAGTTTTAATATTTATACCCTACAACACTATGTGTTGGGCCAAAAATTATGTAACACCACGAAATATTGGTTTCCCACTTAGGAAAGTATATATGGATCATCCTAGCTCGCCGAGCTGAGTCGATCTAGCTATGTATGTCCGTCCGTCCGTCTGTCCGTCTGTCCATGTTAATTTGTAATCACTCTACAGGTCGCAATTATGTCCCGATCTTCACGAAATTTGGAATGGAGGTCGGGGTCGGGCCAGAATAGAACCCTATTTCTTTTGGAGATGATCGCCAAATGTTTAGGGGTTGAAATGGACCAAATACTGAAAAAATGTCGGATTTTGCAGTAGCTATACAGGTCGCTATTAGAGACCAATCGACGCGGAATTTCGCATGTAGCTAGAGTTTAGGGCGGGGAAGAAGCCTACCAATTTGGGTAGTCATCGGATAATATTTACCGGTTAAAATAGGCCATATTTTTTTTGTTGAAAAAATTCAAAATTTTTCATTAAACCGCGAATATTTTAAATCCCGGCGAAATCGCAAAGCCATGACAAGGTTCCTTCTGATCTTTACATTGATGTTAAGATCAAAAAAATCGAATATATAGCAAATACATGCGATATATATGTCTATCAAAGAAGATATGCTTGAAAGATCTCATATATGTCGAGAACCGCTGAACTGATTTCGACAGTTCTCATTAATTCAGAATGGTCTCTTGGCAGGAAAGGAAAAACGTCTAATAAACGCATACAAATATCTCTCTAAAGATGAAAATATTGATTTTGATTTGATTTTCTCATATTTTTTCAATTTTGGCATATTTTTGGCATATTTTCATTTTGAATTAAACATTTGGTAATATTTCTACAGCTCACAAAACTAAGTAGTTAGGATATCAGGATATCATATGCAGATCGCATTTATGGCCCGATCCTTACGAAATTTTGCATGGGGTTAAGATGAGGGTCAGAATAGAAGCCTACTCTTTTTGGAGATGATCGTTATATATTTAGGGGTTGAAATGGACCAAAAAACTGCAAAATTGTCAGCAGGTCGTAATTATCGCCCGATCCTCACGCACATTTGAATGGGGATTACCGGACATTGCAAAAGCCAAGCAGTTTTGGATGGCCATCCAAAAATATTCAATGTGTGAAATAGTTTGCCAACTTTTGTAAACAAAATACGAAAATGTCCATTTCAGTGATTTTTTGGAGAATTCGCAAATACAGGAAAGACGCTGATTTCGTTGAAGAATATAGTCAAATGTCTGTATCTCATATAGATGCGTTTCAGTTAAAACCCAATAATAAATGTTAATCTTTTGCCACTTCTGAGAGATTATAGGTCTTTGGGAAATATTGGTTCCAGATCTAGGAAGACCATTTAAGTGCAACATCTACCAATAAATAGGAAATAAGCAAATTAGTTTAAGTTGCTATTAATCGAAAATTAGAGAACGAAACCTGATGGTTTTCTTTTATTATTTGTCACAATATCTTGTGGAATTCTTTCGAGTATCTTGTCTATATAAACTGTATCGTTTATTATAGTGTTGTAGGGTATTCAACGGTCGGCCCCGCTCGACTGTAGCCTTTGCTTACTTGTTTTTAGTTATGAATATTCATTGGATCATTGGTGGGGGAGGAACTAGAAAAAATTGACCGATATTGTTAATTTTCGCACTTTATATCAGTTTTTTGTATCACAATTTGGGATTTGTAGCGAAGGTTTAAAATCAGTGAGCTGATACTGCCCATTTTGATATGATTTTCTATACAAAGAAGCAGACCTGCACAAACAATTTTCTGTCTTAGGCTGTAGTATCCATTACGATCTTCAGATATATGGGGACTTTAATAAGACGTAGATATGCACAGACAATCTTCTGTCGTAGGCGGAAGTATCTATTACCATAGGCGGTAGTATTTATGCCAAATTTGAAACAATTCCGATAAATAATGTAACGAAAATCATTAAAATACAGAATATGGGGAGGTACCGTCATATGGGTGCTATACCAAAATGTGGACCTACATGGCCCATTTTCAATACCAAAAGTCCTGCATACATTGAGTAAAATTTTATTAACCTACTTCATTTCGTTCGGAAGCTAGAGTGATTTCCACAGACGGATAGGCGGACTGATGGACGGGCATCGCTAAATCGACATAGAATTTTATGCTGATCAAGAATATATATATGCTTTGTGGGTCTAAAATATATATTTCGAGGTGTTACAAATTGATTGCCAATGGATTGGAGACATAATTAATTGAAATTATGACAATTTCACCCAGACCTATGCGTGGCTGAAATATGCGATTTAAAAAATTGTCACAATGTTTTTTTTTTTTTAATTGTGGGAGGTACAAATAGAATAGGGGTGATATTGCCCAACCTAGAATTTAAACTTAGTATGATACAAATACTATGATATGTAAATTTGGGAATACTCTCTGTGAGAATTGTAGTGATTCCATGATATATAGTTTCGAAAGTACCAACATAGTACCATAATACTAAGGGAACATGGTCGAAATAATGTGGATACAACTTTTTGGCAAAAACAAGTGCCACCCTTTCTTCTATAACTAAATATGAGGCAGTCGGTGGAAGTTGAGAATTTAAACATATATTAATTCTGGCCATAATTTTATTTTGGTTCTAATTAATTTAAGATTACAACACTGCACTTAAGTATGCGCACATTTTTATAAAAAAAAATACTTCTTTTACTTATTCCACATTTCGAAAAAGTATAGAAATCCTGAAAATTCCTGTTACGACAACTTTCTCTAATTTTAAGCATACGTTGCAAAGGTTGCTTATTACGGTCAATTTCGAACACATATACACATGTAAGCCACCTCACAATATAACTGGAAGCCCATATGCTGATTTTTTTGCTGGTTAATTCTAAGCATATTTTAGCCTGTCCTCCAACTACTGGTAGCCGACATGAAGATCGTCGTCAACACCGCCATCATCATTGTTAACATTGTTTTGATTTTTTCCATTCGGACTTTCTGCGGAGACGTCAATTCATTAAAAACAGCAAAAAACAACTGTTTTTCTTTTTTTCTATTTGTGTTGTTTTTGCTGGTGCTATTGCTGCTTTAACACAATCATCCATCCATCCGTCTCAATGGCCGGCCAAGAAGTTAGCGTTCTTTGTATCTATTCTTATCGAAACTAAGTGACCTACTGACTTGGTCTCCGGCTTTTGTTTTTTGTTGTTGTTGTTTTTGTTTGCAGTGACAAGTCAAGCAAGTTGTCGTCTCCGTGGTATGAATCTTGACCAACAGTCTTAGCCACCGCTACATTAGAAAATGAAAAAGCGAACAGAAGAAGAGAAAAAGAAACACATCAGCAGCAGGAATTCTTGATCGTCTGGAGAAGCGCGGCACATCAAATCCAACAATTTTGTTTATTTCTGTTGAGCTGATATTGTGGCGGATGTAGCTTGGATGTGAAATCGGCAGCCTTTCGGTTGTGTTGTAAAACCCTGCCATTTTACAAAATACTTGACGATTGTTTCATCAATGTCGCGACATACGAGTGAACAACTAAACCAACGTCATTATCATGCTGATTATTTTGTTGGATTTTTTTTTTTTTGTGGAGTGCAGCCACTCAATCCAAATGCACTGTGATTTGTTGAATAAGTGAAAGCTGAACGGTTCAGAAATGTTAAAGCCCAAGAAAACTATAAAAAAGCAAGTTAAAAAGTAAGTTCGGCCAGACAGAACTTGTAATATCCTCCACCATTCGGAAGGAACTTTAAAAAATAAATATAAAAAGACGTGGAAGAACATAAGTAATTTTTTATCAGAGGTTGTAGTGCCGATTCCGGGCTTCAATTTCGAGAGATGAAACAATTCTGGTATATAATGTCTCTAAAATCAAAAATGTATTGAATATAGTGAGGTATCGTTATATATGGGCTCTGCGAAAACGTGAACCGCCATATCCCATTTACGAAATTAACCTGCCTACTGGCAAAATGCACACATGTGGAAAATTTTAGCCTTCTATATCAATTCGTTCGAACGATAGCGTGATCACAACAGACAGACGGACATCGCTAAGAAAGCGCTATCGAGGGCCATAATACCGCAGAGTAACATTCGGGCAACGTGCGACGGTTTCATTGGCCGTTCGAACAAATCTAAACTTATTCTAAATTTTTATGCTATTTCCGACATATTTTGATTTCTTTCAATAAAATTCAAAAAAAAAAAAATTTAAAAATGATGGCGTTTGATTTTGTTGTAGTTTTTTATCTCCCCTGTATCTCTGAAAATTCCTCAGTTATACCTTTTTTGTGCCTTGAAAAAACATTCCTTAAAAAGCAAACAGTTCGGTTAAGAAAAACTTTTGTTTGCAACCCAAACTCTGATAATCCTGGAAAAATATATTCAAATGATCCTCGAAAAAATATTCTTAAAAATCCACGATTATCCTTGGACAAATATTCAGATGATCCTCGAAAAAAATTCTTAAAAATCCACGATTATCCTTCAGATGATCCTCGAAAAAATATTTTTAAAAATCCACGATTATCCTTCAGATGAACCTCGAAAAAATATTTTTAAAAATCCACGATTATCCTTGGACAAATATTCAGATGATCCTCGAAAAAATATTCTTTAAAAATCCACGATTATCCTTGGACAAATATTCAGAAGATCCTCCAAAATTGTTTCTTTAAAAATCCACGATTATCCTTGCACAAATATTCAGAAGATCCTCGAAAATTTTTTCTTTAAAAATCCACGATTATAGCTCTGTTAGCCCTTGATTAGATAACCTTGAAAAAAATATTTTTTTAAACTACACGATTGCTGCTCCTCCAATCCTTGATTATAGCATATTCCTTAAAATCCACGATTATAGCTCTGTTAACCCTTGATTATAGGTCATATAATCCTTGAAAAAATATTCTTTAAAGGTTCACGAGTACAGCTTTGGTAGTTTTTGAATAGAGTTCAGATTATCCTCAAAAAATATTATTTAAAAATCCACGATTATAGCTCTGTCAGTACTCGATTACAGTGCAGATAATCCTTGAAAAAAAAATATTCTTTAAAAATCCATGATTATGGCTCCGAAATCCTTGAAAAGTATTTCCTAAAAATTTGCGATTATTGCTCAGCTCAAAAATATTCCAAAAAAACTCCACGATTACATTTCAGTCAGTCTTTGATTTTAACGCAGATAATCCTTCAAAAAATATTCTTTAAAAGTCCACGTTTATAGCTCCTAGATTATAGCTCAGTTAGTGTTTACATTTTTTTTAAATTAACGATTATTGCATTGATAGTCCTAGGAAAATATTATTTAAAAATCTACAATTGTAGCTTTAGCTGAAGAAAAAAGCTGCGATAGTCCTTTAAATCCTTTTAAACATTCGCGGTTGCAGATCTAATAATTCTAATAAAATATTCTTTAAAATCCAGGATAATATATCTGAGAATCCTTGAAAAGATATTCTGTGAAAATGCACGATTATAGCTCTGGTAATCCTTGAAAATACTATTTAAAAATTCATGATTATAGCTCTGATAATACTTTAGTAAGGATTATTCAAAATTCACGATAACAGCTTTAATAAATCTTGGGGAAATATTCTTTAAAATCCAGGATAATAAATCTGAGAGTCCTTAAAAATATTCTAAAAAAATCCGGGATTATATTCACGATTGTAGTCCTTAAAAAAAGCTGTTCAAAGTCCACGATTACAACTGAAATCCTTAATAAAATATCGTTTAAGACTCCACTATTAAAAACCTAATGTTCTTGAGAGATATATGGTTCGCCAAAAAAAGTCTTAAAACATGTGCTTCATGACATTCATGAATAATTTTGGATTATTGTTCAGATGGACCTTTAAAATCCCTTGGACCACAGTGCAATGCCACCGCCACCACCACCTTCACTGTTTTAAGGTTCTGACATGGCTATCGTTGTTCTTCTGGTGGTCAATCGCCGCAACCACCAACACCATCAGCTACCATCAGCAGCACAACCAGCATCCACAATAACAGACATTTCAATGTAAACTGCCTGCTGCCCGTTCCGAACTTTGATTACTAAATAGAGAAATATTCAAGATTTTGATGGAATAAAACGTTGAAGTCGAAAGAAGGATTTCACTCCGACAGAGAGAGAGAGAGAGAGAGAGGGATACATATATAGAGTTATACCTTTGTGGGGGCTGTTTGATCGGACGTTGTCTATGAAACTCAATGCTGGTCTTTCCATATGGGTGACTGCGTGGGAAAACGTGACGAACGCAGTGGACAAGCATCCAGCTGCTGTTGCCGTTTGGAATCCAAGAAGCCCAAGATGTTTGGCAAATGAAAAAGCAAAATTAAAGAAAAGCAATGAAACAAATAACAAATGCCGCTTTGATAATGTCCTATGTCTTCTTTGTCGATCCCACAACAATCATTATCATCAGCAAACAGTACCGACACCACCGCCATCGCCGCCGCCGCCGCCGCCACCTACCTTTCATTCAGCCACTCTATAAAAAAGTTGGAAATTTACATTTTCAAGACCAAAAGCGGGTCTCTTTCTTTCTGCCGTTTTTTTGTTTGCCAAACTGGCTGTAATTTTTCCCTCCAACGCCGCCGACATTTATCCGCCATATGCCATCGTTTCCTATGTCCATGGCGTATGCACCTGAAGAAGACTGATTGCCTCGGTAGATCTGAGATGACAGCACAAGTGCTGCGGCATTATTACATTTTAAGTTTTATAAAATGAAAAACGAATTGTTTTTCCTTTTTTGTTTATGTAGCTGGTGTTGTTGTTGTTGTTGGTGGCAATGTTTACCGCTTTGGCAACAGTTGCTGTTATGTGGATTTTCTGTTAATTTAAAGAAAAACTTCTGGCCAAAAGAGAACGTGCCACATCCATCCAAGTGGGGGTACAATCCATTACTATCAGGAGGAACAGCACCAACCTTCCTGACGACGATGATGTTGACGGCGACGATGCTGGTGTTTAGTTTTTTTTTCCAAAGATGCGGTTTATTTGATTTGTTCTGTGTCGAATAGTTTTTTGCTCAAATTTCATTTGGAGCAAGTCTGTGGTTCGTTGACTGTATATGGCGGCCAGAGACACTGACAAACGTCTCCTCTAATCTATTCCAGCAACAGCAACCGATCGTATGCCGACATACATATGTAAACGTCCTGAATGTTGATTTTTTTGCTCTTGACCATTGACCACCATTATGGATATGTTTTTGAAGAAATATCTTTCTAAAGCCTACCAGAGCTACGATTTTAGATTATTAAATTACTATTATTCCACAGCTGTAAAAACTTAGTTTTTAAAGAGTATTCTAAAAATCATCACAGCAATAATCATGGATTTTTTAAAAATATATTTTCAAGGATTATTATGGCTACGCGGATTTTCAAAGAGTATTGTTTAAGGTCTCTCAGTTATATATTCGTGGATTCTTAATAAAATTCTTTAGGGACTTTCAGTGTTCAAATGTGGATTTTTAAAGAAAAAATTCAAGGACTATCAGTGCCATAATCTTGTGTCTGTCAGAGTTTTAATAATGGATTTTGAAAGAAATAATTTCAAGGAACCATAATTTTTAAGAATTTTTTTTCCCGACGTCAAGGAAGTGGACGGAAGAAAACAGCAACAATCTGCGGTGGCGGAAAAAGGTTCGAGAGCTGAACATTTCGCAATATTCCATCCGGAAAATATTGAAAATTGAAATTCCAAAAAGTACAAGAACTTACACCGCAACAGAAGTAAAATATACTCAAAAGAGCAAAATAGTTGCTTCGCTGGACGAAAGTGGTGAACTGCCGAATTTGGTTTTCTCCGATTAGAAAACATTCGTTGTCCAGCAGTTCGTAAACGAACAAAATGACCGTGTTTACTTGCCAAAGAGGTCAGCTGAAAATGTGAACCTTCGGTTGGCCACCAGAACTCAAGCGCCGGAAATGGTGATGATGCGGGCCGCCATAACAGCGGTCGCTCTCCGCTCGTATTAATCGACCGTGGCATCATAATAAATGCCGAATATTGTCGCAAAAATATTCGGGATGGTGTATTAAAGCCTTGGGCACGCAATCATTTTGGCAGCAGACCTTGGACATTCCAACATTCAGCACCATAGCACTCAACACGCGACACCTAAGAACGGTTAAAAACGAGGTTCCTCGCTTCATTTCCAGCGCACAATGGCCACAAAAATCTCCGGATACCAATTGTGTCTGGAGTTGTTTGGAAAGCAAGGTTGGCACTAAAAAATACCAAAGTGTCGATCACCTTAAGCAAGCGCTTCGCCGGGAATGGGCCAAAAAAAAAAAAAAAAAAAACTAAATATTATGGCGTTTGGCTTTGTTGCAGTTTTTATACCCTACAACACTATGGGTTGGGGGTATTATAAGTTTGATTGGGCCAAAAATTATGTTACACCACGAAATATTGGTTTCCCACATAGGAAAGTATATATGGATCTTCCTATCTCGCCGAGCTGAGTCGATCTAGCTATGTATGTCCGTCCGTCCGTCTGTCCATGTTAATGTGTAACCACTCTACAGGTCGCAATTATGGTCCGATCTTCACGAAATTTAGAATGGAGGTGGGGTTTGGGCCAGAATAGAACCCTATTGCTTTTGGAGATGATCTCATAATATTTAGGGGTTGAAATGGACCAAATACTGAAAAATTTCCTGATTTTGCAGTTGCTCTACAGGTCGCAGTTATAGACCAATCAACGCGGAAGTTAGCATATGGCTAGAGCTTAAGGCTTGGCAGAAGTCTTCCAATTTTGATGGTCATCGGGTAATATTTAGTGGGTGAAAAGGCCATGACCCTTGTGTTAAATAAAATCAACTTTTCCATAAAACCGCGAATATTTTTGATCCCGGCGAAATCACAAATAAACGAACAGGCCAATCCTGACCGTTACGTAGATGTCGATATTAAATATATCGGATATATATAGCGAAATATATACAATGTATATATACAAAGGAGGGGGATGTTAGCTAAAATGCTTATATCTCAAGAATGGCTGGACCGATTTTGACAAATTTTGTCAATTCAGAATGCCCTCTTGGCATAAGATGGGTCTAAATTTGTAGATGCAGAACGGCTTCTTGCTTTTGGAGATGATCGCAAAATATTAAGGGGCTCAAATGAAGCAAAACAGAAAAAAAATACTGATCACACAATTAAAGTCAATCGACATGCCTGAGAAGAGAGTTAAGGATAGGGAAGAATTCTAGCTTTTTGGATTATATTTAGCTGTAAAGTGGACCACAACAACTAACAGCACGACGGAGTGCGCAAATGTCCATGGTCAAAATGGTAATTGCAATATGTGGGCAGTGCTCCATGACAAAATTTCGAAAGCGAAATCTTCCAAACTGGAAGTGGACATAAGGGTGCTTTTAACATATTGTAGTGTTGTAGGGTATCACATGGTCGGCCCCGCATGACTACAGCCTTTGCTTACTTGTTTTTATATCACCCTGTATATGTCTGACCAACCACTCTCAAAGGGAAAAAATTATGTAACGCAGATCGCAACATACTTAGATAGAGTGCGAAGTGGGACTATATCGGCATATTCCTATAGGAACCTCTACCAAAAGCGGTCGAACTGCTAAGATTTTCTTAAAAACTCTATTATACCAATATTTCTATTGAGATTATACCTGATGTGAAACTGGATTATGCCAGTCTAATATTTCTGGTATACGTACGACAAAAATTCAAACATTTCAAAAAAATATTTCATAAAGTTGTATTAGAAGAAATAGTGCGGTATATTGTTTTATTATATAATATCTTAAGACCTGTAGTTGTAACATTTTCCAAATTACATGTTTTAATACATATCGATTGAGACATTTTTTCAATCGTGGTTCCGAAAAACATTTGTACCCATTACAATTTTATCCTTATATTTGAATATCAATATCTTCTGTATGACCACATTTGCTAATTATTTTGTATTTAAATAGATCGCAAATAAAGAAAACGATAAAAAAAAATTTTTGAATATCAAAAAGTAAAATTTTCAATTTTATTTCGAAATACAATTCTCATAATTTTATATACAACATGAGGATATTTTATTGGTTCAACAGAAGGTCCAATGCATATGGGATATAAATCAGTAGAATATGTACCTATCACACTCCTTGCATATTTATGTACACTGTAAATAATTTGAATAATAACGGCTAGGGTAACGGAAGTAGTAGTCGTCGGGAAATGCTGCAATACGTACCCAATGTTCACGTAACTGTCACTCGAGTGTGTGTGTTGCGCTGGCAACGATTAAAACTGTGCATTATGTAAAATATGTTGTAACCGATACTCTTGATCTCAGACGGCTCGGCTATGAAGGAGTACCAACTTAGCTGTCACTTGCACAATGTACAAGGAGGAGGTGCAATGCAACTAAATCTAAATAAAATTTCAATTATCTAACCAAGAGACATGAGCCGAGACAGACGGACAGACAGACAGACAGACAGACAAACAAAAAGCTCAACCGACCGCCGTGACGATAAGGTACAGAGGCACTGGCGACACAATCTAGCCGCAAAACAAAACGAGACCGGTAGTTGTTGTTTGAGGCCACAAAAAGGCAAAACAAGAGCGTCGCACACTTCCGCCGAGTGATAATTGCAACAAACCAAGCAAGAATGGCAAAAATCTTAAGTTTATATAACAATAAGAAGAAGCAGAAAAAAACAACACTGCACTTGTAGCATTCTAATAAGCCGTAAAGCAATGGCAATGAAGTTCATAATCATCCTCCTTATGGTTATTCTATTCCAGTTCTGCGCTTTCAACACGATAAGAATCTGTTTAAAATTAGAATAATTTTTTTTTTTTTTTTGGTTCTTCGGGAACTGTAAGCAACAGCGGTTCAACAGCGACTGAGCATTTGCATACAAATGAGGGGAAGTTTGGTTTGATTCACATATACTGTAGATTATCTTAAAATTTGGGATTTTGGAATTGCAGTGCACATAAATCGCACAAGTGGGTAGGTTGGGAAATTCGGTTGCATTGTAGTGTATGTTATCGTTTGTTTATTGTCTCTTAAGCTCTATTTGTGGTACGAAGCTTTTAACCCAGTTCTCGATAATTCATTATTAATATTGTTAGTTGTTTAACGTTTTCTATAGGTTACCAATTTCACATGTTCTAATTTTGGCGAAAAAAATAAGCCCATTGAGGCAATTGTTTAATGAAAATATGAAGGGAGGTGGTTGCTAACGTTTTTAATGTTAACCAACATCGATAAAAAAACGAATAGGAATGTCAAATATGGAGTCTGTAACATAATCACTTTTGTGCAATATCATATGAATTTGTCGTATCAGTGATTGACTCATATTCTCGACGATGCATAAATAAAGTAACTAGAGAATAAATGAAAATGTATAAGTTATGAAAAACTTAGACCAATCCACTACAATCTTAAACAAGTAAGCAAACACCGTGCGGAACCGATCATGTGATACCCTACAACACTATAATATGTTGGAAGCCTCCTTGAGTCCAAATTTATTTGGAAGGTTTTGTTTATACCCTACACCACAAGGTGATATTATGTCTTTGTGTATTTGTTTGTAACAGGCAAAAGGAAACGAGATAGACCCATAGTTCCTTTTGATGATCTCCATAGAATCACTTTCTGAGTTGATTTATGCATGTCAGTCCGTCTGTCCATGTATTCTTGTGAACAAAATGCAGGTCGCATTTATTATCCGATTGAGATGAAATTTTCCAAACAACATTTGTTTGGCCCAAGGACGAACCCTATTTGTCTATGTGCATTTGTTTGTAACAGGCAAAAGGAAACGAGATAGACCCATAGTTCCTTTTGATGATCTCCATAGAATCACTTTCTGAGTTGATTTATGCATGTCAGTCCGTCTGTCCATGTATTCTTGTGAACAAAATGCAGGTCGCATTTATTATCCGATTGAGATGAAATTTTCCAAACAACATTTGTTTGGCCCAAGGACGAACCCTATTGAAATTGGAGATAATCGGTAAAAATTTAGATATAGCTCCCATATATATCTTCATCCGATTTGTTTTTTTTTTTTGTGCACCAAACGTGTAATATCAGTCCGAATAGTATGGAATTTTGCTCATACAACCAAATTAGGCCTGAAAATAAGTATGCCAAATTCGATCGAAATCGGTTCAGATATAGCTATAGCTCCCATATATATTGTTCATCTGATTTGTTATTTTTGTCCTCCGCAGCCGTAATATGCACTCTGTAACAACAATATTTGGAGAAATATGTCAAATGCAGCTCAGAAATACCTTTGCTAAATGTTATCGAGATCGGTTCAGATTTGGATATAGCTCCCACATATAACTTTGTCCGATTTACCTTTTATTGTGCACAAAACGTCTAATATTTGTCCAAATGGGATGGAATTTGCCACTTACGACCGAATTTAGTCTAGAAGGTAGTATGCCAAATTTGGTGAAGATCGGTTCAGATATAGTTATAGCTCCCATATATATTGTTCATCCGATTTGTTGTATTTGTTACCCATAGCCGTAATATGCACTCCGTAACACCGATATTCAGGGAAATATATCAAATACAGCTCAGAAATATCTTTGACAAATTTTATCGAGATCGGTTCCGATTTGGATATAGCTCCCATATATATCTTTATCTGATTTCAAATTAATTTTGCACCAAATGGGCAATTTAAAAGTTACAAAGGCTTCGGCATATTTTGTCCTTTGTATTTTAAATTATAATCATAGGGTGTATGATTAGATTATCCCATAAAAACTTTTAATTGTTATCGGCTCCGCCCGACTTTAGGAGTTTCTTTACTGGTTTTAAAATGGTGTCGTAGAGCCCTGCCCAATTTATACCCTTAGCTTTTTGACCGGCTAGACTTCTTCCCTGTCGCTAACTCTCTTCTCATAAAAATTCCGTGCCGATTGGTTTTCAATTATAACCAGTAGAGCGACTGAAAAATTAAGACAATTTTATTTTTTTGGTCCATTTTGCATTTTGGTGCATCTTTACAAACAATAGGCTTTAATTCTGACTCTTTCCCCACCCCATACAAAATTTGGTGATAATCGTATAGCGATAATTGCGACCTGTAAATAAATTCCTCAATACATATTGTTGCAAGGTGTAGAAAAATTGCGTGAGATAGGAAGATCCATGTATACTTTCCTATGTGGAAAACCAATATTTCGAGGTGTTACATAATTTTTGGCACAATCCAACTTATAAGACCCTAACACATAGTGTTGAAGGGTATAAAAACATGGTAACGAATCGCATAGCACTCGAACATTTTTCGAAATAGTAAATACCAATCAAGATTCGGATAGTCATCAACAATTCAACGATTTGTAGTTTTTAAGAATTTTAAAGTTAATTTTAATTTTATCTGATTTATATGCCCAAACATCATAGATAGATAACCTCAATGTTAATTGGTATATGCGAAGCTGGAAGAAATTCGGTAACAACCATCATAAACAAAAAATACTGAGTAGTGAAACATTTGAAGAGAATTCGAAACTGATCTTCATTTAATAGTCCATTTTTTATTTTTGTATAATTTTCTGTAATAAAATGAAGGCCATATTCAAGATGACAATCTTTTGCCAGTATTAATGGAGACCAAGCCGCGATTTTATCGATCTTTATACATGTTCTTGATGCCGCTTCATGATACTTTAAAACAAAATTCTACCATTCCTAATCAAACCTTACATGACTTTTGAGGCTAATATTTTAGTCTTCTGTTTTAGATTATATTCTTCCTTGACTTGTATACCCTATATAAGGTGTAAAAATTACAAAACATTTGGTGGGAAAGAAATCTGAGTTTCTTTCAAGATGTACCGTCATATTTAAGGAAGAACTACAAAATTTAAGTATAACAAATTTACAGGGTGAAATAAAAAAACTGCAACCAACATCGGACTGCTGTAATTTCTAATTTCATCCGACTGCTGTTAAAATTATTCCAGTGACAGCTCATTATATAGTTAACAAGCGTACAAAAACATTTTGGTGAGAATTTCGCAGTGGCCGGAAAAAAGCTTATGAGCTGAACATGTCGCAATATTCCGTTCGGCAAATGTTGAAAAGTGAACTCGAGGTAAAGCCATTGAAATTCCAAAAAGTGCAAGAACTTACACGGCAACAAAAAGAAAATAGACTCAAAAGAGCTAAAGAGTTGCCTCGCTTGGCCGAAAAACGTGAACTGCCGAATTTGGTTTTCTCCGATGCGAAAACATTCGTTGTCCAGCAGTTTGTAAACAAACAAAATGATCGTGTTTACTTGCCAAAGAGGTCAGCTGAAAATGGGCACCTTCGGTTGGCCACCAGAAATCAAGCTCCGGCCATGGTGATGGTGTAAGCCGCCATAAGAGCCGATTGTGGTCTCCGCTCGTATAAATCGTGGCATCAGAATAAATGTCGAATATTATCGCAAAAATTCTGGAGGGCGTATTAATGCCTTGGGCACGCAAACATGTTGCACGCAGTCCTTAGACATTTCAACAGGACTCAGCACCATCGCACTCAACACGCGCCACACAAGAATGGTTAAAAAATAAGTTTCCTCGCTTCATTTCCAGCGCACAATGGCCACTAAAATCTCCGGATACCAATCCGTTGGACTATTGTGTCTGGAGTCTTTGGAAAACAAGGTTGGCACTAAAAAATACCAAAGTGTCGATTTTCTCAAACAAGCGCTTCGCCGGGAATGGGCCAAAATATCGCAGAGCAACATTCGGGAAGCGTTAGACGGTTTCATTGCCCGTTCAAAGGTAATAATTCGTGCCAAAAATGATCAATTAGAACAAATCTAAACTTATTCAAAAATGTGATGCTATTTCCGACATTTTTTTTACTTTCATTCAATAAAACATAAAAAAAAATTCCTGCAATTGCCCAGTATTATTCCCCCTCTCCAATTAGGTGTGTGATAGATTTGTCAAATGTGTGCAAATGAAGTTACAGACTTTTGCTAGATATGGGAATAGGGAAATGGACATACGCCTTCTGGTGTCTTACCTAGAAAGGAGCAATATTAAGACCAATCGCCAACTCTGGGAATGTTTGCTTTTATAAAAGTGATCAATACTTCCATTTAGAAATATTAGAAATCTTATGATATACAGCCTTAGTTCCAGAGATTTTTGAAGAAAAATAAAAAAAGAAAAAAATCTAAATATATTGACCTCTGACCCCGAATAGTTGATATATGTTTGAATCGACGTTTGTTACGGTAAACCCCAACTGTAAGCCAAATTCAGCTCTGTACGAATTTATGAAATTGTAAATGTGTATATTTTCTGTATTATTATTATAAGTTACAAATATGCTCACATAACCTACCGAGAATAACAGCAGCAGCAACACCGCTAATTATCACCACTATTTAAAGCTTGTTTATAATTTCCATGTATTCAATTTCTGAAATGTGTTATAATTGCAAAATAGTTGGGAATAACAGACCTTCTAAATGCCGGAGCACTGAAACAATCCAAATATTTCTCACACGATAAAAATCGGTTAGAGCAGTGAATTGCTTAAAGTTTCCGTCCAAGTCAATTTTGTGGTTTTCCAATCTAATTGAAATTGTGCGCCAACAATGAATGAATGAAGCAATGAATGGCAACAAAATATAAAATATAAGTGCCGTTTCTCAAGCGGTGTTGACTGGTCGAAATGAGTTTTCATACGTTTTATTGCTAATATTCTCACCGCCTCACCAGCTTAGTCCATAGAATCGTGTAAGTGTTGAAGCGTTGGCCACATTTTTTCCTACTGAAAGGAGAGGCAAGAATGAATTAATAAATGGTTAGTCGGTTTGAATGAATGCTCAGAATTGGAATTGAATTCGAATGCGCCGAATGAGGAATGCACCGCGCTACAAAGCCAACAGAGATACAAGTGCAACCTTGTGTAATTTTCAAATTGACCGCATATATTAGTAGCGAAGGAAACCTCCGCAGAATAACACCAAAGAATTAGAAAACCGTAACAACAGCAGCAGCAGCAGCAAAAACAAAAAACCAAAGCAATCTCTTGCCAAGCCCCTCTGTGTAACGCTGTTGCATATAAAGATATCAAAATTTAAATTATACGCTACTCTGCTATAGGTCTGAGGTATGGCAAAGGCAAAGCGATTTGTGTAACCCTTTCAGGTGAGGTCTATGTTCGGCATGGTGTTAGCGGTTTTGGGTGCCCATTTGTGGTGGTGAGAAGTGTTCTTGCACCGAACATTGTGGGGAAATTCTTTGGTTTAATTTATGACCATAGACTTTGATTGCTCGCAACGAACAATTTGTGCAGTTGCTGTAAAATACGTTTTGCTAGAATTGAAATGTAAATTGAATGCCATATACAAATTGTTACATTTTTGTAAGTTACAGTGTGTTTGGGTGGCAGTAGAGATGATTTAGAGAGAAAAGAAATAATTTCAATTATAATGGACTGGAGATATGTGGAAAATATCATATTATTACACAATACCTAAACAGGGTAACCACTTCTTCTTTAGAAGACATGTACAAATCTTCTGTCTACAGAAGACTTATTAATGGTCTTCGGCGCACATATTCGTTTCATTTATTCGTCGTTTATTTACACGGGACTAGTAGAAGGTCTTCAGACTATAGAACCCCAGTAGAAGGTATTTTTTTTACAGAAGAACTGTACAAGATCTGTACAAGAAGACCTGTAGAAGACCTTCTGTCTGTAAAATAACTTCAAATGGAGAAGGTCTGTAGAGAGAACATCTTCTCTCTACAGGTAACCTTTGTAACCACTTCTTCTTTAGAAGACATGTAAAAATCGTATGTCTACAGAAGACTTATTAATGGTCTTCTGCGCACATATTGCCTATAGAAGGTCGTTTATCTACAAGGGACTAGTAGAAGGTCTTCAGACTATAGAACCCTAGTAAAACGTCTTTTTTCTACAGAAGATCTGTATAACTCTTTATGTCTATTGAGGAACTGTAGAAGATCTTAAGTCTATAGAAGACCTGTAGAAGGCTGTCTGATTATAGAAGACCTGTAGAAGGCCTCCTGTCTATAGAAGACCTGTAGAAGGTTTTCTTACTATAAAAGACCTATAGAAGGTCTTTTTTCTCCTCCTCCTCCTCCTTCAAATGGAGGAGGTTTGTAGAGAGAACATCTTCTCTCTACAGGTAACCTTTGTAACCACTTCTTTTTTAGAAGACATGTAAAAATCTTCTGTCCACAGAAGACTTATTAATGGTCTTCTGTGCACAGATTGCCTATAGAAGATCTTTTGTCTACAAAGGACCAGTAGAAGGCCTTCAGATTATAGAACCCCAGTAAAACGTCTTTTTTCTACAGAAGATCTGTATAACTCTTTATGTCTATTGAGGAACTGTAGAAGATCTTAAGTCTATAGAAGACCTGTAGAAGGCTGCCTGATTATAGAAGACCTGTAGAAGGTCTCCTGTCTATAGAAGACCTGTAGAAGGTTTTCTTACTATAAAAGACCTATAGAAGGTCTTTTTTCTACAAAAACACAGTAGAAGGTCATCTGCTTACAGAAGACCTGTAGACCTGTGCAAAGCCTCCTGTCTATAAAAGGCCTCCTGTCTACTAAGAACCTGTGGAAGGTCTTATGTCCATAGAAGACCTGTAAAAGGCCTTCTGTCTGTAAAAGCCCTTCAAAAGGAGACATGTAGTAGGCCTCCTGTCTACCAAAGGCCTGTAGAAGGCTTTCTGTAGAATGTCTTCTCTCTATAGAAGACCTGCACAAGGCCTTCTGACCATAGAAGACCTGTTGAAGGCCTTCTGAATAAAAAATACCAGCACTGGGCCTTCTGTCTACAAATGACCTGTAAAAAGTCTTCTGTCTATAGAAGACCTGTAGAAGGCCTTCTGATTATAGAAGACCTGTATTAGGCCTTCTGTTTACAAAATAACCTGCAGAAAGTCGTCTGTGTATAGAAGACCTGTATAAAGCCTTCGGTCTATAGAAGACCTGTAGAAGGTCTTCCGTATATAGAAGACGTGTAGAAGACCTTCTGGAAGGTTTTCTGTCTACCAAGGACCTGTAGAAAGTCTTCTGTCTACAGAAGACCTGACTATAGAAGACCTGTAGAAGGTCTTCTGCCTACAAAGGACAGAATAGAGCCTTAAATCTACAAAGGACTTGTAGAAGTCCTTCTGACCATAGAAGACCTGCAGAAGGCCTTCTGCATATAGAAGACCTGTATTTGGCATTGTGTCTACAAAGGTCCTGTAGAAGGCTTTCCGACCTGTAAAATGTCTTCTCTCTATAGAAGACCTGTAGAATATCTTCTCTCTATAGAAGACCTGTAGAATGTCTCCTCTCTATAGAAGACCTGTAGAAGTTATTCTGACTATAGAAGACATGTAGAAGGCATTTTGACCATATACGACCTGTAGAAAGTCTTCTGTCTACAAAAGACCTGAAAAAGGCCTTAAATCTACAAAGGATTTGTAGAAGGCCTTCTGTATACAGAGCAGCCGTAAAAGGTCTTTTGTCTAAAACACTTTAGTCTAGAGTTAAATAAAAAAGTCTTATGTTTTATAGAACATCTCTTAAAGATGTTATATTTATAAAAAATAAATACGTTTTGATCTCTGAGTTATGACAAAAAACACACATACTTCAGTCTCCATTTCCGCATTGAAAACAATGCTGCGACTATATCTTGCCAAATAGATTTGTAATTATTATTCAATTTAGTACCACCCATCAGTTTTTCTTTTCGCCAAAAAACAAAAACTTCAAAAAATTATGCCATGAAACGTCAGTCATGTTCTTCAGTTGCATGTCCGAGTTATGATTACATCCATAATAAAATTTTTTAACAAATACCAGATCATCAAAATATGTTTAAACAAAAAATGAATGTTTACAAAAAAAGATCACAAAGCATCACCATGACCACATTAGATCACAATAGAGAACAACACAAAGAGCGAGCCAGTAAAAAATTGAAACCATTTATTTAAAGCAGTTAGGTTTTTTTTTTCTGAGTGTCTGCTGGGAATCCTCCACTGAAATCATTTGGAGGCGCCCAACAGTTACGTGTATTACAGTTTAAATAATACGGTTGCGTGTTCTGTGCGAAACCTGCAATTACCGAAAAACAAAACGCTGATGTGGTTGGCATGGAAACCCCAAAATCACTAAAACAATGAGATGAACAAGAAATTTTAGCTAAACAAATACTTAAACGTAGTTAAGCAAACAAACAATTCTATTTAAGGTTCAAACTGAAGAAAAAAACCTAAATATCCAGACTTTCAGGGATTTGGAAAAACACGCACATTCAATGAATGTTGGCTGAGATGAATGGTCGGCACAGTGGTGTATTGGGGGGTTGAATGTGATTTTAAGAATATAACATGTAAAAGTACTGGTCGAACTTTTAATAATTTTCATTTTTGCAAATGAGTAACCAAAATACAACAGAGATTAAAATATTTAAATACAAAATATATTTCTAAAATAATGATAATCTTAAAGTGGATCTATATATAACAAGTAAGCAAAGGCTATAGTCGTGCGGGGCCGACAATGTGATACCCTACAACACTACAATATATAAGAAGCTTTATCGCTTTTGAAATAATGTCAAAGAGCACTGCCCATATTACCCTTAACATTTTGACCAGGGACATTTATTAAATATTTACGCACTCCGTCGTGCTGTTGGTTGTAGTGGTCCATTTTACAGCTTAATATAATCCAATGGTCATCCTTTCTGCGCAGGCGTGCTGTTTGGCTTCAATTGTGTGATCAGGAAATTTTTTCTGTTTTCGGTTCTAAATATTTTGCGATCATCTCCAAAAGCAAGTGGCCCCTCTGTGTTTCCAAATTTAGACTCATATTAATGATTTGCTTGGCTATAATATTTGGCTATATTCGTTAACGAAATCAGCTTATTTGTGTATTTCGGATATCATCTGTAAGTAATGTTAGTATTTTTTTTTTTGGTGTCCTTTAGTTTCTATTTGTACCTTTATAACGGCTACAAAATCAGGGACATTTTTAGTTGTAGGGTTCTAATCTGACATTAACCCCACCCCCACTCTAAATTTCGTGAAGATCGGGCCATAATTGCGACCTGTAGAGTGATTACAAATTAACATGGACAGACGGACATACATAGCTAGATAGACTCAGTTCGGCGAGATAGGAAGATCCATATATACTTTCCTATGTGGGAAATCAATATTTCGTGGTGTTACATAAATTTTGGCCCAATCAAACTTATAATACCGCCAACACAAAGTGTTGTAGGGTATAAAAAGAGTAACAATTATGGCGTTTGACTTTGTTGCATTTTTTTATCTGTATTTTAAAGTTTTTAAAATATTTATATGTTACAAGTGGGAATTGTGGGAACACTGTGACCAAAAATTTCTTAGTGACCATAATAGAATATCATCACTGTCCAATAGGCAATTGGAGTTTGTAGTGCTCGATGGATTTTTATAGAAGAATTGTTAAATTTGCTGAATATCGATTCAGAAATAGCACTTACGACTTTATATGCAGTCGATATCACTGATATTTGGTGGCAGACCTCGGTAAAATTTTATGAAAATCTGTTACAGGCGTTTTAGTGATCCTATTTTCCATTTCTCATATTCATATAAATTTCCCAACGAAACCACTGTGCTCCTTTCACAAGCACAATGATGGCTTCGTTTTTGTTGAAATATTGGCATATCCTACATTTACAGTTTACCAAGAATAATGCTGATGTTTCTTTTGTAGAATCTAACACAAAAAGGCGCTTCCAAAATCGGTGATCTTCTCTTCGTTGTTTTGTACCATGTTCCCCATTTTATTTATTTATTTATTTATTTTTTTTTTTTTTTTGGTTTTCCTACCCAAAACGAAAAAATCATATCTATAATCTGTAATCTGGCCAAAAGCAAAATATATAAAACCCAATTTTATTCTTTCCTTTGACTTGTAAGTAGTAATTTCAATAGAACAAAAACAACAATAAACTAAGCTATTTTTTGCAAATACTCATTTGTTAAACACACAAAATATTTCCGAAAAGAAAAAGAACACAACGCTTCGCCAGTTTGTGGTGACCGGTGGTGGTTCTAAAGGTGCCGTTGGTGTAAAGCTAACAGATAACAATGTTAAAAAATAATTTTTTTGGGGCTTGTTACTGGGATTTTCGAGATTTTCTCTCAGTTTTGTACTATGTTGGCAAAAAAGGAGTAGAGCTGGCTAGTACAACGGTAAATCAACGCCTTGTATGGACTACTTGGCATTTAAACGTTTTAACATTTTAATTAAATTTCAATTGGATTGTTAAAATTTTATTGGAATTTGTAAATGGTAGAATGGTTAACAAACTGCAAGGAATTTCCAAATACACATTGAACACATATACATATAAACAATTAGGTTTTTCTTGCAAATAAATATTTTTTTAATTAAGAAGACAAAACAATAGATGGGTGACAATTGTTTATAAGACAATAAGAATGCCTTTTTAGCCAAAAAAAAACAAAAAGGCGGAGATGCCCATTTAGTATGCTGTTGTATTTTTTCAGCATCGATTAAAACGTTTTCCAATCGACATGCATTTTTCGATGTGTTCTTCAATTTTAAACCCAATGTTGAAATGAAAATTTTTTAAATAGCCTTTTAACGAAGTTTTTCCCATCGCTAGACGGGTATATATTTTTGTGGCACATATTTATCAGCGCCTCTTAAAAGACTGAAATGTAAATCATGTAAATCAAGTAAAGTACCATCGTTCTCCACTAATAAACAAACGTTGTTTTCATAAAACCAGTAAATAAAGTCCTAAAGTCGGGCGGGGCCGATTTTATGATACCCTACACCACTTTGCTATTTTAGTAGAACTCCACGTAACAATTAAAAGTTTTTATGGGAGAATTCAATTATACACGCTATGATTATAATTATAATTTAAAGTTCAAAGGACCAAATATGCCGAAGCATTTTTATCTTTTAAATTAAGACTTGTATTGTCCATTTGGTGCAAAATTAATTTAAACTCAGATAAATATATATGGGAGCTATATCAAAATCTGAACCGATCTCGAAAAAACTTGGCAAACATATTTCTGAGCTGTATAGGATATATTTCCCCGAATGTTGTGGTTACGGAGTGCATATTACGGCTGTGGGTAACAAATACTAGAAATCGGATGAACAATATATATGGGAGCTATAACTATATCTTAACCGATCTTCACCAAATTTGACATACTAGCTTCTGGACTCAATACGATCGTAAGTGCCATACTTCATCCCATTTGGGCAAAAACTAGACGTTTGGTGCACAATAAAAGGTAAATCGGACGAAGTTATATATGGAAGCTATATCCAAATCTGAACTGATCTCGATAAAATTTAGCAAAGGTATGTCTGAGCTGCATTTGATATATTTCCCCAAATATTGTTGTTACATAGTGCATATTACGGCTGCGGGGGACAAAAATTAAAAATCGGATGAACAATATATATGGGAGCTATAGCTATATCTGAACCGATTTTGATCAAATTTGTCATACTTATTTTCAGGCCTAATTTGGTTGTATGTGCAAAATTCCCTACTGATATTACACTTTTGGTGCACAATAAAAGGCAAATCGGACGAAGATATATATGGGAGCTATATCTAAATTTTTAACGATTATCTCCAATTTCAATAGGGTTCGTCCTTGGGCCAAACAAACGATTTGTGCAAAATTTCATCTCAATCGGGTAATAAATGCGACCTGCATTTTGTTCACAAGAATAAATGGACTGACGGACAGACGGACTGACATGCAAAAATCAACTCAGAAAGTGATTCTAAGGAGATCCTCAAAAGTAACTATGGGTCTATCTCGCTTCCTTCTCCATGTTACAAACAAATGCACAAAGACAAAATACCTTTACCACTAAGTGGTGTAGGGTATATACAACAATAAAGGGATTAAGCCTGACCATTTTGCAGCAACAAAATACTATGATATCCCGAACAAACAAGCCAATAGTGTTTTCAAAGTACCATAAATGGGTGACAACGGCGCTATACCAAACGTGGACCTATATAGACATAATTCTACTACAAGCAAAGGCTATAGTCGTGCGGGCCCGACCATGTGATATTGTAGGGTATCACTACAATATGTTAGAAACCCCCTTATGTCCAAAGATTTCGCTTTTGAAATTATGTCATAGAGCACTGTCCAGATATTACCCTTACCAGGGACATTTGCTCAATATTTACGCACTCCGTCGTGCTGTTAGTTGTTGTGGTCCATTTTACAGCTAAATATAATCAAAATTCCGCGTCGATTAGTTTCAATTGTGTGATAAGGAATATGTTTCTATTTTCAGTTAATTTGAACCCCTAAATATTTTGCCATCATCTTTAAAAACAAGAGGCCCATCTGTATCTCCAAATTTAGACTCATATATATCATTTGCTTGTTTACGATATTTGGCTATTATTATTTGCAGCTTTTCGGCAAAATGGGAGTGTTGGTATTTTTTCCCACAAAAGTAGTAGTCCATTCTATCTGCTGTCCTTTGGTTTCTATTTGTGACGGCTGCAAAATCAGGAACATTTTTAGTTGTTGGTCCATTGCAACCCCTAAATATATTGCGGACATCTTTAAAAACAATAGGCTTAGGCCTTCTGACCCTACCCTTATGAAATTTTTCGTGAGGATTGGACGATAATTGCAATCTGTATATAATAACCCCAAGCTGTGTTGTAAGGCGAACAAATATTGCAAAGTGTACACTTCAATATTATAAGTCAAACTGAAAAAATCGAATGCAATAAAAATGTGAAAAATATCACAAAATACTACAAAAGCTATATTAACATCATTATTGGCATATTTTTATGCGATTTTTCGGGAATTTATTCTTTTATGCCAAGAGGGCATTCTGAATCGACAAATGTTGTCAAAGTCGGTCTAGCCATTCTTAAGATATACACATTGTATATATTTCGCTATATACAGTGTGAGATGATAAAATCGACATCTTCGTAATGGACAGAATCTATTTGTGTTTTCGCCGGGATTAAAAATATTCGCGGTTTAATGGAAATTTTGACTTTTATTTGACACAAATGTTGTGGCCTATTTCACCCACTAAATATTACCCGATAACCATTAAAATTGGAAGGCTTCTGCCCAGCCTTGAGCTCTAGCCCCATGCTAACCTCCGCGTCGATTGGTCTATAATTGCAAATGCAAAATTAGGAAAATTTTCAGTTTTTAGGTCCACTTCAACCCCTAAAAATCTTGCGATCACAAGCAATATACTTCGTTTCTGACCATAAGCCCACCTCCATTTTCAATTTCGTGAGGTGGGAAACCAATATTTCGAGGTTTTACATAATTTTTGGCCCAATCAAACTTAAAATACCCCCAACAGGGTATAAAGAGGCTAGAATCGGGGCTAGGGTAGGGTATAAGCAAAAAACACTAAAACTTGTTAGGCCTTGTTAGTACTCAAAATGGACAATTTGCTCATTTTTCTTTTTTCGGAAAGACAAATAGAATTGACCTTTTACACCAAAAGTTTTTAAATCTTTAATTTTGAAGCTTATTGATCCACTTCAATTTTTTCTGTCCAAAACTATTTCAACTTTTTCAAAACAATCTCAACCGCAGATACGAACAGTGATCTTAATATCAAATTTCAGGCCTGCAATTTCCCCATTACTAAATTTATTATCATTTCGTACAACCATAGTATGAATATCCAAAACCAGATTTTTGTCTCAACAACAGTGACATCTATATACAATTTCAGTATTGCAGCTCCATCCATCCACCCAATACCGCATTTATTACTATTTAAAAGTTTTCATACAATTATAGTACGCATTTCCCAATCTCCGCAATATTAAATTTTGGGATTCCAGCTTTATCCCTTTACTCAATACCCACCTTGTTACGATTTTCGGCTTTTGAAAACTTATAGTATGTATTTCCAATACCACCTGGATACCACCAACAGTAACATCTGTGTCAAATTTCAGGATTACATCTGTATTTTTTTTTGCCCAATAACCAATCTAGTACTATTTAGTACTTTTCATACAATTATTGTACACCATTTTCAAAACCATCTCCATATCTCAATTCAAGATACTAACAGAGACCTCAATAGCAAATTTGAGGATTCAAGCCCTATCCGTTCAGCCAAATACAAATTTAGTACAGTTTTGTATTTTACGTGCAAATATAAGACACGTTTCCAAACCATCGCCGAATTTCAGGCATAGATGCCATCAATAAACTAAATATCAACTTTCAAAATTTTATCTCTATCCTTTCACCCAATACCAAATACAGGGTGAGATAAAAAAACTGCAACAAAGTCAAACGACATAATTTTTACATTTTTTTTTTTTTTTAATTTCATTGAATGAAATCACAAAATGTCGGAAATAGCAACAAATTTTAGAATAAGTTTAGATTTTTTCGAATTGGTCACATTTGGCACGAATTATGGCCATCAAACGGCTAATGAAACCGAAATCTTTTCGCTATAATACTCGGCATTTATTCTGATGCCTCGATCGATTAATACGAGCGGGGAGCGACAATCAACTGTTATGACGGCACACACCATCAGCATGGCCGGTGCTTGAGTTCTAGTGGCCAACCGAAGGTGCACATTTTCAGCTGACCTCTTTGGCAAGTAAACACGATCATTTTGTTTTTTTTACAAACTGCTGGAAAACGAATGTTTTCTCATCAGAGAACCCAATTCGGAGGTTCAACACTTTCGGCAAAGGGAAGCAACTATTTAATTCTTTTGAGTCTCCTTTTCTTTCCGTTGCGGTGGAAGTTCTTGCACTTTTTGGAATTTCAATTGCTTTACGCCGAGATAATTTTTTTAATATTTGCCGGCTCACGAACCATTTTTCGGCCACTGCGATGCGGGTTTCGATCAAGTCTCTTCTTTGCTTTTCGAACTATTTCTGGTGATGTTGCTGTTTTCTTCCGTCCACTTCCTTGACGTCGGGCTACGCTACCAGTATCACGGTAACGAGCGATGGTACGAGAGTGGTCTAACAATAGCTTCTTTTAGTTTTCCAGCCAAATAAAAAGAAATCACAGTATCACCCTTGGATTCCATCACGAATACCTTTTGTTCTGGAAAATTTTCACCAAAATGCTTTCGTATGCTGGTAAACAATATTTTAGGCTGTCACTGGAATAATTTTAACAACTGTCGGACGAGTCTCTTAGGAATAATAGCAGTCTGAAGTTTGAGCGTTTAAAGTGTTTGACAGATTTAAGGCCCTTAAAATGTGTTTTATAAATATACCTCTCATAAATAGCAAACCTTTTCAGGTCACCTCTAAGACATATTCCTGTTCTTCTATAAATATGTTTCTGTTATATTAAGTTGCTAATACATCTGTCTATAACTGTGAAATGGTTCCACAGTGTATGCAATTATAATTTTCTAATTAAATTTACACAAATTGGGTCGCATACAGCAAAAGATTGGTAATCTTGTGAACAAGATTATTTTAATTTAATTATCCAGATTAAGGCGGTAAACTATAATCTGGAGACATTAATCCAAAAGTGATTGAAGAGAACGGAGAACTGACTTTTACCGTTTTACTCAGACGCAGGCATTCAATTTGTAACTTCCCTGTGAAAATGAGTTCCCCAGGTTCGCAAAGAACCATGTCTTTCTGCACCTACTCACATATGTTTCGGTGATGTTAATTATCTTAACATGTCGAGGTAGAAATAACCCTAATGTGGTCTGTAATCGTGTATGTAGTTTTGTGTTATCAGTTAACCAACATCTTACAAAATACTCGCTTTATCTAAGCTTAAATCATTTGTCAGCAGTTGTTCGGTTGTTATTTTTTTTGCGGTCTGTCTTATTTGCAGTTGCATTGTTGACTTTGCAAAAATAAAAAAAGACTTCCTAATGAATGGATGGGTTGGTTAAATGGGCTGGTTGGTTCGTTGGTTGGTTGGATGGGTTTGATAGGTAAATATAACGATATCTTGAATGTTAATTACACTATGAAGGCATGTATGTACATATGTATTTAGTACTACTGTGCATTTTAGTATTCTCGAAGTGGTTCCATTGGATTGTCAGTCGAATGCGACTAATGTGTGTACTTTGCGATTGGTGGTTAACCATCACTATCAGCATCATCGTCAGGTATTCAATTAAAATGAAAACACATTGTTAAGGGGTATGAATATTTGTTTTAATACAGTTCAGGCGACAGACCCCATTCATGATCAAAAGAATTCTATTTCAAGGTGAGGTATACGAAAATATTTATTTTCGAAATTTGGCACAATTGAACTTATGAAAGCCAATGCGTTATTTTAGGCTGTAGGAAGTTATATTTAGGGATTTCACGTTTTAAAGTATTGAGGAGACAACAGTGGACCATTCTGATTTATTAGAAACTAAGATAATTATTTAGGGTTCAAATATTTGTCCAATGATTTTATTCTGTTCCAATAAAAAAAAAGAACTAAAAATTCTGACTTACCACAGCAAACGATTATTATTCAATGTGTTTGGATTTTTTTTTATAAAAAATCGCCAGCACATAATATCACACGATTTGAGATACACATTTTAACCTGTAATGAAACAAAAAAAAAAAAAAAAATTAATATCGAATATTAATGACAGTATAAAATAAAGGTTGTCTCATTGTCTCGAACTACTATTTGGATTGGACAGGGTCAGGGGTGCCTACTGTATGATACCCTACACGCCTACGGATATTTAGTGGAGCTATCCGTAACAAATAAGCGTTTATATTGGGAGTTTGATTTGTGTTATGGCTTTATATATGGGAGGTATATCCCTTATTTCTTTTGGAGATGATCGCATAATATTTAGGGGTTGAAATGGACCAAAAACTGAAAAAAAGCGGAAGTTTGCATGGGGCTAGAGCCTAGGGCTGGGCAGAAGCCTTCCAATTTTGTTGGTCATCGGGTAATATTTAGTGGGTAAAATAGACCATAACATTTGTGTTAAATAAATGTCAAATTTTCCATTAAACCGCGAATATTTTTAATCCCGGCGAAATCACAAATAGACGAACAGGTCAATTCTGACCGTTACGTAGATGCCGATAGTAAATATATCGGATATATAGCGAAATATATACAATGTGAATATACAAAGGAAGGCGATGTTAGCTAGAAGGCTTATATTTCAAGAATGGCTGAACCAATTTTGACAAATTTTGTCAATTCAAAATGCCCTCTTGGCATAAAAGTATAAAATCTAAAAAATCGCATAAAAAGATAACAATAATGATATTAATATAGATTTTGCAGCATTTTGTGACATTTTTTTTATTTTTTCATATTTTTTATCGCATGCGATTTTTTCAAATTGTCTTATAATATTTTGTAATATTTTTTCACCTTACAACACAGGTTGGGGTTTTTATATAAGGATTGCAAATATCGTCCGATCCTCACGAAAATTTTCACAAGGGTAGGGTTGGGCTCAGAAGGACTAGGCCTATTGTTTTCAAAGATGTCCGCAATATATTAGGGGTTGAAATGGACCAACAACTAAAAATTTTCCTGATTTTGTAGCCGTTATAAAGGTGACAAATAGAAACCAAAGGACACGAAATCTCGCATAAAGTTAGAGTTTAGGACAGCGGGTAGAATGGACCACTAATTTTGTGTGAAAAAATACCAGCATTACTTATAGGCGATATCCGAAATACACAAAAGGCAAACTTCTGGCTTTTTTATGCTGATTTCGTTGATGAATAAAGACGAAATTTGGTAGACAAGCAAATCATATAGATTAGTCTAGATTTGGAGATATGGAGGGACTTCTTGCTTTTGGAGATGAATGCAAAATATTTAGGGGTTCAAATTAACAAAAGACAGAAATGCTTTTCCGATCACACAATTGAAGCCAATCGACACGCCTGTGAAGAGTGTTAAGGACAGGGAAGAATTCTAGCATTTTGGATGACCATTGGATTATATTTATCTGTAAAATGGACTACAACAACCAACAGCCCGACGGAGTGCATAAATGTTGGGCAAATGTTCCTAGTCAAAATCCTAATTTCAAAAGCGAAATCTTCCAATATGGATTTGGACATAAGGGGCTTCTAACATATTGTAGTGTTGTAGGGTATAACATAGTCGGCCCCGCTCGACTATAGCCTTTGCTTACTTGTTTTGCTTTGAATTCCCATTTGATGATGAATGACATATACAGGGTAAGATAAAATGTCAAACGCTATAATTTTTAATTTTTTTTTCTAAATTTAATTGAGTAAAAGAAAAACATGTCGGATATAGCATCAAATTTTAGAATAAGTTTAGATTTGTTGGAATTGGTACCCTTTGGCAGAAATTATGGCCTTCAAACGGCCAATGAAACCATCACACGCTATCCAAATTCTGCTCTACGGTATTCTGGCCCATTCCCGGCGAAGCGGTTGCTTGAGGTGATCGGTTGCTTGAGGTGATGATTTGCTTTCCAAAATACCCCAGACACAATAGTCTAACGGATTGGTATACAGAGATTTTGGTGGCTATTGTGCGATGAAATGGAGCGAGGAACCTTATTTTGTAACCATTCTTGGGTGGCGCGTGCTGAGTGCGATGGTGCTGTGTCCTGTTGGAATGTCCAAGGTCTACGGCCAAAATGTTTGCGTGCCCAAGGCTTTTATGCACCCTTCAGAATATTTTCCCGATAATATTCGGCATTTATTCTGATACCACGGTCGATTAATACGAGCGGAGAGCGACCATCGGCTGTTATGGCGGTCCATACCATCGTCATGACCGGCGCTTGAGTTCTGGTGGCCAATCGAAGTTGCACATTTTCAGCTGACCTCTTTGGCAAGTAAACACAATCATTTTGTTTTTTAAAAAAGTGCTGGATCATGAATGTGTTGCTCATCGGAGAAAACCAAATTCGGCAGTTCACCACTTTCGGCCAAGGAATTACCTCTTTTGAGTCTATTTTCTTTCTGTTGCGGTGCAAGTTCTTGCACTTTTTGGAATTTCAGTGGCTTTACCCCAAGCTCATTTTTCAATATTTGCCGAATGGAATTTTGCGATGTGTTCAGCTCACGAGCCATTTTTTCGCCACTGCGACGCGGGTTTCGATCAAGTCACTTTTCGAACCATTTCTGCTGATGTTGCTGTTTTCTTCTGTCCACTTCCTTGACGTCGGGCTACTCTACTAGTTTTACAGTAACAAGCGATGGTACGAGACACAAAAGATTTATTCATATTTAAATGTTGGAGTGCTCTAACGATAGCCATTTGTGGATTTCCAGCCAAATATAAAGAAATCACACTATCACGCTTGAATTTCATCACGAATAACTTTTTTTCTGGAAAATTCTCTCCAAAATGCTTTTGTACACTTATAAACAATATAATGAGCTGTCACTGGAATAATTTTAACAGCTGTCGGACGAGTGACTTAGAAATGACAGCAGTCTGAATTTGGTTGAAGTTTTTTCATCTCACCCTGTATACGAGGAATTTCAAGACTCTAGTTCCAATGTTGTTAGTATTTGAATCAATAGCGATCTATGTGTCATTTATGAAGACTGTAGCCATGTCGTCAGAGCATTAATATATATCACGTATACGAATTTTGGATAGAAATAATAAAAACTCAGAACAGGAGTACTCCAAATTGTATCCCACTGTATTTTGAATTTAAATGCGCTTTTCCCCAGTTTCCATCAAAAGAAGACAATCTGCATACTGACAGAATTTTTTTTTTTTTTGCAATTCTTGTCATGCAGTTCCTGTTTGTCGGAGAGCTATGAAAAATTGAAAAATGAAACAACAAAACACAAAAAGAAAACGCAACCGAACCGACATTACAAGAATCTTTTTCTGTTACTATTTCGCGCCTCTAATTTTTCCTAAGCTCAAGCGTGCCAGGCCCACCTTCTTTTGTATTCTCGTCTTATTGTTGTTATCTTCGTAGAGCCCTTTATTTAATTTTTTTTCGTTGTTCTGTTTTAGTTTTTTGCCAAGCTCTTCTTAATACCCACAAACTGAGTGACTTGTGCTTTTCTATTCGGGTACTTCCTTAAACATGTTCAACAGATGGCAGATTAGCACCCTTAAAAATTGTGTTTAACAACGCGATTCAACAGTTATTTTGGCCAGTATTGTTTTGTTGGTTCGTTACAATTGCCATTGCGGAATGAATGAACGTGGCCACTGAAAGAGTTCAACATTCATTTACATAGTTTTGTAATTATTTGTTTGTTGGACTTTGGTTCGGTGTTACAGTTTTGTTGTGTGGAGTTAAGGTTAAGATCTCATGATGATTGAATGGAAATTTAAGACATTTTAACTAGGAAAACGTTTTTTAGTGATTTTATTTTTGGTAAGAAACGGTACAGTTGGAGTGTGTATATACATATTTTATGTGTAGTTAAACTTTGTTGAGAACAAAATGTTCCTATGTTATACCAAAAACCACATCAATACATTATAGAATCTAGTAAGAGAAGTTTAATATATTTTATTGGGCCTTTTTGTTGTTTTCAACACTAACTCTGGGGTTTTCGGCTACATGCCCATTAAAAATATCACCTCAAGGAAGAATAGACTAATTTTAGAAATTTTGCTTACATCCCGCTGCAATTCAAGGTTTTGGAAAATGCTATTGAATAAAGATTTTATTGATGCTTGCTCGGCAATAGATCCATGATCTATTAAAATTTTTTTAAATTCTGTTCAGCACTTAGTGATCCTTAGGCCCATTTTATAGTTTCACTTCAGAGCACAAAAGATTTAACTGTCGTTACCTAACTTTCTAATTTCTATGAGAAGATCTTATTGTCCTCTCTGAGAGGACCTTCTTGTCCTGAGAAAACCTTATTGTCCTCTATGAATAGACCTTCTTGTCTTCTGAGAGGATATCTTGTTATTCTCTATGATAAGACCTTTATGATAAGACCTTATGTCCTGCATGAGAAGACCTTTTTGCCTTTATGTGAAGACATTCTTGTCTTCTATGAGAAAATAATCTTTTTCTTCTATGAGAAAATCTTGATGTTTTCTATGATAAGTTATTCTACCAAGAAGACCCGCTGCTCTTCAATGAGAAAAACTGAAGCCCTTTAATGAGAAGACCTACTGCCATACTATTAGAATACCTTCTTTTCCTCTAAGAGAATACATTAGAATTTAGATTCGTTCCAAGTGTTCGTTTTTGCTTTTTTTTTGACAAATTTTTCTAATCAAATTTTTCAAACTAAATTTTCAGACTTTCGAGCGCTTATAAATTATTATACAAGTTTTTCCTTTTTGGAAAAAATAATAGGAACATTCTTATCTTCTGCACCAATTTTTCTGTCCAAAACTATTTTAATGTATCCATATGCAAACCCAAAAAGTAAACAGTTAACTTAAAAACAGATTTCAGCTCTATTCCAGTAACAAATATAGTTATATTTAGTACGTATATCCAAAACAATCCTCACCTAAATATCCTAAACACCAACAGTCATCCACAGTTAGTAAAATTTAGTACTTTTCGAACTTTAGTACAATTCGAACCAAGAACAAGAAAAAAAGCTGTAAGTTCGGCCGGACCGAACTTTTAATACCCTCCACCATACGGTACAAATTTGGCAATTTCCAAAAAAAAAAAAAAAAATAAATAAATAAATAAATAAAATAAAATCCATTAAAAATTCTGTTAAAATCTTAAAATACCGAATGCCTATGCGACGACGTGGACCTGCATAAGCAACTTTTGTCATAAGTTATTACAATATTTAATTGCGAAACTTGAAGAAAAATCTGTTTATAATGTAGCTAAAATCATCAAAATACCGAATATAGGGGGTACCGTCATATGGGGGCTATACGAAGACGTGGACCTGCACAGACAATTTTCTTAGTAGTATACATTACGCACTTCAAATGCCACATTTGAAACAATTCCGTTAAATAATGTCGCTAAAATCATCAAAATACTGAATATAGGGGGTACCGTTATATGGGGGCTATACGAAGACGTAGACCTGCACAGATAATTTTATGTTTTATGCTGAAGTATCTATTACATCAAATACCAAATTTAGAACGATTCCGTTAAATAATGACGCTAAAATCATCAAAATACCGAATATCGGGGGGTACCGTTATATGGGGGCTATATCAAGACGTGAACCTACATGGCTAATTTTTTTGACTTAGGATGTAGTATCCATTACGAACTTCAAATACCAAATTTAGAACGACTCACAAAATTTAAATCAAAATTTAGTACAATTTAGGTCACATAAGTATGAATTTCCAAAAAATACGTACATACATCAATCCTAGAATGCAATGGTGTTTTTAAATCAAAATTTAAGAATTCCAGATTACTTTGTTCACCCAAATCGAAATTGTACCAAATTTAGTACCTTTTTTTTCTAAATTTGTACTTAATTTAATTTTGAAAACTTCCTACATTTCCCAATCCTACACTCTGCCAGTGATGCTAATTTGAATTTTCAGTATTCGTATACATGAGTACACACTTCCAAAACTACTTCCATACATCGACTCTACTCCTCAATCTTGATTCCCATTCCAAATTTAAAGTTCTTATCTGTAACCATTCACACGATCGAAATGGTGCCAAAAATAGTACATTTTAGTACTTTTCGTAAACTTATAGTGAGAATTTCCAAATACCCTTTAGTCATCTATCTTGCACTCCACCAGTGACAGTCATAAGGAGTTCTAGGCTAGGAAATGGTTCCATATTTAGAAACTTTTAATACTTTTCGTATTGTTATAGTAAATATTTTCAAAAACACAGGTTTATCTGACTCATCCGAACCAAGAGGGAAACTCACTTAAAATTTCTAGTTCTAGCTTCTGCCGTTTCGTGTGGGCGTTAATAAATCACTAAGTCAGTCAATTACTTTTATTAAGTGTTCTTAATCTACAAGCATTGTTATGGTAATAACTCTTTTATTTTTTAATGTCTCAATATCATAAAGCAGGACCCTCAGAATTTGCGGTAATATGATACGGAACTAATATACAAATTGTTTCTTTATTGATTATTTTCTTTTTTCAATTTATGGGAAAATAGAACTAAAAAAGCAGCTAAGTTCGAATTTTTATACCCTCCACCAATTGGAAGAGACTTGCAAAGTTTCAAAAAAAAAAAAAAAATTCCGTCGGAAAATACCGCTCAAATGAAAACCCCTTTTATATGGGGGCTATAGGAATATGTGGTCCTGCATAAATTCTGCTAAATTTGAAACAAATCGGGAGGAGCCATTATATGAGAGATTAACGATATCGTGGACCTATATAGAAAATTCTCTTTCAGGGGGAATAGCGCTCATAAAGTACTCCTTGTGTAGAATTTCAGACAATGCCATTGAAAAACAAGTAAGCAAAGGCTATAGTCGTGCGGGGCCGACCATGTGATACCCTACAACACTATAATATGTTAGAAGCCTCCTTATGTCCAAATCCATATTGGAAGAATTCGCTTTTGAAATTAGGATTTTGACTAGGGATAATTGCCCAACATTTATACAGATAAATATAATCCAATGGTCATCCAAAATGCTAGAATTCTTCCCTGTCCTTAACTCTCTTCACAGGCGTGTCGATTGGCTTCAATTGTGTGATAGGAAAAACATTTTTGTTTTTGGTTAATTTGAACCCCTAAATATTTTGCAATCATCTCCAAAAGCAAGAAGCCCCTCCGTATCTCCAAATTTAGACTTATCTATATGATTTGCTTGTCTACGATATTTGGCTATATTCGTCAACGAAATCAGCATAAAAAAGCCTGAAGTTCGCCTTTTGTGTATTTCGGATATCGTCTGTAAGTAAGGCTGGTATTTTTCACACAATATTAGTGGTCCATTGTACCCGCTGTCCTAACTACAACTTTATGCGAGATTTCGTGTCCTTTGGTTTCTATTTGTGACCTTTATAACGGCTGCAAAATCAGGAAAATTTTTAGTCGTTGGTCCATTTTAACCCTTTTGAAAACTATAGGCCTAGGCCTTCTGAGCCTTACCCTGCCCTTGTGAAAATTTTCGTGAGGATTGGACGATATTTGCAATACTTATATAATATCCGCAACCCGTGTTGTAAGGTGAAAAAATATTACAAAATATTATAGGTCAAATTGAAAAAATCGCATGCGATAAAAAAATATGAGAAAATAAAAAAATGTCACAAATTACTACAAAATCTATATTAACATCTCCATTGGCACATATTTCAGCGATTTTTTTAGATTTTATACTTTTATGTCAAGAGAGTATTCTGAATTGACAAATTTTGTCAAAATCGGTCTAGCCATTCTTGAGATATAAGCATTCTAACTAACATCCCCTTCCTTTGTATACACACATTTTATATATTTTGCTGTATATAACCGATATATTTACTATCGGCATCTTCGCAACGGTCAGAATTGACCTGTTCGTCCATTTGTGATTTCGCCGGAATTAAAAATATTCGCGGTTTAATGGAAAATTTCACTTTTATTTAACACAAATGTTTTGGCCTATTTCACCCACTAAATATTACCCGATGACAACCAAAATTGGATGGCTTCAGCCCAGCCCTAAGCTCTAGCCCCGTGCTAACTTTTGATTTGCTTTGATTGGTCTATAATTGCGACCTGTAGAGCAACTGCAAAATCAGGAATTTTTTCAGTTTTTGGTCCATTTCAACCACTAAATATTATGCGATCATCTCCAAAAGAAATAGGGTTCTATTCTGACCCTAGCCCCACCTCCATTCAAAATTTCGTGAAGATCGGGCCATAATTGCGACCTGTGGAGTGATTACAAATTAACATGGACAGACGGACGGACGGACGGACATACATAGCTAGATCGACTCAGCTCGGCGAGATAGGAAGATCCATATATACTTTCCTATGTGGGAAACTAATATTTCGTGGTGTTACATAATTTTTGGCCCAATCACACTTATAATACCCCCAACACATAGTGTTGTAGGGTATAATGAGGCTAAAATCATCAAAATACCGAATATCGGGGGGTACCGTTATATGGGAGCTATACGATATCGTAATATAGTCCATTTTCGAACTTGACCTGCCTGCAGACAAAAGGGAGAAATGTGCAAAATGTTTAGCGTGCTTTCTTAACTCGTTTTAATTGTAGCGTGATTACAACAGACAGAAGGAAGGAGATATCTTAGAATTTTACGCTAATCAAGAATATATATACTTTTTATGGTCTAAAATTATTAATACACCCACAATATTATAAAAAATATTAAAAGGCTTATTATATGGCATAACTAATACTTATTGCTAAGAGTCCACCAAAATACCAAATCGATTGGTTACTCCGTGATAAGAAAATGTGGATCTGCGACATACTTTCAATATCTAACCCTAAGAAAACACTCTTGAAACTGTTTCACGTTGTTGTCAGTTGCTCAAATATCTATCAGTATGTCATGTATTTGAAGCGTTGCTTTAAATTTTTCGAATATACAATTTCCCCTATATTCGTTTTTAAATAAATATTGAAATGAACTGGAATCTTACATTTAGATTTCCGAACAAAAGTTTCCCAGATTTCCCAGTACTTGAAAAAAAAACTAATCGCAAAACAAACAATCTTAAACATAATCAATGTTAACGCTTAATCGCCGATTATAGAACTATTTAGCACATGGAAGCGGACGCTGGGTTGGTTAAATGAAATCAGCCCGGAGATCTTGGTTGCCTATTTGTCCATCATTTAAGTGCTTTTGATAAAAGTTGCAATACCAAAATTCCAGTCTGTCGGCTGTTTGGTTATTAAAGACCAGCTCTTGGTGTTTTTCTTCTCATGTTACTGGAGTTTAATTATTGGAGTTCTTACCATTCACCTATAGCACCACAACATAACAGCAAAAAATCGCCCAGATGCTGATGTCCACGATGATGATGCAAGAAAGTAGTTTTCAGACAAGTAAAATAGATGGTGCAACATGATTAGTAGTGGCCTGTCTTACATAGCATGTGGTACAGGTTTTAATTTGTTCTCCTATCAAAACAACGTCATACGCTTAGCTGGTGGTTTTTTATGTTATCTTGAATTGATAGAAAAAAAGCAAAAACAAAGCAGAATGTAGCAGGATCATGAAATCAGAACGTCCTTGAAAGTCGTATATTTTTTTGAAGGTTGACGTATTTTGATATTGAAAAATAATTAATTATATATTGCAAGCAAAGTAGAAGGACTGCAGATCGGAAGAGGAACTGTGATAAACTTAAGGTATTTTATTTGCTATACTCTGAAAAATCATTTCAAAATATAAGCGTTTCCCACTTCTGTTCAAATCACTGCAGTCTTCTATAGCTATGCCTCATAAAATCGGTCACAAGATATACAACTGGAAATCGTTTCCCCTGTTCTATTACCATGTATTATTTAAAGTTTCTGAATTTATTTTTATTATCGTAATTCAATTGTAAATTCCTTGGTACATTTAATGGCCACCAGCTCCACCACCCATTCCTGCACCCATACCCACATTCATTCCTACTCCAGCACTGCCTTGACCACCGGGTGTTCCATCAGTACCTGCTCCTGTTCCAGCACCTGCGCCAAAGCCAACACCCATTTGAGCACCGGCACCGGCACCGGCTCCAGCTTGACCTCCAGGTCCTTGAGCAGTTGCCATTTGAGATAACTGCAGAAAATTTGGTAAGACATATACAAATATTATAAGACTTTTGATGGACCATTTTCAAAATCTACACATACCAGCAATACAACAAAAATGGATATTTTAAGAAGCAGAGTTAGAGACTTCATAATTCCAAATAAAGTTGAAAATTCAGCACGTATAATTTCAAAATCCGAATTACTACTGACATCAATTTGTTAAATTTGTATTTATTTATAGTCAGGCGAATGTGTTGTTCAGTGGAAATTTAATTTTTAATCAAAGGAAGCATTTTCCATTTTGACACGAACTTAAAAATGCCCCAATATGCAATTATTTATATGTCAATTTAGATGGGAAATTCCACCATACAATCTGATCTAAATTTTGAAACAAAGCAGGGTGTTTATGTCAGTATCTAGAAATGCCTATAGAATAGAAACCTATTGTTGGGGGAGAATATCGCAAAATATGGAAAAGATTTTGTAGTTACTTTTGAAGAAATAATTATGACAAATCGACTCAGTATTTTGTATGGGATTAATTTTGATGGTCATCGAATAAAAAAAAACATCATTGATTTTACAAAAATTGATGTTGATATCCAAGCTACCACATATACGGGGTGATTTAAAAAAACTGCAACAACGTCAAAAGCCATAATTTTTAGATTTTTCTTTTAATTTTATTGAATGAAAGCAAACAATGCCAGAAATAACATCAAATTTTAGAATTGTTCGAATTGGTCACCAATGGCACGAATCATGGTCTTCAAACGGCCACCGAAACCGTCACACGCTGCCCAAATTTTGCTCTGCGATATTTTGGCCCATTCCCGGCGAAGCTTGCTTGTAATTGACACTTTGGTATTTTTAAGTCCCACAAAATACTCCAGAAACAATAGTCTAACGGATTGGTATCCAGAGATATTGGTAGTCATTGTGCGCTGGAAATGAAGCGAGGAACCTAATTTTGTAACCATTCTTGGGTGGTGTGTTCTGAGTGCGATGGTGGAATGTCCAAGGTCTGCGGCCAAAATGTTTGCGTACACGAGGCTTTAATACACCCTCTAGAATATTTTCGCTATAATATTCGGCATATATTCTGATTATTAATACGACCGGATAACGACCATCGGCTGTTATGGTGGCCCACACCATCACCATGGCCGGTGCTGAGTTCTGGTGACCAACCGAAGGTGCACATTTTCACCTGACCTCTTAGGCAAGTAAACACGATCATTTTGTTTAGTTACAAACTGCTGCACAATGAATGTTTTCTCATCGGAGGTTTCGGAAAGTTGGAGAAAAATCGGATTATCATTTGTCTTTCTGTGAAGAAAATATTTTTTTTAAAATTTCGACCTTTTGTTGGGAAGGTACCAGAAGGAGTGGACCGATATATTTTATCTTCATACCAGACCTTGGATTAATAAAAATATTGGTATGTGTGAAATTTGGAGACAATTGGACTCTTACATCGCATTTTATAAGAGTTATAATTATCCAAAAGGAGTGAACCGATATTTTTCCTTTTCGCACCGAACCTAACACTGAAGTAAATAATAGGAGTTGCAAAGTTTTAGCAAAATCTAACACTGATGTAAATAATAGAATTTGCAAAGTTTTAGCAAAATCGGATCATCCTTTCTCTTTCTGTGCAGAATATAATTTGTTTTTGAAAATTTCGACCCTTTGTGGGGGAGGTACCAGAAGGAGTGGACCGATATTGTCCATTTTCGTACCTGACCTAGCACTGATGCAAATATTAGGTTTCGCAAAGTTGCAGAAAAATCGGATTATCGTTGGTCTTTCTGTGCAGAAAATATATTTATTTATTTTTTTTTTTTTGAAAATTTCGACTTTTTGTTGGGGAGGTACCAGAATCAGTGGACCGATATATTTCATCTTTATACCAGACCTTGGGTTAATAAAAATATTGGTATGTGTGAAATCGGACTCTTACATTACATTTTATAAGAGCTATAATTATTCAAAATTTTCACCCTTTGTGGAGGAGGTACCAAAAGGAGTGAACCGATATTGTTCATTTTTCGCACCGAACCTAGCACTGATGCAAAAAATAGAATTTGCAAAATTGGAGCAAAATCGGATTATCTATTCTCTTTTTGTGCAATACAGTGGTTTCTATTTACCTGCATCAACATTAGCTGCGCATTGGCCTTTGCTGACCAAAAAACCTTTTTTATGCCATTTTTTTCTGAATCCCTTTATTTGAATTGTATTTAAGTGCCCAATCGATAGCTGCACATTGGACATCCCTGCCTCGAAAATTTGGTAATTTTTTTTAATTTGGTTACAAAAGTTGTATTTATCTGCACAAGAAAATAGATTTCTACAAATCAATTTCATGCCTTGACGCCTTGTATTTTATAAAAAGAGCTTGGTGGTTGGTACAGCCTTCGAGCATTTCAAACTGTTTTAAGAAGGAAATTACTTCATTTTGTTTTTATTTAAATATTTCAGCAATGATAATAATAAAAATACTTGCTTTAGGCTGGGTTTTTGCTCAATGACAACATCGATTCAGATGAAGTTATATTTGAAGATTTGGATATCATAACAACGGTCGCAGATAGTGCAGCATACATTCATTGCGATGATGACGTTGCATGTTACGGGGATTTATCTGAAGCTGAAATAGTTCAGGCAATTACTTACAATGCTTCAAATGCAGAAAACAAAGAGTTAGAAGATGAGGAGGATATTGATCCAAAAGAGCCACCAACACTTTCCGAAGCATTATCAGCCCTAAATATATTGCAAAAATACTGTTTTTATAAAAATATTGAAGTATCTTTTGACCAGGCAGAGACGGAAATAATAAAAGGTTCTGCAAAAATTGCAAAACAAAAAAGCATAACTGATTTTTTTCATAGTATGGATACTTCATAAAAGATTGCAATACCATTTTTATAAATTGAATACATATGTATAATCAAATTTCAGTTCCTTATTTGTCTTTAGTCCCTAAAATGAATGTACAAATATTATTTTTTAATTAATGAATTGTTATGTTTTGTTACTTTATGAATTATTTATTTTATGTTAAATCGATGTGTTTAATATAATTAAACCACTTAATAAATGTATTATAAACTTTAAAAGATTCCTCATTGATTTTGGCTGGCTATTACACATACGTAAGTAAAATAAAGATTGCTGCTTTGTTGTGCACGAATAGAAAATTAAAGATACCTGCACTTTTTGTGCACGTAAGTAAAATTAAAGATACCTGCTTCATTGTGCAGATAAATGCAATGAAGCTACCTGCATTTTGGGCATTGCTGCACAAGATGTTGTGCAATTTTTGATTATGCAGGTAAGCAAAAAATACTGTATAATATTTTCTGTGAAATTTTCGACATTTTGTGGGGGAGGTTCCAGAAGGAGTGGACTGATATTGCCCATCTCCGAACTCGATCTAAGTTTGACAAAAATATTACGATATACCAAGTTTGGACCAAACCCTTCGAGAGTTATCGTGAGCACCAGACAGACGGACAGACGGACATCGCTAGATCGGACGGACATCGCTATGTTCCCCTCTGTTGAATGTTCCTTTCTCATGAATGTTCGAAATCTGGGAATCAAGATATGTTTTCGTCTAATTTTAACCACATTGTAAACATTTTTATAGCAAAGTATTTAGTAGAAGAAATTACATCTCAGCTCTGCAGTGCAAAGATATAAGGTATAAAATAGTCGACCCTATCCGGCTTTGTTTTTTGTCTTTCGTGTAACAAAAAAACTAGCACGACTTACTATAAGTGAAAATTTTGTAATATAAAAATATGTAATTTGTCTGATTTAATCTTCGTTTTTATTTTACTTTAATGTAACGTAAATATTATTATTTAAATCAATTTTCATTTTTAATTGTGCCAGTAATGTATAGCAGTCGAAAGTTGAATGACAGATGTAAAAAATCAATTTAGCAGTTAATAATTAAAATTATCTGATAATAAATTTTCCATGCAAAATAGTAAATAAAAGCAAAAACTCAAAATTCCAGCGACATTGGCTTCAACATTTATTTTGAACCGTCTGATTATCCGATTTGATCTAAAATTGATACATACTGAAATTTATACCGAACTAAGATTGAAACCGAAGAGGAACAATATCGATTCCCTTTTAATGATATTGTAGTCCCAATTTGGCACATTGTAATTTTGAGATTAGGTTTAGGTCAGGTGTGAAAATGGAAAAAAAAATGTTCCAGAGTCTATTCATCCCGTTCAACGAGACAAACGTTTAATAATTTATTCCAACTTTGCATAACACAATTTATTTGGGAATATTAGATCATGTGTGAGATACTTTCCCGAAATTCCAACATTTTCCAAAAATGTAAGATACAAATATCTTATGTAAAATAAAAACAAGTTAAAAAGTATCAGTCGGTATTGCCGCCAGATATATACCCTCAGCCTATGTTCGATTATTAAAATATATTTTGACTAGTGTTAAGGTTATTCAAACGTTTGACCCTCTATGCAGCAGATCCCGAAGAAATGGGCCAATTTTGCCCATTTCCTATCGGACCCAAAAATATGATATAAATATTTCGACAGATGTGCCAAGTCTAAATGGAATCGGATGTTAATTTGGCGTTTTATGAGCTTCATGGGTATCCAAAATTTCAATATTTAATGGGGGAGGTACCAGAAGGAGTGGACCGATGTATTCCCCTTTCACACCAGACCATGGGTTAATACAAATATTAGGATGTGTGAAATTTGAAGACAATCGGACTCTTACATCACATTTTATGAGAGTTGTAATTATTCAAAATTCTGACCATTTGTGGGGGAGGTACTTGATGGAGTGGACCGATATTGTCCATTTCCACACCTGACCTAGCACTGAGGCAAATATTAGGATTTGCAAAGTTGGAGAAAATTCGGATTATCCTTTCTCTTTCTGTGCAAAAAATATATTTTTTGAAAATTTCGACCTTTTGTGGGGGAGGTACCAGAAGGAGTGGACCGATATTGCACATCTCCGAACTCGATCTAAGTTTGACAAAAATATTACGATGTAACTAATTCGGACTAAATCGGATACTCCCTTTGAGAGTTATCGTGCGCACCAGCCAGACAGACAGACGGACGGACATCGCTAGATCGACTCGAAATGTTCTGAAACTAATTTGGTTCAAAGAGACCTAGGGTCTAAAACCGTTATTTTGACTAGGCACGTTTTGGCCGTATCAAATGATATATACCCTCTGTAGCCATATGGCTGAGGGTATAAAAATATCCCATATTGTTAAAAAGTAAGATATACAGGATTTTTTAAGAGAATATTTTCAAGGGAAAAAAATATATTTTTCAAAAAGAGATTATTTTGTGTATTTAAAAGAAAAAGGAAACTATTTTAATGAAAGAAACATATTTGTAAGGTTGGCGAAAGTGGTGAATTTTATAAGCAAAAAAAAAAAAAAAACAATAGCCTATTGACCCACAAACATCGATTTTATAATTTAACTTTGTTTTATAGGAACTCTTTTTTGAAAATAATGAATATTTTAAGAAAATGTTTTTAAGGAACTCCTTACGAAAAATATTAAATTCTTGGGAACCTTATGACCAAAAATAGTGTTTCTTTAGGAAATTATTATTGAAGAACCTCGGGTCGAAAAAAGTAGCCTGTTTATGAAAACACTTTCAAAAATTTTATTTTTTTTAAATTCCTTCCTTGTTTGTAATCCGTTTAATTTTGTTTGAGAATATTTTCGTAAAGAACTAGAATTTTGTTCAGGAAATCCTAAATAACCCCTTTTATAAATCCACGAAATTCGGACAGGAAACAGTTCAAAATTTAAGTTTTTTTGAAATCTACTCATTCAGACCGAAAAATCATGGATTGTTTGAGAAAAAGTTCTTAAGGACTTCAGAACGAAAATCGTGGATTTTTTTATTTTAACACGAAGAACCATTTCAAGGACTTGTTGGTCGATAATCGAGATTTTCTAATGAAATGTTTTCAAGAACCTATGTGCAAACAATCGTAGATATGCTCAATATTTATCAAAGATTCTTCTTCGAAAATTGTAGAATATTATAATTTTTGACAGAAATCGTTGTTTCCAGGAAACGTTTTAAAATAATTTTTTTATACAGGGTGAGATAAAAAAAATACAACCAACATCAGACTGCTGTCATTTATATTCCAGTGACAGATCATTATATTGTTTACAAGCGTACAAAAGCATTTTGCTCAGAATTTTACAGAAAAAAGTTATTTGTGTTGGAATTCAAGCGTGATAGTGTGATTTCTTTATATCTGGCTGGAAAACCACAAGTGGCTATCATTAGAGCACTCCAGCATTTAAATGTGAATAAATCTTTTGTGTCTCGTACCATTGCTCGTTACCGTGATACTGGTAGTGTAGCCCGACGTCAAGGAAGTGGACGAAAGAAAACAGCAACATCAGCAGCAATGGTTCGAAAAGTAAAGAAGCGATTTGATCGAAACCCGCGTTGCAGTGGCTCGTGAGCTTAGCATATCGCAATATAACATTCGGCAAATATTGAAAAATGAGCTCGGGTAAAGTCATTGAAATTCCAAAAAGTGCAAGAACTTACTTTCTCCGATGAGAAAACATGCGTTGTCCAGCAGTTTGTAAACAAATAAAATGATTGTGTTTACTTGCCAAACAGGTCAGCTACCAGAACTAAAGCGCCGGCCATGGTGAGTGTGGGCCGCCATAACAGTCGATGGTCGCTCTCCGCTTATATTTATCGACCGTGGCATCAGAATAAATGACGAATATTACCTTGGGCTCGCAAACATTTTGGCTGCAGACCTTTGACATTCCAACAGGACTCATTACCATCGCAATCAGCACGCGCCACCCAAGAATGGTAACAAAATGAGGTTCCTCGCTTCAGTTCCAGCTCACAATGGCCACCAAAATCTCCGGATACCAATCCGTTGGACTATTGTGTCTGGAGTATTTTGGAAAGCAAGGTTGGTACTAAAAAATATCAAAGTGTCGATCACGTCAAGGAAGCGTTTCGCCGGGAATGGGCCGAAATACCGCAGAGCAACATTCGGGCAGTGTGTGACGGTTTCATTTGCCGTTTGAAGGCCATAATTCGTGCCAAAGATGATCAATTCGAACAAATCTAAACTTATTCTAAAACTTCATGCTATTTCCGACATTTTTTGCTTTCATTCAATAAAATTAAAAAAAAAATTAAAAATTATGAATTTGTTGCAGTTTTTTCCAGGAAACGTTTTAAAGTAAATGTTTTTTTTAAGTTTTTTAATTTTTAAGTTTTTTAGGAAAATGGTGTTAAGAACTTCGGATTTTTTTTAAATGGTATCTAGGAGGAAATGTTCGAATGTTATATTCGAAAAAAGTAAGCGTGAAGTTGACAAAGTTATTTCTACTGTCAAAAGCATAAACATGAAGAATGGCATATCAATTTTATTAAAGTTTAGAATATTTTTGAAATTCGAATCTTTAAAATGGCAATTACATATCCTCGACCATCCGAATATATTTATAGTTTTAAGAATTATTTGAATTATAATATTGACATCTTAACCATCATTTAAACTAGGTTAATGCTCAATACCATATTTGATTTCCACAATTGACATCCTCAAACGATCTCACATTCATTTATTGAAAAAAAAAAAAAAAATGGCAGTCTTTGACACATTTTAATCAATCAAAATCCATAATTATACATTGTCAATCAGTGAAGATGCAGATTCCATAACAATCATAAATAAGCAAACTCATATATCACATCAGGAGATCACGGTGTGGCATGTCATCATCCTCATCGTCGCCACGACCACTACCACCAACAACAGGACCAGCACCAAAAGCACAGCTATCATAATCATCACGTGCATGGATGAGGTAAATGCTATCGGTGTGTGAGTGTGTGTTGCCATACTTGCTCTCGTGCTGTAATCTGCATTTCACTCCAGAGGTGATGTAATCTCAACAGTAGATCACAGAAATCTGAGTATCTGTCTCTGGTACATCAGAAAAGCGGCAACTTAACGATGGACCGCCACCGCCGTGCACTGTTTGTAGCTGCCACATTCGCGCGGGGCGATCAAATGTAGTCTAACAACAATCACGAATACCTACCAACCAACCTCAACATGGATAATAACAGCAAATACCGCCGTCGTCCGTCGTGCAACATCAGCATGACATGGGAGGCGGCAGGCTGTGGTTATGTTTATGAGAGGCCGGGCGAGGTGATGGCTGTTACTCGGTTGGTTGGATGGCTGGTTGGTCGGCGGTGATGATGTTGCAAAATTGTTCAACAACTTCTTGTTTTCATTTTAGACACTTTATGGCATTAATTGCTAAATAGCACGTTATCCGCCAGCATACGCCAGTCATTCAATCCCATTTCCCCATTGTGTGTGAGTGGATGGCATGGTGCAAGGCCAGCAGCAGATGGGAATGGTAACAAAAAAAAAAAAAAAAAAAAAACGAAACAAGTAATATTCATAATATAATATTACTTTAGTGCAACATGACTGCACCTCTCCTGGCATTTGACAGTAAAACCAGAATTTTGCATGTCGCCGCCAAATAGAGCAGCTAAAAAAAATAAATCATTTCGATTTTTTATTTGAACTCAAAAACCATTTTCCTCACTCAGATCAAGTTTATTGTTATGGATTGGGTTTGTAGGCGTTGAAACCATTTCGCTATTGATTTGACCGCATTCTCCAAAGAAAGAACCGTTTTTCTTATATTCGATAACACATAAAATAACAATAAGATACGACGGCAGTTTGTGGAAATGTACACACACATGATGTGTTTGATTGACCTTGGAACAATGCGAAAATTGTGATGTGAGATGAATAGGCTCGGAAAATAAGATTTTAATAAAAAAAAAAACTAATTATAAACTCCAGATCGTAAATAGGATCAAGAAAAGGGAAGATGTCTACATTACGTTAAGATGATATTCAGGAACTTTTTCAGAAAAGGTATGGTGTAAGAGAACATTGTAATAGCAAAAGTGAAAAGGACTTGTTCTTAATTTTTTGCAGCATTTCTCGGAAGAAGCGTAGCAATACTTTTGTCTCGGGGAAGAAGGAATTATTAAAGCCGTCGATGATATAAAGTTTTCATTTGCAGTAGGAGGTTATAAACAATGGTCGTAGCATTTTCGAAGACGAGGAAATTTTCATTATGTTCAGCATTACATGTAATTACTACCTCATACCACCTGCATTATCAACGTACCCAAAACACTGACAACTTCATACCAGGAGCATTACAAGAAAACAAAAATATAATGAGTTTCCTAAACCAATTACAAGGTCTAATAACTTGATTTTATCAGTATTAACTTACTTTCATCATACCAGGCCATGAGTTTATGAACTCATTGTTTGGGAATGAGAATTTTTGATGGATATAAATAAAATCCTTCTTTGTCCAGAAATTCCTGATGATACGTTAAATGAAATCACGACTGTTGTTTTCGATTTTTTCCCAGGAATTATTAAAGACCATGACATCTGTACATGAGAAATCTTAAATAAATACTCGTATTTAAAAACAAAAAACCAATTCCTTTTTATACCCTACAACACTATGTGTAAGTTTGATGGGGTCAAAAGTTATGTAACACCACGAAATATTGGTTTCCCACATAGGAAAGTATATATGGGTCTTCCTAGCTCGCCGAGCTAAGTCTATCTAGCTATGTATGTCCGTCCGCCCGTCTGTCCGTCTGTCCATGTTAATTTGTAATCACTCTACAGGTCGCAATTATTGTCCGCTCTTCACGAAATTTAGAACGGAGGTGGGGCTATGGTCAGAATAGAATCCTATTTCTTTTGGAGATGATTGCATAATATTTGAAATGGACCAAAAACTGAAAAAATTCCTGATTTTGCAGTTGCTCTACAGCTCACAATTAAAGACCAATCAAAGCGGAAGTTAGCATGGGGTTAGAGCTTAGGGCTAGGCAGAAGCCTTCCAATTTTGATGGTCATCGGGTAATATTTAGTGGGTGAAATAGGTCACAACATTTGTGTTAAATAAAAGTCAAATTTTCAATTAAACAGAGAATATTTTTAATCTCGGCGAAATCACAAATAGACGAACAGAATTGACCGTTACGTAGATGCCGATAGTAAATATATCGGTTATATATAGCGAAATATATTGTATGTGTATATAGAAAGGAAGGGGATGTTAGTTAGAATGCTTATATCTTAAGAATGGCTGGACCGATTTTGACAAATTTTGTCAATTCAGAATGCCCTTTCGACATAAAAGTATAAAATCTAAAAAAATCGGAGAAAAATATGCCAATAATGATGTTAATTTAGATTTGGTTGTATTTTGTGACATTTTTTTTTTCATATTTTTTATCGCATGCGATTTTTATACCCTACAACACTATGTGTTGGGGGTATTATAAGTTTGATTGGGCCAAAAATTATGTAACACCACGAAATATTGGTTTCCCACATAGGAAAGTATATATGGATCATCCTAGCTCGCCGAGCTGAGTCGATCTAGCTATGTATGTCCGTCCGTCCGTCTGTCCGTCTGTCCATGTTAATTTGTAATCACTCTACAGGTCGCAATTATGTCCCGATCTTCACGAAATTTGGAATGGAGGTCGGGGTCGGGCCAGAATAGAACCCTATTTCTTTTGGAGATGATCGCCAAATGTTTAGGGGTTGAAATGGACCAAATACTGAAAAAATGTCGGATTTTGCAGTAGCTATACAGGTCGCTATTAGAGACCAATCGACGCGGAATTTCGCATGTAGCTAGAGTTTAGGGCGGGGAAGAAGCCTACCAATTTGGGTAGTCATCGGATAATATTTAGCGGTTAAAATAGGCCATATTTTTTTTGTTGAAAAAATTCAAAATTTTTCATTAAACCGCGAATATTTTAAATCCCGGCGAAATCGCAAAGCCATGACAAGGTTCCTTCTGATCTTTACATTGATGTTAAGATCAAAAAAATCGAATATATAGCAAATACATGCGATATATATGTCTATCAAAGAAGATATGCTTGAAAGATCTCATATATGTCGAGAACCGCTGAACTGATTTCGACAGTTCTCATTAATTCAGAATGGTCTCTTGGCAGGAAAGGAAAAACGTCTAATAAACGCATACAAATATCTCTCTAAAGATGAAAATATTGATTTTGATTTGATTTTCTCATATTTTTTCAATTTTGGCATATTTTTGGCATATTTTCATTTTGTATTAAACATTTGGTAATATTTCTACAGCTCACAAAACTAAGTAGTTAGGATATCAGGATATCATATACAGATCGCATTTATGGCCCGATCCTTACGAAATTTTGCATGGGGTTAAGATGAGGGTCAGAATAGAAGCCTACTCTTTTTGGAGATGATCGCCCTATATTTAGGGGTTGAAATGGACCAAAAAACTGCAAAATTGTCAGCAGGTCGTAATTATCGCCCGATCCTCACGCACATTTGAATGGGGATTACCGGACATTGCAAAAGCCAAGCAGTTTTGGATGGCCATCCAAAAATATTCAATGTGTGAAATAGTTTGCCAACTTTTGTAAACAAAATACGAAAATGTCCATTTCAGTGATTTTTTGGAGAATTCGCAAATACAGGAAAGACGCTGATTTCGTTGAAGAATATAGTCAAATGTCTGTATCTCATATAGATGCGTTTCAGTTAAAACCCAATAATAAATGTTAATCTTTTGCCACTTCTGAGAGATTATAGGTCTTTGGGAAATATTGGTTCCAGATCTAGGAAGACCATTTAAGTGCAACATCTACCAATAAATAGGAAATAAGCAAATTAGTTTAAGTTGCTATTAATCGAAAATTAGAGAACGAAACCTGATGGTTTTCTTTTATTATTTGTCACAATATCTTGTGGAATTCTTTCGAGTATCTTGTCTATATAAACTGTATCGTTTATTATAGTGTTGTAGGGTATTCAACGGTCGGCCCCGCTCGACTGTAGCCTTTGCTTACTTGTTTCAATTTGACTTATAATATTTTGTAATATTTTTTCACCTTACAAAACAGGTAGGGAATATTATATAAGTATTGCAAATATCGTCCGATCCTCACGAAAATTTTCACAAGAGTAGGGTTGGGCTCAGAAGGGCTAGGCCTATTGTTTTCAAAGATGTCCGCAATATATTAGGGGTTGAAATAGACCAACAACTAAACAATTTCCTGATTTTGCAGCAGTTATAAAGATCACAAATAAAAACCAAAGGATATGAAATCTCGCACAAAGTTAGAGTTTAGGACAGCGGGTACAATGAACCACTAATTTTGTGTGAAAAAATACCAGCATTACTTACAGGCGATATCCGAAATGCACAAAAGGAGAACTTCTGTCTTTTGTATGCTGATTTCGTTGACGAATATCGCCCAATATCGCAGACAAGCAAATCATGTAGATGAGTCTAAATCTGGAGATACAGAGGCTAATCGACACGCCTGTGAAGAGAGTTAAGGACAGTGAGGAATTCTAGCCATTTGGATGACCATTGGATTATATTTAGCTGTAAAATGGACTACAACAACTAACAGCCCCACCGGGATGCAGAAATATTGGGCAAATGTCTCTAGTCAAAATCCTACTTTCAAAGGGGGCCTCTAACATATTGTAGTGTTGTAGGGTATAACATAGTCGGCCCCGCACGACTATAGCCTTTGCTTACTTGTTTTTGTATGGACATCTACTGATCGATTATAGATACTATCTTAAAATTTAAAATGTTTAACGGAATTTGGTACAAAAATTATTTTGCCAAAATTTATTTAAATTGGTTCCGATTTGGATGTAGCTCTCATATATATTCTCGGCCGATTTCATGTATTTGATGCACCAAAAACTATATACAGGGTGAGATAAAAAAAACTGCAACAAAGTCAAACGCCATAATTTTTACATTTTTTTTTAAATTTTGTTGAATGAAAGCAAAAAATCTCGGAAAGAGCAAGAAATTTTAGAATAAGTTTAGATTTGTTCGAATTGGTCACCTTTGGCACGAATTATGGTCTTCAAACGGCCAATGAAAAAGTCACACGCTGTCCGAATGTTGCTCTGCAGTATTTTGGCTAATTCCCGGAGAAGCGCTTACTTGAGGCGATCGACACTTTGGCATTTTTTAGTGCCAACCTTGCTTTCCAAAATACTCCAGACACAATAGTCCAATGGATTGGTATCCGTAGATTTTGGCTGACTAAAGCGAGGAACCTACTTTTGCAACCATTCTTGGGTGACGCGTGCTGAGTCCTGTTGGAATGTCCAAGGTCTGTGGTCAAAATGTTGGCGTGCCCAAGGCTTTAATACACCATCTAGAACATTTCCGTGATAATATTCGGCAGTTATTCTGATGACACGGTCGATTAATACGAGCGGAGAGGGACCATCGGCTGTTACACACCATCACCTTGGCTGGCGCTAGAGTTCTGGTGGTCAACGGGAGGTGCACATTTTCAGCTGACCTCTTTGGCAACTAAACACGATAATTTTGTTTGTTTACAAACTGCTGGACAACGAATGTTTTCTCATCGGAGAAAACCAAATTCGGCAGTTCACCACTTTCGGTCAAGCGAAGCAACTCTTTAGCTCTTTTGGGTCACTTTTTGGAATTTCAATGGCTTTACCTCGACTTCATTTTTTCACTATTTGCCGAATGGAATATTGCGATATGTTCAGATCACGAGCCATTTTTTCGGCCAATACGACGCGGGATTCGATTCTGAAGTTGGTTGCAGTTTTTTCTTCTCACCCTGTATACACTTGTGACTGTACCTCACTTCAAGGCATTTTGAAGGACAGATCACAGTTTCCAATAACAACGTTTTCCTTTTTGCTTATCTAAAGTCCGGCAGGATCGGAGTTAAACTCAATTTTATTTGATTTCCATTCGGAGTCTGGTCATTCCATAAATGTGCGCTTGACATTTTTGACATCATTTTTTTTTCATATCCTTAAAACGGGAAAAACTTTTGAGAACATTTTTGAATGTTTTTGTTAGCGATGCAGAGCAGGATTTAACTAGGTTATGAGTCGGTATGATATAGAAATAACTGAGGAAGAAAAATAAAAAATTGCACAAAAAATGTCTCATTAGATTTAGCTGAAGATAAGTCATCTCTAAAAAAACTATTTTTATTTATTTTCATTCTTTTACAAAATGTTGACCCTTAGCTTGAGAGAACCCAAAATGTTTGGTCCGATATGTAATTTTTATGTAAATCTGAACCCTGTTTAGTAAAATTCAATCGGATTCATCCTGAGTCAGAATTTTCGAACAATCAAATAATTTTCTTAAATCATCCTTTGGATTTATCTATGATGTTTTTTCGGACCAGTGATAAAAATGGACAGGTGTGGAAGAGTTATCTCAAATGGCTCGATTTCGGAATTCTGGAATTGATCAGATTCAGTTGTTTCCCATTGAATGGTGCAAAGGTATCGTTGCTTTTCTCAGTGTTAGTATCTGGCGATAGACAGGCCCCAGTCCAATTGGGCCTCTGATAGGGTCTTAGTATAATATTTAAGCTTATCATTGGACTCTAATCGAGATCCGCTCTGGTTATTTGAATTGAAAACATTTTATGACATTTAACGTCGCATCGATATTTCGGACTTTCACCATAGAAAGTGTGCGTTGGAGCATTTCTGTGCTAAGATTTACCAATAAGTACTCGCATGTGCCTGCATCTTCATCTTTGTTATCTTTTTAAATGCACCATTTAATTCGAACTCCATTTTATCACCGCCCATAACAACTTCACTTAATAGCCGCTCTATTTTATTGCCAATATCTCGCCATTAAAGTTTGGTCACAATTCGGTAATTAACTTAAGCCATAAGACAATTATGGCACCCGACTCGATTCCTCTATCCTCCTCCCCACCTGCGGCACCTATCACATACGTCTGTCTGAGCAATGCAATCGGCAGCCTTCACTTTACGGTAGCATTAGAAATGTCATTGGACCTCACATTATTATCAATTTCTTTCCATTAATAAATCGGCATCTTTTGAGCTTTGGCTAAATGGAAACGGCAAACTGCCAAATTTATACCAAAAGCTATGTATGATGACAACTGTTGTTGGAGAGACGCTATAAAAAGGCCAGTATTTGCATGCTGTTGACACTTCTGCCGCATGTAAATGGCCATCTCGAGAAAGCCGTAACAAGCCACAACCAAAGAAACGAAATAAAAGTCTATGGTCAAGCAGAAATCGAAGATATCGATGTGCGATGGGCAGACATGCGCAATTGCCTCCCCACACTCCTTCGGACCGTCATACCACTACCACCACCATCTTGAGAAGAGAGCTAATAACAAACGATGACGGCGATTCAAGAAGGAAGTGTAACTTTATGCTTAAGCCAAATAAATTTATGACTGCTTAAGGAAACTAAGTACCGAACGGGAAGAGAAATGTTCAAATGTCCGGGCGGTAAGGCAGGAGGTGAATGAAAGCCATGCTATGCACCGCATGAAATGAAGTGGCGAACCTCAACAGTTCGGAACAGCATATTAGCATTACAAGTGATACACAATTTTTATTACGATTTGTTACAACTATAAATGTTTGTTATGACTTTGACTCGGACTGTGGCCAAACGTCCTGGTCGCCGATCGGCCAATACAATTCCAATAGAATTACACTGAGTTCGATTTGGACATCCAACGGCAGCTGGATCAGGGCAAAGCGGGCCAAAAAGCTCGTTAATTCAATTTATCTATGTTTGGCAGTTATTGTTTGTTCATTATTACACCACCACAACGACGCAGTGTCGATGGCATAGCGGCTAACAGTCGATTTTAGTGGTGAATTACTTGGGAGTTAGTTTGGACTTAGAAGTTCTAAGCTCCTTACAAGGCAACCCAATGGACAGACAGGCAGACGGCTGGTTGGCTGGCTGGCAGTAAGGAAGGCAGGCATATTTGCTCTGGTTCTTATTGCCGTCATAAAATATGAATTTTTCGTTTAGTTGTGTTTTAATGGCTCTTGCACTCCGACCAGAACAACATGAACTACACTTTTATAATGATGATTATAATCATCATTTTTCGGAGCGAATTTGGTATTAGTTTGGCTTATGGCCGGCTTATATGTTTTACCTTATTTTTGAACGTTTTTTTTTTTATTTTTTGATGCACTTCCAACGGCTATATTTCGGCAAAGGTGGAGATTATGTTTATGTATCTTTTCTAGATACACTCTAAAAATTATGTTTTATGCTAGTATAATTTAAAATAAAAAAACATATTTTGTACAATCTAATACTTTAAATGTTAATTTAAATGAAACCAAAATAATATAAAATACACTGAGCGACAAAATTAAAATTTTTAAGTTATTACAGGAAGATCCCAGTAGACTATGAAAGCAAAGCGGAAAAAATAATAAAGTCCCTTTTCTTCCATATTTTTTAAAATTTTGGGTTAAGATTCTTCGACAATTTTACTAACATCAATGCAAGAATTGTTTGAACAAAAATTATAACTCTCAACCAATTCATCAAAGATGAAGCCTCGAAATATTGGTCCTCGACATAGGAAACTATATATGGATCTTCCTCGCCGAGCTGATAATCCGTTCGTCTATCCATGTTAATTTGTAATCACGATACAGGTCGCAATTATGGCCCGAACCTCACGAAATTGAAAATGAAGGTGGGGTTAGGGTTAAATATTAAATATTAAGGGATTGACCTGGACCAGAAACAAAAAAAAAAAAAAAATGCGCTAGCCCTACATGCCACAATTGTAAACCAATCGGCAACAATATTGAAAAATTAAAACCAATTTTGTATGGAATTAGAGTTTATGGTGGGGCATAAGCAGTTGGACAGTCGTCGGACAATATTTAGCGGGTAAAATAAACTATAATTTTATGGCAAAAAAATAGGAAAATTTCCACTACAACGCGAATATTTTTAATCCCGGCCAAATCACAAACACATTAAAAGGTCTGTTCTGACAATCTGATAGCCAAGATATGGGATGTACAGAGTGAGATAAGAAACTGTAACAAAGTCAAACGCCATAGTTTTTACATATTTTTTTAAATTTTATTGAATGAAAGCAAAAAATGTCGGAAATAGCATCAACTTTTAGAATAAGTTTAGATTTGTACGCGAATTATGGACTTTGCCAATGAGAACGTCACACGCTGCCCGAATGTTGCTCTGCTGTATTTTGGCTCATTCCCGGCGAAGCGCTTGCTTGAGGTGATCGACACTTTGATATTTTTAAGTGCCAACCTTGCTTTCCAAAATACTCCAGACACAATAGTCCAACAGATTGGTATCCTACCTTTTGGTGGCCATTGTGCGCTGGAAATGAAGCGAGGAACCTCATTTTGTAACCATTCTTGGGTGGCGCGTGCTGAGTGCGATGGTGCTGAGTCCTGCTGGAATGTCCAAGGTCTGCGGCCAAATAGTTTGTGTGCTTCAAGGCTTCAATACACCCTCCAGAATATTTTCGCGGTCATTTAATAGGAGCGGAGACGACCATCGGTTGTTATGGCGGCCCACACCATCACCATGGCCGGCGTTTGAGTTCTTGTGGCCAACCGAATGTGCACATTTTCAGCTGATCTCTTTGGCAAGTAAAAGATCATTTTGTTTGTTTACAAACTGCTGGACAACGAATGTTTTCTCATCGGGGAAAACCAAATTCGGCAGTTCACCACTTTCGGCCGAAGCAACACTGAGTCTATTTTCTTTCCGTTGCGGTGTAAGTTCTTGCACTTTTTGAAATTTCAATGGCTCTACCCCGAGCTCATTTTTCCATATTTGTCAAAGGGAATATGGCGATATGTTCAGCTCACGTCGGCCACTGCGACGCGGCTTCCGATCAAGTCGCTTTTTTACTTTTCGAACCATTCTTCCGTCCATTTCCTTGACGTCGGGCTACGCTACCAGTTTCACGGTAACGAGCGATGGTAAGCGACACAAAAGATTTATTCACATTGGGAGGTACCTCCGATTCTGATGCTAAATCTTCAGTTCCAAGTGGAATTTCAAAAAATTTTTTAGCTTATGTTACTTCAGTATACTTGGAAGTTTTCATGAAAATCTGTTTAGTTTTCGAGTCCATAAATTACAAACAAACATACAAACATTTTCCGCTTTTATAGATATAGAAGAAGATATTTTTTCTCATTTTTAACAGTAATTTTTTCCTGAGCGTCAGAGTAACATGTAGTAGTTACTAAAAAATCACATAAAAAATCGATAATAAAATAAAAACTAACTGATTTCGACTGGTGAACCAAATAGAATTTGAATCGAACGAACCAACGAACACAGATATTATTAACCAAATGTTTGTTTAGTTCATGTTTTCATCTATTGTTTTATTGGCCATTACATTTGGGAGGTTATGTAATGCTGGCTGCTTTTTTTTTTCTAACAGTTTAAATAATTTCAAAACTAAATTTGCCAGATCTCTCACCTTGCGGGTAGGTAGAAGGCTCATTGCAATTTGAGAGGCTGTAAAACAAATAAAGGAATATAGAAATATACGAATAAAGAGGCGTGATGCAGAACAGTGTATCGAAATCATGGAAAAATTATGGAAGTTATTGACTGATTTGATTTTCGGTATAAATATATGAACTTTCGCCTAGATATGTGAGGTTTTAAAATTAGGAGGTTAGGTTTCTAATAATTATTTCAATGCCCCACCAAAACTATTTCCATAGCACTGTATACTTTTTTTTTATTTTAAACTGCTAACACATCTTCCAATAACCGCTCGTGCGGCTTGTAACTACATGCAACCATAACATTTTTGATGATCGAAGCTTAGGTTGGAGTTTGCTTGTTGCGTTTTCAATTATAATTGATTTTTCTTCGATTTTGCAAGGGAACTTGCTGCGGCGGCTGCTGGTGATTGTGGTGGTAGTGGTCAGATGTTCTATCTCCGGCATGTTGCCGTAAGTGCGAGTAGGCATTGTCTTAACATAAAAGGCAAAATATTTACGCAAATTGGATGCATGTGTTTCTCCTGTGAAATTTTTATGGTTTACAGTGGTATAGCACGCCTCATACGCTTGAAAAGAAAACATAAAAAAAAACTTCTTGAAAAAATCCATTAATATTGTCCTCGAAATAAATTCCATTCCATTCTTGGCCAGGAAGCCATTGAAAAATAATTTAAAAATAGAAAGTTCATGTCCTTTATACTAAGTCAGCTCTTAGAGCTATTCACATGAAACTCTCACCTTAGTTCTTGAAGTAATAAATATGTATTTGTCCTTGTTTGCATTATATTTGTAAAAAAACTGGGGTTTGGAAATGAAAGATTTTGTTACAAAATTTATGACTTTGGTCTGATATCCTTAAAAATCCTCCACTTATATTTGGAAAAACTTTTTTAAAATGTCCTAAAAAATACAATTTTGCCTCGAAAAATTTTGTTTAAAATATTTTAAAAAAAATTCACAATTTTCGTGAATGTGATCTTAGTAAAAATATTTTAAAAATTCTACTTTTGTCCGGGTAGACGTGGTAAAATTATCTTTGAAAAAAATCACAAGTTTTGAAGATCTTAAATTCTTAAGTTATTTTCACGAAAAGAAAATATTGCAAAATATATTTTTAATATATTAAAGTTTTTGTTAAAATTTAATATATACAAAAATTATGACAAAGGAGTCATTGGTTTTGTTATTGAAAAAATAAAATAAAATTTTACACCGGATATATGAAATATAAAATATATTAATTTTATGCGAAAAGTTTATGTCAACAATATTATGAAAGCAATAAGGTATTTTTTAAGAAGTTACACGATTCTAGGTTTCCTTCATAAGTATTCAAAATGGTCTTCTTGAAAATTTTCAGTTTTATTTTAATATTTTTGTTAAAGTTTGAATTTCCTGGGGTTGCAACATTCTAATGAAGTAAACTAAAACAAATCAGGTTTTATTTCACATTTAAAGATAATTTATTTTTATTCATGTTGACCCTTTGAGGAATAGGTATAAGAATATTTTTATACCCTACAACACTATGTGTTGGGGGTATTATACGTTTGATTGGGCTAAAAATTTTGTAACACCTCGAAATATTGATTTTCCACATAGGAACGAATATATGGATCTTCCTATCACGCAGTGCTGAGTCGATCAAACTATGTATGTCCATCCGTCCGTCTATCCATGTTAATTTGTAATCACGCTACAGGTAGCAATTATGGCCCGATCCTCACGAAATTAAAAACCCCAGGTTATAATAGAAGCCTATTAGTTTTGGAGATGATCGCAAAATATTTAGGGGTTGAAATGGACCAAAAACTGAAAAATTCCATGATTTTGCAGTTGCTCTACAGGTCGCAATTATAAACCAATCGACGCGGAAGTTAGCATGGGGCTAGAGCTTAGGACTGACCAGAAGCTTTCCAATTTGGATGGTCATCGGGTAATATTTAGTGGGTGAAATAGACCATTTGTGTTAAATAAAAGTGAAATATCCCATTAAACCGCGAATATTTGTAATTCCAGCTAAATCACAAACAGACGAAAAGGTCAATTCTGACCGTTACGTAGACGCCGATAGTAAATATGTCGGATATATAGCGAAATATATACAATGTGTATATACAAAGAAGGGGATGTTAGCTAGAATGCATATGTCTCAAGAATGGCTGGACCGATTTTGATAAATTTTGTAAATTCAGAATGCCCTCTTGGTATAAAAGCATAAAATCTAAGAAAATCGTATAAAAAGATGCCAATAATGATGTTAATATAGGTTTTGTAGTATTTTGTGACATTTTTTTATTTTTTCATATTTTTTATCGCATGCGGATGATCATTGGATTACACTTAGCTGTAAAATTGGCCACAACAACTAACAACTAGACCATGTGCGTAAATATTTGGCAAATGCCCCTGGTCAAAAAGCTAAATATAATATCTGGACAATGTTCTATGACTTAATTTCAAAAGCGAAATCTTCCAAAATGGATTTGGGCATAAGGGGGCTTCTAACATATAGTATGGTTGTAGGGTATCACATGGTCGGCCGCGCACTACTACAGCCTTTGTTTACTTATTTTTACATTTGACATTAGTGTGATATAAATATAACCATTTTGCACAGCTTTCTCTTTTGTCCGCAGGCAGGTCAAGTTCGAAGATGGGCTATATCGATCCACGATATCGTATAGCCCCATATAACGGTACCACCCGATATTCGGTATTTTGATGATGATAGCCACATTTTTCAATGGAATTGTCTGAAAATCCACACAAGTAGTTCTTGTGAGTACTTTATACCTCGGCAGAGAATTATCTATATAGGTCCACAATATCGTATGGCCTCCATATAACGGTACCCCCCGGTATTCGGCATTTTGATGATTTTAGCCACATTTTTCAATGAAATTGTCTGAAATTCCACAAAAGGTGTCCCTTGTGAGCATTTTATTCCCTCAAAGAATTGTTATATAGGTCCACGATATCGTATATCCCCCATATAACTGTACCCCCCGATATTCGGTATTTTGATGATGTTAGCCACATTTTTCAATGGAATTGTCTTAAAATCCACACAGGTAGATCCTACAGGATCATACAGGTCCACGATATCGTACAACCCTCATATAACGACCTTCCTATATTAGATATTTTAAAGATTTTAAAATAATTTTTAATGGATTTAATTTTTTTGAAAATTTTCTAATTCTTTCCAAATGGTGGAGGGTATTCAACCCTCGGCCGGGCCGAACTTACTGCTTTTTTACTTGTTATTATTATTTTATACCCTCATTCATTAATTCCCCTTGTAACACCTCAAAAAATACACTTTAGACCACACAAAGCAAAATGTCGATTTAGCGATGTCCGTCTATTTGTTTGTCTGTCCGTCTATGGCAATCACTCTAGCTAGCTTCTGAACGATTTGAACGAATTTACTCAAATGTGTATTTGGTCTGCAGTTTCGGCATTAATTGTGTCAAATTTCACAGAAAATTGAATGCGCATGTCCAGGTTTTCGTATAGCACCCATATATCGGTACTCGGTATTTTGATGATTCTAGCTACATTATTTACCGGAACGGTTTTAAATTTCGTATTTGCACTTCGTAATGAGTACTACAACCTGTGGAAGAAAATTGCCTATGCAGGTCCAGGTCTTCGTATGGCCCACATATATCAGTACATACCTATATTTGGTATTTTGATAATTTAAGCTACATTATTCTCCGGAATAGTATCAAATTCGGTATTTGCCCTTCGTAATGGGTACTAAAGTCTATTACAGAACATTTCCTATGCAGAAATGGGTCTTCATATAGCCCCCATATAACAGTACCTCCCTTTATTCGGTATTTTGATGATTTTGCGACATTATTCACCGGAATTGTTTCAAGTGTCGTATTTGAATATGGCTATGACAAAAGTTGTCTATTGTCATCCACAATATATAACCGTAATTTAGTCTTAAGATTTGAATAGAATTGTTAACGTAATTTTTTCTAAAAGTTTCCACATTCATTCCATTGATGGAGGGTATCAAAAGTTCGGACCGGCCGAACTTAGCTGCTTTGTTACTTGTTTAATTTGAACTTGTGTTGGTGAAAGGTACTAAAAGGAGTCGATCTTTATTTACGTCGAACATGACAAAATCTTAATGAAAATATTATGATATGTCTTCGAGAGTTACGGTGCTCCCTATATGGCCGGATAGGCAGGCGTACATGTGTCTTGAAGCAAATTCCGTCTAAAAAGTCATGGAATCTGAATCCGATATTTTTATGTAGCCATTTGTCAGACGATATTTAAATGAACACCTAACCTGTAGTAACTGTGCCAACAAAATTTTTCCCAAACCTTCCTTCCATTCCAAATTCCACTGTTCACATGACGTACGATCGGCAAATGGGTGGTTTTTCAGCCTTTTTTTCACATTTTTTTTGGTTTGAAATCACCATTTGAATGGTAACAAATATTACGGTACATGAAGATATGATATGATGAACATGGCAAAAATACAATATAAAACAAAATTTAGTACATTGAAGAGCAACATTGAAAATAATTGGTTGAAGACAAACAACAGCAACAACCGCATCAGCAGCAAAATAGAACAATAATTTTGAAAGTGTGTGGTCGAAACGCAGAAGCAATTACCATGAAATTTGTTGCTTCTACAGTTAACTAACGTCTACGAATAGAAATTCCAAAAGTGGGTAATGTAAGGTTACTGCGATGGTTTTACTCCTTAGAACATATGTTTTACTTGTCATTATATTATGGAAAATCCAAATCCATATTTGTGGGGAATGTACTTGTGAATGGTGAACATTTTATGAAGATGATGCCAATAAACTTTAGTCGGCAGTGCCAACGGTTTTGTGTGGTGTCGGGATTTTCCGAAATATTCAGTTATGTGTTCCAAACCACTTGTTAGAAATAACTTCTTTTCTTTTAAATAAAAAAAACTTAATTGCCATATATTCTAGGGCTATTAAACGGTATGTACTAGAAATACATTTTTGGAATATTCATATTGTGATTAAAAAGTTTTTAACATTTTAAAGAAATTGACAACACGCCAATTAAATGAAAATTTGCATTGAATGCGTTAAACAATTGAAAACGGATACCATTTACGTCGCCAAACACAACAAAATTAAACAAATTAGAACGGCTTAGCCAAAATACCCCTTACCCTGTTTTCATATAGATAATAATTGTTTGAAATATACCTCCTCCAATTTCGTACACAACAAATGTCAATCCCCCGGCATTTACCAGGACCATTTAAGATCGGACTCCGAAGGCGACTTCGAAAACAACATCAAATTTAGCTTTATAAACCTCCAACAATTTGAAGGTATAGTTTTTCGGAGCAAATTCTTTAGTCATGTAAATCGTTAAATATACTGAATTAATAAGAATTAGGCGAAATCTACAAATCATGGATCAATATTGTATATTTTCAGCAGGGCTGATTTTGGATCCTGACTCGCTAAACCAAGACTTATGTGGGGGAAAAATTCATTAGAAATACATGAAATATTTGGGATAAATTACATGGATGCTATCTCTAAAAGTACACCTTTGTTGAAAAATGTTTATAGGAAAACACCTACCGACTAAACACCCACATTTAGAATGCCGAAAAATTAAGAAATAGCATTTGATAACTTATACCGCTTACACACCCCTTATAGGAAATTCACCGAAAGTTTGGATCCACATACCGTAACTATACAGGGTGAGATAATTTTTATATATATATATATATATATATTTTTTAATTTTATTGAATGAAAGCAAAAAATGTCGGAAATAGCATCAAGTTTTAGAAAAAGATTAAATTTGTACGAATTGGTCACCTATGACACGAATTATGGCCTTCAAACGGCCAATGAAACCGTCACACGCTGTTGCTCTGCGGTATTTTGGCCCATTCCCGGCAAAGCGCTTGCTTGAGGTGATCGACACTTTGGTATTTTTTAGGGACAACCTTACTTTCCAAAATACTCCAGACACAATAGTCCAACGGATTGGTATCCGGAGATTTTGGTGGCCATTGTGTGCTGGAAATGAAGCGAGGAACTTCATTTTGTAAAGATTTATTCACATTTGAATGCTGGAGTGCTCTAACGAAAGTGGATTGATAAATTCCATCTTCACACCACATTTTGTGTTGCTAGAAATATTAGGATGAAGACAATCGGCCTCTTGTTACTCATTTTAGAGTTGTGATTATTAAAAAAAAAATTGACCGTTTGTGCGGAAGGCACTTGATGGAGTGTACCAATTCGAAGATTTGTGATTCTATTACCAATCACTGGTTTAACGTCGCAATGCTTTCATCCTAGATCCACATTTTCCTAGGTAGCTCACTCACAGATATTCAGCATTGTCAAAAAAGTTTTATTCCCATACGATTCAAAAGGAGTACCCAAAATTCAATTAACACTTTGTAATGTTCTTCCACCCATAACTTTCATATCTCTCATATGGGGATAATAACTCCTATAAAAAGTACACAATTAACAAAATATTGCACAATTAACGGTCAGAATGGAATATTTTGTTTCGCTATTGTCTGTTTGTCCTCACGAAGTTAAGTAGGATTATAAAATTTTACACAGTTTGATAGTGACATTTAAACTGAATAAACGAGCTTTAACTTAAAAATATCCCTGAAGATGATTTCCGGAGGAAATCGAAATATTGAATGTATAAAAAAGGAAAAATTCAAAAAATTAAGTGCGTGATCGGAAAAACATTTCTGTTTTTGGTTAATTTGAACCCCTAAATATTTTGCAATCTTCTCCAAAAGCAAGAGGTCCCTCTATATCTCCAAATTAAGACTCATCTATATGATTTGCTTGTCTACAATATTTGGCTATATTTGTCAACGAAATCAGCATAAAAAGAAGTTCGCCTTTTGTGTATTTCAGATATCGCCTGTAAGTAATGCTGGTATTTTTTCACACAAAATTAGTGGGCCATTCTACTCGCTGTCCTTAACTCTAACTTCCTGCGAGATTTCGTGTGCTTTGATTTATATTTGTGACCGTTATAACGGCTGCAAAATCAGGAACATTTTTCAACCCCTAAATATATTGCGGACATCTTTAAAAAAATAAAAAAATATTAACAAAATACTGCAGAATAGATTTTTTAGATTTTATGCTTTTATGCCAAGAGGGATCCTGGGATCCTGAATTGACAAAATTTGTCAAAATTTGTCAATGGACGGACGGACGGACATACATAGCTAGATCGACTCAGCTCGGCGAGATGGGAAGACCCATATATACTTTCCTATGTGGGAAACCAATATTTCGAGGTGTTACATAATTTTTGGCCCAATCAAACTTATAATACCCCCAACACATAGTGTTGTAGGGTATAATGAGGCTAAAATCAATAAAATACCGAATATCGGGAGGCACCCTTATGTGGGGAATATACGATCTCGTGGGCCTTATATGTGGCTTATATGAAGACGTGGACCTACATACAGAATAGAACCCTATTACTTTTGGAGATGATCGCATAATATTTAGGGGTTGAAATGGACCAGAAAACAGAAATGTTTTTCCGATCACGCAATTAAAGCCAATCGACACGTCTGTGAAGAGAGTTAAGGACAGGGAAGAATTCTAGCATTTTGGTTGACCATTGGATTATATTTAGCTGTAAAATGGACTACAACAACTAACAGCCCGACGAAGTGCATAAATGTTGGGCAAATGTCCCTAGTCAAAATCCTAATTTCAAAAGAGAAATCTTCCAATATGAATGTGACATAAGGAGGCTTTTAACATATGTAGTGTTGTAGCGTATAACATAGTCGGCCCTGCACGGCTATAGCCTTTGCTTACTTGTTTTGTATATACACATTGTATATATTTCGTTATATATAACCGATATATTTACTATCGGCATCCACGTTACGGACAGAATTGATCTGTTCGTCTAATTGTGATTTCGCCGGGATTAAAAATATTCGCGGTTTAATGGAAAATTTGACTTTTATTTAGCACAAATGTTGTGGCCAATTTCACACACTAAATATTACCCGATGACCGTTAAAATTGGAAGACTTCTGCCCAGCCCTAAGCTCTAGCCCCATGCTAACTTCCGCTTTAATTGGTCTATAATTTCGACCTGTAGAGCAACTGCAAAATCAGGATTTTTCCCGCCTTAAAAAATATTAGGCTTTACAGAGTTTGCAAAAAAATTGGATTATGTTTTGTTGGTCCAAAGACACATAGGGTCTAAAACCGTTTCAATAAGACACGTTTTAGCCATATCAAATAATATATAACCTCTGTAGCCATGTAGCTGAGGGTAGAAACAAAGTTATATACTAAAACTATCCCACTTGTTGATTTTTTTTATCAGATTTATGCAGTCTACAAAATACCTGATGCTCGTCCTCTCATTGCGGATTTGCTCCTTTTTTTATATCCATGATCCTCTTCGCATTCCTTCCATGTATTATCTCTCTATTACATTTGCAATTTTTCACAAGTTCAACTATGTTTCGATTTTCCTAACTGAAATTGTCAATTCGCATTGAGTCATTGCGCTTATGGAGTCGAAGATTATTGATTTTTTTTCGTTTGTTTGGCTTTTTGGTTTGTGAAATCAATTGAAGAGGAGTCTATTGATCTCTATCAAAGTTCTCTGCCCTGCAGCGATAGGAATTTTTATGCACTTTGTAGTTTTCTTTTAATACTATCCATGGAAAAATCTGGCACTGATAACCCTGACCGGTGAATAAAATGCTTACCCACTATTATGGAAGCGTTACAAAATCCATTGTAACAATGTCTGTATATGGGTATATACTATGCAGGGAGCAAGTAGAAAAAATTAAAAAAAAGAAAACTTTTGCAACTTTGTTGCACTTTCTCATTGTTCAAATTTGAATGCTTACCTTTTTCGAATGTTCGTGAAGAATTGTGGCCAACATTGACTGGTCATCCACATTTCAGTGACTTTTTGTTTGGTAATATCGTAAATATCTGTAAATGGATAAATAAAACATTTATTATTGTAATATTTAATTTAATGAAAATTTTGTAATTTCACTTTATTTTATTGATATAACGGAAATAAAATTAAAAGCGTAAATAGTACTTTATTTTTACATAATCTTTCAAATACTGCATTCATTCATGGTCCATTTTTTGTTAGTTTGCAAAAAAAACTTGTATTGGTCTTTGTTGTTGAGAGGGTATTTGTCCACAACTACTTTCACACAAAACCTTTTAGTTACTTAACTTCACATAGTGGTCTTCCATTCAATTGTACTCTCAATGCCAGAACTTCACATTATATATGATGATATGACAATAGATTATTTGAAATATATGGACAAAGTAGGGAGAATTGCAAAGTTACATTTAATACTGAAATAAACTATTTTGAAGATACTATAAGATTTTTAGATTTGTAGAAACAGGCACAAAAAGACTAGACTCATACCAAACAAACGCTTAAAAATTCAAAGTTGGAATTTTTCTTTGTTAGAAAGGCAGGATATTTATACCCTACAACACATTGTGTTGGGGGTATTATAAGTTTGATTGGGCAAAAAATTATGTAATTATTAGTTTCCCATATTTAGGGGTCAAAATAGACCAAAAACTGAAAAATTTCCAGATTTTGCAGTTGCTCTACAGGTCGCAATTATAGACCAAACAACGCGGAAGTTAGCATGAGGCTTGAGCTTAAGGCTGGGCAATTTTGATGATCATCGGGGGGTGAAATAGACCAAAACATTTGTGTTAAATAAAAGTCATATTTCCCATTAAACAGCGAATATTTTTATACCTTCACCATACTATGGAGGGTATATTAAATTTGTCATTCCGTTTGTAACTCCTCGAAATACTCATGTCAGACCCAACAAAGTATATATATTCTTGATCAGCGTAAAATTCTAAGTCGATTTAGCCATGTCCGTCTGTCTGTCTGTCTGTTGTAATCACGCTATCTTTCGATTGAGATAGAAGGCTAAAATTTTGCACACCTGTTTATTTTTCCAGTAGTAGGTTAAATTCGTGAATGGGCGATGTAGGTACACGTTTTCATATAGCCCCCATATAACGGTACCTCCCGATATTCGGTATTTTGATGATTTTAGCGACATTATTCACCGGAATTGTTTCAAATTACGTATTAAGAGTTCGTAATGGGAACTACAGTCTGTGACAGAAAAATGTCTACGCAGTTCCAGGTCTTCGTATTGGCCCCATATATCAGTACCTCTCTATATTCGGTATTTTGAAGAGTTTAGGTACAATACCCACTGAAATTGTTATTGACGTTAGGAATGGATGCTATAGCCTGTGACAGAAAATTGTCTATGCTGGTCCAGGTCTTCGCACAGCTCCGATATAATGGTACCTCCCTATATACGATATTTTGATGATTTTAGCCACATTGTTCACCGTTTATTTCAAGTTTCGAATTTGAATATGGTAATGGCTAATGACAAACAATGCCTATGTAGGTCCACGTCGTTTAGACCCCAATATAATGGCAATATTCGGTATTTTTAACATTTAACAGAATTTTTTAAGGATTATATATTTTTAAAAATTCCAAATGGTGGAGGGTATTCAAAGTTACTTACTGCTTAACTTACTTACTGCTTTTTAACTTTTTAATCCTGGCGAAATCACAAAGAGACGAACAGGTCAATTCTGACCGTTACCTACATGCCAATAGGAAATATATCGGATATATATAGCGAAATATGTACAATGTGTCTACACAAAGGAAGGGAATGTTAGATAGAATGCTATATCTCAAGAATAGCTGGACCGATTTTGACAAATTTTGTCAATTCAGAATGCTTCTTTGACATTAAAGAATAAAATCTAAAAAAATCGCATAAAAAGATGCCAACAACCTTGTTAATATAGATTTTGTATTATTTTGTGACATATTTTTATTTTTTCATTTTTTTGTCGCATGCGTTTTTTTTTAATTTTACTTAATATTGAAGTGTATATTTTGTAATATTTTTTCACCTTACAACATAGGTTGGGGTTAATATATACACTCTGCAATTATAATCCGATCCTTACGAAAATTTTCAATTTTCAAATTGAGGCTCGGAAGGGCTAGGCTTATTGTTTTCAAAGATGTCCGCAATATATTTAGGGGTTGAGATGGAACAAAAACAGAAAAAAATTCCTGATCACACAATTGAAGCCAATTGAGAAGATAGTTAAGGAAGGGGAAGAATTCTAGCATTTTGGAAGACCATTGGAAGACCAACAGCACGACGTAGTGCGTAAATATTGGGCAAATGTCCCTGTTCAAAATGTTAAGGGTAATATGTGGGCAGTACTCCGTGACATAATTTCAAAAGCGAAATCTTCCAAAATTGATTTGGACATTAAGGGGCTTCTAACATTTTGTAGTGTTGTAGGGTATCACATGGTCGGCCCCGCACGACTATAGTCTTTGCTTACTTGTTTTTCTAATAACATATTTCACATGTGTAGGCACATTATGTATTACACAAAATATTTTATACAAATACAAAAAAAAAAAATAAATAAATAAAAACAGAAATTTAATTACCATACTGCCACCCTTTCTCATCGACAAATCTGTAAATTGTTGTTTACATCCCAGTGTCTTCATTAGACCAAATAATAATAATGCTGCTGCAGTGTCCATCCCCAGACAGTAGGGCATTGTTACATTACATTCAGACACACGTATGCGTCAACGGTATCTGTATTATGACAACATCGTTTTTTAATTGCTACCTAGGCGATTTTGACGACAGAACATAATGAAATGACAGAAGTCCAGACCCATAATTATCCAAGTTTAAATTTCACGCTTTAAATACGTTTCACAAAAGCTAAGTAAGTAATTATGTCATAAAACAAATACGGTATTATTGCATTACATTTAATTGAGTTAATTATTTGGTCATAAATCAGTGAAGGGGCTAAGCTTTTAAGGGGTTAAATAATAATTAAGTGTGCGTTGTTGTTCTAAAAAAATTCTGTTTAGAATATAACTCAATTAAACATTTTATTGTTGTTTCTTTGGTGTTTCGTGGACACCAGTTAGTAGAACTAATTGCCATTAACTATTCCCATTCTTCATCTTAAAATCTTTGATATAAATGCAGTATTACAATAAAATATTATTCCCGTCATGTTTGGTGGGAGAACAATATTCAGCAAAATACCTATTTTGGCCATTAAAACATGGTATCGATTACATTATGCAATAGGCCAAGCATTCATTGTGGCGGCGGTGGTGGGTTCAAATGACATTACTTAACACTTTTTTTTGGGTTATTGTGGACAAGGTTCGTTAAAAAAAAAAAAAAAAACAAAACAGATAAACAAACAAAAATACTATTGACCAATTTATGATACTGTTAGCCTCCTTACCATTGGCCATGATGTATTTCCATTAAATGAGGCTTGCAGTGACCAGCCCTCCCCCCCCCCCGTAAATATGGTGTTAGTATGGCACACCAACATTTTAGGTGCAAGTGTGAGTTAAACATCGTTTATAGAAGTGTAGCTGGGAGTACTTATAGAGTACGAATATTGACTGCACCCGATAGTTGCTTATCGATTTTTTAGTTTTTATTGTTGTCATTATTGTTGTGTGGTTGCTGACTGCCTAGCTGGTGGTAGTAATGTTACAATTGTCGGGTTGGTGTTATTGCAAGTTGCAACCGCTGTTTGTTGCCAGAGCTATTGCTGCTGCTGCTGCCGGTTGTATATGAATAATGGACAATGACTTGTTGAATTTGGTTGTTATTACTCGCAGCCGAAGAAACTGTTAATCTTGTTATTCGAGGTGTTATTATTGGTTAGCCGTAACCTTTCAGACATATGAGACATTGTCTTGGGAAAATAATTTTGAAACAAGTAAAAAAGCTGTAAGTTCGGCCGGGCCGAACTTTAAATACCCTCCACCATTTGGTACAAATTTGGCAATTTCCAAAAAAAATAAATAAATAAATAAAATAAAATCCGTTAAAAAATCTGTTAAAATCTTAAAATACCGAATGTCTATACGACGACGTAGACCTGTATAGGCAACTTTTGTCATAAGTTATTACAATATTTAAATGCGAAACTTTAAGAAAAATCTGTTTGCAATATAGCTAAAATCATCAAAATACCGAATATAGGGGGTACCGTTATATGGGGGCTATACGAAGACGTTGACATACACAGACAATTTTCTGGCATGGGCTAAAGTATCCATTACGAACTTCAAATGCGAAATTTGAAAAAATCCCGGTAATTAATGTGGCTAAAATCATCAAAATACCGAATATCGGGGGGTACGTTATATGGGGGCTATACGAAGGCGTGGACCTACATATCCCATTTTCTGTAGTAGGCTGTAGTATCTATTACGAACTTTAAATACCAAATTTGGAACGGTTCCGTTAAATAATGTCGCTATAATCATCAAAATACCGAATATCAGGGGGTACCGTTAGGTAGGGGCTATATGAAGACGTGGACCTACATGGCTCATTTTTTGACTTAGGATGTAGTATCCATTACGAACTTCAAATACCAAATTTGAAACGATTCCGGTGAATAATGTCGCTAAAATCATCAACATACCGAATATCGGAGGGTACCGTTATATGGGGGCTATACGAAGACGTGGACCTGCACATACAATTTTCTGTCTTAGGCTGTAGTATACATTTCGAACTTTAAATGCCAAATTTGAAAGAATTCCGGTGAATAATGTCGCTAAAATTATCAAAATACCGAATATCGGGAGGTACCGTTATATGGGGGCTATATGATAACTTAGACCTACATGACCCAAAATATACATATATCCAAAATTTTAGCCTTCTATCTCAATTTGTTCGAAAGACAGCGTGATTACAACAGACAGACAGACGGACATGGCTAAATCGTCTTAGAATTTTACGCTGATCAAGAATATATATACTTTGTTGGGTCTGACATGAGTATTTCGAGGAGTTACAAACGGAATGACAAAATTAATATACCGTCCATAGTATGGTGGAGGGTAAAAAAGGAACAACAAATATGTGAATAATAGGCAATGAATTTGCACATAACGGAGCTAATTTTGTGCACTACTAGCTGAAGAGGGTTACTTTGATTGGTACGTCATTAATATTCATTATACTCTCTCCCATATGGCTACATAGGGTACATATACAGGGTGATATAAAAAAACTGCAACAAAGTCAAACGCCATTATTTTTACATTTGCTTTTAAAATTTTATTGAATGAAAGCAAAAAATGTCGGAAATAGCATCAAATTTTAGAATAAGGTTAGATTTGTTCGAATTTGTCACCTTTGGCACGAATTATGACCTTCAAACGGCCAATGAAACCGTTACACGCTGCACGAATGTTTCTCTGCGGTATTTTGGCCCATTCCTGGCGAACCGACCGATGTATTCCCACTTCACACCAGATCATGGGTTAATACAAATATTAGGATGTGTGAAATTTGAAGACAATCGGACTTTTACATCACATTTTATGAGATTGTAATTATTCAAAATTTTGAGGTACTTGATGGAGTGGACCGATACTGTCCATTTCACACCTGTCCTAGCACTGACGCAAATATTAGGATTTGCAAAGTCGGAGCAAATTCGGATTAGCCTTTCTCTTTCTGTACAATATATATATATATATATATATATATATATATCTATATCTATAAAAGAGGAAAATGTTTGTATGTTTGTTTGTTTTGTATTTTGGCCCATTCCTGGCGAAGCGCTTGCTGCAGGTGATCGACACTTTGGTATTTTTTAGTGCCAATCTTGCTTTCCAAAATACTCCAGACACACTCTTTGTACTCATTTTGTAACCATTCTTGGGTGGCGCGTGCTGAGTGCTATGGTGCTGAGTCCTGTTGGAATGTCCAAGGTCTGCGCCCAAAATGTTTGCGTGCCCAAGGCTTTAATACACCCTCCAGAATATTTTTGGGAGATACTATTCGGCATTTATTCTGATGCCACGATCGATTAATACGAGCGGAGAGCGACCACCGGCTGTTATGACGGCCGGCGCTTGAGTTCTGAATGTGCCAACCGAAGGCGCACATTTTTAGCTGACCTCTTTGGCAAGTAAGCACGATAATTTTGTATGCTTACAAAGTGCTGGACAACGAATTTTTTCTCATCGGATAAAAGCAAATTCGGCAGTTCACCACTTTCGGCCAAGCGAAGAAACTCTTTAGCTGTTTTGAGTCTATTTTCTTACTGCTGAAAAAATGTAATGATCCTTTCTTATTCTTTGAGGTAAATTATTCTGTAGGAACATTTTGACCACCAGACAGTCATACAGACGGATGGACATTCTTAGATCAACTCCAAATGTCCAAAGAGACCTGGGGTCTAAAAACTTTATTTAGAGAAGGCACGTTTTGACCGTATTAAATCTTACAGAGTGAAATTAAAAAACTGCAACTAACTTCAGACTGCTGTCATTTCTAAGTCACTCGTCCGACAGCAGTTAAAATTATTCCAGTGACAACTCATTATATTGTTTACAAGCGTACAAAAGCATTTTGGTGAGAATCTTCCAGAAAAAAAGTTATTCGTGATGGAATTCAAGCGTGATAATGTGATTTCTTTATATTTGGCTGGAAAACCACAAGTGGGTATAGTTAGAGCACTCCAGCAATTAAATGTGAATACATCTTTTGTGCCTCGTACCATCGCTCGTTACCGTGATACTAGTAGCGTAGCCCAGCGTCAAGAAAGAGGACGGAAGAAAGAGCAACTTGATCGAAAACCGCGTTGCAGTGGCCGAAAAATGGCTCGTGAGATGAACTAATCCCAATATTCCATTAGGCAAATATTGAAAAAACAAGTAAAAAAGTATCGGTCGGCTTTGCCGACAGATGTATACCCTCAGCCCTCTTCACCCTCTATGGAGTGGGTTTTTAAAGAATGGGTCAATATTGTCAATTTCGTATCGGACCTACATAAATATGATATAAATATTATTATAGTAGATGGATATAGGAATTGTAAAGAATCACTGAGTTGTTTCGCAATTTATGACAGATAAAAATATTGAAAAATGTGTCTCTTTGTGGGTGAGGTACCAGGAGTTGTTCGCAGATATATAGGATCATCTTCAAAACAGATCTTGTGTTAGCAAAAATAATTTGTATGTGTGAAATTTGAAAGGAGTTTAATCCTTATTTCGCTTTCTTTGAGCGTTATGTTTTTCAAAATTAGATTATTGCTTCCTTTCTGTGCAGAAAATATATATCTCAAATTTTCGACCATTTGTGGGGGAGGTACCATAAGATGTGGACCGATATACTTCATCTTAACACCAGAGCTTGGGTTAATATAAATATTGGGATGTGCGCCATTCGAAGACAATCGGACTCATACATCACATTTTATGAGAGTTGTAATTATTCAAAATTTTGACCATTTGTGGGGGAGGTACTTGAAGGAGTGAACCGATATTGTCCATTTTTACACCTAACGTAGAACTGATGCAAATATTAGGATTTGCAAAGTGAGAGCAAAATCGGATTATCCTTTCTCTTTTTGTGCAAAAAATATATTTTTTGCAAATTTCGACCTTTTGTGGGGGAGGTACCAGAAGGAGTGGACCGGTATATTCCATCTTAACATCAGATCTTGGGTTAATATAAATATTGGGATGTGTGAAATTTCAAGACAATCAGACTCTTACATCACATTTTATGAGAGTTGTGATTATTAAAAGTTTTGACCCTTTGTGGGGGAGGTACCAGAAGGAGTAGACCGATATTCTCCATTTTCGCACCAGACCTAGCAATGATGCAAATATTAGGATTTGCAAAGTAGCAGAATAATCGAATTATTCTTTCTCTTTCTGTGCAAAAAAAAAAAATATTTTTTTTTTTTTTTTTGAAAATTTCGACCTTTTGTGGGGGAGGTACCAGAAGGAGTGGACCGATATATTCCATCTTAACACCAGACCTTGGGTTAATATAAATATTGGGATGTGTAAAATTTTAAGACAATCGGATACTTACATCACATTTTATGAGAGTTGTAATTATTCAAAATTTTTACCATTTGTGGGGGAGGTACTTGATGGAGTGGGCCGATATTTTCCATTTTCATACCCGACCTCACACTGACTCAAATATTAAGATTTGCAAAGTTGGAGCAAAATCGGACTATAATTTCTATTTCTGTGCAAAAATTAAATTTTTTGAAAATTTCGAACTTTTGTGGGGGAGGTACCAGAAGGAGTGGACCGATATTGCCCATCTCCGAACTCGATCTAAGTTTAACAAAAATATTACGATGTACCAAGTTTGGACCAAATTGGATACTCCCTTCGAGAGTTATCGTGCGCACCAGCCAGCCAGACAGACAGACAGACAGACAGACGGACGGACGGACGGACGGACGGACATCGCTAGATCGACTCGAAATGTTCTGAAACGGATTTGGTCCAAAGAGACCTAGGGTCTAAAACCGTTATTTCGACTAGGCACGTTTTGGCCGTATCAAATGATATATACCCTCTGTAGCCATATGGCTGAGGGTATAATAAGCTCGGGGTAGAGCCATTGAAATTCCAAAAAGTGCAAGAACTTACAAACTTACAAATAGACAAGTTAAAAAGTATCAGTCGGTATTGCCGCCAGAGATATACCCTCAGCCTATGTTCGATTATCTAAATATATTTTGACTAGTGTTAAGGTTAGTCAAACGTCTGACCCTCTATGGGACAGATCCCGAAGGAATGGGCCAATATTGTCCATTTCCTATCGGACCCAAAAATATGATATAAATATTTCGACAGATGTGCCAAGTCTAAATGGAATCGGATGTTAATTTGGCGATTTATGAGCTTCATGGGTACTCAAAATTTCAATATTTTGTGGGGGAGGTACCAGAAGGAGTGGACCGATGTATTCCCACTTCACACCAGATCATGGGTTAATACAAATATTAGGATGTGTGAAATTTGAAGACAATCGGACTTTTACATCACATTTTATGAGATTGTAATTATTCAAAATTTTGAGGTACTTGATGGAGTGGACCGATACTGTCCATTTCACACCTGTCCTAGCACTGACGCAAATATTAGGATTTGCAAAGTCGGAGCAAATTCGGATTAGCCTTTCTCTTTCTGTACAATATATATATATATATATATATATATCTATATCTATAAAAGAGGAAAATGTTTGTATGTTTGTTTGTTTGTTTGTTTGTTTGTTTGTTTGTAATTTATGGACTCGAAAACCGCTGAATAGATTTTCCTGAAAATTTTCATATATACTGCAACATCGCCTGAAAGTAACATAGGCTATATACATTTTTGAATTTCCACTTGGAACTGGAGATATAGCATCAGAATCGGAGGTACCTCCCAAAAATTTAGATTTTATATGCACATATATATTGATTGGTTGAAGATACAGTCTCCAAATTTGGAATACGTAACGGAATTCGGAACAAAAATAAGTTTGCCAAATTATATTGTAATCGGTTCAGATTTGGATATAGCTTCCATATATATTTTCGACCGATTTCGTTCATTTGATGTCTCAAACACAATATGAAGGTTCGATTCCAATGAAATTTGGAATGTGTGACGGGATTTAATCCGAAAATAAATTTGTCAAATTATATTGAAATCGGTTCAGATTTGGATATAGCTCCCATATATATTTTCGGCCGATTTCAAGCATTTGATGCACCAAACACGCTATGTATCCCCAATTTCAATGAAATTTGAAACGTGTGATAGATTTTATCTAAAAAATTGATTTCCTAAATTATATTGAAATCGGTTCAGATTTGGATATAGCTCCCATATACATTTTCGGCCGATTTCATGTATTTGGTGGACCAAACACGGTATGTATTTCCAATTGTAATGCAATTTAAAATAAGTAACGGAATCGGGAGCCAAAATGAATTTGTCAAATTAAATTGAAATCGGTTCAGATTTGGATATAGCTCCCATATATATATATTCGACCGATTTCATGTATTTGATGCACCAAACGCGCTATGTATCTCTAATTTCAATGAAATTTGGAAGTTGTAGCGGAAATTAAAACAAATATACATTTGTCAAATTATATTAAAATCGGTTTAGATTTGGATATAGCTCTCATATATATTTTCGACCGATTTCATGTATTTTATGCACCAAACACGATATGTATGTTCGATTCCAAAGAAATTTGGAATATGTAACGGGATTTTGATTAGAAAATAAATTAGTCAAATTATATTAAAATCGGTTCAGATTTGGATATGAGTGGCTAAATTTGCATGAGTGGCTAAATTTGGTACAAAAATAAATTTGACAAATTATATTCAAATACGCTCAGATTTGATTATAGCTCCCATATATATACTAAGCCGATTTCACATATTTGATGCACCCAAAGCGAGAGAGACAAAATCCCGTTACATATTCCAAATTATATTGAAATCAGTTGAGGTTTGGATATAGCTAACATATATATTTCGGCCGATTTCATACATGTTATGCACCAAACATGATATATACGACCGATACCAATGAAATTCAGAATGTGTGACGGAATTTGACTACAATAATAAATGTGACAAATTAATTGGAAATTAGTTAAGATTTGGATAAAGCTCCCATATATATATATTATCGGCCGATTTCACATATTTGACGCACCAATTTCAATGAAATATGAAAGGTGTGGCGGAGTTTGGTGTAAAAGTAATTTTTTTAAATTATATTTAAATCGGATCAGATTGGGATATGATTTTAATAACAACCATTGACCCACAACGCCTTAGGCTAACACTAAAAACAACACAACAATTGATTTGAAATACGCTTATTACGGCGAAGTATGTTGCTATCTCGAATTCACTAATTGCAATAGTAATGCCACTCAACTTCAAAAGATTGCAGTTACATAAATAAATAAATCCGAAGGGCAAACCCTTCGTGTATGTATGTCATGTTACTGCTTTTCTAATGGTTTTGGTTATTTACGCATAAAAGTAGTGCAATAATTTTTTCTTTAATTTTGAAATTTGTTTTTTTTAACCAACATATATTCGTAAATAAAATTTTGAATGCATATAAAATTAAAAGGGGTAGCGAAGCGCACCGGGTTCAGCTAGTATATATATATATATATATATATATATATATATATATATATATATATATATATATATATATATATATATATATATTTTTTTTTTTTTTTTTTTTTTTTTGAAAATTTCGACCTTTTGTGGGGGAGATACCAGAACACCAGACCTTGGGTTAATATAAATATTGGGATGTGTGAAATATGAAGACAATCGGACTCTTACATCACATTTTATGAGAGTTGTAATTATTCAAAATTTTGACGATTTGTGGGGGAGGTACTTGATGGAGTGGACCTATATTGTCCATTTCCACACCTGACCTAGTACTGATGCAAATTTTAGGATATGCAAAGTTGGATCAGAATCGGATTATCCTCTCTCTTTCTGTGCAAAAAATATATGTTTTGAACATTTCCACCTTTTGTGGGGGAGGTACCAGGAGGAGTGGACCGATATTGTCCATTTCCACACCTGTCCTAGCACTGACGCAAATATTAGGATTTGCAAAGTCGGAGCAAATTCGGATTAGCCTTTCTCTTTCTGTGCAAAAAATATGTTTTTTTTTTTTTGAAAATTTCGACCTTTTGTGGGGGAAGGTACCAGAAGGAGTGGACCGATATTGTTCATCTTAACACCAGAGCTAGGGTTAATATAAATATTGGGATGTGTGAAATTTGAAGACAATCGGACTCTTACATAACATTTTATGAGAGTTGTAATTATTCAAAATTTTGACCATTTGTGGGGGAGGTACTTGATGGAGTGGACCGATATTGTCCATTTTCACACCTGACCTAGCACTGACGCAAATATTAGGATTTGCAAAGTTGGAGCAAATTCGGATTATCCTTTCTCTTTCTGTGCAAAAAATATTTTTTTTGAAAATTTAGACCTTTTGTGGGGGAGGTACCAGGAGGAGTGGACCGATATTGTCCATTTTCACACCTGACCTAGCACTGACGCAAATATTAGGATTTGCAAAGTTGGAGCAAATTCGGATTATCCTTTCTCTTTCTGTGCAAAAAATATTTTTTTTGAAAATTTAGACCTTTTGTGGGGGAGGTACCAGAAGGAGTGGACCGATATTGCCCATCTCCGAACTCGATCTAAGTTTGACAAAAATATTACGATGTACCAAGTTTGGACCAAATCGGATACTCCCTTCGAGAGTTATCGTGCGCACCAGCCAGCCAGCCAGACAGACAGACAGACAGACAGACAGACGGACGGACGGACGGACGGACGGACGGACGGACGGACGGACGGACATCTCTAGATCGACTCCAAATGTTCTGAAACGGATTTGGTCCAAAGAGACCTAGGGTCTAAAACCGTTATTTCGACTAGGCACGTTTTGGCCGTATCAAATGATATATACCCTCTGTAGCCATATGGCTGAGGGTATAAAAATAGACTCAAAAGAGCTAAAGAGTTGCTTCGCTTGGCCGAAAGTGATGAACTGCACTGAATTGGTGTTCTCCGATGAGAAAACATTCGTTGTCCAGCAGTTTTTAAATAAACAAAATGATCGTGTTTACTTGCCAAAGAGGTCAGCTGAAAATGTGCACCTTCGGTTGACCACCAGAACTCAAGCACCGGCCATGGTCATGATGTGGGCAGCCATAAAAGCCAATTGTCGCTCTCCGATCGTATTAATCGACCGTGGTATCAGAATAAATGCCGAAGATTATAGCGAAAATATTCTGGAGGTTGTATTAATGTCTTAGGCACGGAAATATTTTGGCCGCAGATCTTGGGCATTCCAAAAGCACTCTGCACGCGCCTCCCAAGTATGGTTACAAAATGAGGTTCCTCGCTTCATTTCCAGCGCACAATGGCCACCAAAATCTCCAGATACCGTTGTATCGTCCGTCGTTGGACTATTAAGTCTAGAGTATTTTGGAAAGCAAGGTTGGCACTAAAAAATACCTAAGTGTCGATCACCTCAAGCAATCGCTTCGCCGGGAATGAGCCAAAATACCGTGGAGCAACATTCGGACAGCGTGTGACGGTTTCATTGACCGTTTGACTGCTATAATTCGTACCAAAGGTGACCAATTCGAACAAATCATGACTTATTCTAATATTTGATGCTATTTCCTACATTTTTTGTTTTCATTCAATAAAATTTAAAACAAATTATGGCGTTTGACTTTGTAGCTTTTTTTATCTCACCCTGTATATATAGACAGATATGCTCAATTTTCTCTTTAGAAAATTTTGAACGTGCTCACCTTCGAAATTGATATAAGTGAGTACGATGTGCCAAACTTGGACCAAACCGAATACTTGTATCGAAAGTGTCCCCCATGAAGGTTTGATCCAGGTGAAAGAGACATATTTTAACATTTCTTGTAACCAAAGTTCAAGCGAAATATAGAGGGAGATCGATTATATTGGACATAATATTGAAGTTCAAGTGGGAAGACAGTATGTTATTAGAGTCTATATTAGAAAATTTAGTCATGGCATTTCTCATATAAATACGCCACACTATTATTTATCGGCTCTGTGGTCGCTGGGTTACTGTTTTGTGTTTTTGCAGGCCATTGTAAAACGTCAACTTTTATGGTCATATTTGCCCTTGCATTTTTTTTTTTTTTTTCCTGCTCCTTTAATCCTACCTTAAATATATAGTCCAGTAAGAATCAATGGGATAAAGTTTCATCTATGACGTTATACCTCCCGTTCTGAGGCAATAGTAATGACTTCCGTATGACCATTATTGGACAAAATATAATATATGTTATTCAATAGCTGTTCCACTGTACGAGTTTCAATGGTGAGTGCTAATGGCGAGTTGCAAATATGCTCTCTTAAATTAAAATTATTTTCTGTTCATTTGCTGTTGCAGCATTCCTGGCCAAGCTTTCCTTTGAACTTTTTGTTTTGGCGTAGTTTTTGTTTTAAGAAAAAAAGTACTAAGTGGAAGGCCGTTAATATTTTTACAATTTCAAATTATATTCTTATGATTCCTGTGGCTTTTTATTGTTTTTACACAATGTCATAAAACTGCTAACCATGTGTAAGAATTTTCTTTTTTTGCCGTTTTGCCAATTTTCCTTAATTTTTAAAAAATGTGTGTTGTTCTTTTTCTGTTTTACAACTTCCTACAGTAGTAGATGCGTTATACGAATAATGGAAGGAAAGAGCCTTAGAATGGCTAGTTAAAATATTTTTTTTTTCGTTTTCTTTACACAAATTACCGTTATGGTTTTTAGTATTAATTACTGAAAACAACTTGTGAATAATATATATTTGAGTGTGTGTGTGCATAAGGAACACAAATGCTAACAAGACTTATTATATGGAAAACATATAAAGTAGGTTAGAAAACGGATTAAAGTTAAAGTAAATACTATCAGAAAAGGGAACTTATCCATATAAATTAAGTAGATAAATAAATGTTTTACTCCCTTCCCCCTTTATTTAAAAAAATGTAATCCTGCACCTGAAAAGCTCCATCTATGAAAGATTTCCTTAACATATTAAGATAACTTCGGCATTTGTGTCCAAGAATATGACTTTTCGTGGTCTATAGAATTGAGAGTTTTGGAGTGATTCTAAAACAAGTAAGCAAAGGATATAGTCGTGCGGGGACAACTATGTGATACCCTACAACACTACAATATGTTAGAAGCCCCCTCATGTCCAAATCCATTTTGGAAGATTTCGCTTTTGAAATTATGTCACGGAGCACTGCCCAGATATTACCCTTAGCATTTTGACCAGGGACATTTTTCCAAAATTTATGCACTCCGTCGTGCTGTTAGTTTTTCTGGTCCATTTTACGGCTAAATATAATCCAATGGTCATTCAAAATGCTAGAATTCTTCATTGTGCTTAAGTATCTTCTCAGTTGTGTTGTCAATTGTGTGATCATGATTTTTTTTTTCTGTTTTTGGTTCATTTGAACCCATTAATATTTTGCGATCATCTCCAAAAGCAATTTGGCTATATTCATCAACGAAATCAGCATAAAAAAGCCATAAGTTCGCCTTCTGTGTATTTCGGATATCGCCTGTAAGTAATGTAAGTTTTTTCACACAAAAGTAGTGGTCCATTCTAACCGCTGTCTTAAATTGTAACTTCATGCAAAATTTCGTGTCCTTTGGTTTTTATGTGTGACCTTTATAACGGTTGCAAAATCAGGAACATTTTGAGTTGCTGGTCCATTTCAACCCCTAAATATATTGCGGACATCTCTAAAAACCATGGGCTTAGCCCTTCCGAGCCTAACCCTACCTTTGTCAAAAATTTCGTGAGGATCGAATGATAATTGCAATCTGTATATAGATAATAACCCCAACCTGTGTTGTAAAGTGCTAAAATATTACAAAATATATACTTCAATATTATAAGTCAAATTGAAAAAATAGCATGCGATAAAAAATATGACAAAATAAAAAAATGTCACAAAATACTACAAAATCTACATTAACATCAACACAAAGTGTTAAAAGTTCCATCTATGAAAGATTTCCTTAACATATTAAGATAACTTCGGTCTTTATGTCCAAGAATATGACTCTTCGGGGTCTATAAAATTGGGATTTTTGGAGTGATTCTAAAAAAATTTAAAATTAGAAATTTTTATTAGAAACTACGTTCAGAAAATATTGTGAGTAAGACAACAAATCGTAGCTATTGCTAACGTTTTTGGGCTTGTGAGCAGCTTGGTTAATGGTGGTAAGATCCATATGACATCATGAATATAGTATATACATATAATGCATATAATAATACATACCCCATATTCCTTAATATTCGCATCTTAGAGTCCATGAGTTCACAATTTGTACTAATCTTAGGAGAGGTTGGGAAAATGGAAATATCAGGACAATATTTTTGCTACCGTCCCCACGAAAATATCCCCGTCCACCCGACAATAACTCACTAAAATGTAAAAATATTTCCGGCTTTTCTAGAGCCTCAAAAATCAAAACTTTAACAAAAATGTTCTAAGGTTTAAAATAAAAATCATATGCTTTTACGTCTGCAATGTAATTGTATGACCCTTCGGAAAATAATTTTCTATTTTTTATATCCTCCACCATAGTATTAAGGGTATATTAAGTTTGTCATTCCGTTTGTAACACCTCGAAATATACATTTTAGACCCCACAAAGTATATATAAATCTAGCTTCCGAACGAAATAAAAAATTTTACTCAAATGTATACTGTGTCTGCAGGAGTTTTGGTATTGGAAATGGGCCATGTAAGTCCACGTTCAAAACGAGATAGACCCATAGTTCCTTTTGATGATCTGTATATAATCACATTCTGAGTCGATATATGCGTGTCCGTCCGTCCGTCTGTCCAAATATTTTTGTAAGCAAAGTACAGTTCGCATTTATTGCCCTATCCAGATGAAATTTTACACAAATCATTTGTTTGGCCCAGGGACGAACCCTATTGAAATTGGAGATAATCGGACAAAATTTAGATATAGAAATAGGTATGCCAAATTTGATCGAAATCGCTTCAGATATAGCTGTAGCTCCCATATATATTGTTCATCCGATTTGTTATTTGTGTCCTCCGCAGCCGTAATATGCACTCTGTAACAACAATATTTGGGGAAATATATAAAATACAGCTCAGAAATATATTTGCTAAATTTTATCGAGATCGGTTCAGATTTGGATATAGCTCCCATATATAACTTCGTCCGATTTACCTCTGATTGTGCACCAAACGTCTAATATTTGCCCAAATTGAATGAAATTTGGCACTTATGACCGAATTGAGTCTAGAAGCTAGTCAATGAAGCTACTCATGTCAAATTTGGTGAAGATCGGTTCAGATATAGCTATAGCTCCCATATATACTGTTCATCCGATTTGTCATATTTGTTACCCACAGCCGTAATGTGCACTCCGTAACAACGATGTTCAGGGAAATATATCAAATACAGCTCAGAAAAATCTTTGCCAATTTTTATCGAGATCGGTTCCGATTTTGATATAGCTCCCATATATATTTTTATCCGATTTCAAATTAATTGTGCACCAAATGGGCAATACAAGTTTGGCATATTTAGTCCTTTGAACTTTAAATTATAATTATAATCATAGCGTGTATGATTGAATTCTCCCATAAAAACTTTTAATTGTCATATGCAGCTCTACTAAATTAGCAAAGTGGTCTAGGGTATCATAAAGTCGGCCCGATATTCGGTATTTTGATAATTTTAGCGACATTTTTCACCGGAATTGTTTAAAATTTGGTATTTGAAGTTCCCAATGGATACTACAGCCTAGACAGAAAATTGTCTGTGCAGGTCCTCGTCGTCGTATAGACCCTAATATAATAATTAAAAATTCTGCTAAAATCTTAAAAATACCGAATGCACGGTTATTCGGTATTTTTAAGATTTTACCAGAATTTTTAACGGATTTTATTTTATTTATTAATTTATTTTTGTTTTTTTGAAAATTGCCAAATTCGTTCCAAATGGTGGAGGGTTTTTCGGCCCGGCCGAACTTACAGTTTTGTACTTGTTATATTTAAACTTCTTTTCTTATTTTGTCCTTGTTCGCATCTGACCTGTGACTGATACAGATATTACGATATAAAGCAAATCCTATTATCTCTGTTTTCAATGAGGCATATGATTTGTATGCCCTTTTTACATAGTATTGAGAGTATTTTAGGTTTTTCATTCCGTTTATAAAACCTTGAAATATACATTTTTGACTATACAAATACTTGGCCCTTGAATTAACCGATTGACCGAGAATCAACGTCCTTACAAAACGGCATAGACCTTCATACGATTTTTTTTGCCATAGGTTGTAGTACCCATTAGTATCATCCAGTACGAAATTTGAAACGATTACGGTGAATAATGTTGCTGAAATCATCAAAATACCGACTATCGGGATATACCGTTATATGAGGGCTATACGAAGATGTGTAGCTGCATACACACATTTTTGTTATAGGCTGAAGTACGCATTACGAACTTCAAATCTGAAATTTGAAATAATTTCGGTAAATAATGTCGCTAAAATCATGAAAATACCAAATATTGGGAGGTACTGTTACATGAGGGCTTTACCGATATGGCCCATTTACGAAACGAACCTGCCTACTGGTAAACTATGCATGTATGCAACATTTTAGCCTTGTATCTCAATTCCTTCGAATTGACGGATCGTGTTAGAATTTTACGCTGATCCAGAATATATATACTTTGTAGGGTCTATTGTGAATATTTCGAGGAGTTAGAAACGGAATGACAAAGCATAGAATGGTATAGGGTATAAAAAAACAAGTAAGCAAAGGCTACAGTCGAGCGGGGCCGACCGTTGAATACCCTACAACACTATAATAAACCATACAGTTTATATAGGCGAGATACTCGAAAGAATTCCACAAGATATTGTGACAAATAATAAAAGAAAACCATCAGGTTTCGTTCTCTAATTTTCGAATAATAGCAACTTTAACTAATTTGCTCATTTCCAATTTATTGGTAGATGTTGCACTTAAGTGGTATTCCTAGATCTGGAACCAATATTTCCCAAAGACCTATAATATCTCAGAAGTGGCAAAATGTTAACATTTATTATTGGTTTTTGACTGAAACGCATCTATATGAGATACAGACATTTGACTATATTCTTCAAAGAAATCAGCGTTAACGAAATAGTCAGAAGTGCGTCTTTCCTGCATTTGTGAATTCTCCAAAAAGTCGCTGGAATGGACATTTTCGTATTTAGTCTACAAAAGTTGGTAAACTATTTCACACATTGAATATTTTTGGATGGTCATCCGAAACTGCTTGGCTTTTGCAATGTGCGGTAACCCCCATTCAAATGTGCATGAGGATCGGACGACAAATACGACCTGCTGACAATTTTGCAGTTTTTTGGTCCATTTCAACCCCTAAATATATAACGATCATCTCCAAAAAGAGTAGGCATCTATTCTGACCTTCATCTTATCCCCATGCAAAATTTCCTAGGATCGGGCCATAAATGCGATCTGTACATGATATCCTGATATCCTAACTACTTAGTTTTGTTAGCTGTAGAAATATTACCAAATGTTTAAATCAAAATGAAGATATGCCAAAAATATGACAAAATTGAAAAAATATGAGAAAATGTTACAAATCCAATATTTTCATCTTTAGAGAGATATTTTTATGCGATTTTTTAGACGTTGTTTCTTTCCTGCCATGAGGCCATTCTGAATTAATGAGAACTGTCGAAATCAGTTCAGCCGTTCTCGACATATAAGAGATCTTTCAAGCATATCTTCTTTGATAGACATATATATCGCACATATTTCGCTATATATTCGATTTTTTGGATCTTAACATCAATGTAAAGATCAGAAGTAACCTTGTCATGGCTTTGTGATTTCACCGGGATTTAAAATATTCGCGGTTTAATGAAAAATTTTGAATTTTTTCAACAAAAAAGATATGGTCTATTTTACCCGCTAAATATTATCCGATGACCACCCAAATTGGTAGGCTTCTTCCCCGCCCTTAACTCTAGCTACATGCGAAATTCCGCGTTGATTGGTCTATAATTGCGACCTGTATAGCTACTGCAAAATCCGACATTTTTTCAGTATTTGGTCCATTTCAACCCCTAAACATTTGGCGATCATCTCCAAAAGAAATAGGGTTCTATTCTGACCCTAGCCCCACCTCCATTCTAAATTTCGTGAAGATCGGGCCATAATTGCGACCTGTAGAGTGATTACAAATTAACATGGACAGACGGACAGACGGACAGACGGACGGACGGACATACATAGCTAGATCGACTCAGCTCGGCGAGATAGGAAGATCCATATATACTTTCCTATGTGGGAAATCAATATTTCGTGGTGTTACATAATTTTTGGCCCAATCAAACTTATAATACCCCCAACACATAGTGTTGTAGGGTATAAAAACTGGAAAAAAGGTCAAAGATGGGACGTGGCTTTAAATCAGTGAAAATTTGGATTCACGGGCAACTAACATTTTCAGTTTTGTAAGAACGTACTCCCTGTATGCATTTTTGGAATGTTTTGAAACTTTTCACCACCCCACATTTACACTTGTACTTACCTTTCATTGGGCTTCAAGTTTTTTTCTTGGGCTTTTTCATATCGATATTATTTCCGCAAAAAAATACCCACTGAGAAGAATCATATATCAAAGATGGTATTAATGCAAAATACCCCTAAGCTTTGAATTAACTTTTATGACGCTCCCAACAATACAATAACATGAAAATCCTAAACATTTACAAGCTAGAAAATTTTGTTCTTATGCAAAATTTATGATTTTATGACTCTTGTTAGACTTTAATTATCTTCGGCATAGAATTTTCACATTCAACTCGAGTGCAGCGAAAGGCCGTGGTTCTGAGTTGCATTATTTTGTTTGGCATTGTGCAGTCAGCCAGTCAGTCAGTCGTATTGTCTGCACTGTAAATCAAAATTGTTCATTTTTCTCCAACATTAGAATTGCAAAAATTAGATCAAACACTTGTTTGCAACACAACTCAGCATTTATGATGTGGCGGCCAAGAAGAGCAAAGCTAAGAAGTTGAAGTTTGTTGTTCTCTCACTCGCTCGCTCGCTCTTGTTGTTTTTTTTTTTATCATTTACGATTATTGCAAACAGTTTTCTTTGTGGCGCAAGGCGTATAGTTTTCTTTGGAGAACTCGAAGTGCATGGCCAGAATTAACCCGGGGATTATGTGAGGAGATCTGTGTAAATCAAAAGCATTCCTTGAGGTTTCCTTCAAACGTAAATCTTCATTAAAATTAATTTGATTTTTAATGCCTTCACATGACAGAATTGTGGCGTAACAGTTGGTAACCGTCCGAGAACCATCCACAACTGTGAGAGCAGTTGGTGGTGGTGATGGTTGTGGCAGTAAAACATTGTTCCCGGCCTAGCCTAACCTGCTGCCGCCTATTTATTGCCACATTTACTTCCCACACACATGAGTATGAGCAAGGGGTTGGCGTTAATTCAATTCCGGAACGCATTCAATTGCTTGTTAGCGGCAAATAGAATTTAGGCTTGCCACTCACCTTGTAGCAAGCCAGATCGCCAAGATCTTTGGACACAAAACATTGAGCTTTTGCTGCTGAAAGTGATGTTTTGCCGCTGATGTTGATGTTGTTGGCTGTCGCTGTAGCTGTTACTTGTTACTGTTGTTAACATGTCAGTATTTTTGCATTGCCCTGGCATCTGGTCTGGCAGTAAAGTCTTTTTAGTCCTACATTGGCGCCTTAATATCTGTTGTCAAACTGGGCTGCCAAACTCATCAGTACTGTGAAAATACAATTCGCACCCGTCTTCTCCCCCAATTCCTCTTCACTGCAATAGACCTGTAACTATTTTCTTTTCTATTACCAAGTCTATTGCCGTTGGTGTTATTCTATTTGCCTTTAGCTAGATTAGAGTTTATTCTTCTCCTCTTATTGTGGCTGCTAGAAATTAGAACGTGTGATTGCTGCCCCGAATGGCATGGAATAATGCTAAGGCAAAACAAAATCTACTTTTTCTTAATTGAAATTTGTGGTTAGAGAAGGTGGAACCTAAAATTGTCTTAAAATACTTGGTAGCGAATATCCAGAGTAGAGGTGTGAAAAATGCAACGTAAATGCAAATAAACTAAATAAAAGAAATGAGTTTGGTTTAAATTATAAACAATAAATTTAGGTGACTTAAGTTCTTTAGCAGCTTCTGTGCGGTGGTTAAAAGTGTAAATTGTAGGAATGCATAGCCTAGTTTTTTATATGAGAGATTATTTTATTGGGTGCAAACAAAAGACTTAAGACACATGCATGGAATATGTATTTTATGAAAATTAGTATTTTTTACTAAAATAAATAACAAAAATAAATAAATAAATTAATAAATTAAATACAATTTATAATAAAATATTTTAAAATACAAAATAATGTAATAAAATGAGATATACACATTCTGAGATTTATATTATAACAAATCATGATATTTAAGTGCTAAGCTCCAGAAAAATATGGCGGAATAAGTCAGAGGCAATATCAGACTTTTTTAGAGTATTATTGTTAACTTAAATTAAGAATAACTTCGAATACACAACTCCACAAAAAAAAAAAAAAAAAAAAAAAAAAAAAAACAAGTTAAAAAACATCAGTTGGTTCTGACAAAAGATATTTACCCTTTGCCAATGTTTGATTATTTAAATATATTTTGACTTATTTAAATATATTTTCACTTCTGTTACGATTACTTAAATTGTTGAACCTTTATGGAGTAGGAATGGAGGAATGAACCAATCGGACTTAAATAAATTTGATATGAATATTACGACGTGCCAGGTTTGCACTAAATTGGTTACTTACTTCACTTTATATGAGATATGTGATAATTTATAGAAACTGTTAAAATGTGCGTGAAGTACCAAATACAGTCAACAAAATTATTCCATTTTCATACTTCATCTATTACAGATAAAAAAATTGGTGTGGGCAAAGTGACTGGAAAATCGAACATTTATATAAAATTTCATGCGAAATCAAATATATGAATATGGAATACCACAGGTTTCTGGTTGAGGGAAATATTTAGATATAGCAATTTGTAAAGAATCACTGATTTGTTTCGCAATCTTGAACCCTAGGTGGAGGAGGTATCAGAAGAAATAATCCGATCTCTACCATCTTTATACCAAGTCTGAATGGAATCGAATGTAATTTTATGTTTTATGAGCTTCATGGATACTAAAATTTTTGACCCTTTGTGGTAGGTACCAGAATAAGTGGGCCGATATATTCCATCTAGAACACCCTCCACGATTTTGGCAATTAAAAAAAAAAATAATAAAATCCGTTAAAAATTCTGTTAAAATCTTAAAAATACCGATTTTTGCCCTTATATTAGGGTCTATAAGACGTGGACCTGCATAGCCAACTTTTGTCATAGATCATTACACTATTCAAATGCGAAACTTGAATAAAAAAATTCGGTGAATAATGTAGCTAAATTCATCAAAGTTCCGAATATAGGGAGGTACTGTTATATTGGAACTATACGCAGACGTGGACCTGCACAGACAATTTTCTGTAGTACCCCTTATGCACTTCAAATACAAAATTTGAAACAATTCCGGTGAATTATGTCGCTAAAACCGTCAAAGTACTGAATATCGGGAGCTACCGTTATATGGGGGCTATATGAAGACATGGACCTGCAAAGACAATTTTCTGTCATAGGCTGTAGCATCCGTTACGAATTTCAAATACCAAATGTGAAACAATTTCGCTGAATAATGTCGCTAAAATCATAAAAATACCGAATATTGGGTCGTAGGCTGTAGTACCCATTACGAAATTCGAATACCAAGTTTAAAACATTTTCACTAATTAAATCACGAAAATATTGAAAAAAGGGTGGTACCATTATATGGGGGCTATACCAAAACATGGACGTACATCACCCATTTTCAATGTCAAATGGCCTGCAGAAGTCTCATTCGAAAAATATTTTTTAAACGCTCCGGTGTAAAATATTAGGCCTATGGAAGAAAAATATTTTTACATCTCTAGGGTTCATAGTATCCGCCATGAGCCAAGTTGAACCCAAATGTAGTGTGGTCAAGGTACAATTTACACGAAATCGTCTGGGGTATAGACATAGGAGCCGTTACTGTATCTGAACAGATGTCAAATATTAAATCCAATATTCATCAGTTTCAAAGAGGTAGCTGCATTTAATAATTTATTATTTCAAAAAAACATATTTTTGTTTTTATACCCTACAACACTTTGTGTTGGGGGTATTATAAGTTTGATTAGGCCAAAAATTATGTAACACCACGAAATATTGGTTTCCCACATAGGGAAATATATATCTCGCCGAGCTGAGTCGATCTAGCTATGTATGTCCGTCCCTCCGTCCGTCCGTCTGTCCATGTTAATTTGTAATCACTCTACAGGTCGCAATTATGGCCCGATCTTCACGAAATTTAAAACGTAGGTGGGGTTATGGTCAGAATAGAACCTTATTTCTTTTGAAGATGATCGCATAAAATTTAGGACCAAAAATATTTGAAATGGACCAAAAAGTGAAAAAATCTGATTTTGCAGTTGCTCTACAGGTCACAATTATAGACCAATTGAAGCGGAAGTTAGCATGGGGCTAGAGCTTTGGGCTGGGCAGAAGCCTTTCAATTTTGATGGTCATCGGGTAATATTTAGTGGTTGAAATAGACCATAGCATTTGTGATAAATTTAAGTCAAATTTTCCATTAAACCGCAAATATTTTTAATCCCGGCGAAATCACAAAAAGACGAACAGGTCAATTCTGACCGTTACGTAGATGAAGATAGTAAACATATCGGTTCTATATAGCGAAATATATGCAATGTGTATAAACAAAGGAAGGGGATATGTTAGTTAGAATGCTTATATCTCAAGAATGGCTAAACCGATTTTGACAAATTTTGTCATTTCAGAATGCCCTCTTGACATAAAAGTATAAAATCTAAAAAAATCGCAGAAAAATATGCCAATAATGATGTTAATATAGATTTTGTAGTATTTTCTGACATTTTTTATTTTTTCATATTTTTTATCGCATGCAATTTTGACTTATAATATTGAAGTGTATATTTTGTAATATTTTTATTATTATTTATATACAGATTATATATTATTTATAATACAGATTGGAATTATCGTCCGATCCTCACGACAATTTTCACAAGGGTAGGGTAAGGCTCAGAAGGGCTAGGCCTATTGTTTTCAAAGATGACCTCAATATATTTAGGGGTTGAAATGGACCAACTACTAAAAATGTTACTGATTTTGCAGCCGTTATAAGGTCGCAAATAGAAACCAAAGGACACGAAATCTCACATGTAGTTAGGGTTTAGGACAGCGGGTAGAATGGACCACTACTTTTGTGTGAAACAAATATCAACATTACTTATAGGCGATATCCGAAATATACAAATGGCGAAATTCTGGCTTTTTTATGCTGATTTCGTTGATGAATATAGCCAAATGTTGTAGACAAGCAAATCATATAGATGGGTCTAAATTTGTAGATGCAGAGCAGGTTCTTGCTGTTAGAGATGATCGCCAAAATATTAAGGGGCTCAAATGAACCGAAAACAGAAAAAAATTCCTGATCACACAATTTAAGCCAATCGACATGCCTGAGAAGAGAGTTAAGGATAGGGAAGAATTCTAGCTTTTTGGATGACCATTGGATTATATTTAGCTGTAAAATGGACCACAACAACTAACAGCTCAATGAAGTGCATAAATATTGGGCAAATATTCCTGGTTAAAATGCTAAGGGTACTATCTGGGCAGTGTTCCGTGACAAAATTTCAAAATCGAAATCTTCCAAAATGGACTTGGACATAAGGGTGCTTCTAACATATTGTAGTGTTGTAGGGTATAACATACTCGGCCCCGAACGACTATAGCCTTTGCTTACTTTTTTCTTTTAAAGTTAAATTCCGAATTTGAATAGCACATTTGGTATGGTGTTTTTCTTTCGAAATTGTTATTCAAAAACCGGTCCTCTGATTTCTCAAGCTTCCCATCCATGTACTTCAAAAAAATCTGCGCTTCAATTTGTTTGTTACGGACAGTGCATCTTTATTACAATGTACAAAGTTTATTTCAAATCGGATATATTCTTGGGGAGTTATGATTAAAACCTGCCAGCCAGACGGGCTTTTCTAGATGTCCTTCATATGTCCTGCAATATATTTTGTCAAAAAAGGCGTGGAATCTTCTATCGGCATTTTGATAGGTCTCATTTTTGGCGAAATAAAGTGATAAAACCGTACCCCTCGGACTTTAGTGCTGCAATAGTACTAATTTTAATATGTTTGAAAATTTTCTATCTACCAAATCTTATAGATGCCTTATTCAATTGCAGTCAATACATTAATACTACATTGAACTTTTCACGTACCAATAATGTTTGTAAACAAAAGACTTAAGCCACAAACCTCACTCAATGCAATAACGATGAGACATGTGGTTTTCTTTTTTAATTCAAAACAAACGAAAAATCATAATCTACCATAAATGATGTAATCGACGGAATGTAATTTAATTACGGTCATATGAAAATTTTACGTAATATCCAACATCAAACACAAAAATTTTCATATTAGAAATTAAAGTTAAAAATAGGCATTTGATGGCGAGTTGTAGCAGCATTTAATGCGTTTGACTAACATATCAACCCCCCTCCTGCTTGGCAACAAGCTAAACTTAATGATGCTCAAATCATCTGCCCTGCCACACACATAAACACATATTTTTGTGAAACGTAAAATGCTTTCATATGATATGGGGTCTAATGAGAAAGTTCATGAAAACATAAACTTTAATTGATAAAAGCAAAAAAAAAAAAAAAAAGCCAAAACAATGAATTAAATTTCAGTATCATGTGAATTACAGCGATTATGACTGAGGTACAGCAACAACAGCGACGTAAACATCAATAATAGTATCCGAAAATGAACAAATTGTAAACATGTAATGAAGCACAAAAATGTCATAAAACAAAATCGCCGAAACGGAGGAAAAGTGAAGGCACGAAAGGCGAAATGCATTTAAGCCGCCGCAATAGTTCATTTCGTTTTTTTTTTATTTTGTCCATCACAATCACAAAAGTCTAAATCTGGGTTGTGTGAGTTTTGAGTGGTGGACGGTGTGTTGGAATTTTGGATTCATTTAATTGCAGTTTATGAATGATATCTTCTGCCGCATATCAAGGTTGTTATGTTAATGTGTTTTTTTTTTTTTTTTTTTGGTTTGGCTTCTTTTTTTTTTTGCTTGGACATGAACTAAGACGCGTGCTATTTTATGTATCGCAAAATTCAATCTAAGTAAACAAATCTCGTTTTATTAAAAACATTTGTTAACAACTTTCTTTGCACTGAAGCTGAGAAATGTTATATTGAAATTTGTCGAAAAAGATTTCATTGAGACGTTTGATGCTGATAAATAAAATGTGACTTATAAAATTGAAATAAAATCCATTTCATCAATATATGTGTGGAATATTTCCGGTAATAAATATGTCGTTTTGAATTAACTGCTGTCATTTCGTTGCCTTTTAAAGAGACATGTATACCCTTAAACGTATAATCTTGTTATTGTGTTATTTTGTCATTTCCGTGATTTCTAAATACCAGCAGGTGCACTAAATTCGAAATTATGGCAAATTATGGAACCTATGTATGGATCTTCCTATTTCGCCGAGCTGAGTCGATCCAGCCAAGGGTGAGATAAAAAAAATTGCAACAAAGTCAAACGACACAATTTTTGCATTTTTTAATTGTTTTTGAAAGCAAAATATGTCGGAAATAGCATCAAATTTTAGAATAAGTCTAGATTTGTTCAAATTGGTCACCTTTGCACGAATTTTGGCCTTAAAACGGCCAATGAAACCATCACACGCTGCCCGAAAGATGCTTTGAAACGCTTGCTTGGTATTTTTAGTGTCAACTTTGCTTTCCAAAATACTCCAGACACAATAGTCCGACGGATTGGTATCCGAAGCTTTTGGTAGCCATAGTGCGCTGGAAATGAAGCGAGGAACCTCATTTTGTAACCATTCTTGGGTGGCGCGTGCTGAGTGCGATGGTGCTGAGTCTTGTAAGTCTGCACCCAAAATGTTTGCGTGCCCAAGGAATTAAAACACCATCCTTAATATTTTCGCTATAATATTTGGCATTTATTCTGGGCGGAGAGCGACCTTCGGCTGTTATGGCGGCCATCACCATGGCCGATGCTTGAGTTCTGGTGGCCAACCGAATGTGCACATTTTCAGCTGACCTCATTGGCAAGTAAACACGATAATTTTGTTTGTTTACAAACTGCTGGACAACGAATGTTTTCTCATCGGAGAAAACCTAATTCGGCAGTTCACAACATTCGGGCAAGCGAAGCAACTCTTTAGCTCTTTTGAATCTATTTTCTTCCTTTTGCGGTGTAAGTTCTTGCACATTTTGTAATTTTAATGGCCTTACCCGAGCTCAATTCTCAATATTTGCCGGATGGAATAATCCGATATGCTCAGCTCACAAACCATTTTTCGGCCATTGCGACGTGGGTTTCGACCAAGTAGCTTCTTTAATTTTCGAACCATTTCTGCTGATGTTGCTGTTTTCTTCCGTCCACTTTCTTGACATCGGGCTACGCTACCAGTATCACGGTAACGAGCGATACTACTACGAGAAACAGAAGATTTATTCACATTTTAATGCTGGAGTGCTCTAAGGATAGCCACTTGTGGTTTTCCAGCAAAATGTAAAGAAATCAGACTATCACGCTTGAATTCCATCACGAATAAATTTTTTTCAGGAAAATTCTCACCAAAATGGTTTTGTACGATTGTAAACAATATAATGAGCTGTCACTGGAATAATTTTAACATCTGTCGGACGAGTGGCTTAGAAATGACAGCAGTCTGAAATTGGTTGCAGTTTTTTTTTTCATCAAACCCTGTATGGCTATCGCTTCCATATATATGTTTCATCCGATTTGATGTTTAAGTCCCTCACATTCGTAATAGGCATTCGACAACAGTGATATTTGGTGCCAGATATCTTACAAAGCTCGGAAATAACTTTGCCAAATTTTATGGGGAACGGCTAAGATTTGGACATAGCTCCCATATATGTACTTAACCCGATTTCAGGTTTACTGTGCAAAAATTTGCTAATATCAACCCAAAAGTAGTGAATTTCGGGATGAACGTTTCCAATTTCTGCAACTCGGCTCCGATATATATTTTTTTTTATATAATCCTTCTCCAAGTTATATCACGCAGTCTAAAGCAAGCTATAACTGCTCTAAAGTCAAATGTTGATGGGTGATATGATCCACTGGCAAAACATTCTTTTGTTACGGGAACTCTACTAAATATGCACAGTGGTGTAAGGTATCATATAGTCGGCTCCGCCCGACTTTTGACCTCTCCTTACTGGTTAAAGGTAGTTTTTATACCCTACAACACTAAGTGTTGGGGTTATTATAAATTTGATTGGGCCAAAAATTATGTAACACCTCGAAATATTGGTTTCCCACATAGGAAAGTACATATGGATCTTCCTAGATCGCCGAGCTGAGTCGATCTAGCTATGTATGTCCGTCTGTCCATGTTAATTTGTAATCAAGCTACAGGTCGCAATTATGAACCGATCCTCGCGAAATTTAAAATGGAGGTGGGGTTAGGGTCAGAATAGAACCCTCGCACGATATTTAGGGGTTGAAATGGACCAAAAACAGAAAATTTTCCATAGGCCACAATTGTGAACCAATCGACGCGAAAATTTACATGGAGTTAGAGTTTGGGACTGGGCAGAAACCTACCAATTTGAAAATAGGAAAATTTCGACTAAACCGCCAATATTTTCAACCCCAGACAAATCACAAATACATTAAAAGCTCACTTCTGACCATTACAGTAATGCTAATAGCCAAGAAATCGGATATATAGCAAAATAGGTACAATACATATGTAAAAGAATTGATCTTATTTATTCTGCATATAAATCAAGAACCGCTGGGCCGATTTGCACAATTCTTATCAGTTCGGAATGATCTCTTGACCGAAAAGGATAAAATCTAAGAAAATCGCGGGATAATATACCAATAAAAAAGTTATATCTTTTGTTTCATTTTTTCTTTCCATTTTTGTCATATTTTTTATCGCATGCGATTTTTTCAATTTGACTTACAATTTTGAATTTTAAATTTTCTAAATTTTTACACCCCTCAACACTACGTTTTGAGGGTATTATATGAATGTCGTAATTATCGTCCGATCCTCACGAAATTTTGCATGGGGGTAGGGTAGGAATTGAAGCCTATTGTTTTTGGGATGTGCATTTAGATGCTTAAATGGCTAAAAAAAAATTTAAATTTTGTAGTCGTTTTATAGGCATTTTGGATGACCTTTGGATTATATTTAGCTGTAAAATGGACCACAAATTTCGTGTGCGATTGTTTTGAATACTTCACAACACTACGGAGTGCGTAAATATTGGCCAAATTCTCCGGGTCAAAAACCTAAGGGTAACCTCTGGGCAGGGCTCTTTGGCATTATTTCAAAAACGAATTCTTAAACCCATTTTTATAGTTTTGTTTTATGAAAACAAGAAAATTAACCAGGGGGTAAGGCATACATTTTTTTATAAATATTTGCTCCCAATCTAGGAAAATTGTCTCAGCTTGACATAATCGTATTTTTGTAAATATTTAAAAGTTTTTTTTTTATATTATATAACATTTAACTTTAAACAACTCTACCGTGAAAAACCTGTTCATATGTAACAAGTTACTCTGCAACATATTCCACAACGTCTTTGTCTTTGGTCTTTTCTGCATTCTCGTTGATTCGCCTTTGCCTCGAATTTCAATATGTATAATCAAAATATTATTAGCACTCTTTAAATGACCTATTATGAACTGCACAATTACAGACAGTAAATCTAATTGTAAAATACAATCGCTGAATATATGACACATACTTACGTACGTACGTACACACCAACAAATGTACTCAGGGTAGTACGTTCATGAATATTTAAAACGTTATGATATCTGCTGCAGGTTTGTGTGTTGCATCAACTGAAAACTGGAACACCGCAGCATTAACACACGGCACTTGTCAGCATCAGCAACAGCAGCACATGCCACGCCAAAGAACGCTAAAAGAATAAAACAAGAAAATTATTCATATAACCGATTTTGCACATGGATGTTTGTCGAGATCATCATCATCATGCGGACTGCAAACATGCTCAAACACACACACATCGACGACAAGTGTAATGAATTTAAATGCAGATGCATGACATCAAAGCAAAATGTGATGATATAATTACAAAAATCGGAAAAATATTATGGAATAAATGCAAAAATAAAGCGGCAACACTACACGTAACATAACGACCGGCTGAAATTCAATTTCAAAGTCATGGCTTGGCATGGAGACTCCAGATAGGAAGAAGATAGAAGCTTGGATGGCTGGCGTGAATATAACTCATTGGTTCGAAGTTTAAAATATCAATTGTAATTTGGCCCACGGGGCGGGAGAGGATCACAAAAGAAGCTATACACAACGTCTCTTAACTAAAGATCTCCAACATCTCAGACAGATGCAGAAGCTGAAGATGAAAAACTATCGACACTTAGATCGCAAGATATAGCTAAGAATACTGTTAGTTTATATAATTGATTTATGCATTCTTAGCGATTATCTAAAAGTTCCGAAGAACGTGATGAAAGCAAAGAACAACACGGCAGCCGAAGCAGTAGTTGAAGTAGTAGTGGCCATCGTGGTGGTGATTGAAAAAGAAGACGAAGAAGCAGAAATCAGAATAATTGAAATTCAATACAATTCAGTTGAACTGAAATAATATGTCTGTCTGTCGGTCTGTACGTCCATCTGTTTGTTCGCCTGTCAGATATGAATGTTAGCAGTTTTGTTTTAACAAAATGTTAACAAGTACTTGTGTTGCAGATGTTGGTTGCTCCGGCAATGATGATGAGGCTTAAGCTGATTTTTATTGCTTATACCGCTTTTGCCATTTCTTGTGTGTGTGTGTGTGTTTGTGTGAGGTTGTATTGATATGTGATTTTGTGTTTGTTTACATCATCGACGCCTTTTGGTGTTAATGGGAATAAATTACTCGTACAATCTAATATTTGTTCTATGGCTGTCTATTTGTCTGTCCGACCATCGATATTACGAAGTTTATTATATTCTGAATGGTGAACGGCGAAAGATATTGGATAACCTATTGAATATGTTCTGTTCGTAATTAGCTGATATCAAATCTTTGTATAATTTTCAATAATTTCATAGGTGCATTGACATCTGTATTATTGTGAGTGTAAACACATCGCCGAAAGAAAACCAGCAAGAAAAGGTCAAAAGTCGGGCGGGGTCGATTATATGATACCCTACACCACTATGTGTATTTAGAAGAGGTCCCGTTACCAAAACAAATTATATTGGAAATTTATGTGAAGTAGATCATACCAACTATGAACCAAATAACACTGATGTATAGTGCATAATAAGACTCCCATAAAGATTATACTAAAGAACATTTATTCGAGCAATAGATATGCAGGGCCGAATTTCACCAAATTATAAAATTCGGTTGAATATGAAAACATTTATTCGATTTGGGCAGATATTACATATATGGTGCGCAATAACCGTAAAATCGGATGAAGATGTATATCGAAGCTAAATGAAAATCTGAACCAATCTCGATTAAATTTGGAAGAGTTATTTTCGAGCTATAGCTATATCTGAACCGATTTTCATCCAAATTTGAAGCACTTGCTTTTAGGCTTAGTCAAAATGCAGTTCATTTGGGCTGATATTAGTCATTTAGTGCACAAAAAACCTGAAATCGGACAAAGATATATGGGAGCTAGATCCTAATCTGATCCGATCTTTATAGAATTTGATAGACGTATTTTTGGCTCCATAAGTTATCAGGTACGAACTATCATTCTTGTGAGGGACTTAAACCCTACATCGAATGAAACAAATTTGATGTACTTGCTTCAAGACTGAATTCGGTTGGATGTGCCAAAATTAAGGTCATTTGGGGCACAATAAACCTGTTATAGGTCAATGGGAGCTATATCCTACAGACAGGCTATTTTGAGCTTTATAAATTGCCTGGTACCAAATATCATTCTTGTGGAGTGCATATTACGCATATGAGGGATTTAAAACCCCAAATTTCATGTACTTGCTTCTAAACTGAATTCGGTCGGATATGCCAAAATGCAGGTCATTTGGACTTAAATTGGACAATTGGTGCACTATCAACCCGGAATCGGTGGAAGATATATAGGGTGAGATGAAAAAACTGCAACCAACTTCAGACCGCTGTAAATTCTAAGCCACTTGTCCGACTGCTGTTGAAATAATTCCAGCGACAGCTCATTACATTGTTTTCAGCGTACAAAAGCATTTTGGTTAAAATTTTCCAGAAAAAAAGTTATTCGTTATGGAATTCCAGCCACAAGTGGCTATCGTTAGAGCACTCCAGCATTTCAATGTGCATAAATCTTTTGTCTCTCGTACCATCGCTCACTACGGGTTACCGTTACTGGTAGCGTAGCCGGACGTCAAGGAAGTGGACGGAAAAAAAGCAGCAATATCAGCAGAAATGGTTCGAAAAGTGGCTATCGTTAGAGCACTCCAGCATTTCAATGTGAATAAATATTTTGTCTCTCGTACCATCGCTCATAACCGGTTACTGTTACTGGTAGCGTAGCCGGACGTCAAGGAAGTGGACGGAAAAAAGGAGCAATATCAGCAGAAATGGTTCGAAAAGTAGAAAAGCGACTTGATCGAAACCCGCGTCGCAGTGGCCGAAAAATGGCTCGTGATCTGAACATATCGCAATATTCCATTCGGCAAATATTAAAAAATGAGCTCGGGGTAAAGCCATTGAAATTCCAAAAAGTGCAAGAACTCACACCGCAACGAAAAGAAAATACACTCAAAAGAGCTAAACAGCTGCTTTGCTTTACCGAAAGTTATAAACTGCAGAATTTGGTTTTCTCCGATGAGAAAACATTCGTTGTTTTTGCCAGAACTCAAGCGCCGGCCATGGTGATGGTGTGGGCCGCTATAACAGCCGATGTTCGCTCGACGCTCGTATTAATTAACCGTGGCATCAGAATAAATGCCGAATATTATCACAAAAACATTCTGGACGGTGTATTAAAGCCATGGGCACGCGAACATTTTGGCCTCAGACCTTGGACATTCCAACAGGACTCAGCACAGTCGCGCTCAGCACGCGCCACCCAAGAATGGTGGTTACAAAGTGTGGTTCCTCGCTTCATTTCCAGCGCACAATAGCCACCAAATCTATTTGTGACTTTCAGGAACATTTGTAGTTGTTGGTCCATTTCAACCCCAAAATATATTGTGGACATCTTTGAAAACAATAGTCCTAGCCCTTCTGAGCCTAACCGAACCCTTGTGAAAATTTTCGTGAGGATCGGACGATATTTGCAATCTGTATATAATAACCCCAACCTGTTTTGTAAGGTGAAAAAATATTACAAAATATTATATGTCAAATTGAAAAAATCGCATGCGATAAAAAATATGAAAAGAATAAAAAAAATGTCACAAAATGCTGCAAAACCTTTATTAATATCATTATTGTTATCTTTTTATGCGATTTTTTAGATTTTATACTTTTATGCCAAAAGGGCATTCTGAATTGACAAAATTTGTCAAAATCGGTTCAGCCATTCTTGAAATGTAAGCATTCTAGCTAACATCCCCTTCCTTTATATATGCACATTGTATATATTTCGCTATATATTCGATATATTTACTATCGGCATCTATGTAACGGTCAGAATTGACCTGTTCGTCTATTTGTGATTTCGCCGGCATTAAAAATATTCGCGGTTTAATGGAAAATTTGACTTTTATTTAACACAAATGTTATGGTCTATTTTACCCACTAAATATTACCCGATGACCATCAAAATTGGAAGGCTTCTGCCCACCTCTAAGCTCTAGTCCCATGATAACTTTCGTGTCGATTGGTCTATAACTGCGACCTGTAGAGCAACTGCAAAATCAAGAGTTTTTTCAATTTTTGGTCCATTTCAACCCCTAAATATTATGAGATCATCTCAAAAAGCAATATGGTTCTATTCTGGCCCAGCCCCACCCCCATTCTAAATGTCGATCGGACCATACAAATTAAGATCCACATATACTTTTCTATGTGGGAAACCAATATTTCGAGGTGTTACATAATTTTTGGCCCAATCAAACTTACAATACTCCCAACACAAGGTGTTGTAAGGTATAAAAATGTAAAAAGTATGGCCTGTGACTTTGTTGCAGTTTTTTTAATATCACCCTGTACTAATATTTAGCACTTCTTGCATACTTTTATTTCGCTTTTCCAAAGTCATCTCTTTATTTTAATCCACCTCAACAGATGTAATCCCAAAACCAACATGTCAGTCAGAACAGTTCTTTGTACACATTGCCAAAGCCACTTCCTCATAACAAAAAAAAAAAAACTCAGTTCACATAATTAGTTGTAAAGATTTTAGCTTAAGTCGAAAAATCGATGGTACATCTATCCTAAACACTAACAGAGTTCTTAATTCCAAATTTTAGAAATCTAGCTCAATTCGTTTGTCTAATTAAATAGATTCGATTGTTAAAATTTATAGGTCGAAGTTCCAAAAACCCAGTCCTATGTCTATATTATGCAAAATCTGATGCTTCTAGACTAATTCAGTCCCGCGTGCTAAAATTTATTTTATTTGGTCTGACAATTTTACATTTGGTGCACAACAAACTTAAGCTTGAAAGAAGTAATCTATAGGTACTATATCGGAAATATGAACCAATTTCTAGGGAATTTCGCAAATGTAATGATAGAGCCTAGAAATACATTTGCCAAACCGAATGTAATTGTTATAAAGTGCTTATTAAAGCTGTGGGGCCTTAAATATCAAATTTTATGAAATATATAAACATATTTCACTAAATTACAGATATTCACTTCTAGGCTAAATTCGCTCGTCGGTGGGAAATTTCCTGTTATTTGGGCATATATTGTGCATTTGTTGCCCGATTATCAATGAAAATATGACTATACCTACTCTGGAAGAGTGAAACTGGAATTGTTTTGATTTGAAGTCCGAAACTGTATTTTCCGGGAGCTACTGGGGGAAAAATATAGAAGTATCGATTTGGATGTTAACATATGGTTCTCGATTAGATCTCACAACATTGTAAAAAAACCCCAAAACATCAAATGCGGTTGCAAACTGCAACAAATCATTCGGCAGATGTAACCACAAAAGCAACTCAACGAATTCTAATTGTTTTCGAAAGACTTCAAATGAATACTTAATTAAATGGTGTCGTAAATTTAATAGTCACTTACTGTTGCTATTCAAAAAAAGTAGACAAAGAAGAAAAAAAAAAACGTTCTTTAAATGATTTCAGAAAAATACAAATCAATGCATTTCACATACAATTCGTAAGAGTTTTCTCTTTAATTTACATGTTTTTGTTGTGGTTGTTGTTGCTGTTATTCTTCTATTTTAAAGTTTATTTCTCATGACAATGTCATTATTATGCACCTCGAAGCAGAAGAATAAAGAAACGTTTGTCTCAGCTTTCTTCGTCTAGTCGTCGGTTTTTTGTCTTATTTTTCTCAAACAACCATTTGTCAATGCACCGAAGAACGTTTAAAAGCCCATGGCGGTGGCTGGGCACTGCAGCCGTTGTAGGTAGTAGGTTGGTTGGTTGGTTGGGTAGGCTGTACAGATCGTTAGCAGCCACGTCTGAACAAATAATAAAGTAAAGTACATGAAACCAACCTATCAGTGTTCATTAAGTGAGAATTGTGTCACCTAATTAACGTAAATGAGTCAAATAACTTGGCCAACACCAAATACCAAATTCATAGACAATACAATGCAACACAACAATTTGCGGCTTTTCTTAACAAAAACACTTCATACTCTGTTTTGGAGTACAGTATGCAGCATAAAAATATGTCCAAATAAGACTTAATCCAATTAGATTTACATAAAATATTTGTTAAAATCAGCTCCAAAACAATTAGAATGGAGGTTATCTAAAAACAAAAGACTTAGAACACAAACGTGAAAGTTAATTTACAACAGTTTGCTCTATAGACATATACTACCAGCAGAGAAGTATGCGAGTAGTCATGTAGTATATATTAGAATTTTAGTTTTGTGTCGTATGCTCGAACATGTAAATATAACATTATTTCCCACTTAAAAAAGTGTAGTGAAACAAGCTAAAAATATCAATCGGTTCTACCGACAGACGTACTCCCTCAGCCAATATTCGATTATTTAAGTATGTTTAGACTTCTGTTATGATTATTCAAATTGTTGACCCCCAATGAAGTGTGTTATGGGGAAGAAAGGAATGGGCCAATATTATCCACTTCTTATGGACCTAAATAAATACGATATGACTATTGCGACATGCCAGGTTTGGGCTATATTTTTACATGACATTTGTGATAATTTTTAGAAAATGTTAATATGTGTCTGAGTCATCAGATATAGTCGACCGAAGTATTCCATTTTCATGTTTCATCTAATACATATAAAACAAGTAAGCAAAGGCTATAGTCGTGCGGGGCCGACCATGTGATACCCTACAACACTACAATATGTTAGAAGCCCCCTTGTGACCAAATCCATTTTGGAAGATTTCGCTTTTGAAATTTTTGTGACGGAGTACTGCCCAGTTATTACCCTTAGCATTTTGACCAGGGACATTTGCCCAATATTTACGCACTTCGTCGTGATGTAAGTTGTTGTGGTTCATTTTACAGCTAAATATAATCCAATTCAGTCAATTCAAGTCATATAAAAAGCTAGAATTCTCCCCTGTCCTAAACTCTTTTCTCAGGCGTGTCGATTGGCTTCAATTGTGTGATCAGGGCTTTTTTCGGTTTTTGGTTCATTTTAACCCCTTAATAACTTTGCGACCAAGTGCAAGAGGTCCCTCTGTGTCTCCAAATTAAGACTCATCTATATGATTTGCTTGTCTACGATGATTGGCTATATTCGTCAACGAAATCAGCATAAAAAGCCAGAAGTTCCGCTTTTGTGTATTTCGGATATCATCTGTAAGCAATGTTGGTTGTTGGTGTCCTAAGCTCATGCGAGATTTCGTGTCCTTTGATTTCTATTTGCGACATTTATAACGGCTGAAAAATCCGGAACATGTTTAGTTGTTGGTCCATTTTAACCTTTAAATATATGGCGGACATATTTAAAAAGAATTGGCCTAGCCCTTCTAAGCCTAACCCTACCCCTATGAAAATTTTCATGAGGATCGGACGATAATTGCAATATAAATATAATAACCCCAACCTGTGTTGTAAGGTGAAAAAATATTACAAAATATACACTTCAATATTATGAGTCAAAATAAAAAAATTGCATGCGATAAAAAATATGAAAAAATAAAAATATGACACAAAATACTACAAAATCTATATTAACATCATTATTGGCATCTTTTTATGCGATTTTTTTAGATTTTATACTTTTATGCCAAGAGGACATTCTGAATTGACAAAACTTGGCGAAATCGGTATAGCCGTTCTTGAGATATAAGCATTCTATCTAACATCCCCTTCTTTCTATATATACATTGTCTATATTTCGCTATATACATCCGATATATTTGTTATCGGCATCTACGTAACGGTCAGAATTGAACTGTTCGTCTATTTGTGATTTCGCAGGGATTTAAAATATTCGCGGTTTAATGGAAATTTTGACTTTTATATTACACAAATGTTATGGTCAATTTCACCCACTAAATATTACCCGATGACCATCAAAATTGGAAGGCATCTGCCCAGCCCGAAGCTTTAGCCCCATGCTAATTTCCGCGTCGATTGGTCCATAATTGCGACCTGTAGAGCAACTGCAAAATCAGGATTTTTCAGTTTTTGGTCCATTTCGACCCCTAAATGTTGTGCGATCATCTCCAAAAGAAATAGGGTTCTATTCTGACCTTATCCCCACCTCCATTCTAAATTTCGTGAAGATCGGACCATAATTGCGACCTGTAGAGTGATTACAAATTAACATGGACAGACGGACTGACGGACATACATAGCTAGATCTACTCAGCTCGGCGAGATAGAAAGATACATATATACTTTCCTATGTGGGAAATCAATATTTCGTGGTGTTACGCAATTTTTGGCCCAATCAAACTTAAAATACCCCCAACACAAAGTGTCGTAGGGTATAATTATTAGTATAGGCTAAATTACAATTAAAGTCGAATATTTTTTGATAAACAAATTCCATATTCATCTCTGGTTTCTGGTTAAGAGACATATATTTAGATGTCGCTGGTTATAAAGAATCGCTGACTTGTTTCGCAAGTTATGACAGATAAAAGTATTGAAAATTATGACCCTTTGTATGTGAGGTACTAGAAGGGGTTCGCAGATATATAATATCTATACAACAGATCTTGTATTAGCAAAAATGTTTGTATGTATGAAATTTGAAGAGAGTTTGATGCTTATTTCTTTCCTTTGAGCGTTTTGTTTTTCAAAATCTTGAGCCCTGTATGGGGCAGGTAGCAAAAGAAATGGTGCGATCTCCACCATCCTTATAAAAGATCTTGTGTTGATGGAAATATTGAGATGTACAAAGATTGGAATGGAATCGGATGTTAATTTCGCTTTTTATGGACTTGGATATTTTGAGCCTTTGTGGGGAAGGTACCAGAAGGAGTAAATTGATATATCAAATCTTCACAACCGATCTTGTTTAGCAGAAATAATGGGATGCGTAAAATGTAAAGAGAACTTTATGCTTATTTCGGATTTTATAAACATTTTGGTTATTGAAAACTTTAAACCTTTGTGGGGGAGGTACCAGAAGGAATAGTCGGATTTTTACCATTTTTATAGCAGATCCTGCTTTGATAGAAATATTCAGATGTGCCAAATCTAAATGGGATCGGATGTTAATTTCGCGTTTTATGAGAATAATGGATATTCACAATTTCGACCTTTTGTGGGAGAGTTACCTACCGGAAGGTGTGGACCGATATATTCCATCTTAACTCCAGATCTTGGTTTATAAAAATATTGGGATGTGTGAAATTTGAAGACAATCGGACTCTTAAATCACATTTTATGAGAGTTGCAATTATTCAAATTTTGATCCTTTGGGGGAAGGCACTTGATGGAGTGGACCGATATTGTCCATTTTCACACTTGACCTGGCACTGACGTAAATAATAGGAACTCAAAGTTGGATTGAAATCGGATTTGTGCCTCTCTTTCAGTGCCGGAAAGACGTCCACAAACCATTGGAACATCTATAATGAACTCTATCAGTGAGTTAGTGAACAAATTCAAAATTCTAGCTCGTTTCCTTTGTTCATATGGCTAGAGAGGGTGTATATCATTTGATACGGTCAAAGCGTGCGTAGTCGAAATAACGGGTTTAGACCCTAGGTCTCCTTGGATCAAATCCGTGTCAGGACATTTGGGGTCGATCTAGGGATGTCCGTCCGTCTGTCTCGCTGGCTGGTGCGCACGACGATTTGATCCAAACTTGGTACATCGTAATATTATTATCAAACTTAGATTGAGTTCGGAGTTCGGTTCACTTCTTTTGGTAACTCCCCCAAAAAAGGTGGAAATTTTTCCAAAATATATGTTACAGCACAGAAAGAGAATCCGATTGGGCAACAACTGTCCAAAATATCATCCACAAAGTGTCAAAGTTTTGAAAAGCCAAAACGATTATAAAATCCGAAATAAGCATCCAGTTCTCTCCACATTTCACACATCCCATTATTTTTGCTAACACTAAATCTGATGTTAAAATGGGATATAACGGCCCTCTACTTCTGGTACCTCCCCCACAATGTTTTGAATAACCAAAGCGATTATAAAATCCGAAATAAGCATCCGGTTCTCTCCATATTTCACACATCCCATTTTATTTGCTAACACCAGATCTGATGTTAAGATGTGATATAACGGCCCTCTAATTCTGGTACCTCCCCACAAAGGGTCAAAATTTTGGAATATCCATAAAGCTCATAAAACGCGAAATTGAGTACATCTATACCTTTTTATTAACACAAAATCTGTTACAATATTCGGCCCATTTATTCTGGTACCTCCCCACATAGGGTTCAAGATTCCGAAAAACGAAACGCTCAAAGAAAGACATATAAGCATCCAACCCTCTTCCAATTTCGTGCATACAAACATTTTTGCTAATACAAGATTTCTTGTGAAGATGATATATATCTACGAACTCCTTCTGGTATCTCCACACAAAGGATCACAATTTACCTGTCATAACTTGCGAAACAAGTCAGCGATTCTTTACAACCAGCGACATCTAAATATATGTCTCTTAACCAGAAACCAGAGATGAATATGGAATTTATGATTTTCCATAAATTGGATATGAATGTTCGATTAACTTATAATTTTACCCATACCTATATTTTTATCTGCATTATATGAAGTATGAGAATGGAATTTATCGGTCAAATATAACTGGTACCTAGCGCACATTTTCTAAAAATGATCACACACATAAAGTGAAGGAAATAACCAATGCAGTCCTAACCAGACAAATCGCAATATTTATATCATATTTATTAAGGTCCGTTCCATAATGGACAATATTGGCCCATTCATTTCGAAGCAAGTCCATTTAGTTAGCCTACGGAGAATACCTGTTCGGATCGCCAATAGAGATTAAAATTTTCGAGATTGATTTGAGACAGGAATTCTTTTCGAGTTAAATATAAGCTTTTCATGAGGTCCTTATTTAATTTTTGTCCCATGTACATACCGACGTGTAACTACTTACTATTTGTCGGAAGAAACTCTATTTAACAACAGAAATTGAATGAATACAAAAACAACAACAAGAACAACAAACAGTGTGGAACATCATCACAATGAAAGAAAACTCTTCTAATGTACGGCAAATATTGTAAAACGTGAGTTAGATAACGCCTTTCCTGTAATGTAATGCAAAGTAATGCCATGTTATGCATTAATTCCACTACTAAACTGACAACAACAACAACAATAAGAAGAAACAGAAAAATAAATAGAAGAACTCCCAATGAAATAGAACAGAATACTTTTTTTTAAGAACCTTCGACAAAAAGATAGACAGGCTAATGTCTGCATAAAAGAACCGTCAGATGGACATATAGACAAATAGTTGGAGGCTACACAAGACCGCCACGTACGGCGACAGTCAACCTCTACTGAATTTCGCTGGTCCCTGAGGAAAGGCTAAACTAATTTGCATTAGAATTGACGACAGTAGTCAACATTTTGAAGAAAAGTTAGCATCCCATCAACACCACTCACCGCCAGCCAACAACGGTAACGAAAAGAAATTCGCCGCAAGCCAAACGACAAAAAAAACGGAAAAAAAAACCAACCGAGAGGGGGAGCAACATTTGAGAACAAAGCCTAGAATCAGAGCGACCGCCATCCAATGGACACATTGTCGAAATACAATTTCTGGGCAGAAGGCAAACCGTAACGCCATGAAGTGTCAACACGTTGCAGACCATTCTAATCTAACCGAGAATTTAAGAAACGTGACAAAGATATTATTAGCTACGGAAAAATTTTAATGCCGTTCAGGACCCATGGCACACGCTTATGTAGAGTACACTGTATTTTTGTAGGTTGGCGATATAGATCATCGAATGACGTTTTAACTGTTGTTCATATTTGAAATGTTCAGTGGTTACAATGTTTGCCAAATGATTTTAAGCAAATGGAATGTGTTCAGAAAGTTGTAATTAATTTTATTTTCAAATACAAAATTTCTATGTTTCCTTAGCTTTTATACCCTAAGCCATATGGTAAGAAGGGATATGTATCATTTGATACGGCCAAAACGTGCCTCACCGAAGTAACGATTTCAGACTCTAGGTCTCTTGGGTTCAAATCCGTTTCAGGATATTTGGAGTCGATCTAGCGATGTCCGCCCGTCCGTTCGAGTTCGGAAATAGGCAAAATCGGTCCACTCCTTCTGGTACCTCCCCCACAAAAGTTCGAAATTAAACCAGTAAAGAAAGTCCTAAAGTCGGGCGGGGCCGATTTTATGATACCCTACACCACTTTGCTAATTTAGTTGAGCTCCACTTAATAATTAAAAGTTTTTATGGGAGAATTCAATCATACACGCTATGATTATAATTATAATTTAAAATTCAAAGGACTAAATATGCCGTAGCATTTGTATCTTTTAAATTCGGACTTGTATTGCCCATTTGGTGCGAAATTAATTTGAAATCGGATAAAAATATATATGGGAACTATATCCAAATCTGAACCGATCTCGATAAAATTTGGCAAAGATATTCCTGAGCTGTATTTGATATATTTCCCTGAATATCGTTGTTACGGAGTGCATATTACGGCTGTGGGTAACAAATATGACAAATCGGATGAACAGTATATATAGGAGCTATAGCTATATCTGAACCGATCTTCACCAAATTTGACATACTAGCTTCTAGACTCAATTCGGTCGTAAATGCCAAATTTCATCCAATTTGGACAAATATTAGACGTTTGGTGCACAATCCAAGGTAAATCGGACGAAGTTTTTTGTTGTTACAGAGTGCATATTACGGCTGCGGAGGACAAAAATAACAAATCGGATGAACAATATATATGGGAGCTATAGCTATATCAAATCGGATTTCGATAAAATTTGGCATACTTATTTTCAGACCTAATTTGGTTGTGTGTGCAAAATTCCATACTATTCGGGCTGATATTACATGTTTGGTGCACAATAAAAGGCAAATCGGACGGAGATATATATGGGAGCTATATCCAATTTTTTACCGATTATCTCCAATTTCAATAGGGTTCGTCCTTGGGCCAAACAAATGTTGTTTGCAAAATTTCATCTCAATCGGATAATAAATGCGACCTGCATTTTGTTCACAAGAATACATGGACAGACGGACGGACGGACGGACTGACATGCATAAATCAACTCAGAAAGTGATTCTATGCAGATCATCAAAAGGAACTATGGGTCTATCTCGTTTCCTTTTGCCTGTTACAAACAAATGCACAAAGACATAATACCCTGACCACCTTGTGGTGTAGGGTACAAAAACTATATATTTTACTGCACAGCAAGAGACTTTTCTATTACTGTGCAATAATATTTCCATCATTGCTAGGTCAGGTGCGTAAATGGACCACATCGGTCCACTCCATTAATTTTTTTCAAATAACACACGGTTCTTTTCATATTTCACACATCCTTTTATTTCTACTAACAGAAGATCTGCTGTGAAGATGGGATACATCGGCCCACTCCTTCGGTTACCTCCCCCAAAAAGGGTCAATATTTTCAATTATTCTTATTCTATTGTTTACACGCGGCCAAAAGCATTCTGGTGAAAATTTCCAGAAAAACAGTTATTCGTGATGGAACTCAAGCGTGTTAGTGTGATTTCTTTATATTTGACTGGAAAGCCACAAGTAGGTATAGTTAGAGCACTCCCGGTTTTAAATGTGAATAAATCGTTTGTGTCTCGTAACATCGCTCATAACCGGTTACCGTTACTGGTAGCGTAGCCGGACGACAAGGAAGTGGACGGAAGAAAGCAGCAATATCAGCAGAAATGGTTCGAAAAGTAACAAGTAAAAAAGCTGTAAGTTCGGCCGGGCCGAACTTTTAATACCCTCCACCATTTGGTACAAATTTGGCAATTTCAAACAAAAAAAAAAAGAAAAAAAGAAAAAAAATAATAAAATCCGTTAAAAATTCAGTTAAAATCTTAAAAATACCGAATGCTTATACGACGACGTGGGCCTGCATAGGCAACTTTTGTCATAAGTTATTACAATATTTTAATGCGAAACTAGAAGAAAAATCTGTTTATAATGTAGCTAAAATCATCAAAATACCGAATATGGGGGGTACCGTTATATGGGGGCTACACGAAGACGTGGACCTGCACAGACAATTTTCTGGTATGGGCTGAAGTATCCATTACGAACTTCACATGCGAAATTTGAAACAATCCCTGTAAATAATGTCGCTAAAATCATCAAAATACCGAATATCGGGGGGTACCGTTATATGGGGACTACACGAAGACGTGGACCTGCACAGATAATTTTCTGTCTTAGACTGTAGTATCCATTACGAACTTTAAATGCCAAATTTGAAACAATTCCGGTGAATAATGTCGCTAAAATCATCAAAATACCGAATATCGGGAGGTACCGTTATATGGGGGCTATATGATAACTTGGACCTACCATTTACAAACTTAATCTGCCTGCTGGCAAAATATACACGTTTGCAAAATTTTAGCCTTCTATCTCAATTTGTTCGAAAGATAGCGTGATTACAAACAGACAGACAGACAGACAGACGGACATGGCTAAATCGTCTTAGAATTTTACGCTGATCAAGAATATATATACTTTGTTGGGTCTGATATGAGTATTTCGAGGAGTTACAAACGGAATGACAAAATTAATATACCCTCCATAGTATGGTGGAGAGTATAAAAAAAGCAACTTGATCGACACCCGCGTCGCAGTGGCCGAAAAATGGCTCGTGATCTGAACATATCGCAATATTCCAGTCAGAAAAAATTAAAAAATGAGCTCGGGGTAAAACCATTGAAATTCCAAAAAGTGCAAGAACTTACACCGCAACAGAAAGAAAAAAGAGACTCAAAAGAGCTAAAGAGTTGCTTCGCTTGGCCGAAAGTGGTGAACTGCCGAATTTGGTTTTCTCCGATGGAGAGACATTCGTTGTCCAGCAGTTTGTAAACAAATAAAATGATCGTGTTTACTTGCCAAAGAGGTCAGCTGAAAATTTGCACTTTCAGTTGGTCACCAGAACTCAGGCGCCGGCCATGGTGATGGGGGCATCAGAATAAATGCCGAATATTATCTTGAAAATATTCTGGAGCCCTGGGCATGCAAACATTTTGGCCGCAGATCTTGGGCATTCCAACTGGACTCAGCACCATCGCACTCAGCTCGCGCCACCCAAGAATGGTTACAAAATGAGCTTCGTCGCTTCATTCCCAGCGCACAATGGCCACCAAAATCTCCCAATACTAATCCGTTGGACTATTATGTCTTTAGTGTTTTGAAAAGCAAGGTTGGCACTAAAAAATACCAAAGTGTCGATCGCCTCAAGCAAACCGGAACGGGCCAAAATACCGCAGAGCAACATTCGGGCAGCATTTCAAGGCCATAATTCGTGCCAAAGATGACCAATTCGACCACATCTAAACCAGTTCTAAAATTTGATGCCATTTTCGACATTTTTTGCTTTCATTCAAATTCGTAATATCCATTCGACAACAATGATATTTGGTGCCAGGTATCTTATAGAGCTTGGAAATACCTTTCCCAAAGTTTATCGAAATCGGCTAAGATTTAGGTTTATTGTGCAAATAATGGCTAAAATCAGCCCAAATGAATTTCGATAAGTACGTTTCCATTTTGTGGATATATATTTATACCCTACAACACTATGTGTTGGGGTATTATAAGTTTGATTGGGCCAAAAATTATGTAACACCTCGAAATATTGTATATATTATATATATGGATCTTCCTATCTCGCCGAGTTGAGTCGATCTAGCTATGTATGTCCGTCCGTCTGTCCATGTTAATTTGTAATCACTCTACAGGTCGCAATTATGCTCCGATCTTAACGAAATTTAGAATGGAGGTGGGGCTAGGGTCTGAATAGAACCCTATTTCTTTTGGAGATGATCGCATAATATTTAGTGGTTGAAATGGACCAAAAACTGAAAAAAGTCGGATTTTGCAGTAGCTATACATTTGCAATTATAGACCAATCGACACGGAACTTCGCATGTAGCTAGAGTTTAGGGCGGGGAAGAAGCCTACCAATTTGGGTGGTCATCGGATAATATTTAGCGGGCAAAATTTTTCATTAAACCGCGAATATTTTAAATCCCGGCAAAATCACAAAGCCATGGCAAGGTTACTTCTGATCTTTACATTGATGTTAACATCCAACAAAACGGATATATAGCAAAATATGTGCGATATATATGTCTATCAAAGAAGATATGCTTGAAAGATCTCTTATATGTCGAGAACGGCTGAACTGATTTCGACAGTTCTCATTAATCCAGAATGGCCTCCTGGCAGGAAAGAAACAACGTCTAAAAAATCGCATAAAAATATCTCTCTAAAGATGAAAATATTGATTTTGTAAAATTTTCTCATATTTTTTCAATTTTGTCATATTTTTGGCATATTTTCATTTTGAATTAAACATTTGGTAATATTTCTACAGCTAACAAAACTAAGTAGTTAGGAAATTAGGACATCATATACAGATCGCATTTATGGCCCGATCCTAACGAAATTTTGCATGGGGACCAGATGAGGGTCAGAATAGAAGCCTACTCTTTTTGGAGATGATCGCCATATATTTAAGGGTTGAAATGGATCAAAAAAACTGCAAAATTGTCAGCAGGTCGTAATTATTGCCCGATCCTCACGCACATTTGAATGGGGGTTACCGGGCATTGCTAAGCCAAGCAGTTTTGGATGGCCATCCAAAAATATTCAATGTGCGAAATAGTTTGCCAACTTTTGTAGATAAAATACGACAAGTAAGCAAAGGCTACAGTCGTGCGGGGCCGACCGTTGAATACCCTACAACACTATAATAAACGATACAGTTTATATAGGCGAGATACTCGAAAGAATTCCACAAGATATTGTGACAAATAATAAATAGCAACTTAAACTAATTTGCTCATTTCCAATTTATTGGTAGATGTTGCACTTAAATTGTCTTCTTAGATCTGGAACCAATATTTCCCAAAGACCTATAACCTCTCAGAAGTGGCAAAAGATTAACATTTATTATTGGTTTTTGACTGAAACGCATCTATATGAGATACAGACATTTGACTATATTCTTCAACGAAATCAGCGTTAACGAAATAGTCAGAAGTGCGTCTTTCCTGTATTTGTGAATTCTCCAAAAAGTCACTGGAATGGACATTTTCGTATTTTGTCAACAAAAGTTGGCAAACTCCTTCACACATTGAATATTTTTGGATGGCCATCCGAAACTGCTTGGCTTTTGCAATGTGCGGTAACCCCCATTCATTGGATCGGGCGATAATTACGACCTGCCGACAATTTTGCAGTTTTTTGGTCCATTTCAACCCCTAAATATATGCCCATGCAAAATTTCGTAAGGATCGGTCCATAAATGAGATCTGTATATGATATCCTGATATCCTAACTACTTAGTTTTGTTAGCTGTAGAAATATTACCAAATGTTTAATTCAAAATGAAAATATGCCAAAAATATGACAAAATTGATAAAATATGAGAAAATTTTACAAAATCAATATTTTCATCTTTAGAGAGATATTTTTATGCGATTTTTTTAGACGTTTTTTCTTTCCTGCCAGGAGGCCATTCTGAATTAATGAGAACTGTCGAAATCAGTTCAGCCGTTCTCGACATATAAGAGATTTTTCAAGCATATCTTCTTTGATAAATATATATATCGCACATATTTTGCTATATATCCGATTTGTTGGATAATAACATCAATGTAAAGGTCAGAAGTAACCTTGTGATGGCTTTGTGATTTCGCCGGGATTTAAAATATTCACGGTTTAATGAAAAATTTTGATTTTTTTCAACACAAAAGATATGATCTATTTTACCCGCTAAATATTATCCGATGACCACCCAAATTAGTAGGCTTCTTCCCCGCCCTAAACTCTATCTACACGCGTCGATTGGTCTATAATTGCGACCTGTATAGCTACTACAAAATCCGACATTTTTTCAGTATTTGGTCCATTTTAACCCCTAAACATTTGGCGATCATCTCCAAAAGCAATAGGGTTCTATTCTGGTCCAAGCGCCACCTACATTCTAAATTTCGTGAAGATCGGGCCATAATTGCGACCTGTAGAGTGATTACAAATTAACATGGACAGACGGACGGACGGACATACATAGCTAGAAAGAACCATATATACTTTCCTATGTGGGAAACCAATATTTCGTGGTGTTACATAATTTTTGGCCCAACCAAACTTATAATACCCCCAACACATAGTGTTGTAGGGTATAAAAATGTCCATTCCTGTGACTTTTTGGAGAATTCACAAACACAGGAAAGACGCACTTCTGACTATTTCGTTAAAGAATATTGTCAAATGTCTGTATCTCATATAGATGTTTTTCAGTCAAAAACCAATAATAAATGTTAATCTTTTGCCACTTCTGAGAGATTATAGGTCTTTGGGAAATATTGGTTTCAGATCTACGTGCAAAATCTATCAATAAATTGGAAATGAGCAAATTAGTTTAAGTTGCCATTATTTGAAACCTGATGGTTTTCTTTTATTATTTGTCACAATATCTTGTGGAATTCTTTCGAGTTTCTCGCCTATATAAACTGTATCGTTTATTATAGTGTTGTAGGGTATTCAACGGTCGGCCCCGCTCGATTGTAGCCTTTGCTTACTTGTTTTTAATATAATCCTTCTCATGCACTCTTTAGCAATGTCATTTGGTATAAAAAATTAATGTGTCTCCATAAAATTTAGAGAAAATCGATTCAGAATTGTATTCAGGACTGAATACAATATTTGTCTTGTCTTGAGTTATAATCTTACTTAAAACTTATTTAAAAACTTACTTAAACTTTTTAGCAGTCAGAAAGTTAATACCACTTCAATCTCCAGCTGGAAGTGTTAAAAATGCCTCGCGAATTACCTAACTTTCTGTTTATTGTTTTAAAGAAGTTATGATTGTCAAGATGCATGAGAATAAAATCATTCGTTTATTTATTATTTATATTTTCCTATAAATCAAACTCATAATAAAAAAAAAATAATTCTAATTTGTCAGTAAAAATATGTGTAGGTGTACAGTAAACCGGTTTAGAGTTTTTTGTTGTAAAACATTTATAGGCATTTTAAAACAATAGATTATTATAATAAAAACAAGTGGTTGAATTAATTCAATATGTGCTTCGATGGGTTAAATCAATTAACTATTTGTCATTTAAATCACAAGGAAGATAACATGAAAAATGTCTGTCTGCCTGAGATACGTATTCTATTGATTGAAAACTAAGAATCTATTGTTAAGTAGATAATATTAAATTCACAAATGTATAAGGAAGTGTTGTATGAGTAAATAACTCCAGTTTTGTGTAGGTGTTATTTGTGTTAGAAAAAGACACTTTAAGAGTTTCATATTTTCGTCGGAACAACGAATGGTCAGTAATATATCATTTCTATAAAGCTTTCCTAAATCAACTGCTTTTGTATTCTTAGACAAATATGCCAAGGGTCTTTGGCGGCATGAAGAAACAGAAACAAGTCTTGTATATTTCATATTTTTCAATTTTCTGATAGCAATCTTTTGTCCAACTTATCTCCATTCCAAAAGAAAATACTTATCATTTAGGTTATAAAATTTAATTTCCAAAAACATTCGTTATGTCGTTTTTTTTTTTTTTTTTGCAGGTAAACTGTTATTTTCGCCAATGCATCCTCTTGGCCAAATTTTTATACGAAAATTATTTTCAATTAAGAACATGTGTTTCGATAACCCCGTCGAGATAAGTGACGCCTTTTGCTTAAACACTCTGCACAATTAACCGTCCCCGATTAGTATCAAACTGATTTGTGGCAGTAGTGTGCCACAAGAAGTGTAAATAAATTAAACAATTTCACTAATGCAATGGCCAAACATCAGTTTGGCAACCAAAAAAGGTCCATTACATTCCATTTAAGCGAAAAAAAAAACTCAAAAGTAGGAAGAACAAGCGGTAACATTAAATAATTAATAACCAAAGAAATAAAAAAAAAAAACAAAAAATCTGCACAAAGTAAAAGTTCCCTTTAAAAATGCAAGAAAAATGTAAATACCCAAAAATATGTTGATGCTGTGGATGCCTTCTCTGCCTGACCATAAAGTCTGTATTGAGTTATTGTACCACCAAAAAAGGGTCTTAAAACAAAAAACAGCACATGTATGTGGCCGACAAATTTAGGTTAAGCAGCAAAGCAACTTTTTTGTTTTCGCCCAAAAATTCCATGAAATGTCAAAATGTTGCTACACCAATTTGGTCAGAACATTCGAGAGGCAATGAAGTGGTTTTAAGAACTGCATGGTAATAAATAAAATTAAGCATTAACTCCCCACTGTTCGGAAGAAAGGTGAGCTGCAACACCTTTCTTTCATTTCAAAGTGATTCTTGGCCAAGCAATTCATCGGTCCCTCTTCGAAACGACTACATTATGTTTAAATACAAAACCCTAAAGGCCAATTTAGGACATTTTAAAATTCCTTTATCAATCGACTGTCATGTTTTCAATGCAATAATGCGAAAAGAACAAAACTTGTTGTAAAACTTTTGGTAAAAAGAAGGAAACATACAAATTAAATTCAATAAGCCTATGGGTAAGTTATGCTGCCACCAAAACCGGTCCAATTGCACAGGGAACAGTGGTTAATAATTAAATAAATTCGAAATAACTTGCTTTGATGCCGGTTGAATCATGGTGAAGGTAGGGCTATGATACCATATGATTTTAATTGTAACCTACAACACTATGTGTTGGAGGTATTATAAGTTTATTGGGGCCAAAAATCATGTAACACCTCGAAATATTGGTTTCCCACACAGGATTGATCTAGCTATGTATGTCCGTCTGTCCATTTTAATTTGTAATCACTGTACATGTCGCAATTGTGGCCCGATCCTAACGAAATTTTGCATGGAGGTGGGATTATGGTCATAATAGAAGCCTATTGCTTTTAGAGAATATGGCATAATATTAAGGGGTTGAAATGGACCAAAAACTGAAAAATTTCCTAATTTTGCAGTTGCTCTTCAGGTCGCAATTATAGGCCAATCGACGCGGAAGTTAGCGTGGGGCTAGAACTTTATTGATGGTCATCGGGAATATTAAGTGGGCGAAATAAACCATAACATTTATGTTAAATAATAGTCAATTTTTCCATTAAACCGCAAATATTTTTAATCCCGGCGAAATCACAAATAGACAAAAGGTCAATTCTAATGGTTACCTAGACGCTGATAGTACAAATATCGGCTATACAGGGTGAGATAAAAAAAAAACTGCAACAAAGTCAAAAGCCAACATTTTTATATATATTTTTTTTAATTTTATTGAATGAAAGCAAGTCGGAAATAGCATCAAATCTAAGAATAAGTTTAGATTTGTTCGAATTGGTCACCTGTGCACCTGGTGCTGAGTCCTGTTTGACTATCCAGGGTCTGCGGCAAAAATGTTTGTGTTGCCAAGGCTTTAATACACCCTCCAGAATGTTCTCCCGATAATATTCGCAATTTATTCTGATGCAAATGTCAATTAAAACGAGCAGAAAGCGACCGTCGGCTGTTATGACGGCCCACACCATCACCATGGCCGGCGCTTGAGTTCTGGTGGCCTACCAATTTGTACATTTTCAGCTCACCTCTTAGGCAAGTAAACATGATTATTTTGTTTATTTACAAACTGCTGGACAACGAATGTTTTCTCATCGGAGAAACCCAAATTCGGCAGTTCACCTCTTTCGGTCAAGTGAAGCAACTCTTTAGCTCTCTTGAGCCTATTTTCTTTCTGTTACGGTGTAAGTTCTTGTACTTTTTGGAACTTCAATGGCTTTACCCCGAACTCATTTTTCAATATTTGCCGAATCGGATTATTGCGATATGATCAGCTCACATTTAAATGTTGGAGTGTTCACATCACACACTATCACGCTTGAATTCCATCACGAATAACTTCTTTTCTGGAAAATGTTTACCAAAATGCTTTTGTACGCTTGTAAACAGTATAATGAGCTGTCATTGGAATAACTTTAAGAGCCGTCAGACGAGTGGCTTAGAAATGACAGCAGTCTGAAGTTGGTTGCAGTTTTTTTATCTCACCCTGTTTATAGCGAAATATATACCCTGCTTATAGCGAAATATACAAAGGAAAGGGATATTAGATGGACCGATTTTGATAAATGTTATCAATTTAGAATGCCCTCTTATATGGACTTTACAAATTTAAGAAATTTTCAAATTTTCCAAAAACAAAAAAAAAAACAACCTTTGGAAAATTTTAAGTCATAAAACATCAAATATAGGGAGTTTCCGTTATATTGGGGCTTACGAAGACGTTGCAATTTTCGGTCACATACGGGAGTATAAAATTTAATACAATTCCGATGGATAATGCCGCTAAAATTATCAAATTACCAAATATAGGGAGGTACCGTTTTATGGGGGCTATACGAAGACGTAGAACTCTTCGAGCGATTTTCTTCAAATTGCAAATTTGAAACATTTCCGGTGAAAAGTAAATACCGAACATTTGGAGGTATATGGGGCCACACCACAACATTGACCTATATAGTACATTTTCAATATCAACAGTCCTGCAGAACTAACAGAACATACATCTGAGTAAAATCTACTTCATTTCGTGCGGAAGCTAGAGTGATTTGAACAGATGCCAAATCGACTTAGAATTTTATGCTGGTCAAGAAATGGAATGACAAACTTAGTATACACTCCGTACTATAGTGAAGGGTATATAAGTATTTAAAGCTGTTCCCACGATTACTATAAAAATCGATTATACGGCTTCCTGGCACAAATCTTGGATTTTTAAACAATTGTTTCAAGGAATTTTGGCTATATGTGAATTATGAGTTTTTTATCCCCATAGTGGTAAGGGTAATATGTTTCTGTGCATTTGTTTCTAAAATGGAGAAGGAAGCGAGATAGACCAATAGTTTGTTAGAGGATCTTCATAAAATCACTTTCTGAGTCCGACAACATTCAGTCTAGAAGCAAGTACATCGAATTCGGAGAAATTCGGTTCAGATATAGCTACAGCTAATATATATATGTTTCATCCGATTTGGTGTTTAAGACCCTCCCATACTAATATGCATTCGACAACAGTAATGTTTAGTCCCACATATCTTATAAAACTCGGAAATACCATTGTCAAATTTTATCGAGAACGGCTAAGATTTAGATATAGCTCCCATATATATCCGATTTCAGGTTTATTGTGCAAATAACCCAAATATAGTGAATTCCGGGGAGTACGTTTCCATTTTGTGCAATTCGGCTCCTATATATATATATATATATATATATATATATATATATATATATATATATATATATATATATACATTTTTTTTTTTTTTTTTTTTAACATCATCCTTCCCCAAAAGATATCATACACTGTATAGCTAACTATAACTGTTCTAAAGCCAAATGTTAATTGATGGTATGATCTACTTGAAATAAGTTCTTTTGTTACGGGAGCTCTACTTAATATGCATAGTGGTGTAGGGTATCATATAGTCGGCCCAGACCAACTTTTGACCTTGTCTTGCTGGTTTAAATATTATATAGAATGTTGATCGATCTAATAAAATAAAAATACTCAAAACTTAAAAAAGTTGCCAATTCTGAGCACTTTAAAGAATCTATTCCACTGTATCCTTCATTTTCCACATATATACTTGTATTTTGTTCTCCAATGTTGTATTGTCAAAAGATCCATCGATTTTGAAGGTGTGCATTTTAAACAGTCCATAATGGTAGATTGGCCACCACAGCATAATTATCCCAATAAAAGCAATACAAAAACATACTTAATCATTGATTTTTGGTTTCCTCCACTAATTTGTGCACGTTTTGGTAAAATAACTTTATTTAAAACGCACCGAACTGTTCGAAGTGGTAAAAGGAAATTTGTAACTGTATTTTACATTGGGCCTGCCGTTTATATACCCTACACCACAAGGTGGTCAGGGTATTATGTCTTTGTGCATTTGTATGTAACAGGCAAAAGGAAACGAGATAGACCCATAGTTCCTTTTGATGATCTGCATAGAATCATATTCTGAGTCGATTTATGCATGTCCGTCCGTATGTCCATGTATTTTCGTAAACAAAGTACAGTTCGCATTTATTGCCCTATCCAGATGAAATTTTGCACAAATCATTTGTTTGGCCCAAGGACGTACCCTATTGAAATTGGAGATAATCGGTCAAAATTCAGTATAGCTCCCATATATATCTTCGTCCGATTTGCACATACAACCATACTAGGCCTGAAAATAAGTATGCCAAATTCTATCGAGATCGGTTCAGATTTGGATATTGCTCCCATATAAAACTTCGACCGATTTACGTTTTTTTGTGCACCAAACGTCTAATATTTGTCCAAATGGGATGGAATTTGGCACTTACGACCGAATTGAGTCTAAAAGCTAGTATGTCAAATTTGGTGAAGATCGGTTCAGATAAAGCTATAGCTCCCTTATATGCTGTTCATCCGATTTGTTATATTTGTTACCCACAGGGAAATATATCAAATACAGCTCAGAAATATATTTGGCAAATTTTATTGAAATCGGTTCCGATTTGGATATAGCTCCCATATATATTTTTATCAGATTTCAAATTAATTGTGCACCAAATGAGCAATACAAGTCCGAATTTATAATTATAATTATAATTATGAAAATACTCAATTATATTATATATTATATATAATTATAATTATAATTACAATTATAATTATAATTATAATTATAATTATAATTATAATTATAATTATAATTATAATTATAATTATAATTATAATTATAATTATAATTATAATTATAATTATAATTATAATTATAATTATAATTATAATATATAATTATAATTATATAATTATAATTATAATATAATTATAATTATAATTATAATTATAATTATAATTATAATTATAATTATAATTATAATTATAATTATAATTATAATTATAATTATAATTATAATTATAATTATAATTATAATTATAATTATAATTATAATTATAATTATAATAATTATAATTATAATTATAATTATAATTATAATTATAATAATTTTAATTATAATTATAATTATAGAGTGTATTTTGAATTCTCCCATTTAAACGTTTAATTGTTATGCGGAGCTCTACTAAATTGGCAAGTGGTGTAGGGTATCATAAAGTCGCCACCACCCCACTTTAAGACTTTCTTTACTGGTTTTTATTTATTGTACTATTTTTAAAACATATGGAAGTTCATAATGTGTTCTATGAGCAATACAAAAACATACTTAATCATTGATTTTTGGTTTCCTCCACTAATTTGTGCACGTTTTGGTAAAATAACTTTATTTAAAACGCACCGAACTGTTCGAAGTGGTGAAAGGAAATTTGTAACTGTATTTTACATTGGGCCTGCCGTTTATATACCCTACACCACAAGGTGGTCAGGGTATTATGTCTTTGTGCATTTGTATGTAACAGGCAAAAGGAAACGAGATAGACCCATAGTTCCTTTTGATGATCTGCATAGAATCATATTCTGAGTCGATTTATGCATGTCCGTCCGTATGTCCATGTATTTTCGTAAACAAAGTACAGTTCGCATTTATTGCCCTATCCAGATGAAATTTTGCACAAATCATTTGTTTGGCCCAAGGACGTACCCTATTGAAATTGGAGATAATCGGTCAAAATTCAGTATAGCTCCCATATATATCTTCGTCCGATTTGCACATACAACCATACTAGGCCTGAAAATAAGTATGCCAAATTCTATCGAGATCGGTTCAGATTTGGATATTGCTCCCATATAAAACTTCGACCGATTTACGTTTTTTTGTGCACCAAACGTCTAATATTTGTCCAAATGGGATGGAATTTGGCACTTACGACCGAATTGAGTCTAAAAGCTAGTATGTCAAATTTGGTGAAGATCGGTTCAGATAAAGCTATAGCTCCCTTATATGCTGTTCATCCGATTTGTTATATTTGTTACCCACAGGGAAATATATCAAATACAGCTCAGAAATATATTTGGCAAATTTTATTGAAATCGGTTCCGATTTGGATATAGCTCCCATATATATTTTTATCAGATTTCAAATTAATTGTGCACCAAATGAGCAATACAAGTCCGAATTTATAATTATAATTATAATTATGAAAATACTCAATTATATTATATATTATATATAATTATAATTATAATTACAATTATAATTATAATTATAATTATAATTATAAATATAATTATAATTATAATTATAATTATAATTATAATTATAATTATAATTATAATTATAATTATAATAATTATAATTATAATAATTATAATTATAATTATAATAATTTTAATTATAATTATAATTATAGAGTGTATTTTGAATTCTCCCATTTAAACGTTTAATTGTTATGCGGAGCTCTACTAAATTGGCAAAGTGGTGTAGGGTATCATAAAGTCGCCACCACCCCACTTTAAGACTTTCTTTACTGGTTTTTATTTATTGTACTATTTTTAAAACATATGGAAGTTCATAATGTGTTCTAGCGTCGGTAGCAGAACAATAAATATTTAAGTTTATGTTTTCCCATAGTGAACATATAGAGATACCCACCGATATTCGGAATTTTGATAATCCTAGTCACATTTACCCACGAAATTGTTTCAAATTTAGTATTTGAAATGACGATCCTAGAAGTATTGTCCACCATAGTGTGGAAGGTATATTGAGTTTGTCATTCCGTTTGTACCACCTCGAAATATACATTTTATACCCCCCAAAGTATATATATTCTTGATCAGCATAAAATTGTATGTCTATTTAGCGATGTCCGTCCATCTGTACTTTTGAGGAAATCACTCTAGCTTCCGAACAAAATGAAGTAGGTTGATACCTGCAAGACTTTTGTTATTGAAAATGGTCCATGTAGGTCCACATTTCGGTATAAGCCCCATATAATGGTACTTCCCTATTTTCGGTATTTTGTTGATTTAAGTGACATTATTCACCGGAATTGTTTCAAGTTTGGTATTTAAAGTTCGTAAGGGATACTACAGCCTACGACAGAAAATTGTCAGTACAGGTTTACGCCTTCGTATAGCTCTCATATAACGGTACCTCCCGATATTCGGTATTTTGATAATTTATTATCAACCGGAATTGTTTCAAATTTGGTATTTGAAGTTCGTAATCGATATTACAGCCCATGACGGAAAATTGTCTTTGCAGGTCCACGTTTTGGTATAGCCCGTTTTGGTTTAAGTACATTAATCACCTAATATCGCATTTGAATATTGTAATGGCTTATGACAAAAGTTTCCAATGCAGGTCCATGTCGTCGTATAGACCCTAATATAAAGGCTACGTTCGGTATTTTTAAAATTTTAACGGAATTTTATTTTTTTATTTTTGAAAATTGGCAAATTCGTTCCAATTGATGGAGGGTAATGAAGTTCGGCCCGACTGAAAATAATGTTTTTTAATTTGTTTTTTTTTTTTTAGTTTTCAAAAAATCCAAAAAAATTATATATTATATTAAAAAACATTATTTTCAGTCGGGCCGAACTTCAATACCCTCCATCAATTGGAACGAATTTGCCAATTTTCAAAAATAAAAAAATAAAATTCCGTTAAAATTTTAAAAATACCGAACGTAGCTAACATGAGTTAGAGAACATAACACAAAAGTATTCTTTTCTACGAAATTCCCGTTTTCAAACCGTAAGAAATGAACTTTGGACAACTGCAGGATATAAGCCTAACACTTCCACACACCTTATCCTAGTATCATTTATTAATGCACTAGAAGTCAACTTGATTATGATTATTATTTCAAAACTTCGGGCCAAATACACATCAACAAGTTATTTACAGAAAATGTAATATTCAAAAAGTTCTAGTATCTTCAGCAAATACATGTTTTGCTGAGATCTATAGAATAGTCTTGGCGTATTGTATATATGTACATATACTTACATATAGGAATGATGTTTCCAGAAGTTCACTCTTTTCAAACAGGATACAAAAAAAGCTGATGATAATGAGAATATTTCCTATTTTCCCAAGTGATTTATTTGCTGAGACGTTCTGAAAACAAAGAGACAGAGTCTAACATTAGAAGTCATAAAGAATCAAAAAACATATCATATCATTTGTTTTAACAAAAGACAATTGTTTGGAAATTTTTTTGTTATCGCTAAAGAATGAAAGTAAAGGCAAATGGAAGTAATTCGAAAAAAGAAAACATTTATTGGTCATTCTCACGTTAGCCCCAAGAAGAAGACGACGAAGGTGAACGCATTCACTTCAAAAAAATCACACCAAATAGACATACATCCATATCATTAAGGTTGTTAATGACCCAAGCGGTCGTTTAAAGATGGTGGGCCCTTACATTTTTGTCCGTCATTTCGACTGAATGTTGAACATGAAAAAATTAACACTTTTACTTTATTTGGCATTTAATGAATTTCCTCTATCCTCTAAGTGTTAACAATTTTCAAAAAAAAAAAAAAAACAAAAAAAAAAAAAAAAAAAAAAAAGTGAATGAAAACGAAATTAAGTTTTAGACATTCTTGGAGTCATTCCAACAGAGACACACACATGAGAGTTTTCACTCTCGTTGCCCTGGCCGTTTGGGTCAAATGCTCTATGGGTCACTTGTCCAGTGTTAATGTGTATATGTGATTCTCACTCACATTCGGTCGATATGTGTAGCACAGCACATTAGTGACAACCCACAAAATAGTACCAACTACAACGACAACAAAATCTTTATTCGTGCCCCAAACAATGCTAGTACTTTACGGTCTCGGCCATTATTACATTTAAGTACATTTAACCCAGTTAACGCCTTTTAGGTGTAAACAAACAAACAAAGACACATTTTACCGACACGACGCGACGTTAGAACAAGTCTACTCTGACCTAGGAGCGAACAAAGTGATGTGGACTTTTCTCTTGCGTCCGGCGAAAAAATGAAAGTTGTTTGCAATAATGGGTTTATTTGTGGAAGAAGATTATTTCTATGAAAGTTATATTTTTACAAAGAAAATCAAAGCACAATAAAAGAAGAAATGTTCTGAAGTGCCAAAGTATTCTTCAAAGAATATTGTAAGAATTTTAGGTGACACTTTTATCAAGTACACTTATACTTATGATAAAATAAAAATATGTGGAAAATTTATTTTAATTAAAAATTCCATGCGAGCAAAGCGGGAAGTTTATCCTTCGAAACATATAAACATTAATTACAGGAAAAAAAAAACAAGTAATAAAGCTGTAAGTTCGGTCGGGCCGATTACCCTCCACCATTTGGAACGAATTTGGAAAATTTCAAAAAAATAAAATCCGTTTAAAATGCCTTTCAAATCTTAAAAATACGTAATGTTGCCCTATGTGTACGACGTGGACCTGCAAAGGAAACTTTTGTCATGAGCCTTTACAATATTGGGCGAATAATTTGGCTAAAATCATCAAAATACCGAAATAGGGAGGTACCATTATTTGGGGGCCATACGAAAACGTGGACCTGCATAGACATTTTTCTGTCTTAACCTGTAGTACGAACTTCAATTAATAAATTTAAAACAATTACGGTGAATAATGTCGCTAAAATATTCAAAGTGCCGAAAATTGGGAGGTACCGTTATATGGGGGTTATACGAAAACGTGGACCTGCACAGACAATTTTCTGTTTAAGGCTATAGTATCCATTACGAACTTCAAATACTAATTTTGAAAATTTTCCGGTGAATAATTTAGCTTAAGGCACAAAAATACCGAAAATAGGTGGGCACCATTATATGGGGGTTTTACCAAAACGTGGGCCTACATGGCCCATTTTCAATATCAAAAGTCTTGAAGACATCACACACATTTAAGAAAAATTTTATCAACCCACTTCATTTCGTTCGGGAGCTAGAGTCATTTCCACAGACGGACAGACGCACGGACATCGCTAAATCGACAGAGAATTTTAAGCTGATCAAAAATATATACAGGTGTAAGTTCATGCACGTTTCTTTTACCTCGAGCTCGTTTTTCAATATTCGCCGAATGGAATATTGCGATATGTTCAGCTCACGAGGCATTTTACGGCCACTGCGACGCGGGTTTCGATCAAGTCGCTTCTTTACTTTTCGAACCATTTCTGCTGATGTTGCTGTTTTCGCCCACTTCCTTGACGTCGTGCTACTCTACCAGTATCACGGTAGCGAGCGATGGTACCAGACACAAAATTTTTATTCACATTTAAATGCTGGAGTGCTCCAACGATAGCCACTTGTGGTTTTCCAGCCAAATATAAATAAATCATACTATCACGCTTGAGTTCCATCACGAATAACTTTTTTTCTGGAAAATTCTCACCAAAATGCATTTGTGCGCATGTAACCAACATAATGAGCTGTCACTGGAATAATTTTAACAGCTGTCGGACGAGTGGCTTTGAAATTACAGCAGTCTGAAGTTGGTTGCAGTTTTTTCATCTCACCCTGTGTAGGTTGTGGGGTTAGATGTATGTTTCGAGTTGTTACAAATTGAATGAAAAACTGAATATACCCTCATACTATTGTGGAGGGTATAAGAAGAAGCTATGAGCCAAAACAAGAAGGAACGCATCAGTAGGTTGGCTGACAGATATAAACTCGAAGCATATGATCTTTTTTACATTTTACGAGAGTTATTACTCGACATTTATCTTGTTTTTAAGGGATCTAATAGAAAGAAGGGCTCAAAATTGTTCTTTTTCGCAACAGCCTTAAGTTTTATATAAATGTGACAGTGTATGAAGTTTAAACTTAGTCGGATGCACGGTATACAATTGATTTCTTGTTTCTTACAATTTTGATAATTTATGAAATCGGTGAGAATCGGTTCAAAGTCAAATAGCTAGATATAGCTCCCATATATATCTTCAACCGATTTCTGTCGAAATTACCTTAATTATGCCACATATGACCGAATTTAGCATAGGAGCAAGTACATAAATTTAGTTGAAAATCTTCCGATATAGCTTTAGCTCCCATATATTTGTTTCATCCAGATATATCAATAGCTTACTTAAATATACTTTATCCAATTTGTTTTTTAAGTCCCTTATATACGTAATATGCACTCAGATGCCGCTCAAAAACACCTCTATTAAATGTTATCTAGATCGGTTTGTTCACCATATACGTTATATCAGCCCAAATTGGATAGACGTTTTCATACTCAACCGAATTTATCCATTTGATGAAACCCGGTTCGGCATATCTATTGTTCCAATAAATATTTTAAATATAATTCTTATCGAAACCATATTATGCACTATACAGCAATGGTACTAGAGATACAAAAGCCTCTGTGAAATTTGTTGAAAATCGATTCAGAGTTGGATATATCTCCCGAATTGTGACTACTCTAAAGTCATGATACGCACTCAAATGAGATTCATGGTTCGTATGGTGTTCTTCACATAAATTCCCAATATAAACTTTTTTTATAGGTTTAGGTTATCATATGGTCGGCCCGACAGCGGCGGAATTTATAGAACTCTGGGAAAACTTCTTCCTTCATTGTGGTCTACCGAGTTACAAGAGTTACAGAGGAATCGTCTTTTTAATGCGAGTCAAAGAATCGTTCTTTTTACGCAAGTCAATGTTGTAAAAAATGCCCTATATCGAACCAAACCACCGATTCAGGATTTTCTTGTGTGACTATTCTGAATCGCCACACATAAAAACGCAAAATAAATGCACTTTCTAGGCTTTACCATCGCATACAACCAAGTGTCGCAAAATGATAACAATACTGGTTCCCACCCTACAAATATCAAGCATCAGAACACACTATACCAAAATGATACAAACACATTACAAATTATCAACTCAACTTCATTGAGCTTTATCTACAATACAAATATTAACGCATTGACTATTTTCCAAACTCAAGAGATACTACATTCACTAGCAGCTTTAATCCTCTTGCACAAAAAAAGCTATTTGTCATTTTGTGGAAAAGCAAAAAGCCGACAGACAAACTAAGTAATAGATAACGTTAAATAAAAATCAAAAGAAAAAAAAAGCGCAGAAAAAAGAAAACTAAAAAAATGAAAAGACCAACATTTCTGTGCAGAATTGCGGCGGGACTTTGTTCAGAACAAAACTTGGCTGGTGGTGAAAGTAGTTATGCGTATCAAGATATTCTGGTCTGGTCTTTAAATCATTCACTTTGTCCTGGTGTGTTTAATGTTTTTTTTTTTTTGTTTGGGTATGAACAAGAAAAAACATACAACTACAATTCACGTGGTACATCAATGCCCAGTCAACAAAACACAAACAGCCTGATTGGCAGTCTTGCCGTCTGTCCGTACCTCCGTCAGTCAGTCAGTATGGCTAATAATAATGACAACAATAATGACAATAAAAGTAAACAACAAAACATGGCAGAAATATCAAAAGGCACACCACTGACTGACTTAAATGTCAAACGATTATTATTGTTGTTATTGTCGTTGTTGGTGTTTTTGTTGTTGTTGGAAAAATAGAAAAAAAAATAGAAAATAATTCTTAAACCGCTACAAGTAATTCTAATACAAGTTCTATCAAAAGACCACAAATGGTCGGTTGTTGTTGCTGTCAGCTTTCATATGACAGTAGATTCGGTTTCTTTTTGTACCCTCCACCATACAATGGAGGGTATATTAAGGTTGTAATTCCGTTTGTAACATCTCGAAAGATACATTTTAGACCCCGCAACATATTACAGTAGATTCGATTTCTTTTTATACCCTCCACCATAGTGTGGAGGGTATATTGAGTTTGTCATTCCGTTTGTACCACCCCGAAATATATATTTGATCTGCATCAAATTCTATGTCGATTTAGCAATGTCCGTCCGTCTATCCATCTGTCCGTCTGTGGAAATCACTCTAGCTTCCGGGCGAAATGAAGTAGGTTGATAACATTTTACTCAATTATGTCTGCAGGACTTCTGGTATAGAAAATGGGTCATTTAGGTCTACGTTTTGGAAATCAAAAATTTGTTTGTGCAGGACCACGTCTTTGTATAGTCCCCATATAACGATACCTCCCGATATTCGGCATTTTATTGTTTTAAGCGACATTATTCACCGGAATTGTTACAAATTTAGTATTTGAAGTTCGTAATGGATACGTATTCGTATAGCCCCCATATAACGGCACTTCCTGACATTCGGCATTTTATTATTTTAAGCGACATTATTCACCGGAATTATTTCAAATTTGGTATTTGAAGTTCGTAACGGATGCTATAACCTTTGACAGAAAATTGTCTGTGCAGGTCCACGTCTTCGAATAGCCCCCATATAACGGTACCTCCCTATATACGGTATTTTGATGATTTTAGCTACATTATTGACCGATTTTTGTCCAGTTTCGCATTTGAATATTGTAATTGGCTTATGACTAAACTTGCCTATGAAGGTACACGTCGTCGTATAGACCCTAATATAACGGTACCTCCCGATTTTCGGTACTTTGATGATTTGGTGACATTATTCATTATTTGAAGTTAGTAATGGGTACTACATCCTACGACAGAAAATTGTCTGTGCAGGTCCACGTCTTCGTATAGCCCCCCATATAACGGTACCCCCCGACATTCGGTATTTTGATGAGTTTAGCGACATTATTCACTGGAATTGTTTCAGATTTGGTGTTTGAAGTTTGTAATGAATACTACAGCCTTAGACAGAAAATTGTCTGTGCAGGGCCACGTTTTGGATTAGCCCCCATATAATGGTACCTCCCTATATACGGTATTTTGATGATTTTAGCTATATTATTGACCGATTTTTTTCAAGTTTCGCATTTGAATATTGTAATTGGCTTATGACAAAACTTGCCTATGAAGGTCCACGTTGTCGTATAAACCCTAATATAACGGCTACATTCTCTATTTTTAAGATTTTAACAGAATTTGTAACGGATTTTATTTATTTATTCGTTCCAAATGGTGAAGGATATAAAAATTTAGACCCCGCCGAACTTACAGCTTTTCTTACTTGTATTTTTTTTTTGTTTCTTTGCCTGCTGTTGTCTGCTGAATAAAAATAAATGGAAAATAAAATTTAGTAAGATGTCGACGAACCTTTTATACCCTCCTAGATTTGAGAGCTTAAACATGTACAACATACTTCAAATGTGGTGGCCATTGAGAAGCTGGAAACGATATTTGATATTTTGGCAAAGTCCACAAAAAAGTATATTTATATCATTGGTATTTCAATTCTAAAGTAAAATTCCAACAAAAATTATTCCGAAAGCATTTATTCCTCCTTGTATTTTCACACAGAACGCCCAACCTAATGTGCCTCCAGACGATAGTAGCGTGCGAAAAGTAGCTGTCAAAGAGTTATTCTGTGTTGTTTCTTTTGTTTTGCTTAAATAAAACTGATACATTTCAGCAGAATGACAACGTTAATACAATTGTCATAGCAATCGCAATTGAAAAGGTTGCAGACTTTTTCTCTTTTTTTTTGCGCGCGCGCTTTTTCCCCAGTAGGAACAACATTTTTAGAATCTCTTAGTACTCTAGGGTGGGAAATATTTTCAAAGAAACTGTCACGGCACAGAAATGTTAAATGAAAGAAAATAATTTTAAACTTTTATATGAAAGAAGTAACGGATGAAGCTAATATAAGTAGAAAGAAATTAAAAATAAACTAAATTGTGCTTATAAATAGAAATATGTTATCCCAGTTGTTTTTAATAAAAATATGCACTGGAATTGGAAAGACCCTTGCCACAGAAAAATTAAAAACCTCAAAGCAAATAATTACCTAAATCAAAAAGTAAGGTATGGGAAAACATGACCAACAAATTCCAATGTTTAGCCAAATCCGTGAAAAAATGTGGCAAACATCATCAAAATACCGAATATCGGGAGGTACCGTTGTATGGGGGCTATACCGAAACTTGGACCTACACATATCGTTTCAGGACATTTGGAGTCGATCTAGCGATGTCCGTCCGTCCGTCTATCTGTCTGTTTGGCTGGTGCGCACTATAACTCTCAAAGGGAGTATCCGATTTGGTCCAAGCTTAGTGCATCGTAATATTATTATCAAATTTAGATCGAATTCGGAGATGGGCAATATCGGTTCACTCCTTCTGGTACCTCCCCCAAATAAGATCGACATTTTCAAGAAAAAAAATACTGCACAATAAAAGAAAAGACAATCCGATTAAGTTCCAACTTTGCAACTCCTAACATTTGCATCAGTATTACATCAAATGGGAAAATGGACAATATCAATATCAAGTACCTCCCCAACAAGGGGTCAAAACTATGAATAATTATAACTCTTATAAAATGTGATGTAAAAATCCGATTATCTTCAAATTGAACATATCACAATATTTTTATCAACCCATTGTCTAGTTTAAAGATAAAATATATTGGTTCACTTCTCTTGGTACCACCCCCAAAAAGGGTAAACATTTTGAATATCCATGAAGTTCATAAAGAGGGAAATTAATATCCGATTCCGTTCGTACATTTCATATCTCAATATTTCTATCAACACAAGATGTGCATTTAAAATGGTAGAGATAGGACCTCGCGGTACCTCTCTCACAAAGGGTCAAAGTTTTGAATAACCCAAACGATTATACAATGGACACAGTCCGTTATTTCTGCTAATACAATATCTGCTGTGAAGATGGTATTTATCGCTCCATTTCTTCTGGTATCTCCTCCACAAAGGGTCCAAAATTTGAATACCCATGAAGCTTATAGAACCCGAAATTAACACCTGATTCTATTCAGACTTGATACCTCTGAATATTTCCATCAACACAAGATTTACCTCCCCCACATAGGGTTCTAGATTTTGAAAGAAACAAGTTAAAAAGTATCAGTTGGTATTGCGACAGATATATACCCTCAGCCTATATTCGATTAAATAATCAAAATATATTTGACTAGTGTTACAATTATTCAAACGTTTGGCCCTCTATGGAGCAGGTTCCGAAGGAATGGACCAATATTGTCCATTTCGTATCGTATACATAAATATTCCGACGTTCCTGGTATGGATTATATCGACTAACTCCTTCAATTTATATGAGATATGTAATAATTTTTAAAAAATGTTAAAATGTGCGTGATGTACCAGATAGAGTCTACCGAAATATTCCATTTTTATACTTCATCTGATACAAATAAAAAATATTGAGCTAAATATTGGGCAAAATTACAAGAAAGGATATTTATGTCCAATTTTATGCGAAATCATAAATTCCGATAAATGTTATATTCATATCATGCTTCTTATTGAGAGAAATATTTGAGCATAGCAAGTAGTAAAGAATTGCTAAATTGTTTCGAAAGTTATGACAGATAAAATTATTGAAAATTGTGACCCTTTGTGGGTAAGGTACCGGAAGGGGTTCGCAGATATATATCAACTTCACAACAGATCTTGTGTTGGCAAAAATATTTGTATGTGTGACATTTGAAGAGAGTTGGATGCTTATTTCGCTTTATTTGAGTGTTTTGTTTTTCAAAATCTTGATTCCTATGTATGGGGGAGGTACCAGAAGAAATGGTTCGATCTATACCATCTTTATAACAGATCTTGTGTTGATGGAAATATTGAGATGTGCCAAGTCTAAATGGAATCGGATGTTAATTTGGCGTTTTATGAGCTTCATGGATATTCAAAATTTCCACACTTTGTGGGGGAGGTACCAGAAGGAGTGGACCGATAAATTCCATGTCAACACCAGATCTTGGGTTTATAAAAATATTGGAATGTGTGAAATTTGAAGAAGTTCGGATCCTTACATCACATTTTATAAGAGTTATAATTATTCAATATGTTGACCTTTTGTGGGGGAGGTACTTGATGGAGTGGACCGATACTGTCCATTTTAGCACCTGACCTAGGACTGACACAAATATTAGGGTTTGCAAAGTTAGAGCAAAATCGGATAATCGTTTCTCTTTCTGTGGAAAAGATATATTTTTTTATACATATTTTTTTTTAATTTCGACCTTTTGTGGCGGAGGTACCAAAAGGAATGGACCGATGTATTCACACTTAACACCAGACCTTAGGTTAATAAAAATATTGGGATATGTGAAATTTGAAGACAATCGGACTCTTACATGACATTTTATAAGAATTGTAATTATTCAAAATTTTGACCTTTTGTGGGGGAGGTACTCGAATCGGACTCTTACATCACATTTTATAAGAGTTGTAATTATTCAAAATTTTGACCCTTTGTGGAGGAAGTACTTGATGGGGTGGACCGATATTGTCCATTTTCGCACCTGACATAGCACTGATGAAAATATTAGGATTTGCAAAGTTCGAGCAAAGTCAGATCATCCTTTCTCTTTCTGTGCAATAAATTCGTTTCTTTGAAAATTTTGACATTTTGTGTGGGAGGTACCAGAAGGAGTGGACCGTTTAACAAAAATATTACGATGTACCAAGTTTGGATCAAATCGGATACTTCCTTTGAGAGTTATCGTGCGCACCAGCCAGCCAGACAGACAGACGGACGGACGGACGGACATCGGTAGATCGACTCCAAATGTTCTGAAACGGATTTGGTCCAAAGAGACCTAGGGTCTAAAACCGTTATTTCGACTAGGCACGTTTTGACCGTATCAAATGATATATACCCTCGAATACTTAATAGAAGAGGAACCAAAGATTTAACAACAAAATACTATGGTATCCCGGTTCCTCTTCTACTGAGTTTACGATCTCATCACTTGGGTAAAAAAAGTTTTTTTCATAGGAGTTGTTTTACAATAACTTCTGGGGAGAATATCCCAGGCAAAAAACAAGGGAACTGATGCGGATTGGTGGCTCTTTCCGAAACCTAGGTATTCCCTGCCTTACCCCCTGGTAAACATTACCATCGTTCTCCACTAATAAACAAACGATGTTTTTATAAAAACAACAATAAAGGGATAAGCCTGACCATTTGCAACAAAAAAAAAAACAAATTTGTCAATATCTTGTGACATATATTTTCAGTGTGTGAAAGTAAATTTTCTCACACAAAATATTTACGTACAAATATATACAAAAATAAAAAAAAACGGTACTTAAACATTTTCAACACATTGCTTCCTAATTCTTTTGTAAATATCTCCTTAAGAAAACAAACTTGTACAGAAATGAAAAAAAAAAACTGAAGCATCATCATCATTGGGACATACTCCACAACATGTTCGTTTCTTAAGTCTTTTGTTCCTCAATGTATGCAATAACACGGTTCGTTAATCACTTAATCTTTTATTTACTAATCGATAAAAATCAAAAGTACTTCTGTCGTCGTTGCAACAGCTTTTACACCTTTCAAACTTCCTGTTATGAAAATTTCCATACCACGAACGACAATCAAATGAAGCGAAAAACTGTCTTGTGACAGCTTTGGGATAGGCTCTTTAGAATGCTGAAAATAATAAGAAGAAAAAAACAAAGATTTCACTTTTTTCCCTCTGTTCATTCTTTTAGTGGTCATAATCTCAAGGTACTTGACAAATTGTAGACATTTAACAGTAATCACAACTTGAGGACAAAACCACCTATAGCCCGGAGACTCAAGTGCAGTTTGATGCAACAACAATTATTGTTTGTTTAAACAACAACTCAACACAAGACAACAAATAATAAAAACAATAGACAACCGGAGGCAGAATCTATGGCAGCAATGAACAGAAAACTATGGCAAAGAGCTTGAAAAGATGAAGAAGAAAAAAGAAACAATGACTTGCAAGAAATCATGATCAAGATAACAGTCATTGATGGCGTCAGGAGCAAACTTGTGAAGGGAGTTTTGAACAAAGAAATATAGAAAATGAGGAAATGCTAATTCTCGGTTTAGAAAATGTAAAGTAAACAACATTTTGTTGTTTCAAAATATTAATAGTAATAGTTATTATAAAGCAAAAAAAGGACAATTTAAGACAGAAAAAATTATGTTCTGGGGAGATGTCACTCCTTTAAAACGGAACTCTATGTTTAGCATGTGGTTTTTTCTAGACTTTCTTTAATCAATTTAAAAAAATGGGGTTTATCTTTAAAGAAATCGCACCGCAATTCAATCAAATCAAATTTTAGAATAGGTTTAGATTTGGTAAACTGGTCACCTTTGCCACGAATTATGGCCTTCAAACGGCCATGAAACCGTCACACTCTGCCCGAATGTTGTTCTGCGATATTTTGGACCATTCACGGCGAAGAGCTTGCTTGAGGTGATCGACACATTGGTATGTTTTAGTGCCAGCCTTGCTTTCCAAAATACTCCAGACACAATAGTCCAACGGATTGGTAACCGGAGATTTTGGTGGCCATTGTGCTCTGGAAATGAAGCGAGGAACCTCATTTTGTAACCATTCTTGGGTGGCGCGTGCTGAGTCCTGTTGAAATGTCCAAGGTCTGCGGCCAAACTGTTTGCGTGCCCAATGCTATAATAATATTTTCGCAATAATAATCGGCATTTATTCTGATGCCACGGTCGATTAATGCGAGCGGAGAGCGATTATCAGCTATTACGGCGGCCCACACCATCACCATGGCCGGCGCTTGAGTTCTGGTGGCCAACCGAAGGTGCACATTTTCAGCTGACTTCTTAGGCAAGAAAACACGATCATTTGTGTACAAATTGCTGGACAATGAAGGTTTTCGCATCGGAGAAAACCATATTCGGCAGTTCATTACTTTGGCCAAGCTCTTTGTAGTTTATTTTCTTTCTGTTGCGCTGTAAGTTTTTGCATTTTTATACCCTACAACACTATGAGTTTGGGGTATTATAAGTTGGATTGGGCCAGAATTTATGTAACACCTCGAAATATTGGTTTCCCATATAGGAAAGTATATATGGATCTTCATAGCGATCTAGCTATGTGAGTCGATCTAGCTATGTACGTCCGTCCGTCTGTCCATGTGAATTTGTAATCACGCTACAGGTCGCAATTATGGCCCGATCCTTACGAAATTTTGCACGAAGGTGGAGTTAGGGTCAGAATAGAAGCCTATTTCTTCGCCAAATGTTTAGGGGTTGAAATGGACCAAATACTGAAAAAATGTCGGATTTTGCTGTAGCTATGCAGGTCGCAATTACAGACCAATCGACGCTGAATTTCGCATGTAGCTAGAGTTTAGAGCGGGGGAGAAGCCTACCAATTTTTAGCGGGTAAAATAGACCATATCTTTTGTGTTGAAAAAATTCAAAATTTTTCATTAAACCGCGAATATTATAAATCCCGGCGAAATCACAAAGCCATGACAAGGTTACTTCTGATCTTTACATTGATGTTAACATCCAACAAATCGGATATATAGCAAAATATGTGCGATATATATGTCTATCAAAGAAGACATGCTTGAAAGATCTCTTATATGTCGAGAACGGCTGGACTGATTTCGAATCAGAGATCTTTCAAGCATATCTTCTTTGATAGACAGTTCTCATTAATTCAGAATGGCCTCTTGGCAGGAAAGAAAAAACGTCTAAAAAATCGCATAAAAATATCTCTCTAAAGATGAAAATATTGGTTTTGTAACATTTTCTTATATTTTTTCAATTTTGTCATATTTTTGGCATATTTTCATTTTGAATTAAACATATGGCAAATATTGGTTCCAGATCTAGGAAGACCATTTACGTGCAACATCTACCAATAAATTGGAAATGAGCAAATTCGTTTAAGTTGCTATTATTCGAAAATTAGAGAACGAAACATGATGGTTTTCTTTTATTATTTGTCACAATATCTTGTGGAGTTCTTTCGAGAATCTCGCCTATATAAACTGTATGCTTTATTATAGTGTTGTAGGGTATTCAACGGTCGGCCCCGCTCGACTGTAGCCTTTGCTTACTTGCTTTTTTTTAATTTCAATGGCTTTACCTCGAGAAAATGCTGGAGTGCTCGAAAGATATCCACTTGTGGTTTTCCAGCCAAATATAAAGAAATCACACTATCACGCTTGAATTCCATCACGTATAACTTTTTTTTTTTGGAAAATTCTCACCAAGATGCTTTTGTATGCTTGTAAACAATATAATGAGCTGTTACTGGTATAACAGCTGTCGGACGAGTGGCTTAGAAATGACAGCAGTCTGAAGTTGGTTACAGTTTTTTTATCTCACCCTGTATAATTTTTAGCAGCTTTAGCCTTAAAACTGAAAATAAAATAAGGCCTTTGTTAAATTACTCCTTCTATGTAAACCCATCTTCGTCACTATAAAAATTCTGCCATTTTATTGTCTTCTTTCCTCTAATTGAATTCCACCTACTCTCATAGTGTCACAAAAGTAACACGCTGATTAAGTTAGACAACCACGTTCTAACATCACCACCTCCGAACAATCATCCGCCGTTGACAGCTTGTCAGGCGTCGGAGTGGCACACGTTAACTTAGTGCTGAAGCTTCAGCCGATAATTGTGTTGTCTTGAAGCTATTATTTTAGCTTGTTGACGACCATTTTTTGTGGTCATGCACATAATAACAGATATACATCCATACCAAAGGTATATCTATCTAATTATACGCATGATTTATGATGATTAGCAGAGGTAATCCGACAATTGTAGGATTGTTATTAGATTTCAGTGAGCATCTTTTGCGGTTTTGTGTTATCTCAGTTTTGTGGTTCTTTAGGTTTTTCCCTTATGGCTTTATTTTGAATATGAAAGTACGAAGCTGACACAGATTTCGCACAAAGCACACATGTCACACGACCTGATCACGCAATGATAAACAATGTGTTTATGGGTCATTAAATTTAATTTTTACTAGATTTGTGTGGGTTACACTAATTATTTTCATCTCAGGAGAGAAGAAGAACTTCTGATATTTTAAAAGAGGATCTAATGGTGTTTTAAGTAAAAGCTTGAATTTTTCTATGAGAATCTTTTTTCATCTATGAGATGACCTTTCGGTCTTCTATGAGATGACCTTTCGGTCTTCTATGAGATGACCTTTCGGTCTTCTATGAGATGACCTTTGGGTCTTCTATGAGATGACCTTTCGGTCTTCTATGAGATGACCTTTCGGTCTTCTATGAGATGACCTTTCGGTCTTCTATGAGATGACCTTTCGGTCTTTTATGGGATGACCTTTTATTCTTCTATGAGATGACCTTTCGGTCTTTTATGGGATGACATTTCGGTCTTCTATGATATGAACTTTTGGTCTTCTATGAGATGACCTTTCGGTTTTCTATGAGGTGAACTTTTGGTCTTCTATGAGATGATCTTTCGGTCTTCTATGAGATGATCTTTCTGTCTTCTATGAGATGACCTTTTATTCTTCTATGAGATGACCTTTCCGTCTTTTATGGGATGACCTTTCGGTCTTCTAGGATATGAACTATTGGTCTTCTTCGAGATCACCTTGCGGTTTTCTATGAGGTGTCCTTTCGGTCTTCTATGAGATGACCCTTCGGTCTTCTATGAGATGATCGTTCGGTCTTCTATGAGATGACCTTTTATTCTTCTATGAGATGACCTTTCGGTCTTTTATGGGATGACCTTTCGGTCTTCTAGGATATGAACTTTTGGTCTTCTATGAGATGACCTTTCAGTCTTCTATGAGATGACCTTTTATTCTTCTATGAGATGACCTTTCGGTCTTCTATGAGACGACATTTCAGTCTTCTATGAGATGACCTTTCGGTCTTCTATGAGACGACATTTCAGTCTTTTATGAGATGACCTTTCGGTCTTCTCTGAGATGGCCTTTGGATCTTCTATGAGATGAATTTCTGAGCTTCTGGTCTTCGGTTAGAAGACCCTCTGGTCTTCTATGATTGGAACTTCTGGCCTTCTATGAGAAGACCACATGGGCTTCTATAAGAGAACCTTTTGACCCTCGATGAAAATATCTTACCTTCTTCTATAAGAAGTACTTCGCCTCTTGGTCTTATCTTCTCTGCTATGAGGAGACATTTTGGACTTCCATGGGAAAACCTTCTGTAAGACTTTCTGGTCTTCTGTTAAAAGACCATCTGCTCTTCTATGAGAAGTCTTTTTTATGCGGGCGATTTTTTAAAAGACAGTGTATATTCCAATATCATTATGATATTAATCTCGGTACATATTATGGTATATTTTTTAAAAATGGTACGTTTGATGGAAATCATGGAATTTAGCTCAATGATGGAATTGAGTTCAATATATCGTAACCAGCTATATCTTTTTAATGACCCTTATGCTACTTGCAGTTCTGTTCCAGCAGATACATTTCATTATTCCAGTCTGTTTAATTTCTTTGCTGCAGTTGACATCTCTTGTGAATGACCCTTAGGATATGCGGATTTCCACATGAGCTGATCTGTAAAATCTGTAAAACTTCTAAAAAAAGAATACAACTTCTGCAACATTATTATTTCTTCTATCATTTCTTGTATTGTGAGTTGTATATTGTAAAAGGGTCATGCCATATTACTCATGTGTCAAAAATGGCATTTTCACTTATCCCAAATATAGCGACTGGATCGAATACAGAGTCCATGCACTTTTAGACCTATCTGCGATAAATTCCCTTCCTCATGGATAGTATCAAACCTTTCGCCTGATCAAACTCTATGACTTTTTACTCATTATGCTTAACTTGAAAATTCAGCAGCATACATTTTCATAAAAAAAATCCACTGATTTCAATAAACCCTTTTGCTTCGGCTTTTTCAATTGAAACAATTGAATGAGACGACATAATCATTAACTTCGACAGAAATATTTTTGCCTTCTACCTTACTTTACTGCCCTACATATTTATAAAAGCAACACCTACTTCTTATTTTTCTTTTTTTTTTTCAATGGCTTAATTAAGACACTTTGATTACCCTCTACAAAAAAATACGAGTATTTAGGTATTTTAAATCATTGATTTTGATCTGCTCCAATTTGAGTTAAATTGTTATATTACCCATAAGCAAATTAGGCGGTAAATATGAAAGCGTTTTCATTTATCGGCCAGTTCTCATATGAAATTTCCCATTCCTTTGCTCTAGTTTTATATTTTTTGAAATACTCAGTATTTAATGAATTCTATTTAACAGCCTTTGTAAATATTTATACAATTAGTGTAAACAATGATTAGACCGCTGCGTTGGTGCCTTGTTGTCGAAAGAGATTCCTCCGAAGAAATCACCTTTCTTTTCTTCGATGCTTGAGGAGGGGGTAGATCGCTCAAATCAGCGACAGCCGCATCACCATCATTATTGGAAGCTTTATTATCGACTTTTTGTCGAAAGTGAAACAAAAATAGTTTTGTTGGTTGTCTGAGTGAGTTGCTGTTACAGTTTTCTTTGGTTGTCGGTTTCAACCATTTTGGCCAGACGACACAGGGTTTTCTACATATCATCGAAAATAAAGAAACGCTTTTTTCTTCATCTTTTACTCCATATAACTCAACTCAAGCATACATTGTTCGCTAACAAAAGCCGAATATTTGTTTGTTTATATTGTTTGAAATCATGTAGAATTTGTAAGACAAAAAACACAAGACGCAGGCGTTCACCCATATGAGCGCGAAATAAACGCTTTGTTTTCATCGATAATAGCCATGAAATATGGAACATGAAATCATGAATCTTCGGATATATGTGGAAAAGCACATGCCATAAATAGCTGGCCAAATAAAAACTAATAAATCATGAAGGTTGATTATTCGTTTCGAATAGAAAGAAGAAAAAATAAATATTTATGTTTTTGACATGTGTTGCAAAAATTAATCAATACATAATGATATGTTTATAAAATATTAATAAAGATATCTTAATTTTATGAAAAAATGCATATGCCAATAAAATCTTACAAGATGTAAGAACCGAACATCCCATATATTGCCAACAAACTATTTTCTATATTACCGACATGTTGGAAATAATGAGTAAAAACCGATTTTTAACGCCAAATTGGTGTGCTTTGAATTCCTGAAACCTTTCTTGCAATCAATTATAAAGTCAGGTTTTCATATATCCTTGATAAAACCCGTAAAGAAAGGCCAAAGTATACCCTACACTACTATGCCTATTTCGTCACAGGCTGCCCGAATGTTGCTCTGCGGTATTTTGGCCCATTCCCGGCGAAGCCCTTGCTTAAGGTGATCGACACTTTGGTATTTTTTTAGAGCCAATCTTGCTTTCCAAAATACTCCAGGCACAATCATCCAACGGATTGGTATCCGGAGTGCGCTGCAAACGATGCCGGCGCGTGAGTTCAAGCGTCGCAATTTTTTAGCTCTTTTGTTCTTGCACTTTTTGAAATGTCAAAGGCTTTACCCCGAGCTCATTTTTCCATATTTGTCGAATGGAATATTGCGATATGTTCAGTTCACGAGCCATTTTTCGGCATTTAAATGCTGGAGTGCTCTAACGATAGCCACTTGTGGTTTTCCAGCCGAATATAAAAAATAAAACTATCACGCTTTAATTATATCACAAAAACCAGTAAAGAAAGTCTTAAAATCGGCCGGGGCCGACTTTATGATACCCTACACCACTTTACTAATTTAGTAGAGCTGCGCATAACAATTAAAAGTTTTTATGGGAGAATTCAATCATACACGCTATGATTATAATTATAATTTAAAGTTCAAAGAACTAAATATGCCGAAGCATTTGTATCTTTTAAATTCGGACTTGTATTGCCCATTTGGTGCACAATTAATTTGAAATCGGATAAAAATATATATGGGAGCCATATCCAAATCGGAACCGATCTCGATAAAATTTGGCAAAGATATTTCTGAGCTGTATTTGATATATTTCCCTGAATATCGTGGGTATGCACTCGTTGGAGTGCATATTACGGCTGTGGGTAACAAATATGACAAATCGGATGAACAATGTATATGGGAATTTTAGCTATATCTGAACCGATCTTCAAAATTTGACATACTACCTTCTAGTCTCAATTGGGTCGCATGTGCCAAATTTCATCCCATTTGGGCAAATATTAGACGTTTGGTGCACAATAAAAGGTAATTTGGACGAAGTTATATATAGAAGCTATATCCAAATCTGAACCGATCTCGATAAAATTTAGCAAATGTATTTCTGAGCTGTATTTGATATATTTCCCCAAATATTGTTGTTACAGGGTGCATATTACGGCGGCAGTGGACAAAAATAACAAATCGGATGAACAATATATATGGGAGCTATAGCTATATCTGAACCGATTTCGATCAAATTTGGCATACATATTTTCAGGCACGTTTGGTGCACAATGAAAGGCAAATCGGACGAAGATATATATGGGAGCTATATCTAAATTTTGACCGATTATCTCCAATTTTAATAGGGTTCGTCCTTGGGCCATACAAATGATTTGTGCAAATTTTCATCTGGATAGGACAATAAATGCGAACTTTACTTTGTTTAAAAAAAAACATGGACAGCCGGACGGACGGGCGGACATGGATAAATCGACTCAGAATGTGATTCTATGCAGATCATCAAAAGGAACTATGGGTCTATCTCGTTTCCTTTTGCCTGTTACAAACAAATGCACAAAGATATAATACCCTGACCACCTTGTGGTGTAGGGTATAAAAAACTATGTGTTGGGTGCATTATAAGTTCGATGGGGCCAAAAATTATGTAAAACCTCGAAATATTGGTTTCCCACATAGGAAAGTATATATGGATCTTTCTATCTCGCTGAGTCCATTTAGTTATGCATGTCCGTCCGTTCGTATGTTAATATGTAACCACGCTAGAGGTAGCAATTATGACCCGATCCTCCGAATTTAGTAAAATATCGTAGACAAGTAAATCATATTGATGAGTCTCAATTTGGAGATACAGAGGGGCCTCTTGCATTTGGAAATGATCGGAAAATATTTATGGGATAACAAAAAAAAATACAAAAGTAGAAAAATGTTCCTGATCACACAACTGAAACCAATCGACATGGAATATTGCCTGAAAAGAGAATTAAGAACAGCGAACAAAGAAAAGAGAATTAAAGGTCCAGCATGTTGAATGACCATTGGATTATACCTAGCTCTAAAATGGACCATAACACGACGGAGTGCGTAATTATTGAGCAAATGCCCCTGGTCAAAAAGCTAAGGTTAATGCTTTATGACATCATTTCAAAAGCGAAATCTTCCAAACTGGATTTGGACATAAGGGGACTTCTAACATATTGTTGTGTTGTAGGGTATAACATGGTCGGCCCCGCACGGCTATAGCTTTCGCTTACTTGTTTTTATTTGGTCATTTCGTTTTTTTACATCAATTCGAAAATATGATGTCATATAAATGACAGCCGCCACAGTGTATTGTCATTTGAGCTCTTTTCATGACTTTTTCTATCACTTTGGCCAAAACTTCCGGCGAAAGGTCTTCACATTCTTCACGGATATTGTCTGAGGCTTGTTGATATAAACCGGCGGCTTAAAAAAGTTCCACAAAAAGTAGTTTGGAGCGGTCAAATCAGGCGATCTTAATTACCAGTTTAAATCGCCAAAACTGGAGATTAGGCGGCCGGGAAATGCATCCTTCAGCATATCGATTGTGGCACATGCAGTGTGTGTTGAATCACATGTTTTCCAGTCCCAACTCATTAAGTTACAGCAAAAAAACTCGTTGATCATAGCGTTCACCATTCACAGCAACTGTTTGGCCCGCGACGCCCCAAAAGACAAAAGGTCAAAGTACTCTTCCGGCGAAAACAGGACACCTTACATTGGTTTTGAGCAGGTGTAATGGCTCTTCGCGGATTTTCAGTGCCCTAGAAATGTAAATTTGCTTATTTACGTACCCGCTAAAATTGTAATGGCCATCATCATCCTCACTCATGATTTTTTCTGATGAAAAATCATCTTCTTCTTGGTGGTGATTAAGAATTGCTTGAGCGTATGTTAGACGCGATTGGCGGTCAGCAGCTAACAGCTGATGCACCATCTAAACTTTGTATGAAAACATCTTCAAATCTTGTACCAAAATTCGCTGTAAAGACCGTCGACTGTTACCCATTTGCGTGGCACGTCCTCTGGTCGACGTCGTTTCCATGACATCCTCGGCTGCAGCAACAATATTCTTTACAGAACGGATACTCCGGGGTGTGCCACACCTGGCAGCATCTAAAGTTGTGCCAGTCTCTTTGAGGCGAGCGGCAAAATGTCGCAGTGTTTCACCAGTAGGCGTTGGACGGCCAGGAAATGTCGCCGACCGATTATTGATCAAATAAATTATTTCCTTCAAATCGTCACCATCACGAATGCCAGCGTCACCCGAAAATAAGCGTCGCAATCGCTAACCTTACACACCAATCAATATTTGGCGACCTTCCGTAAGTTCCCGATCACCTTCAAATCGTCACCACGCTAACGCCGAACATAAGCATAGTAATTCCTAATTTTCCCCACTTGTTAACCACCGACGGCCATCCACGAGTACACGATCACCTTCGAATCGCCGGCTAATCACAATTCATATCAACCACCCGAATACCATTCGCGAACAAACCGACATCATAGTTCCCGATTTTCCACGAGTCATTCACTTTATTGCCTACGAGACAATGTGAACGTTGAATTCCTGAACATCAATTAAACAACACTATTTTGAATTCCCAAACATCTCCAAAGACCATTCGTGGCCCTATATTCCATATTTATCTTATAATCTTTCAACACGACTATATTGTAATTTGGCATTAAAAATCAAAAAACACCCGAGCGAGAAATCTATTCTCCTTGTTTCATAAGGTTAGGTGGGTAGCTATGGAGACCCTGGATACAGCTGAGCTTACCACGGCCAACGAGAAAACCACATTACAAAGTGAGTGAGTGTAGTCGATACAGTCCAAATTTGACAGGTTGTAATATTTGTGTCAGACTTGGGTCAAATACGAAATGAACAATATTGGCCCAATCCTTCGAAATCTCCCCCATAAAAGGGCCAATAGTTTGAATAATCATAACGCAACTCAAAATATATTTTAAAATCCCACACATACTTTTAAAATCTTAGATTCCCGGACACATTCCCGGAATCTATTCTAAGACCCAAACCATAACTATTTCATAACAAATGAAGTCCACAATAATTCCACTTTAAATTTTTTTTTTTTTAATTCTGTACACCCCATGTATTTTCCCACAGGGGCCTAGAACCTTATCCGCTTAAACGTACTTATTTGAATACGAAATAAATCTCTTTTGAAAAATTACAAAATAAAATATTTCTGTTTTGTTATAAACTAATTAGGCACTAATAGCACACACCTTTGTCAAAAGTGCGTGTGTGGGGTAAAATATCATCATGAAAAAAAACTCAAAAATTATTCAAACAAGAGCCGCATTTTCAAACAATCCGCTATAAAAGAAGACAGGGGTAAACAACAATTTTATCTAGCGGCAAATATGATAATTAAAAGCTTATTAATCTATGGCAGATCCCTGAAACGCATCAACAAAACAACAGTTAACCTCAACACGTCGTAACCAAAGAAACACACCCCATTTCTAATTTCAACAACCTGTAACTGTCCATCAGACACAACTGTCAAAGAAATGGCTACTTAAGATTTTCTTAACGGCCCAACCTTTTAAAAACCTATTAATTTCCAAGAAGAAGAAGAAGAAATCCATAGTAGAATATTGTTTCATAATTTCGATAAAACTATTTTCATTCTTTCTGAATGAATACCGGTGAATGATGCCGCCATGCATTTAGGAGGAGGGAGGGAGGTAGAATACTACCGTAATGAATGAATGTCTTGGTAGCTCGTCGATTTATCATGCAATCGCATGATAATGAGATGAATAAAAGATGTCCGCGAAGCTCGCAAGAACATTGCCCTAAGAAATTCCAAACAAACGGAAACGAAATGTCAAAATATGCCTAGCCAATCAATTACTATGTTTATTGTTTGAAAAGTTCGCTAAAAAAAAAGTTTATAGCGGCATGGCATTGACTTGATTGACTCACATAAAAGGTTCGCCTAAAAAATGGCATGCTGTCGGCTCGTATTTGAATATTCAAATGCCAACGATTTTTTTTCTGTTTGGTAACAATTCTATTGATACGAATCATGAAATATATTTGAATATTTCTTTTAATAGAGGATGTGATATAATAAATAACGGTACATATTTTTATTATTTTAACATTTTATTGAAATCTAGAATGTAGTAGAAAAAAACTATATAATACAGGGTGAGATGAAAAATCCGCAACCAACTTAATATTGTTAAATTTATTCCAGTGACAGCTCATTATATTGTTTACAAGCGTACAAAAGCACATCGGTTAGAATTTTCCAGAAAAAAGTTGTTCGTGATGGTATTAAAGCGTGATAGCGGTATTTCTTTATATTTGGCTAGAAAACCACAAGGGGATATCGCTAAAGCACTCCAGCATTTAAATGTGAATAAATCCTTTGTGTCTCATACCATCGCTGGTTACCGTGATACTGCTAGCGTAGCCCGACGTCAAGAAAGTGGACGGAAGAAAACAGCAACATCAGCAAAAATGGTTCGAAAAGTTTGTAAACAAACAAAATGATCGTGTTTACTGAAAATGTGCACCTTCGGTTGGCCACCAGAACTCAAGTGCCAGCCATGGTGATGGTGTGGGCTGCCATAACAGCCGATGGTCGCTTTCCGCTCGTATTAATCGACCGTGGCATCAGAATAAATGCCGAATATTATCGCAAAAATATTCTGGAGGGTGTATTAAAGCCTTGGGCACGCAAACATTTTGGCCGCATACATTGGACATTCCAACAGGACTCAGCACAATCACACTCAGCACGCGCCACCCATGAATGGTTACCATTGTTTAATACCCTCAACGCATAGTGTTGCGGGGTGTAAAAAAAAAAACTTTCAAAAATATACAATTCAAAATTGTAAGTCAAATTGAAATAAAAATCGCATGCGATAATTTCCAGTTTTATAGTTCATCTTACCCGCTAAAAATGGTCCGATGACCGTCCAAATTGGTACGCGTTCTGCTCAGCCCCAAAAATCTCATATTTGTGGCCTGCAGAACAACATCAAAATCAGGAGCAAAATCTATTTTTGATCCATTTTGATATCTCATGTCGATTATCTCCAAAAACAATAGGCTTCTATTCTGACCCTATCTACACCTCCTTTTTTAATTTCGTTAGGATCGCACCACAATTGCGACCTGTAGCGTGTTTACAAATTAACACTGACAGACGGACGGACAGACAAGATCGACTCTGCTCGAAGAGATAGAAAGATCTATATATAGTTTCCTACGTCGGGGACCAATATTTCGAGGTGTTATATAATTTTTGGCCCAATCAAACTTTATAATACCCCAAAACCCATAATATTGTGGGATATACAAATCTAATAATTGAGGGCGGCCTTATGGTGTGGGGGATTTTTGAAAACTGGAAAAAAATGATTAATTTTGTGTTCAACATAAACTAGAAATGTTAAATTGGAAATTCTTATTAAACATTCAAACAAGTAAGCAAAGGCTATGGTCGTGCGGGGCCGACCATGTGATACCCTACAACACTACAATATCTAAGCAGCCCCCTTATGTCCAAATCCATTTTGGAATATTTCGCTTTTGAAATTATGTCACCAGGGACATTTTCCCACTATTTACTCACTCCGTCGTGCATATAATTGTGTGGTCCACTTTAGAGATAAATATAATCCAATGGTCGTCAAAAATGCCAGAATTCTTCGCTATCCTTAAATCTCTTCACAGGCGTGTCGATTGTCTTCAATTGTGTGATCAGGATTTTTTTCTGTTTTTGGGTTCATTTGAACCCCTAAATATTTTGCAATCATCTCCAAAAGCAAGAGGCCCCTCTTTATCTCCAGATTTAGACTCATCTATGTGATTTGCTTGTCTACGATATTTGGCTGTATTCGTCAACGAAATCAGCATAAAAAAGCCTGAAGTTCGCCTTTTGTGTATTTCGGATATCGCTTGTAAGTAATGCTGGTATTTTTTCACACAAAATATGTGGTCCATTGTACCCGCTGTCCTAATCTCTAACTTCATGCGAGATTTCGTGTCCTCTGGTTTCTTTTTGTGACCTTTCTAACGGCTGAAAAATCCGGAAAATGTTTAGTTGTTGGTCCATTTCAACCCCTAATGTACTGCGAACATCTTTGAAAACAATAGGCCTAACCCTTCTGAGCCCAACCCTACCCTTGTAAAATTTTTTCGTGAGGATCGGACGATAGTTGCAAACCTTATACAATAAATCCAACCTGTGTTGTAAGGTGAAAAAAAATTAAAAAATATTATAAGTCAAGTTATTTACTATTGGCATCTATGTAACGGTCAGAATTGACCTGTTCGTCTATTTGTGATTTCGCCGGGATTAAAAATATTCGCGGTTTAATGGAAAATTTGACTTTTATTTAACACAAATGTTGTAGCCTATTTCACCCACTAAATATTACCCGATGACCATCAAAATTCGAAGGCTTCTGCCCAGCCCTAAGCTCTAGCACCATGCTAACTTCCACTTTGATTGGTCTATTATTGCGACCTGTAGAGCAACTGCAAAATCAGGAATTTTTTCAGTTTTTGGTCCATTTCAACCTTTAAATATAATGCGATCATCTCCAAAAGAAAAATATTCTGACCCTAGCCCCACTTCCATTCTAAATTTTGTGAAGATCGGACCATAATTGCGACCTGTAGAGTGATTACAAATTAACATGATCCACTCAGATCGACTCAGCTCGGCGAGATAGGAAGATCCATATATACTTTCCTATGTGGGAAACTAATACCCCCAACACATAGTGTTGTAGGGTATAAATACCAAAAATCTATACAAAAGATAAAACATAAAAAATCTAGCAAAAATTCCGGTTACGAAAAATAATTAGTTTTCTGAAATTTTTGGGAAATCGTAACTGCTTATATAAGGTCTCATATAAATATAAGGAGTGGACCATGTGCAAAGCAAGGACCTCCGGGTGTTATCGCGTACACCAGAGCGACAGACGGATAGACGGACAGACATAGCCAAATCGACTCCAAATAATAACCACTTGTTTGGATAACATACAATTTGGCCGCATCAAATGATATAAACCGTAAAAGGCTGTTGATATAAAAATCTAATTAATTCAGTTTTTGCAATGCCAGTAATTGTTCAAATATATCGAAACCATTCTCTTTAGTATATTGTGGTCATACGAAGATAAAAAAATACACGGCACGTGTTCATAATTGGAACTTAGAAAATGATGGTGTTAATGATGTGCAGATATTTTCAAATATTCAAAGAAAAAGATGAATAAAAAATGTGTTAAACGTAAATAGAGAGGTGTTTGTTAATCATAAACAATTCACACCATTTTAAATAAACTTATAGTACTGATGAGAATATGTGAAGGGATATGGATGTGATACCCTTAATGTTTAAATTTAATTAAAATATAAAAAGCACCACTATAATTTGAAGTAAAAGTTTCAATACATCTATACCCCGAATCTTTTAGGATGTTGGGATACTTAATTGAAGTATTAAAACATCGCTCCGAATGTCATGTATATATAATATTCAGTTTATAGTTAATATTAAATTGTTCTCAGGATTTCATAAAAATCCTCCTTATAACTGGAACTAATATTTTTCCAAAATCTCTTGCAAAATTTCAAAAGTAACAAGTAAAAAAGCTGTAAGTCTGGCCGGGCTGAACTTTGAATACCATCCACCATTTGGAACGAATTTGACAATTTTTTTCATAAGCCATTAACTCAAATGCGAAACTTGACAAAAATCTGTGAATAATGTAACCAAAATCATCAAAATACCGAATATTGTGAGGTAACATTATATGGGGGATATACCAACACGTGGACCTGCATACGAAATTTTTTTGTCATAGCAATAACGAAAATTGTTAAATACGTAAGTTGTAACAATTTCTGTGAATAAGGTAGCAAAAATCATGAAAATACAGAATCTCGTAAGATACCGTTATATGGGGGATATACGAAGACATGGATATAGACTGTAGTATCCATTACGAACTTCAAATACCAAATTTGAAACAATTCCGATGAAAAATGTCGCTAAAATCAACAAAGTGCCGAATATCGGAAGGTACCGCTATATGGGGGCTATACGAAGACGTGACAATTTTATGTCTTAGGCTTTTTATCATTGGACTTCTGCGTAAATGTTAGTATATATCTGATAATATAAGTCAAAGAAATCAACATTTATTTGTGGTTTCACCTAGAGGGTGAGATAAAAAACTGCAACTAAGTCAAACGCCATAATTTTTACATTTTATTTTTTAAATTTTGTTGAATGAAAGCAAAACAGTCGGAAATAGCATCCAATTTTATAATAAGTTTAGATTTGTTCGAATTGGTCACCCTTGGCAAGAATTATGGCCTTCAAACGGCCTATGAAACCGTCACACGCTGCCCCAATGTTGCTTTGCGGTATTTTGGGCCATTCCCAGCGAAGCGCTTGCTTGAGGTAGTCGACACTTCGGTATTTTTTAGTGCCAAACTTGATTTCCAAAATACTCCAGACACAATAGTCCAACTGATTGGTATCCGGAGATTTTTTGGCCATTGTGCGCTGAAAATGAAGCGAGGAACCTCATTTTGTAATCATTCTTGGGTGGCGCGTGCCGAGTGCGATGGTGATGAGTCCTGTTGGAATGTCCAAGGTCTGCGGCCAAAATGTTTGCGTGCCCAAGGCATTAATACACCCTCCAGAATATATTCGCGATAATATTCGGCATTTATTCTGATGCCACGGTCGATTAATACACTTTTTGGAATTTCAATGGCTTTACCCCGAGATCATTTTTATACCCTCCACCATACTATGGAGGGTATATTAATTTTGTCATTCCGTTTGTAACTTCTCGAAATACTCTCAGACCCAACAAAGTATATATATCCTTGACCAGCTTAAAATTCTAAGTCGATTTAGCGATGTCCGTCTGTCTGTTGTAATCACGCTATCTTTCGAACGAATGTTTATTTTTGCACACATGTTTATTTTGCCAGTAGGCAGGGTAAGTTCGTAAATGGGCCATGTAGGTTCACGTTTTCATATAGGCCCCATATAAAAGTACCTCCCGATATTCGGTATTTTTATGATTTTAGCGACATTATTCTCCGGAATTGTTTCAAATTTAATATTTAAAGTTCGAAGTGGATACTACAGCCGAAGACAGAAAATTGTCTGTGCAGGTTCATGTCTTCGTATAGCCCCCATATAACAGTACCTCCCGATATTCGGTATTTTGATGATTTTAGCGACATTATTTACCGGAATAGTTTTAAATTTTATATTTAAAGTTCGAAATGGATACTACAGCCTAAGACAGAAAATTGTATGTGCAGGTCCACTTCTTCGTATAGCCCTCCCAATATTCGGTATTTTGATAATCTTAGCGTCATTGTTCACCGCAGTAGTTTCGTAATGGGAACTACAGTCTGTGACAGAAAATTGTCTATGCAGGTCCAGGTCTCCGAATAGGTCCCATATATCAGTGCCTCCTTATGTTCGGTATTTTGAAGATTTTAGGTACAATACTCACCGAAATTATTTGAGATGTCGTATTTGAAGTTGGTAATGGATGCTCCAGCCTGTGATAGAAAATTGTCTATCCAGGTCTTTGTATAGCTCCGACATAACGGTACCCTCCCTATATACGATATTTTAATGATTTTAGCTACATTATGCACCGTTTATTTCAAGTTTCGAATTTGATTATGGTAACGGCTTATGACAAACAATGTCTTTGTAGGTCCAAGCCGTATAGGCCCCAATATAATGGCTATATTCGTTATTTTTAGGATTTTAACAGAATTTTTAACGGATTTTATTTTTTGAAAATTTCCAAATTCGTTCCAAATGGTGGAGGGTATTCAAAGATCGGGCCGGCCGAACTTACTGCTTTTTGACTTGTTCAATATTTGCCGAATGGAATATTGCGATACGTTCAGCTCATGAGCCATTTTCGGCCACTGCGACACGGTCGCTTCTTTATTATGCTGATGTTGCTGTTTTCTTCCATCCACTTCCTTGATGTCGTGCTACGCTACCAGTATCACTGTAACGAGCGATAGTTACGAGACACAAAAGTTTTATTCACATTTAAATGCTGGAGTGCTCTAAAGATAGCCACTTGTGTGGCTTTCCAGCCAGATATATAGAAATAACACTATCACGCTTAAATTCCATAACGAATAACTTTTTTTTCTGGAAAATTCTCACCAAAATGATTTTGTATGCTTGTAAACAATAAAAGAGCTGTCACTGGAATAATTTTAACAGGTGTCGGACGAGTGGCTTAGAAATGACAGGAATCTGAAGTTGGTAGAAGTTTTTCCATCTCACCCTGTATGTGTAGAGATATAATACCAATTTAAATAAGGTCTTTCAAGGTACAGCTTTTAGAAATAGTAAACCAATTTTGACCTTCTTTACACTCGACGAAGTTTGAGCAACAGATTGCAATATGTCAAGTTTAGTCAAATTTGAAAAATCCATTAAAAAATTGCTGAGTCTTCAGCCAGACCTAGGGATATATACTTCCTGCAGCTATCACTTTCCTACTTCATTACAACTTATGAATGGACGGACATTGTGGATGTTTGTGCCATTGAAAACCAATTGAAAACCAACACTTCGAACAGTTACAAACATGCTCACAAATCTAAAATACCTCACACTCCATGAAGGTGAACACACAAATATTTAGAATTTAGAAAAATTTCCAAGCTGCACTTCCCATCACAAACTAGAGCAAATGTGATTTAAACACGGCCAAGACAAAAAAAAAACCAGCACAACATTCAAATGATAAATGAACTTCAGCGGCATGAACACAATTGCACCAGTTCAGTTGTTACCGTTTTGGTTTCAAATGATTTTTGCTTTTTTGCCGACTGTTCTACTTCCTCAAAAATATTACTGCTATCAGTTACTCAATGAAAGCATATTGATGTTGTTGCTGTTGTTTATGTTTTTGTTTTATTCTTTATCCTAAACTATATTAAGGAACATGAGATACGATGCGAATCATTGATGCCCCGCCACAATACTTTCCGATGCATTCAATGGTCAAATGACGGCGGCGGCAGCGAGGCGACGGCGACGATGGTGGGTTGGTTGGTGGTGCGCACTTTCTTGACCACAACTAATCACCAACGCCACTACCGGACCTAAGCAGACTGGAAAAGAAAATCGAACCAAAGTGAGCATCCATGGCACAAACTTACAAACACACACGAAATCTAAAACAATAACCTCATAATGATAAATAGTTGGTTTTTTGCCGCAAACAACGGAAATACATCGCAACACAACATCAGCCAGCCCAGTAAATGCTGCAGAAGTCATAGATAGCTGCCTTGGTTGGGCCATGGAAGACTCGCCAACAGAAGAGCGACCAGCGAATCAACCATCAGCAGGCATTTGCGGTGGCCATTTATTTTGACACAATTCTTTTGCCTCAAGCCGAAAAAAAAACTGAAATATATCTGTGATGCCATGAAGAGAAAAATGTGTAGACTGTAATTTGTTGTTGTTGGGGTTGTTGCAGTATGGACTTACTCATCTCATACATATATCGTTGTAAGTAAATGAAAGCGTATAGGGTAGCGATTTGGTGAGGTAATAGGAAAAAGCTGTTGGTTATCACTAATTGCTGTGATGCGAACCTACATCGTTGTTGTTAAATATATAAACAAATTTATTAATATTTTATCGTATGAATACCGCATAATCTTATACGGCATACGAAGAGCATACAAACCACAAGTGTCTATCGCTAGAGCACTCCAGCATTTAAATGTGAATAAATCTTTTGTATCTCGTACCATCGCGCGTGACCGTGATATTGGTAGCGTAGCCCGACGTCCAGGAAGTGGACGGAAGAAAATAGCAACATCGTTCAAAAAGTAAAGAACCGACTAGATCGAAACCCTCGCCGAAATGGCCGAAAAATGGCTCATGAGCTCAACATATCGCAATATTCCATTGGGCAAATATTGAGCTCGGGTTGAAGCCATTGAAATTCCAAAAAGTGCAAGGACTTATACCGCAACAAAAATAAAATATACTCAAAAGAGGTAAAGTGGTAAACCGCCGAATTTGGTTTTCTCCGATGAGAAAACATTAATTCATTCATTTGTGTTTCAATGTCGCCCACAAGAATCCATAGTTCGGATGCAATGCCTCGGCGGTGGAGGATCAGCGTAAATAGCAGTCTTCAAATCGGCTTTGGCTTCTCTGTTGGTGGAATCCCCGTCAATATGTCATCCTTTGAACTTCACGATAAAAGTTTTTGACTTCAATAATAAAATTCATTCACAGAATGTGCACCTTCGGTTGGTCACCAGAACTCAAGCGCCGCCCATGGTGATGGTGTGGGCCGCCACAATAGCCGATGGTCGCTCTCCGCTCGTATTAATCGACAATGGCATAAGAATAAATGCCGAATATTATCGCAAAAATATTCTTGAGGGTGTATTAAAGCCTTGGGCACGCAAACAGGTTGGACGCAGACCTTAGACAGGACTCAGCACCATCGCACTCAGCACACGCCAACCAAGAATGGTAGAGAATAAGGTTCATCGCTTTATTTCCAGCGCACAATGGCCACCAAAATCTCCGGATACCAATCCGTTGGACTATTGTGTCTGGAGTGATCAATTCGAACAAATCTAAACTTATCCTAAAATTTGATGCTATTTCCGACATTTTTGCTTTCATTCAAAAAAATTAAAAAAAAAAAAAATGTAAAAATTATGGCGTTTGACTTTATTGCAGTTTCTTTGTCTCACTCTCTATATATACGGGTCGCAATAATCGGGTTAGGTCAGAATTAAAGCCTATTGTGTTGGAAGATGTACATTTTAGGGTTCAAATGGACCAACAAATTAAAATGTTCCTAATTTTGCAGCGCTCTACAGGTCACAAATTAAAGCCATTCGAAACGGAATTTTCCATGAGAAGGGAGTTAAGTACAGGGATGAAGTCTATAGTTTTGGATGGCCTTTGGATTATATTTAGCTGTAAAATGAACCACAACTTTCGTGTGAAATTGTTTAAACAACACGACGTTGTGCTCAAATATTCTTGAAATGCCCCTGGTCAATAAGGTAAGGGTAGGGCTCTATTAAATCATATCAAAAATGAAATATTCCAAAATGGATTTGGACATAAGGGGCCTTTTAACATATTGTAGTGTTGTAGAGTATCATATGGTCGGCCCCGCACGTCCATAGCCTTTGCTTACTTGTTAGTTCTAGATGTACAGGGTTGTCCATATTCGACGGACCCATCTGGCAACGCCATAACTTTTGACAGAGATGTCACATCGCTTAATGACGTACCGCGTTTGAAGCGTCAGTCCAAGCAGATTTTTACCATGAACCAACACACGCCACGCGAGAGCTCTGAAATAGTTGAAATCTACAAGAAGTCAATTGTGAAAACTCAACGTGCTTTTAAAACATTAAAAAATGTGAGAAGTGCGCCTTCTTAGAACACCATTAAGCGTTTATACGAAAAATTTTCGACTGGTAAGGCTCTTTCTAATCCGAAGAGGCCATATAAAAGTCGACCAAGGCGATCGGCCGAGAATATCGCTGCCGTACGAGCCAGTGTTGAGAGGTCCCCAAAAACATCCCAAAAACGCCGTTCTCAGCAGTTGGGCAAGGCTCGGTCCACTTTACAACGCATTATTCGCATTGATTTGCATTTGTTCCCGTACAAAATTCAATTGACGCAAAGAATGTTGCCTGCGGACAAGCCTCGTCGATTGGAATGGGCCCAAAGAGTCATGGGTCCGTCTAATATGGGCAACCCTGTACTGTTTGTAGAAATAATGCAGCGTGTGAACTTTGAAGAATACTAGGAAAGAATTCCTCATTTTATAGAAATAATAATCTTAAGCTGATAAATACATTACCATGTGCCAACCTTGGATTTTAAGAATGTTATCGATATTCAATGTGTTTTGGACCAACATTTTTTGGTCTAAATATTGCTATATGCCAAGTTTGGGTTATGGTATTAGAAATAGAGGACCAAAAATGGGAAATTTTCATAATTACTGTAAAATATGGGAATGTGGTAGATTGAAACAAAACTCACATTTTACCAAAGTTGTTAATTATTAAGATTTTAATCTTTTGGCATTCACTTCTGACATTAGTCTTCTACAGATGTTAAAATGGAAAAAATTTGGACTTTATCGGGTAATCGATTTGTCTTCTATGAAAAACGATACACAAACCCATGTGAGATCCGGAAATATTTCAAATTGAAAGATATTAATTTTCATTCTGAAGTATCGCAAATATAATGTGGTTCCTTTACTGTTTTATAACTTTCAGTTTGAATGTATCGCTCATAAAATTTCCATAATATTTAGAATAACAATGTTGACCACAGCCCGCCAATGCTTTGATATTTTCTTTGTTATCACAAATGCAAAAATCTTCCACAACGAAATGTGAAATGAAATTTGTCAAAATATTGGCTAATTATGGATAATTTATCATCATTATATAATGTAAACAATCAATAGATTTGACAAGAATTTCAGTAGCTTTCTATGCTGTTCAAAATCAGAGTAAACTTTCGACATCTGACAGATATGTATTTATCGCATGGCAAACAAAAGACTTAAGACGCAAGTGCAATGCCATGGATTTACGGTGAACTTTAGAAAAGCAATCGGTCGAACAAATAACCAATCATCGATAATTAGTAGAGCTGAAACGCTTTATCACCAAAAAACGAAATCATCTTCATTTACGACTGAAAAGAAAACAAGAACGGTAAACCGTAAATCCATCACAATGATTTGCCTTTCGTTTTTCATTCATATATCTGATCTATTCAAATGAACTTTTTTTGATGAGTGGGGGGGGGGGTGAAGGGGGACACAATGGATGAATGAAAAGCGAAACTTACAAACAGCTATTGAACACCACCAAAGAAAAAGATGTGGGATTTGTCTTTTATTTGACAGTGTTATATTCCAATCACCAATAAGAGTGAAAGCAATTTGTTCAATCACAAAAGACAGAGACAAGAAAAAATCCCCATAAAAATCTCCAAGAAGATTCACAAATTGTCTTTCGCCGAATTCATTGATTTGGAAGTTGTTCGACAAACAAAAACAAAAGGAAAAAACCTTCATTTTAAAATGGAAAAACAATTTTGTCCATTCAATTTTTTATTAAAAAAAAATCTAAAATTACAGGCAATCAAAGATGAAAATGAAAAAAAAAAACCTATCAACAAATAAAAGTAAACCACAAAAAACAATGACTGTAAAAAATTTGCATACAATTGTGACAATAATAAGAAGAAAAATCAAAATGAGGTGAAGACAGCCACTCACATCATTTGGAGAAAATGAAATTTTGTTTGTAGTTCATGTAACCACAAACTTGAGGCGGAAATCTTTTCCGGCAGCGGTAACAGCCTTCACACTGTTTCACACACTGTATAGGAAAAGTGTCATACACCTGATCTCTTGCCGTCATAGTCATCATCATCATAAGCATAAGAAGCTCTGACTATCTAGAGACATGTGCAATGAACAATTAAATGTTAAAGCTGAAAAAAATTAAATTAATGAAATTAGCATTTTAATTTTAAAGCTACATTTGTGTCAGCGTCAACAGCTAGATAGTCTGGAGAATTTAATGATTTGAGTGGTCCATTATGTTTATTGTCTCCATACAAGAAAATATCAAAAAAAAACATAAATAAATAAATAATTATTTGCAGTTTTTACTATCGCAGACAAGATGTCTGGACAAGTAACTAACGTACTAAATTTGGTCGGACCGAATTTGTAATACCCTTTACCATAGGTGAATCGAAATTTTTAAAAATAAATTAATTTTTACAGATAATTGCTCTCTAACGTACCTAAATACCAAAACGATTCTGGAGAATTTTTTAACCATCAAATACCAATAGGTTTCTGGTGATTTTTTTTAACCCTCAAATTTCTGAATTTGGATGGTATTGACCCTCAGCATTTGACTATCATTTTATGTATGCCCTTTTTGGGGGACGAATGACAGATTTCACTTTCATATTTAGTTGAATTACATTATTTCACGTTTTACTAGATTTATTACCTTTTATGTGGAGGTTCGAGAAGCAGTGGCTCAATATTTTCCATATTCGCTCCTAATTTATGTTTTGTATGAATATTGCTAAATTCAAACCAATAATTATACACTCATCCATATGGCTAGTTATACCCTCATCCATATGACTATCATTTGATAGGGTGAAAATGTGCCTAGTCAGGCACAGGACATTTGGAGTCGATCTAGCGATGTCCGCTCGTCTGTCTGTCTGGCTGGTGCGCACTATAACTCTCGAAGGAAGTATCCGATTTGGTTCAAACTTAGTGCATCGTCAAATATTTTTGTCAAACTTAGATCGACCTCCCCCACAAAAAGGTCGAAATTTTCAAAAATATATTTTCTGCATAGAAAGAGGAACGATCTAATATTTGCGTCAATGCTAGGTCAGGTGCGAAAATGGACAATATCGGTCCACTCCATCAAGTACCTCCCCCACAAAGGTCAAAATTTTGAATAATTACAACTCTTATACAATATGATGTAAGAGTCTGATTGTCTTCAAATTTCACGTATCCCAATATTTTTATTAACCCAAGGTCTGGTGTTAAGATGGAATATATAGGTTCACACCCTTCTTAAAAAAAAAAAAACAAAAAATGAATAAATAAATAAAATAAATATTTTCTGCACAGAAAGAGAAACAACAACACAATTTTGCTCCAACCTTGCAAATACTTATATTTGATAACATTGGTCAACTCCATGAAAAAAAGTAATAAATATAACTCAGATTGTTTTCAAATTTCACACATCCACTCCTTGTGGTACCTCCCCCACGAAAGGTCGAAATTTTAAACAGCCATTAAGCTCATAAAACGCGAAATTAGGATCCGATTCCATTTAGACTTGGCACATCTGAATATTTCCATCAACACAGGTTCTGTTATAAAGGCGGTAGAGATCGAACCATTTCTTCTGGTACCTACTCCAGAAAGGGTAACAGTTTTGTATAACCAAAACGTTTTAAAATTCGAAATTATTTTTTTAAAAAATTATTTGTACTTACACAAGATCTGTTGTGAAGATGGGATATATCGGCCTTCTCCTTCTGGAAGCTCCCCACAAAGCGTCAACATTTTGAATGTCCATGAAGGTCATAAAAAGCGAAATCAATATCTGATACCTTCCCCATATAGGGTTCAAGATTGTGACAAACAAAACGCTCAAGGAAATATGGATCCAACTCTCTTAAAATTTCACCCATGCAAACATTTTTGCTAACACAAGATCTGTTATGCTGATTATTTACAGGATGAGATAAAAAAAACTGCAACAAAGTAAAACGTCTTAATCTTCAATTTTTTTAATTTTATTGAATGAAAGCAAAAAATTTCGGAAATGGCATCAAATTTTAAAATAACTTTGGATTTGCTTGAATTTAGATTTGGAACGAATTATGGCCTTCAAACGGCCCAAATGTTGCTCTGCGGTATTTTGGCTCATTCCCGGCGAAGCGCTTGCTTGAGGTGATCGACGTTGGTACATTTTAGTGCCAACCTTGCTTTCCAAAATACTCACGACAATTGTCCAACGGATTGGTATCCGCAGATTTTGGTGGCCATTGTGCGCTGGAAATGAAGCGATGAACCTCATTTTGTACCCATTCTTGGGTGGCGCGTACTGAGTGCGATGGTCAAAATGTTTGCGTGCCCAAGGCTTTAATGCACCCTCCAGAATATTTTCGCTATAATATTCGGCATTTATTCTGATGCCACGGTCGGTTAATACGAGCGGAGAGCGACCATCGGCTGGTATGGCTGCCCACACCATTACCATGGCCGGCGCTTGAGTTCTGGTGGCCAACTGAAGGTGCAAATTTTCAGCTGATCTCTTTGGCAAGTAAACACGATCATTTTGTTTGTTTAGAAACTGCTGGGCAACGAATGTTTTCTCATCGGAGAAAATCAAATTCGGCAGTTCACCACTGTCGGCCAAGCGAAGTAACTCTTTAGATGTTTTGAGTTAAATTTCTTTCTGTTGCGGTGTAAGTTGGAGCCGAATGTAATATTGCGATATGCTCACGGGCCATTTTTCGGCCACTGTGACGCGGGTTTCGACCAAGTCGCTTTTTTACTTTCCGAACACTTTTTTGCTGGTGTTGCTGTTTTCTCCCGTCCACTTCCTTGACGTCGGGCTACGCTACGAGTATCACGGTAACAAGCGATGGTACGAGACACAAACGATTTATTCTCATTTAAATGATGGAGTACTCTAACGATAGGTATTTGTGGTTTTCCAGCCAAATATAAAGAAATCATACTGTATAACGCTTGAATTCCATCACGAATAAGTTTTTTTTCTCGAAAATTTTCAATAAAATGCTTTTGTACGCTTGTAAACAATATAATGTCACTGGAATAATTTTAACAGCTGTCGGACGAGTAACTTAGAAATGACAGCAGTCTGAATTTGGTTCCAGTTTTTCCATTTCTATATATATATATATATATATATATATATATATATATATATATATATATATATATATATATATATATATATATATATATATATATATATATATATATATATATATATATATATATATATATATATATATATATATATACAAGCGGACTGACGAGCCTAATACACCATCCATACTATGGTGAAGGGTGTACAAAAGTGATTTTACTCATTGCCCACAAATTCTTTCCCATTCTCCCTCGCCATGTAGCTGGCAAAAATCTAATACCAACAGCAACGATTTTATATTTCAAAAAATTGTATTATTAATGATCTGTGGCCAAAATGAACATTTAACTCTTTTTTCGTTGGGGCTAGGAGTTATACACCGCCTCAATGGACAAATTTGGCTTTTGCAGTGTGAACACCTAGCACTTTTTCCCGCACATAGACACACACAACTTGTCTGAAGAAAGTGAATTCTTCGCTGTTGCCTCTGCTGCTGCAGATCATCTTACAGTCGGAAATCGTTCAGTTAGCCAGCCATGGTTGAGGCCTATTAGTGTATGACACCATTAGGTAATTGCCCCTAATGAATAATTTTGATGAGATTTTCTAAGTAAATTATCTCCAAGTATTTAATGTTGAAATTCACTTTTTGTTTCTTCTGCTTCTTCGTTTTCTTCACGATAGCGATCACATGATGTCAATGTAACTTTACGCATTTTCATTATTTTTTTTCTCATTGTTGTTTGCAGCTCAGCTACTCGAAAAAACGGGAAATTTGTTTTCGTTTGACCAAAAGAAATCATTAAATATTGGCGATATGTTGAAATCTCAACATCTTTTTGGCTTGAGGGCACGGAACTATTTATTGGTTGGTGTAAATACTTATTCAACAAATTCCATTTTTTCACTTATAATGTAATTGCAATACGCATAAATGGTTGGTGCAGAGCGGAATTCCCTTGGTATTTTTTTCTTTTTTTTTTGGGGAATTGGTGCTACCTAATGTTGCCAAGCCCCCTAAAAGGTAAAAGTAACGTGGGAATATTGCATCCAAAGATTTTCTCTTGTTTTACTTTGGCTTCACCGCCGAAGAGACAAAAGATGCCGAATAGGAAGCTTAGTTGGTGGGCGTTATTCATTTGCCTTCAACGGATTTTATACAAATAACAAGTGAAATTGTAGTGCGACCATGTGAAAGATGTAAACATACACTGCAATAGTATTGAAAGTTGTCAATATTATTTCAATGGAATATTTTTCAAACTATAACATTCTTCTTAGTATTGAAAAAATGACTTATACTTCGTAATTTATTGTAAAAAAAAGCCTTGAAATGTTCACAATTTAAAATTGCTATAGCGCAGTAGATTTTTATACCCAACACCACGTAGTGGTAATGGTATTATGTCTTTGTACATTTGTTTGTAACATGGAGCAGGAAGCGAGGTAACATGGAGCAGGAAGCGAGGTATACCCATAGTTACTTTTGAGGATCTTCTTAGAATCAATTTCCGAGTCGATTTTTCCATGCCAGTCCGTCTGTCTATGTATTTTTGTGAACAACATTTTGACCGCAATTATTATTCGATTGACATGAAATTTTGCAAACAATATTAGTTTGGTCCAAGGATGAACCCTATTAAATTGGTAAGAATTGGTTCCAATTTAGATATGGCTCCCATATAGATCTTCAACCGATTCGGGTTAATTATGCACCAAATGACCGATATCTGTCCAAATGAGCTGAATTTTGGCATATCCTATCCAATGCATTCTAAAAGAAAATACATCAAATTTGGAGAAAATCTGTTCAGATATAGCTATAGCTCCCATATACATGTTTCAACCGATTTGGTGTTCAAGTCCATCACATGCGTAATATGCACTCCACAAGAATAATATTCGGTGCCATATAACTTTTAGAACTCAAAAATACCTCTGTCTCAGGGTGAGATAAAAAACTGCAACAAAGTCAAACGCCATAATTTTTACAATTCTCTTTTAAATTTTAATGAATGAAAGCAAAAATGTCGGAAACAGCATGACATTTTAGAATAAGTTTAGATTTGTTCGAATTGGTCACCTTTGGGACGAATTATGGCCTTCAAACGGCCAATGAAACCGTCACACGTTGCCCGAATGTTGCTCTGCGGTATTTTGGCCTATTTCCGGCGAGACGCGTGCTTGAGGTGATCGACGCTTTGGTATTTTTCAGTGCCAACCTTGCTTTCCAAAATACTCCAGACACAATAATCCAACGAATTGGAATCCGGGGATTTTGGTGGCCATTTTGCGCTGGAAATGAAGCGAGGACCCACATTTTGTAACCATTCTTGCTGAGTGTGATGGTGCTGAGTCCAGTTGGAATGTCCAAGGTCAGCGTGCCTAAGGCTTTAATACACCTTCGAGAATATTTTCGCCGGTAATATTCGGCATTTATTCTAATGCCACGGTTGATTAATACAAGCGGAGAGCAACTATAGGTTGTTATGGCGGCATACTCCATCACCATGGCCGAAACTTGAGTTCTGGTGGCCAACCGAAGGTGCACATTTTCAGCTGACCTCTTTGGCAAGTAAACCATAATTTTGCTAGTTTACAAACTGCTGGAGAACGAATGCTTTCTCATCGGAAAAAAAAAATTAGGCAGTTAACCACTTTCGGCCAAGCGAAGCAACTCTTTAGCTCTTTTGAGTCTATTTTCTTTCTATTGCCGTGTATGTTCTTGCATTTTTCGGAATTTCAATGGATTTACCCCGAGCTCATTTTTCAATATTTGCTGAATTGAATGTTGCGATATGTTCAGCTCACGAGCCATTTCTTGGTCACTGCGACGCTGGTTTTGATGAAGTCGCTTCTTTACTTTTCGAACCATTTCCGCTGATGTTGCTGTTTTCTTCCGTCCACTTACTTGAGTCGGACTACGCTACCATTGTCACGGTAACGAGCGATGGTACGAGACACGAAAGATTTATTCGCATTTCGTACTCTAACGATAGCCACTTGTGGTTTTCCAGCCAAATATAAAGAAATCACACTATCACGCTTGAATTCCATCACGAAGAACTTTTTTCTGGAAAATTCTTATCAAAATGTTTTTGTACGCTTGTAAACATATAATGAGCTATCACTGGAATAATTTTAACAGCTGTCGGAGGAGTGGCTTAGAAATGGCAGCAGTCTGAAATTGGTTGCAGTTTTTGCATCTCACCCTGTACATCTTCTACCGATTTTGGGTAAATTGTGCACAAAATGGCCAATATCTGTCCAAATGACCTGCATTTTGGTTCATCTGACCAAATACAGTCTAAAAGCAAGTACATCAAATTTGGTAAAAATCAGTTCAGGTATAGCTATAGTTCTCATATATATGCTTCATTTGATTTGGTGTTCAAGTCCCACACATGCGTAATATTCACTCAAAAATACCTCTGTCTAATTTTATCGAAAGCTGACCTGATGTGGTTATATCTCCCATATAGATCTTTATCCGATATCAGGTTTATAGTGCACTAATTTGTTAATATCAACCCAAATTTTGTCAAATCGGACAGAATTTCTCCCAGAAACAAGTACTTTAAATTTTGGTGAAAAATTAGATCCGGGTCAGCTAATTTATTATAATACCAACGTCTGGTAATTTACATCAAAAATTATTTTTTCTTCGGATACCAAAATAACATTTGGAAAACAGTCGTCATACAGATATAAGCGATCTTTAGAAAATGTATTCCAAATAATTGTAAATACTTTATTATGTTTAGATATGCCGGCAGTTTGTAAGACATATGCAAGAAATAAAGTTCAAAACGATGTGTATACACAAATGAAGCGATATATGGGCATCAGTTCGGACTTTCTGTTTCCGCACGGTGGCATTATATCTTGGAAACTACGAAACATATAGGTTCCATGCTTCATGATAAAGACTTTATACGTCATGCCCGAGATAATCGCTTAGTAGTTAAATATGCTGTTATTATACCCTACAACACTATGTGTTGGGGGTATTATAAGTTTGATTGGGCCTAAAATTATGTAACACCTCGAAATATTGGTTTCCCACATAGGAAAGTATTTATGGATCTTCCTATCTCGCCGAGCTGAGTAGATCTAGCTATGTATGTCCGTCCGTCCGTCTGTCCATGTTAATTTGTAATCACTCTACAGGTCGCAATTATGACCCGATCTTCACGAAATTTAGAATGGGGGTGTGGCTAGGGTCAGAATAGAACCCTGTTTCTTTTGGAGATGATCTCATAATATTTAGGGGTTGAAATGGACCAAAAACTGAAAATAAATAAAAAATGAATTTAGCATGGGGCTATAGCCTAGGGCTGGGCATAAGCCTTCCAATTTTGATGGTTATCGTGTAATATTTAGTGGGTTAAATAGGCTACAACATTTGTGTTAAATAAAAGTCAAATTTTTCTTTGAAACGTGAATATTTTTAATTCCGGCGAAATTACAACAAGACGAACAGATCAATTCTGACCGTTACGTAGATGATGATAGTAAATATCTCGGATATATATAGCGAAATATATACAATGTGTATTGACAAAGGAAGGGGATGTTAGTTAGAATGCTTATATCTCAAGAATGGCTGGACCGATTTTGACAAATTTTGTCAATTCTGAATGCCCCATTGACTTAAAGTATAAAATCTAAAAAAATCTTAAAAAAATATGCCAATAATGATGTTAATATAGATTTTGTAGTTATTTGTGACATTTTTTTTTTATATTTTTCATATTTTTTTATCGCATGCAATTTTTTCAATTTGACTTATAATATGTTTTAATATTTTTTCACCTTACAACACAGGTTGGATTTATTATATAAGGATTGCAAATATCGTCCGATCCTCACGAAAAATTTCACAAGGGTAGGGTTGGGCTCAGAAAGGTTAGCCCTATTGTTTTCAAAGATGTTCGCAATATATTAGGGGTTGAAGTGGACCAACTAATGAAATGGAACAACTAAAAATGTCCCTGATTTTGCAGCCGTTATAAAGGTCACAAATAGACCAGGAATAGAAACCAGAGGACACGGAATCTCGCATGAAGTTAGAGTTTAGGACAGCGGGTACAATGTACCACTAATTTTGTGTGAAAAAATACCAGCATTACTTACAAGCGATATCCGAAATACACAAAAAGCGAACTTCAGGCTTTTTTATGCTGATTTCGTTGACGAATATCGCCCAATATCGCAGACAGACAAATCACATAGATGAGTCTAAATTTGGAGATAAAGAGGGGCCTCTTGCTTTTGGAGATGATCGCAAAATATTTAGGGGTTCAAATGAACCGAAAACAGATAAAATTCCTGATCTCACAATTTAAGACAATCGACGCGCCTGAGAAGAGATTTAAGGACAGCCTATAATTCTAGCATTTTTGACGACCATTGGATTATATTTAGCTTTAAAGTGGACCACACAACTATAAGCACGACGGAGTGCGTAAATACTGGGAAAATGTCCCTGGTGACATAATTTCAAAAGCGAAATCTTCCAAAATGGATTTGGACATAAGGGGGTTAAGATATTGTAGTGTTGTAGGGTATCGGCCCCGTACGACTATAGCCTTTGCTTACATGTTTTTCTCTTAACTTTAGTCCTTTAACTTTGGCTTTAAGGTCCTAGTCACTGTGACTCCACAAGAAATATTAGCCTTGTGGTGTAAGCGTGGAACTTCTATGGAAATACTAAAGAAAAAGAAATTTAAGTCCATCTCCCACAATTAAAAACCAAGAAATGTAAGCCTGCTAAAATTTAACACATCTGCTACCTCAAATATCTAAAAGTACCCATAAGTACTTGTAAAAAATTAGTTACCCTAATAACAATTAGTTGTCACCATTTCCTTTCCTACGATTCTTTTTAAACTCACTTGGTCAATTTTAAATCGTCTCCAAACGCGTTTGACCTGAAAAAAGTTTGCTCAACCTTTGCGTGATTATGAAAATATTAATTTGCTTGTTGCTTGTATAGACGTGTGTGCTCCCTCTCTATCTCTAAACGAAATAATTGGTAGCTCTTAGGCAGATTCTTATCAAAATTATGGACAAAAATTACATACAACAACTAAAAATATAAGACCAAAGAAATAGAAAGAAAAAAAAAACTTAAACGGTTAAGTTCTTGAAAAGAATAAGCGGCTACTATCTGATGTAAAAACAATGATCTGCTTAAGAATACTTCTGCCATTTTTTCCTCTTCATACAGAAGAGGAAGTTTATTGTTTTGGTCATTGTACCACTAGTTTTCAATCAAAAATAGGAAAAAAATTAATATGAAACAAGAATTAACAATTGGTAACAAAAAGCAAAAAAAAAACTATTACTGTGGAAAAAACAAAAACAAAAAGCTCCAGAAGGCCAGCAAAAACAAAGAATCGACTGACCTCTCCTGAACGTGAGAATATCATATTTAATTCATATGGAGTAGCAGATATTACGGAACATTTTGCAGACCAAACCCGACCAATGTTTAACTGTTTTGTTGTTCTTGCTCTCTTAATCGTATTAAATTCACAATCATTGCTGGATGCCTTCATTCTGTTTAATTGTTTAATTATTGCGTGATTTGCCAAAATATTTTTAAAGGTGTGAAAATTTGTTTGACTTTATTTTGAATGCTTTGGCAATGATAAATGCTTATTTAATTCAGTGGAAAAAAAATTAATAATAATTTTATTTAATTTGATAATAATTGTTATCATTTATAAATCATCTTCACACACATGGCAGAAATTAATTTCTTTCGCAAACTTAGTTTGAACTGTAAGGGGCTTCTCGTCTTTCGTATTATTTAACAATGTTGATGGCGTTGACTGCGTATTTATAGATTTCCAGGAATATTACCAAGTGTTTGTTGAGTTGAGGTCAGTAAACTCTTGAATTAATTTAATTTCATAAAAAAAAATTATCTATTAAATAATAATTATTCTAAGTAGCTTTAATCGAAAGGTTTACTCCTAAAAATTGGCAAACACGTGAGTTTTTTATTTTACAAACTACTGTTTTGTGGTTTATACATTGAGTTTGGACCAAAATCATACAAATAAATTTGAGTTCTAATGCCATATTTTCCGTTTATGGGTACAAGTTTTTGCAGTTCAGTTTTTGGATCAAAGAAATTCAATGCAACTCGACAGGGCCAAACTTGCTATGCGCTCCACCATTTAAAAACTTAAATAACAAGCTAAAAATTATCAATCGGTTTTGCCGAAAGATGCGTACCTAACTAACTAATTATCGTTTATTTTAAAATATTTTGACTTGCGCTATGATTATTTAATCTGTTGACAATTTATGCCTACCACACACAGGAGTGGACAAATATTGTCCATTTCGTACCTGACGTCAGAATGATGTAATTATTAAAAGGTGCCAGTTTTGAACTATACAGGGAGACATAAAAAAACTGCAACAAAGTAAACGCCATAATTTTATTTTTTTTTGAATAGGAGGAAATAATGTCGGAAATAGCATAAAATGTTAGAATAAGTTTAGATTTGTTTGAATTGGTCACCTTTGGCACGAATTATGACCTTCAAACGGCCAATGAAACCGTCACACGCTGCCCGAATGTTGCTCTGCGGTATTATGGCACATTCTCGGCGAAGCGCTTGCTTGAGGTGATCGACACTTTGGTATTTTTTAGTGCCAAACTTGTTTCCCAAAATACTCCAGACACAATAGTCCAACGAATCGGTATCCGGAGATTATGGTGATCATTGTGCGCTGGAAATGAAGGGATGAACCTCATTTTATAACCATTCTTGGGTGGCGCGTGATGAGTGCGGTGGTGCTGAGTCCTGTTGGAATCTCCAAGGTCTGCGGCAAAAATGTTTGCGTGCCCAAGGCTTTAATACACCCTCTAGGATATTTTCGCGATAATATCCGGCATTTATTCTGATGGCACGGTCGATTAAAAAGAGCGGAGAACGACCATCGGCTGTTAGCGCGACCATGGCTGGCGCTGGAGTTCTGGTGGCCAACCGTAGGTGGACATTTTCAGTTGACTTCGCAGGTAAGTAAACACGATCATTTTGTATGTTTACAAACTGCTGGACAACGAATGTTTTCTCTTCGGAGAAAACCAAATTCGGCAGTTCACCACTTTCGGCCAAGCGTGACAACTCTTTCGCTCTTTTGAATCTATTTTCTTTCCATTGCGGTGCAAGATCTTGCACTTTTTGGAATTTCAATGGCGTTACCCCGAGCTCATTTTTCAATATTTTCGGGAAGGAATATTGCGATAGGTTTAGCTCACGAGCCATTTTCGGTCACTGCGACGTGGGTTTCGATCAAATTGTTTCTTTACTTTTCGAACCACTTCTGCTGATGATGCAGTTTTCTTTCTTCGGGCTACGGTACCAGTATCACGGTGACGAGCGGTGGCACGAGACACAAAAGATTTATTCACATTTTAATCTAGAATGCTTTAACGATAGCCACTTGTGGTTTTCCAGCCTAATATTAAGAAATCACACTACCACGCTTGAATTCCATCACTAATAACTTTTTTCTGGAAAATTATGACCAAAATACTTTTGTACGCTTGTAACCAATATAATGAGCTGTCACTGGAATAATGTTGACAGTTTTCGGACGAGTGGGCCGATATATCCCAGTTTTATGTCAGATGCTGTGTTATTTTTTTGAATCAGCGAAATTTGAAAAGAATCGAATACTTATTTGGCATTCTATAGGAGCTATAATTAATTAAAACAAGTTAAATAGTATCAGTCGGTTTTGCCGACAGATGTATACCCTCAACATTGAGTTATGAACGTGACAGATTTGGACTATATTGACTACTTTTTGTACTTTATATGAGATATGTGCACATTTTCGGAAAATGGAAGTATGCGTCAGGTAACAGATATTGCGAACCGAAGTATTAAATTTTCATACTTCATCTAATCTTTAGAATTAAATCTTATTGCTCTTAAGATGTACATTTAGAGGCACAAATGGACTAAAAAAAATAATTTTTTCTAATTTTGTAGTCGCTCTATAGGCCACAATTGAAACTAATCCACACGGAATTTCGCATCGGAAGAGAGTTAAGGACAGAGAAAAAGTCTAGCATTTTGGATGACCATTGGATTACATTTAGCTGTAAAATGGACCACGACTTTCACAACTTTTGCCAAATTCTCCGGGCCAAAAAACTAAGGGTAACCTCTGGGCGGGGCTCTTTGACATTATTTCAAAAACGAAATCTTCCAAAATGGATTTGGATATAAGGAGACTTCGAACATATTGTAGTGTTGTAGGGTGTCACATGGTAGGCCCCTCACGACTATAGCCTTTGCTTACTTGTAAAATTTTGATCCTTTGTGGGGGAGGTACCAGAAGGAGTGGGCCGATATTGTCCATTTTCACACTTGATCTAGTGCTGACGCAAATATTAAGATTTGCAAAGTTTGAGCGAAATCCGATTATCGTTCCGCTTTCTGTGCAAAAAATATATTTTTTTTAAATTTCGACCATTTGTGGGGGAGGTACCAGAAGGAATGGACCGATATGTTCCATCTTAACACCAGACCTTGGGTTAATAAAAATATTGGGATATGTGAAATTTGAAGACAATCAGACTCTTACATCATATTGTATAAGAGTTGTAATTATTCAAAATGTTGACCATTTGTGGGGGAGGTACTTGATGGAGTGGACCGATATTGTCCATTTTCAAACTTGACCTAGTACTGACGCAAATATTAAGATTCGCAAAGTTGGAGCAAAATCGGATTATCGTTTCTCTTTCTGTCCAAAAAATAAATTTTTTGAAAATTTTGACCTTTTGTGGGGGAGGTACCAGAAGGAGTGGACCGATATTGCCCATCTCCGAACTCGATCTAAGTTTGACAAAAATATTACGATGTACCAGCCAGACAGACAGACAGACGGACGGACATCGCTAAATCGACTCCAAATGTTCTGAAACGGATTTGGGCCAAAGAGACCAAGATTCTAAAACCGTTATTTCGACTAGGCACGTTTTTACCTTATGAAATGATATATACCCTCTGTAGCCATATGGCTGAGGGTATAATTATATAATTTTAAATATTCAAATTTGACGGTATTCAAATACTCATTTCTCGTTTTATAAGCTTAATTTTATTCATAATGTTGACCCGTTGTGGGAGAAGTACCAGAAGGAGTGAACCGATATATCTCATCTTCACACCAGATTTTTTTTGATAGAAATATTGGATATGCTGAGTTTAAAAATATTCAGATGCATATTGCGCGATTAATGACCTTTATGATTATAAATGTTGACCCCTTTGTGGGGAGCTACTAGAAGAAGTGGACAATATTCACCACTTTCACACCAGGTCTGGTGTTGATAGAAATATTGCGAAAGTGTTCAGTTTTCAGACATCTTATAAGAATTATCATTATTCAAAATGTTGACCCTTTGCGGGAAGTGGGCGAAAGGTTAAAATGGATCAACAAATAAAAATGTTCCTGATTTTGCTGCTGTTATAAAGGTCACAAATAAAGACCGAAAGACACTTAATCTCGCGTTAAGGTAGAGTTTACGACAGCGAGTAGAATGGACCACTACTTTTGTGTGAAAATATACCAGCATAACTTACAGGCCATATCCGAAATACACAAAAGACGAACTTCTGTTTTTGTACGTGACATAATTTAAAAAGCGAAATCTTCTAAAATTTATTTGGAAATAAGGGGGCTTCTAACATATAGTAGTGTTGTAGGGTATCACATGGTCGGCCCCGCGCGACTATAACCTTTGCTTACTTGTTTAAATCTAAAATGGAACAAATTTAATTTTTTTATTAATATTTCTGTTATATGTGAAACATAATAACCTCCTATCATTACTAGGCAACATTAGGCGCTTGTTTCCTAAGTCTTTTGTTCAAATAGCTTCCTCATTACAAGCCATTAACTTAAATGTTAAAAATATTGTAATAAAATTAATTTTAATAAGCTCAAATAGCCTTAAGTATTTTGGGTTTGTTTTCAATTTAATCTTTTCACATAAGGTCGGTCCACTGTTTTCACTGATGCTAAAGTGAGCAATCGTTGGTAGAGGAATCAAAGCATGCTTCTTCGAAGAGGCTGCAGTGCTAGCATTAGCACAATGTTTGACTTTTATCTAAATGTTTACACATTAATTTATTAAATATTGTCCATTATAAAAAAGTTAGTTTGGCACAAGCAGCTATGAAAGTGCATCGAACAAATGCTCTTGAGTGTGTGTGTGTGTGGTCAAGGCACATGGTGGAGAGGAGAGGGAATGCTGGTGCCTTAGTATATTTTCTTAACTGAAGACAAGGTTTGGCCGGGCATCTTCTACCCGCTTGGCAGTAGTGGCTGAACAAATTTCTTAATGTTGATACATGTCTATAGATTGGGTTTCTTAAACACCTAAACAATTTATTAACTTATCTTATTGAAACGAGGAAAAATTGAAAGAAATATTAATATAATGGCCCATAGAAACGCGATTTAGAGCTTCATTGAAAATTTGGCAACAGTGTTGTGAAGCAAAATTTTTTCGTGTGTGTGGTTTGCGAATGGGGGTAAAAATGGTGTAATAAGTTAATTGAAATAATTGTATTAGTAAGGGGAGCATGGATATCAAATTTTGTGGCTTATTTATTGATGGACTATAGATGATATTTTAAAAATGTCTTAATTATTATCTAATAAGTAAAAAAGCTGTAGGTTCGGCCGGGCCGAATTTTGAATACACTCCACCATTTGGAACGGATTTGGCAATTTTTCAAAAAATAAAATCCGTTAAAAATACTTTTAAAATCTTAAGAATATCGAATGTTGCGGTTATATTAGGGTCTATACGACGACGTGGACCTGCATAGACAACTTTTGTTATAAGCCATTACAATATTCAAATGCGAAACTTGAAAAACATCGGTGAATAATGTAGTGAAAATCATGAAAGAATAGGGAGGTACCGTTATATGGGGACTATAGGAAGACGTGTACCCGCACAGACAATTTTCTGTCTGAGGCTGCTACGAACTTCAAATACCAAATTTGAAACAAATCCGGTGAATAATGTCGCTAAAATCATTAAAATACCGAATATCGGGAGGTACCGTTGAATGGGGGCTATACGAAAACGTGGTCTGCACAGACAATTCTCTGTCTTAGGCTGTTGTATCTATTACGAACTTCATTTACCAAATTTGAAACAATTCTAGTGAATAATCTAAGATCTAATCTAAGAATCTCTTGCCTAGAATATAAAAGTAGGTTGGCAGGGCCGTCTAGTTATGAGCTAAAAATAAAAGCAAACGGCACACATGTCGGTTTCACTCTATTTTTAACGTAAAGATATTCAAAATGCCCCAGGCTAAAACATGCTGTTATTATAAAAGATGAAAAATAATTAGAATTTGCTATTTTTATTTTCCTTTAACTAGATCTATTTTCTATTTTAAGAAAATTGTTGTAACGGTTTGCCTGAGTGTATTACATACGGGAACGAGTACAAATTTAAGATTGTAGTATAACAATGAAGATAGGTGTTTTGGTCCACCTGAATGGAACTGGCTGGCCATCTCGGAAAGACTGAAATTGGCTGTTCAAATGTAACTTAAAAAAGTAAGCAAAGGCTATAGCCGACTATGTTATACCCTACAACACTACAATATGTTAGAAGCCCCCTTATTGGCAGATTTCGCTTTTGAAATTAGGATTTTGACTAGGGACATTTGCCCAATATTTATGCACTCCGTAGTGTTTATAGTTGTGTGGTCCACTTTAAAGCTAAATATAATCCAATGGTCATCCAAAATGCTAGAATACTTCCCTGTCCTTAACTCTCTTCACAGGCGTGCCGATTGGCTTCAATTGTGTGATCGGGAAAACATTTCTGTTTTTGGTTAATTTGAACCCCTAAATATTTTGCAATCATCTCCAAAAGTAAGAGGCCCCTCTTTATCTCCAAATTTCGACTCATCTATGTGATTTGCTTGTCTACGATATTTGGCTATTTTCGTCAATGAAATCAGCATAAAAAAGCCAGAAATTCGCCTTTTGTGTGTTTCGGATATCGTTTGTAAGTAATGCTGGTATTTTTTTCACACAAAATTAGTGGTCTATTGTACTCGCTGTTTTAAACTCTAACTTTATGCGAGATTTCGAGTGCTTTGGTTTCTATTTGTGACCTTTATAACGGCTGCAAAATCAAGAACATTTTTAGTTGTTTGTCCATTTCAACCCCTAATATATTGCGGACATCTTTGAAAACAATAGACACAGCCCTTCTGAGCCCAACCCTACCCTTGTGATTTTCGTGAGGATCGGATGATATTTGCAATATTTATATAATATCCTCAAACTGTGTTGTGAAGTACAAAAAATATTAGAAAATATTATAAGTCAAATTGAAAAAATCGCATGCGAAAAAAAATATGAAAAATTTAAAAAATTTCACAAAATACTACAAAATCTATATTAACATCATTATTGATACCCTTTCATGCGATTTTTTTAGATTTTATTCTTTTATGTCAAGAGGGCATTCCGAATTGACAAAAATTGTAAAAATCGGTCCAGCCATTCTTGAGATATAAGCATTCTAAATAACATCCCCTTCATTTGTATATAAACATTGTATATATTCCGATATATTTACTATCGGCATCTACGTGACAGTCAGAATTGACCTGTTTGTCTATTTGTGATTTCACCGGAATTAAAAATATACGCGGTTTAATGGAAAATTTGACTTTTATTTAACACAAATGTTGTGGCATATTTCACCCACTAAAAATTACCCGATGACCCTTAAAATTGGAAGGCCCAGCCCTAAGCTCTAGCCCAATGCTAACTTCCGCGATTTTTTCAGTTTTTGGTCCATTTCAACCCCTAAATATTATGCGATCATCTCCAAAAGAAATGGGGTTCTATTCTGACCCTAGCCCCACCTCCATTCTAAATTTCGTGAAGATCGGGCCATAATTGCGACCTGTAGAGTGATTACAAATTAACATGGACAGACGGACAGACGGACATACATAGCTAGATCATCGACTCAGCTCGGCGAGATAGGAAGATCCATATATGCTGTCCTATGTGGGAAACCAATATTTCGTGGTGTTACATAATTTTTGGCCTAATCAAACTTATAATACCCCCAACACATAGTGTTGTAGGGTATAAAAATCCTACTTCTTAAAGTATGGTCTTTAGAGGGCATTTGTCAAAATTTGAAATAATTGAGTTTTCAAATTTCAAAAAAATCTGTTTAACATGCATTTCCAATTATCAAAATACCGAATGTCAGTTGCCACATTTATATGGGTCCATACGGAAAGTGGTCCTATGTAGATAATTAGCTGTCGTATGACGTGATATCTATTGCGACCACCAAGAACAACCTATGAAATAAGTTCCTTGAACAATGTGGCTACAATAATAAAAAAAGCAAATAAGGAAAACTCAAAAGTTAGGGGGGATAGACTATGCAGGGTGAGATAAAAAAATGCAACAAAGTCAAACACAATAATTTTTCTTTTAAATTTTAAAGTCGGAAATAGCATCAAATTTTTAAATAGGTTTAGTTTTGTTCGAACGCTGCCCGAATGTTGCTCTGTGCTATTTTGACCCATTATCGGCGAAGCGCTTGCTTGAGATGATCGACACTTTGGTATTTTTTTAGTGCCAATTTTGCTTTCCAAAACACTTCAGACACAATAGTCCAACGGATTGGTATCCAGAGATTTTGGTGGCCATTTTGCGCGGGAAATGAAGCGAGGAACCTCATTTTGTAACCATTCTTGGGTGGCACGTGCTGAGTGCGATGGTGCTGTGTCCTGCTGGAATGTCCAAGGTCTGCGGCCAAAATGTTTGCGTGTCCAAGGCTTTAAAACACCCTCCAGAATATTTTCGCGATGATATCCGGCATTTATTCTGAAGCCACGGTAGATTAGTACGAGCGGAGAGCGACCATCGGCTGTTATGGTGGTCCACACAATTACCATGGCCGGCGATTGAGTTCTGATGGCCAACCGAAGGTGCACATTTTCAGCTGACCTCTTTAGCAAGAGAACACGATCATTTTGTTTGTTTACAAACTGCTGGACAACGAATGTTTTCTCATCGGAGGAAACCAAATTCGATAGTTCACCATTTTCGGCAACTCTTTAGCTCCTTTGAGTATATTTTCTTTCTGTTGCGGTGTAAATTCTTGCACTTTTTGGAATTTCAATGACTTTATCCCTAGCTGATTTGTCAATTTTGCCGAATGGAATATTGCGATATGTTTAGCTCACGAACTCAACAGCCATATTTCGGCCACTGCGACCTGGGTTTCGATCAAGTCGCTTCTTTACTTTTCGAAATATTTCTGCTGATGTTGCTGTTTTCTTCCGTCCACTTCCTTGAATTTGGTTGCAGTTTTTCATCTCACCCTGTGCATCCGTTCAATTCCAACATCAATTTCAAGCTTGAACGATGTACGATGTTAAGGTATTTGCGCGAAATTCATTTTAGAGTTTTTCGTATAAAATCGGCCATGACTTTAAGTCCGTTCATTCGTCTATCACTACAGGTTTGCCCATATTCGACGGACACATGTTTTTTTTTTTAAATCAAAGAAAAAAAAAAATAAATAAATGGCCGCCTCTGGCGTTGATGACGTATTGTGCCCTTTTTTCTGCATTTTCCATCGTTTTTGCCAACATTTCGGCCGGAATAGCGGCTATTTCTTCACGAATGTTGTCCTTGAGCTCTTCTACGGTCCTTGGCTTGTTAACGTAAACCTTTGACTTCAAATATCCCCACAAGAAGAAGTCAGGCGGCGTCAAATCGGGCGAACGCGGTGGCATTCAAAATCACCACTTTTCGACATCAAACGGCTTGGTAATAAATTCTTCAGAAAATCGATTGTTATGCGACTTGTGTGCGGTGGAGCGCCGTCTTGTTGAAACCAGAACTGCCTCATACGCTTTCGACGAATAATTGGCACCACAAATTGGTCATCATATCGCGATAACGCTCCTGATTGATGGTAACAGCATGGCCATTTTCATTTTGGAAGAAAAACGGCCCAATGACCGTTTTCGCACTAACGCCGCACCAAACTGTGACTTTTTCGTCATGAAGAGGCACTTCTTGAATCTCCTGAGGATTTTCAGTGGCGTAAAAGCGGCAATTTTGCTTATTTACGGTCCCATTCAATGTGAAATGTGCTTCATCGGACATGATAATTTTATTTCAAAATTGCTCGTCATCTTCGACCATTTCGATGACTCTTTGGGCCCATTCCAATCGACGCGGCTTGTCCGCAGGCAACATTCTTTGCGTCAATTGAATTTTGTACGGGAACAAATTCAAATCAATACGAATAATCCGTTGTAAAGTGGACCGAGCCATGCCCAACTGCTGAGAACGGCGTTTTTGGGATGTTCTTGGGGAACACTGGCTCGTACGGCAGCGATATTCTCGGCCGATCGCCTTGGTCGACTTTTATATGGCCTCTTCGGATTAGAAAGAGCCTTACCAGTCGAACATTTTTCGTATAAACGCTTAATGGTGTTCTTAGAAGGCGCACTTTTCACATTTTTTAATGTTTTAAAAGCACGTTGAGTTTTCACAATTGACTTCTTGTAAATTTCAACTATTTCAGAGCGCTCGCGTGGCGTGTATTGGTTCATGGTAAAAATCTGCTTGGACTGACGCTTCAAACGCGGTATGTCATTAAGCGATGTGACATCTCTGTCAAAAGTTATGGCGTTGCCAGATGGGTCCGTCGAATATGGGCAACCCTGTATAACATAATTTGTATCCATTAAAATGATTGAAGAAATTACGGACCATATTCTAGGCGAAGGGAGCAGTTGATTTAAATTGTGTAAATAATAAAAATGTTAATTTTTGTTAATTTTTATAAAAGATTTCGGAATGGTTCTATAGATTCCGAACCCATCTATCTATACGGTCGCATGCTAGGGATACACACATGTCGGTCATAGCAGCTTATACCCTCTTATGTGATTTGTTAGAAAATGTCTGTCACGAAAGGCTTAATTTTAATGTTCCATTTACGTTTAAGATTGATTAATTGCCCCTAAATACGAAAGAGATTTAGTGTAATTTTATTCGTTTCCATTGCACTTAACAAATGTGTGTGGTCTGTGTAGATATTATGACCGCACTGGCATTTTATTACATCAAATACTTTAAATGAAATCTACTTGCAATTAAATAGATCTCTGACAAGATAGCTTCAAATGCTGTTGAGGGCACTTGGTTAAAGATTTCATTGCATTTTATTGGAATGTGAATATTTCCTATGTGTGATGCTATACTGTAAATGCCGTGAAAAATACACATAAAACATATTTTATGGTTTAGGGACATGTAATGGATTTTTAATTTAAGAACATAAACGTTTAAACATTCCCTACAATTGCGAGAGGGAACAAACAGTTTTATGATGTCACATTTTTATGACTTAGTATTTTTGTGGCACCTCATAAAACACTTGTCTCTTCATCCGCCGTCCTCCCAGAATCTATTTAGAACAGACAATACAAATGCATTCTGTTCTGAATTTATGTTGGTCACGTTTGACATGTATTCACATTTTTCTTAAATATCTTCCATTGATGCCATAAAAGAAAAAAAACAAAAATGAAACAAAAGACTTAAGGCACAAACCTGGAATAACAAATCGACAATGGAACAGAAGATGGAACATGCACAAATATTGACAGAAAACACTTTCCTTACACGCTACGCGACGAAGACGACTTCGGGGACAGCAACGATAACGATCTCAATTCATTAACGTATTTACATCCCTACTTTCATCATTCTAATAAAAAAAAAAAACAAATACGATATACCACAAGTGGTTGGTCCGACGGCCATCAATTGCATTGGAGAAACAGTATTCGTTGAAATTCTCTTTTCTCCCTCTTCGTTGGCTTTCTTCTGCCTCAACTAAGACCAGAAGTGTTCCAAGAGCATGTTAAGGCATCGAATGTTGATGTTGTGTTGCCACGCAATCTCATTTCCTTTTGGCGAGCGTAACAAAGCAACTGAATTAAAACTCGTCAAGGCGTGTGCAATGTGCGTGGCTTGATGACAGGGCCCAGTCACCGCTGCCATTCCGGTCTACGTCTGCGTAATCCGTTGCCGGCACGAAGACAGACAAACAAACACGCATGTTAGTATGTCTGTAATCTCGTGCTACCATTTGAATAAATATTGACGCATTGCATAAACTTTCTCTAGAATAATAAGAGATCCCCAGTCTAGGAAAACAGAAGACCACAATTTTCTCAATGATCAACATTTACCCCAGTCTCTGCGGGAGACTCCAAACTAAGCCCCGGCCCCAATAATTTTTCCTCAAACAACTTACAACGCATCGACGTATATAAATGTCAATTCAATCAATTCATTACACCATTATTGAGTTCTCAAAGTGCTTTCAAAACAAACCGAAAAAGACAAACACATTAATAAGATTTTCGACAAAAAAAAAAAAAAAATAATAAACATGAAATAAAACACTTGTTCCTCGACCACATTGACATGCAATGGGTCGAATGGCCTCGGTTTTTTTTTTTTCGTTGTAAAGTGTTTAAATATTTCCGAATTTGACAGGCCAAATTCTTTGAGAAAAGCCGTACGCGGTTAGCTTGAAATCATAATTGCATGTCAAATTTTAAGAACATCATGTAAGGGATTTTTCTTTGAAGGGATATTCATTAGATTGACATGTAACATATAATTCGGTTTGTAGGCCACTCGTTTTGTTGTAATGAAAATTATGTTGTTTCATTTAATAGCTTTGGATAGTTAAATTACTGAATTCTTTTATACAATGAAGTGGAATTTTGGTGTAATTGGTGCGTCAGAATGTGGGGAGAAAATATCTATGGAATGCAGTAGCTATTTCACGATTTAAGAGCTATCAATATTTGAGATATTCAATACATATATTAAGAACATTTTTTAAAGAGCGAATAAAGATCGATAAGATCGGAATGCATAAACTATTTTCTATTCCGTTGGTGCAAAATGGTCAGGCTTAATCCCATTATTGATGTCTTTTTAAAAACAACGTTTGTTTATTTTGCAACAACAAAATACTGTGGTGTCCCGAACAAACATGCCAACACAGTTCTATTTAATATTCCTTGATTTAAACCGCGTTTTTTGGAATATTTTTCATTATTCAGAGCTTTTATTTTTTAAGACTTTCTATTTTTTGTCTATACTATTGGAGTCACTCTCGTGATTTTTTTATTTTTTATTGTCCCTAAGATTGTCAAACAAAATTTTACAATACTAATAGAGGTTGAGATTTAAAAAGGTGCAACAAAATCAAACGACATATTATTTACATTTTTTTAAATTTTATTGAATGAAAGCAAAAAATGTCCGAAATAGCATCAAATTTTAGAATAAGTCTAGATTTGTTCCAATTGGACATCTTTGGCTCGAATTATGGCCTTCAAACGGTCAATGAAACCCTCACACGCAGCCCGAATGTTGCTCTGCGGTATTTTGGCCAATTCCCGGTGAAACGCTTGCTTGGGGTGATCGACACTTTGGAATTTTTTAGGGCCATCCTTTCTTTCCAAAATACTCCAACGGATTGAAATCGGGAGATTTTGGATGGTCAAATTTTAGAATAAGTTCAGATTTGTTCCAATTGGTCACTCCAGACACACTAGTCCAACGGATTGGTATCCGGAGATTTTGGTGGCCATTATGTGCTGGAAATGAAGCGAGGAGTGCGCTGGTGCTGAGTCCTGTTGGAATGTCCAAGGTCTGCGGTCAAAATTTTTGAGTGCCCAAGGCTTTAATACACCCTCTAGGATATTTTCGCGATAATATTCGGCATTTATTCTGATGCCACGGTCGATTAATACGAGCGGAGAGCGACCATCGGCTGTTATTACAGCCCACACCATCAGCATGGCCATGGACGCTTGAGTTCTGGTGGCCAACCGAAGGTGCACATTTTCAGCTGACATTTTGTTTGTTAACAAACTGCTGGACAACGAATGTTTTCTCATCGGAGAAATCCAAATTCGGCAGTTCACCACTTTCGACCATGCGAAGCAACTCTTTAGCTCTTTGAGTCAATTATCTTTCTGTTGCGGTGTAAGTTCTTGCACCTTTTGGAATTTCAAGTGCTTTAACACGAGCACATTTTTCAATATTTGCCGAATTGAATATTGCGATATGTTTAACTCACGAGCCATGTTTCGGCCACTGCGACGCGGGTTTCGATCAATTTGCTTCTTTACTTTTTGAACCATTTCTGTTGATGTTGCTGTTAGCAGTCTAAAGTTGGTTGCAGTTTTTTTTATCTCCCCCTGTGTTCTGGATCATCGTCAAATTCGGAGGCGATCTAGCGATGTCCTCCAGATATTCGGTATTTTGATGATTTCAGTAACATTATTCACCAGAATTTCATTTTGAAAGATCCTAATGGGTAGTACAATCTAGATTTCGTTTGCAGGTCCACGTCTCCGTATAGTCCCCATATAACGGTAGCTGCCAATAGTCGGTATTTTGATAATTTCGGCAACATTGTTCACCGGAATAGTTGGAAATTTCATATTGGAAGATCATAATAGGTACTACAACCTATGGCAAACAATTTCTAATGCAGGTCCATGTCTTCTTATATCCCCATATAACGGTACCTCCTGATATTCGGTATTTTTATGATTTTAGCGACATTATTTACCGGTATCATTTCGAATTTCGTATTTAAAGTTCCTAATAGGTACTACAGCCTATGACAAAAAATGCGTACGCAGGTCCGCATCTTCGTATAGTCCTCATATAGCGGTCTTCATTTAAGTGGTAGTTATCAGATTTTTTTTTTAAATTTCTCAAGTTCCTTCCATGTGGTGGAGGGTATTTAAAGTTCTGCCCGGCCGAACTTAGCTGCTTTTCTTAATTGTTTTATTTGGAATATAAACTTTTGTTTTATTTTTTATCTGACACCTAATATGCATTTTCAACGTATACAAATTACAGCCAATAAATTAGACCATAAGAGCTCAAGAAGTTCTAATATTTGAAAGTTGAAAAAAAAAATCTAAAACCATTTGTTAAGTAAGAGCTTATAATGGCAAGAGCTGAAGGTAACAAAAACAATCCTAATGTCTGAGGAGACAATCAATATTTTTCTACAAGTTTGAAATATCGAGTGCTTTGTACAAACATTCAGTTGTGTTTTTTTTTTTTTTCAGTTTTAACAGCTACATTACTTTTTTATTTTTCCCAAATTAGACATTAAAATTCTGACGCGACCATCATGTGAATGCGCATGAAGGAAATAAATGACAATATCCACAGTGTCTGTAGTTGCATAAAAATATCAGTAGTATATCTTTAATTGCCTTTTAACACCCATTTTATTGAATAATTAGCTACCAAGGTAAAAGTTGGTTAATATAAATTTCACTTTGGTATCGTAAATCTGATGGAAATGATGTGAGAACTTTTGTCATTAAATTCGAGTCGATATTTTATGCAAAGCTTAAAAAAGCTTTGTTGCAGTGCATGGAATTTGGGTGACAAAATTAATTTTGTAGAAATAGCAAATATTACAAATCTGTCGGTTTCGTTTTGAAAAACATTGATTTCACAAAATAGAGAGTAATATTAGGTTAATTTTAAAAATGTTACCGATGAAGGTCACAAATAGAAACTAAAGGACACGAAATCTCGCATGAAGTTAGAGTTTAGGACAGCGGGTAAAATGGAAACAGAAAAAAATTCCTGATCACACAATTGAAGCCAATCGACGCACCCGAGAAGAGAGTTAAGGACGGAAGAAGAATTATAGCCTCAGCCATATGGTTTAAGATGGTATATATCATTTGATACGACCAAGAAGTGCCTCGTCGAAATAACGGTTTTAGACCCTAGGTCTCTTTGGACCAAATCCGTTTCAGGATAGAGAAATGATAATCTGATTTTGCTTCAACTTTGCAAATACTAACATTTACATCAGTGCTAGGTCAGGTCCGAAAATGGATAATATTGGACCACTCCATCATCAAAGGATTACAATTTTGAATAATTATAACCCTTAAAAAAGTTGTGAAGTAAGAGTCTGATTGTCTTCAAATTACACACATCGCAATATTTTTATTAACCCATGGTATGGTGTGAAGATGGAATATATCGGTCCACTCCCACAAAGCGTCAAAATTTCGAATATCCATAATGGTCATAAAACGCGAAATTAAGACCCGATTCCATTCAGACTTGTGGAATCTCAATATTTCCATTAACACAAGGCCTATAATAAATATGGTAGATATCGGACCATTTCTTCTGGTACCTCCCACAACGCTCAAAGAAAGCGAAATATGCATCCAACTCTCATCAAATTTCACACGCACAAACATTTTTGCTAACACATGATGTTTTGTGAAGATGATATACTCGAATATCGGCGAACCCTTCTGGGTCACAATTATCAATAATTGTATGTGTCATTACATGTGAAACAAGTCAGCGAATCTTTACAGCTAAATATTCCTTTCAACCAGAAACCTGGGATGAATGTGGAAATTATGATTTCGCATAAAATTGGATATAAAGTTAGATTTTCTTTTCTCTTTGGGCCCATTCCAATCGACGAGGCTTGTCCGCAGGCAACATTCTTTGCGTCAACATTCTTTGCCCAACTGCTGAGAACGGCGTTTTTGGGATGTTCTTAGGGACCTCTCAACACTGGCTCGTACGGCAGCGATATTCTCGGCCGATCGCCTTGGTCGACTTTTATATGGCCTCTTTGGATTAGAAAGAGCCTTACCAGTCGAAAATTTTTTGTATAAACGCTTAATGGTGTTCTTAGAAGGCGCACTTCTCACATTTTCTAATGTTTTAAAAGCACGTTGAGTTTTCACAATTGACTTCTTGTAAATTTCAACTATTTTAGAGCGCTCGCGTGTGTTGGTTCATGGTAAAAATCTGCTTGGACTGACGCTTCAAACGCGGTATGTCATTAAGCGATGTGACATCTCTGTCAAAAGTTATGGCGTTGCCAGATGGGTCCGTCGAATATGGGCAACGCTGTACTTCGGTCGACTACATCTTGCACCTGACGTAAATTTTAACATTTTCTAAAAATTATAACATATTTCATACAAAGTGAAGGAAGTGACCAATATATTCTAAACCTGGCACGTCGGAATATTTATATCATAGTATCATAGTTTAGTAACCAATGCAAAATGGACAATATTGGCCCATTCATTCGTAACGTACTGCATAGAGGGCCAAAAATTTGAATAATCATAACATACGTCAAAATATATTTAAAAAATCGGATATTGGCTGAGCAGCATCTATACATTTGTCGTCTAAACCGTCTGATACCTTTTAAGCTGTTAATAATTGTTTTATAACTCATAAATCAAAACAATGCATCCAAATTTCCCCACAACCAAAAAAAAAAAAAAAATAAAATCTATAGCAAATATTTAAATACCGTGTTCAACCAAATTCTATGCCAAAATAGTTAGCATAGCTGATGGATGATTTTCATGACATACCAGGAAAAATTTAAGTGGAAAGAATACACAGAAACATGGGCAATTTTCAACCACAAAACTACACCGACAACCCCAGCAGACACCGATACACCGCAGCAAAGCAGACACACTTCATGATCTAAGCGATGTGAGAGTTGAAGGAAAACCTAACAAACGCACAGGTGTAACAAACGGCAAAGACGGCCAGAACGCCGAACGACATACATTTGCAGAGGCTAACAATGCTCGCACAAAGCCCAGTTACCATGGGATGCTATGACGAATAACTCACCTTGAGTTATTTTCAAGAGATATTTCAACGGAGAGGAAACCATTGAGAGAGAGTGAGAAACAGCGAGGAAATTGAGTTAATGAGCTAGACTTTCTTTTTGAGTAAATTTCACATAGCTGACCTTAAAAAAACACTCAAAAGAAATTTTCACCTTGATTTCTATGCTGTACTCTTGTTTAGTTCTCTTTGTCTGCGTGTGGTGTACTCAATTTGGTGGAGTAATGTTGCTGAAGAGAATTGGAGTGTTAGTGGCTCAGGTGAAATTCTGTTGGTGGCATGGTTAATTGCTGCTGTTGATCATCGGTAGTATGCCAGCCAACGCTGCTACCATGAATGGGTTACATTTGGCGCTTTAATCTGTGTCTGTTTGCCAGCGAAGGCACAACGAGTACTTGCCAACACCGGCATGTTATGAAAATAGATCAAATGAGTTCAGTAAAAACCATTATCAAAGTGATAAAAATAAATTGTTAGACCAAATAAGAACATAATATTCTGAAACATATTATTAATTGCAAATACATTAGAGATCCCGATTTTGCTAAATACCAATATGGCTCTGCCAGTCTTAAACATATAACGATTATAGTTGTAAAAATCTAAGGAAATTTATTCTAAAAAACTAATATAAATCAATGACCTCCATGAGAATATCATCAAAAGATCCACGATTATGGCTCCAAATTATTAACATTTTATTTCAAAAAGTAAATAGTTAAGGCTATATTAATCGAAAATCTGTGAAATATATGCAAACGATTCTAAGCTAATCATCCTTATCATTCCGGGGAATATTGCAAAATACTTTATATAATCAATCCTTATTTTATATTTTTAAATTATCAATTTATTTAAATCTGAAAAATATGTTTTTTAACAATGTTGAGGATAAAACAGCTTCGGAAATTTTAGAATGGAAAACTTTTTCTAATGAATTTGACCATATATATTGAAAATATATCAGATTAATAATTTACTATCGTTTTGGGAAATATTGGAAATATAGTTCTACGAAAAAAATCTCGATTATAGCTCGCACATTTTTTTCAATAAATTTGGAAAATCCCATGTTGTTACTCCGGAAGAATTATGAAAAAAGTTATGTAATAATATAATGTAATGTAATAAAGTTATGCTATAATATTATAAAAAAATCCTCAATTCTACTGATTGACATTGTAAAACTATTTTTAAAAAAATCAGAACTGTAGCCCTCAGAAATATTGAATGGATTCCAAAAAATATTCTAAAAAAGAATCGAGATTAACACTGAAAAAAATAGTTTTATCCAAAATTATAGTTCTGAGAAATAATAAAAAATATATTTGAAAACAATTAAAAAAGTTGTATGTTCAGCTGGACCGAACTTTGAATTCCCTCCACCATTTGGAACGAATTTGGAAATTTTCAAAGAAATAAAGTCCGTTATAATTCCTGTTAAAATATAGCCGCTATGTTAGGGTCTATACGACGACGTGGACCTGTATCGGCAACTTTTGTCATAAGCCTTTACAATATCCAAATGCGAATCTTATCCAATATCCAAATATCCAAAAAAGTTGTATGTTCAGCTGGACCGAACTTTGAATTCCCTCCACCATTTGGAACGAATTTGGAAATTTTCAAAGAAATAAAGTCCGTTATAATTCCTGTTAAAATATAGCCGCTATGTTAGGGTCTATACGAGGACGTGGACCTGTATCGGCAACTTTTGTCATAAGCCTTTACAATATCCAAATGCGAATCTTGAAAAAAATCGGTGAATAATGTAGATAATCAACAAAATATCGAATATACATTACGAATTTGAAATATACAATTTCAAACAATTCCGGTGAATAATGTCACTAAAATCATCAAAATACGAATATCGGCAGGTGCCGTCCTGCACGGACGATTTTTTGTTATAGGCTGTAGTATCTATTACGAACATCAAATACTAAATTTGAAACAATTCCGGTAAATAAAGTCGCTAAAATCAACAAAGTACCGAATATCGGGAGGTACCGTTATATGGGGGCTATATGAAGACTTGGACTTGCACAGACAATTATCTGTCTTAGCCTGTAGTATCCATTTCGAACTTCAAATACCAAATCTGGAACAATTCCCGTGAATAATGTCGTTAAAATCAACAAAATACCGTAAATAGGGAGGTACCGTTTATGGGGCTATACCAAAACGTGGACCTATATGGCCCATTTTCAATACCAAATGTCCCGCAGACATAATATACATTTGACTCAAATTTTATCAACCTACTTCATTTTGTTGGGAAGCTAGAGTGACTTCCACAGACGGATTGACTGACGGCCATCGCTAAATCGACATAGAATTTTATGGTGATCAAGAATATACATCCTCTTGAGGTCTAAAATGTATAATTCGAGGTGCTACAAACGGAATGATACACTTAATATACTTCACACTTCAGATATAATGAATGAGAGGTTGCAAAAATATTTAAAAATTCCAGGATATATTGAAAAAATCTCTTTATAAAAATCCATAAGATATTGACAATTTAATTTCGAAAATATACATGCGATAATAAAACAAATATGTAAAACAAATGGAAGTGATTTGAAAAATGTACTAAATTGAGATATGGAAAAATCATTTTACAAATCCACTAAATTAAAATATGTGAAAAAGACAATTTGAAAATAATTTACCAAATATCCCAAAAATATTTTGAAAATATTCTACAAGATATTTGAAAAAAATATTTTTAAAATATTTAATATTTAATATTTCAAAAATATTTTTCTCCACTAGTAAACAAATGTTGTTTTATAAAAACAACAATAATAGAATTAAGCCTGACGATTTTTGCAACAACAAAATATTTTTTAAATAAAAAAATATATTTTCTTTCTAATTCCACGAGGCATTGAAAACATAATTTTAGAATTTATATTAAGATATATGAAAAAAAATATAATCTAAAAAATGAAATCCATCAGACATTGTAGAAATATTATAAAAAGTTATTAAATATTCTTAAAATTCTAAGATATATTAAAAACGAATATTTAAAAAAATCAAAATTAGAATTAAAATTAAGCAATTCCCGAAATACTGAACACGTATTTATATAAAAACACAGGACGCATTTAGAAGTGGTTCTTAAACAATCGACGTGAATTTAGGTGAGTTTGAAGAATTTTTATAAATATCTGCGAGACATTTTGATAAATTTAATATTTTATGTTAAAAAACATATTAGATATTTGAAAATTATAAAAATCGGAGCGTATAACTCTTAATAATCTCCTTTTGTCCATTTGCCTCTGTCAAAAAGCTAAGCCATGACTTCATTTCAAAAATGAAATCTTCCAAAATGGATTTGGACATAAGGGGGCTTCGAAAATATTGGAGTGTTGTAGGGTGTTTGATAGTGGGCCCCGCACGTCTATAGCCTTTGCGTACTTGTTGTTTTTTTTTTATTTATCGGAGGGCAATTTCGGCACATTTACACATCCATTTGAATTCTCGATATTATTTTAGAAAGAAAAATTTAAGAATTTCTGCAGTTAGGGTCTTGAGATATATTAATGAAATACAAAACACAACCAACCTCGAAAATTAACGTTTACAGCTCTATAATTATAGCTCTAGAAAATATGAAAAACTATTCTTAAAGTCCAGGGTTATGGTGCTGAAAAAATATGTAAAAATCGCCAATTAAACTTCGAAAAAATTCTCTGCGAAATATTGAAAAACTGTTTTAACAAGTTACCCTCAGCCAATGTTCGATTCTTTAAATCATTTTTTGACTTTTGTTATGATATTTCAAATTTTTGTTGAGCTAAATAAATAAGATATAAATATAACGGTGTGCTAGGTTTGGACTATATTGGTTACTTCCTTCACTTTATATGAGATATGTGATAATTATTAGAAAATGTTGAAATGTGGGTACGGTACCAGATATAGTCGACCGAAGTATTCCATATTCATGCTTCATCTAATACATATAAAAATATTGGTATGAACAAAATTATATGAAAATCGAACATATATTCATCTCAGGTTTCTGGATGAGAGAAATATTTAGATGTAGCAAGGTGTAAAAAACCGCTGACTTGTTTCACAAGTTATGACAGATAAAATGATTGACAATTGTGACCCTTTATGGGGGAGGTATCAGAAAGGGGTTCACAGATATATGTCATCTTCACTGCAGATCTACTGATAGAAAAATGTTTGTACGTATGAAATTTGAAGAGAGCTGGATGCTTATCTCGCATTCTTTGAGAGTTTTGTTTTTCAAAATATTGAATCCCATGTGGGGAGGTACCAGAAGATATCTACCATCATTATAACAGATATTCTGTTGATAAAAATATTGAGATGTAGCGGGTCTGAATGGCATCGGTACACCAGAGCTTGGTTAAAAAAAAAAAAAATATAGTGTTGTGTGAAATATGAAGAGAACATAATGCTTACTTCAGATTTTGTAATCGTGTTGGTTATTCCAGACCCACAAAGGGTGGGTGAGGTACCAGAAGGAATGGTTAGTTCTATATCGTATTTAAAAGAAATCTTGTGTTGATGGAAATATTGAGACCTACCAAGTCTGAATGGAATTGGATGTTAATTTCGTGTTTGAGCCTTTGCGGGGGAGATACTTGATGGAGTGGACCGATATTGTCTATTTTCGCGCCTGACCTAGCACGGATGCAAATATTGGCAAATTTGAAGCAAAATCGGATTATCCTTTCTCTTTCTGTGCAGTAAATAATTTTCTTTGAAAATGTTGACATTTTGTGTGGGAGATATTGCCCATCTCCGAACTCGATCTAAGTTTGACAATAATATTATGATGTAACAAATTTGGATAAAATCGGAAACACCCTTCGCCAGCCAGACAGACAGACGGACGGACGGACATCGCTTGATCGACTCAAAATCTTCTGAAACGGATTTGGTCCAAAGAGGCCTAGGGTCTAAAAGCGTTATTTCGATAAGGCACGTTTGGGCCGGATACTCCCTTCGAGAGTTATCGTGCGCACCAGCCAGACAGACAGACGGACGGACGTGCGGACATCGCTAGATCGACTCCAAATGTCCTGAAACGGATTTGGCCCAAAGAGACCTAAGGTCTAAAACCGTTATTTCGATGATAGAATCGGAAACACCCTTCGAGAGTTATCGTGCGCTCCAGCCAGATAGACAGACGGACGGACATCGCTTGATCGACTCTAAATCTTCTGAAACGGATTTGGTCCATCAAATGATACATACCCACCTTAGCCATATAGCTGAGGTTAGAAAAAGGCTTTTATGACTTTGGTATATTGAAAAAAATTTCGAAAATCTAAAATTCTATATCAGATAGTTCTTCTAATGCAGTATTTAAAAATCTATGATATTGGATTTGGAATTAGAAGTTTTAAATAAATCACTCTTAGAAAAAAATGTTTAAAGTCCATAGACAAAATCTAACCACATTTTCTGCTCTTCATTTATGACTGATTTATTAATTTCTCATACAAAAGATACAAAACACTTTACACAGTACAGGTGGTCTAATATTAGATCAATTAAAATTCAACTAAAATAATTAGAGACCATCTCTCACAACCGCGCAAGTGGAATTTCCTGTTCGAAACTCGTGCTTTTATCATTTCATATTTCAACTGATTTATTTATTATTTTTTTTTTTTTTTTTTTGGTTTCCATATGTTTCTCGCGTTGTAAATATTTGTAACAAATATTCACGATTGTTGTTGTAGTGCATCGTGTTGCCAGTGATTTCCCGCTTATTACCATCATCAGCAAATGAACACCAAATATATGGATGGACGGATGGCAACATGTGAAAAAAAACACCAATGGAAACTTGATGATGAGCCACTCCACACAGAGATATACAAACGAATGCAAACACGAAAAGTTCTGATTGTCCGTATGTCTGTCCCGCCATCTGTCGATTTGGCTGCCCACCACGTTCTGGGCCCCATACAATTTATAATTCTATCGATGTAGGCAATCGTGACCATCGGCGATTATAAGGGGATCTGGAAAGAAAAGCTACATATTTTCTTTTTCGTTTTGTAATGGTTCGCTTCTGTTTCAGTATTTCAATTTCATTTCATTATTTTTATACCTCCTGTGTTTTTAGTAGGTTTCTCTGAAGTTTATTTCGTTATTAGTGAAATTCAAGTACCTGTAGCATGCATTGTGAAGATGATGAAGAAGAACTTTACAGACCACACGAGTGCAGTTGTTCTGATTCTATTATTAATAAAGCGGAAAATTGCACCTGATGAATTTAACCTGAAATTTCTATTAGTTACCAAAAAAACAAAAACAAAAAGAAACAACAAAAATACACACACTGAGCAACAACAAAAACCCAAAGAAAGAAATTTACGAATTAGCTATTGATTTAGAACCATGAAAAGCATGTTAATTAGATTATAACATTAAAAAGGCAAGCAAAACAGCGAAAAGAACCACAACAGCTAAACAAAATACCGACATGAAATCGAAAGACGAAAGGCAACAAACTGGACAGCCGTTTATGAAGTGAAGAGTTAGTAAACCGATAAATCTTGGATGTGGCGTTGTTTGGTTTGCTCTAAACTTAATTATGGCATAATTTCCTTTAAAGTATTTTAATATGTTCTAGAGCATGAGCACCATTTGCTATTGATGCCTTTGTTTGTTCAAAATAAATTACTGTCCTCAAAATAAAACTGATTTATGGGTAAAGGGGCCAAAGTGTGTTGTGAAGTTAATCAGAAGCACCTTGATAGTGTCATTTCTGATTTATTTATGCCACTACACTGCCACTGGCATGGTATGTATTTATAAATTAGCTAGCCATTGATAAGTTAGAAGTTCAGTGAAATTTCATTTGTGACTTGGGGCTATTTTCGCAAATGATCGTAGTCATGTGTCACAGCGAACAGCTTTTGGCTACTGGAATTAAACTTTCATGTCTCTGCAACAGACTAATTAATCTTATCCAAATAATCAGATTAGATGTTTGATTTTAGCACACCTTTAGAGACTGAGATATTAATTAAATCCAACAATAAAATGTGCATCAAAGAGGCCGATGACGGGGAGGTTAAATCTATAGAATTCAAAATGGCTAAGAAGGGGGTATTGGAGTTTTCAGAAAGCATAAATAACAGAAAATGTCTCTTTGGGTGAAATCCAGTTGAAGAGATCTGGAGTCGTTGAAGCAATGTTCTTTTTTCTCTCTGCTCAAGCAGCGGCCGTCCTTTATTATAAACTTTGCATATATTAATACTCCCATCACACTAAGGTAGAGTTCTACGACGAAAAACGGTGTAAAAGTTCAGCAAGTACAAAAGCAAGTTCTCCCACCATTTGGAAAGAACTTGAAATTTTTCAAAAAAAAAAAAAAAAAAAAACTCCGGAAACTATCACTTAAATGAAAACTGTTATATGGAGATTGTACGAAGGCGTGGACCTTACGATTTTTATACCCTACAACACTATGTGTTGGGGGTATTATAAGTTTGATTGAGCCAAAAATTATGTAACATCTCAAAATATTGGTTTCCCACATAGGAAAGTATATATCGGTCTTCCTAGCTCGCCGAGCTGAGTCGATCTAGCTATGTATGTCCGTTCGTCCGTCTGTCCGTCTGTACGTCTGTCCATGTTAATTTGTAATCACTCTACAGGTCGCAATTATGGCCCGATATTCACGAAATTTAGAATGGAGGTGGGGCTAGGGTCAGAATAGAACCCTATTTCTTTTGGAGATGATCGCATAATATTTAGGGGTTGAAATGGACCAAAAACTGAAAAAATCTTGATTTTGCAGCTGCTCTACAGGTCGCAATTATAGAACAATCAAAACGGAAGTTAGCATGGGGCTAGAGCTTAGTGCTGGCCAGAAACCTTCCAATTTTGATGGTCATCGGGTAATATTAAGTGGGTGAAACAGACCATAAGATTTGTGTAAAATAAAAGTCAAATTTTCCATTAAACCGCGAATATTTTTAATCCCAGTGAAATCACAAATAAAAGAACAGGTCAATTCTGATCATTACGTAGCTGCCGATAGTAAATATATCGGTTATATATAGCGAAATATATACAATGTGTATATACAAAGGAAGGGGATGTTAGTTAGAATGCTTATATCTCAAGAATGGCTGTACCGATTTTGACTCAGAAGGGCTAGGCCTATTGTTTTCAAAGATGTCCGCAATATATTAGGGTGTTGAAATCGACCAACAACTTAAAATTTTCCTGATTTTGCAGCCGTTATAAAGGTCACAAATAGAAACCAAAGGACACGCAATCTCGCATAAAGTTAGAGTTAGGACAGCGGGTACAATGTACCACTAATTTTGTGTGAAAAAATACCAGCATTACTTACAGGCGATATCCGAAACACACAAAAGGCGAATTTCTGGCTTTTTTATGCTGATTTCGTTGACGAATATAGCCAAATATCGTAGACAAGCAAATTATATAGATGAGCCTAAATTTGGAGATACAGAGGGGCTTCTTTCTTTTGGGGATGATTGCAAAATAATTAGGAGCGAATTAACCAAAAACTGAAATGTTTTTCCGATCACACAATTGAAGCCAATCGACACGCCTGCGAAGAGAGTTAAGGACTGGGAAGAATTCTAGAATTGTGGATGACCATTAGATTATATTAAGCTGTAAAATGGACCACAACAACTTACAACATGACGGAGTGGGTAAATGTTGGTCAAATTTCCCTAGTCAAAATCCTAATTTAAAAAGCGAAGTCTTCCAATATGGATTTGGACATAAGGGGGCTTCTAACATATTGTAGTGTTGTAGGGTATAATATAGTCGGCCCCGCTCGACTATAGCCTTTTCTTACATATTTTTGTTTTTTGTCATAGGCTGTAGTACCCATTACAAGTTCAAATACCAAATTTGAAAAATTTGAATAATGTTGCTAATATCGCTAATAATAGTTCCGGATATTGGGATGTACCATTATATGGGGGACATACGAAAACGTGAACCTACATACGAATTTTTTTGTCATAGGCTGTAGTACTCATTACCAACTTTAAAGATGAAATTTGTTAAAATTCCGGTGAGTAATGTCTTACAAATCATAAAAATACCGGGTATTGGGAGAGGGGTTATACGAAGACGTGGACCTGCATACAAACATTTTTGTCATAGACTGTAGTACCCATTATGAACCTCAAATAAGAAATTTGAAATAATTCCGGTAAATACTGTCGCTAAAATCATGAAAATACCGAATATCGTTCACTTTATATGGGAGATATACGAAAACGTGGATCGACGGGGACCATTTACGAACTTAACCTGCCTACTAGTAAACTATGAATGTAACATTTTAGAATTCTATCTCAATCTGTGATTACAACAGACAGACATAGCTAGATTGTCGTCCGCTGAACCAGAATATATATACTTTGTTGGGTGTATTATAGATATTTCGAGGAGTTACAAACGGAATGACAAAGTTAATATACCCTCCATAGAATGATGGAGGGTATAAAAAGAAACGCAAGGTCAAATGACGTGCCGTTTTTTTTTTTTTTGTTTTGCCCTGCACTATATAAAACAAGTAGGGGCAGCCTATAGCCGTGCAGGGCCGACCTTGTAATATCCCACAACACTACAATATTTTGGAATACCCCTTATGTCCAAATCCTTTTTGGAAGATTTCGTTTTTGAAATGATGTCATAGATTTTACCCTTAGCTTTCTGACTGGGGGCATTTGCCCAATATTTACGCACTCCGTCGTTTTGTTAGGTATTCAAAAAAATTTTCACATGAAAGTTGTGCTCCATTTTACACCTAAATATAATCCAATGGTCATTCAAAATGCTAGACTTCATACTGTCCTAAATCTCTTCTCATGAAAAAATCCGTGTCGATTGGTTTTCAATTGTGTATCCAATTTTGACAGATATTACATATATGGTAGACCGTACAACCGTAAAATGGATGAAGTTCGATAAAATTTGTCAGAGAGAATTTGTATCTGATGTCCGGTATCAAATATCCTTGTTGTAGAGTGCATATTACGCATGTGAGGGACGTTAACACAAAATCGGATGAAATATGGCTATATCCATATCTGAATCGATTTTCACCAAAATTTGAAGTACTTGCTTCTGGGCTGAATTCCGTCGGAAGTGCAAAAACTCAGTCTATTTGGGCTGATATTAGCCACTTGGTGCAAAATAAACCTGATATCGGATAAAGATATATATCGGAGATATATCTAAATCTGACCCGATCTTGATCAAATTTGGCAAAGATATTTCTGCGCTGTATTTGATATCTGGTACCAAATATCATTGTTGTGGAGTGCATATTACGCATGTCAGGGACTTAAAACCAAAAATTTGATGAAGCTATATCTGATCCGATGTTTTCCAAATTCGATTTATTTGCTTCTAGACTAAATTCGATGGGATGTACCAAAATGCAGGTCATTTTGAGTGATATTCTCCATTTGGTGCACAATTAAACCGAAATAGGTTGAAGATATATATTGGATCTATATCTAAATGTCAACCGATTCTAATAAATTTCAATAGGGTTTGTCCTTGGGCCAGACAAATCGTACATGGAAAATGTCATCTGAATCAGATAATAAATGTGACCAGCATTTTGTTCACAAAAATATAGGGACAGACGAACGGACGGACTGGGATGTACAAATCGACTCAGAAAGTGATTCTATGAAGATCCTAAAAATTATCTATGGGTCTATCTCGCTAAATTCCTAATGTTACAAATATATAATACCACAAAGATATAATACCCGTAGGGTATAAAAACACATTGAAAATTTTGAGTGGAGTTGCCAGTATATATCGGTTATTCCCTGCACTAGCGGCCCAAACGGAAATATATTTCGAAACTTTTTTGTAGCCGTTAATTGGTGCAGCTCGTAGCAAATTCACATCTCCAACTAAATTTTGTCAAAAAAAGTAAACATTTCGAGGGAGACATTTTGATTTAATGTTTAATCAATTTCAACTTTTATTGTCATTTTTTATTGCCATAAAAATTATTACGAATTTCTTTTCTTTACTAATACTAGTCATAATCATTTTGTCTTACTTCTTCACTTACAACTTATTGCTAATTAGGCTATTCCAATACATTGTTACTCCTTTTATAGATATTATTATAGTCTTTCTATCTCTTTACCTTATACAACAATACACAACAAAAACTACAAAAAATAAAACTGATTCTCCCCAGAGAACATTTCTAGTACAAACATCGGCAAAAACAGCAAATTATTTCATATATGGCATTTCATATTGCACATATATAGTAGTAATTTATTTAAATTATTAATCTCGACAGAAGCAGCAACACCAACAACACGTGTATGCACGTCATTGGAACGAAACTTGTAATCACACAATGCAAAAATGTACACTAATAGAAAGGTTCAAAGATGCCGATGATGGTGTCTGAATGTACGGGCAGTACAACAACCACACCAACAAAATCTGACTGAAGTAAAATATATTTGTACAATTAAATAAAATGCCCTCACTACCTAGTATTTTCCATAATGTGGGCATAAAAGTAGACTACGTATGTGAGCTGTAGAGGCAGGCAGCAGGAACAGAAAACAAAAGCAGTGGAAAGCATTGGAAGAAAACATAGAACATAGTTAAACAATTAGAAATGTATGATTAAATAGGTTTTCAATTGCATGAGTAACACGTCAACACTATTATTTGAGGTAGACAGACGGACAGACGGACAGACAGACACCACCTCTGGACATGGCAACAAACTTTCAACAATTGTAGAACATAAATTACACAGCGTTTTGAGTTTTAAGGTAAATTGGTAAACAAACTGGGTGTATTAGTCGTTTGGTTGATGTAGTAGTTAAGAGAGTAGTTCCACAAATCACAAACCTGTGTTGACAAATGTCATGTAACGTGAGGAGTATGGCACACGCATACATTTTCAGAATCTGGAGACCCATACAAGTGTTTTGAAAGGAAATTTGTAATAAGTCACAACATTTCGAAACTGTATTATTTTGCGCTACATATATTTATACCCTCCACCTTGGAAAGGAGGGTATATTAACTTTGTCATTCCGTTTGTAACATCCTTAAATATTCGTCGTAGACCGCATAAAGTATATATATTCATAATCAGCATAAAATTATAAGATGTCTGTCTGTCTGTCTGTTGAAATCACGATACAGCCTACATTATTTGACGTAGAGCGCCAAAATTTAGCAGAGCAATTTGTATTGTGTATAGGATGGTTGGTATTGAAAATGAGATATATCAGTCCACGTTCTGGTATAGTCCCCATTAACGGTACCTCCCGATATTCGGTATTTTGATAATTTATGCCACATTTTTTCACGTATTTGTCTGAAAATTGGTATTTGTAGGTCATAACGGGTCCCTGAGCGTGTGGCAAAACATTGTATGTATAGGTTCACGTTGTGGTATAGCCCCCATATAAAGGTACCTCCCGATATTCGGTATTTTAATTGATTTGCCACATTTTTCCACGGATTTGTCTAAAAATTGGTATTTTGATGATTTTTGCTAAATTTTTTCACGGATTTGTCTGTAACAAAGTCAAATATATATATATATATATATATATATATATATATATATATATATATATATATATATATATATATATATATATATATATATATATATATATATATATCTATATATATAAATGACCTGTAATTTGATACATCCTACCGAATTCAATATAGAAGCAATTAATTAAAATTTGGAGAAAATCGATTCAGATATAGCTATAATGCCCATATATATGTTTCATCCGATGTGGAGTTTTAAGTCCCTCACTAATATGCACTTCAGAAGAATGATATTTGGCACCGGACACCAGATACTGCTCGAAAACACCTCTGTCAAATTCCATCGAGATCGGTTCAGATTAGGATATAGCTCGTATATATAGCTTTTTCCGATATCAGGCTAATTGTGAACCAAATGGCTAATATAAGCCCAAAACTGTAACAAAGTCAAATGCCAAAAATTTACATTTTTTTTAATTTTATTGAATGAAAGCACAAATTGTCGGAAATAGCATCAAATTTTAGAATAAGTTTAGATTTGTTCGAATTGGTCACGAATTATGGCCTTCAAACCGCCAATGAAACCTTTACACCCTGCACGAATGTTGCTCTGCGGTATTTTGGCCCATTCCCGGCGAAGCTCTTGTTTGAGGTGATAGACACTTTGGTATTTTTTAGTGCCAACCTTGCTTTAAAAAATACTCCAGACACAATAGTCCAACGAATCCGGTATCCGGAGGTTTTTGGTGGCCATTGTGCGCTAAAAATGAAGCACGGAACCTCATTTTGTAACCATACTTGGGTGGCGCGTGCTGAGTGCGATAGTGCTGAGTCCTGTTGGAATGTCCAAGGTCTGCGGCCAAAAGGATTGCTTGCCCAAGGCTTTAATACACCCTCCAGAATATTTTTGCAATAATATTCGGCATTTATTTGATACGAGGGTCGATTTATACGAGCGGAGAGCGAACATCGGCTGTTATGTCGGCCCACACCATCATCATGGCTTGAGTTCTGGTGGCCAACCGAAGGTGTACATAATAAGCCGTCACTGGAATAATTTTAACAGCTTTCGGACGAGTGGCTTAGAAATGAAAGCAGTCTGAATTTTTTAATTCGACGATTTGTGGTAGATGTTTCAGAGGGAGAAGGGCACAACAGGAAGAAGTAGTCTGATATTTCTAACCATTTTCGAGCTTGATCTAAGTTTGACAAAAAAAATATTAGGACCAAATTGGATCCCCGCCAGATAGATATTTTGGTAGTATCGAATGATATATCCGCTGTGGGTATTATAATGATTGATAAACACAAAATTACATGATAATGTGATTTGTCATTGAAAAGTCTAACTATAGCCTCTGTTTAAAAAATGCTTTCGGTTTGGTATTTCAAACTACAAATTCTGGCATTTCAATTCAAAAATATTAGTTCGTGGATTTGGATATTTCTTCTATTTCCAAATTATTTGGAATATTTTTGGTTTAATTTGTTAGTTTAGTTCCTATAGAATATGTTTTGGCATTATCTGAACAAATATTATACATTGAAACTACACGCCTCCAACTTTTAATGTATTTCTAATATCAAAATTATTTTCCTATTAAATATCAAAATTTTGATATCTACATTCCAATGTAATTATAAAATATATTCATTCAGTTCAACAGTTATCTAAACCAAAAATTTAAAAAGAAAAAATGAAAAAAAAACACGATGGTCCAAAGTAAAATTCCGTAAAAAGCATTTGTGCCTTGAATAAACCACCATCATGGCCAACGAACCACACAACATTAGACCAAAACTGAAGAAGTAGAGAGATTCAAAGCCACATTTCCATGGAACCCTGACACAGACTTTATGGCGCGCTCTTTTTCATAGTTTCTCTTTTCTGCTCTCTCTCTCTCTCTCTTGCACTCTCTACTCTTGAGTGTTTTCTTTTCAGGTGTTTTAATGAATGAAATGAAAGATGATTTGCCGTTGGCCACAATTGTTTGGCCAACAAACAATTGTTTGGCATAGCTTTCCCCATTCCCCCGGCCAATGGTGTTGTGGATGAGAGTGTGAGCTGTGGTTAATGTACGCTGGTATGCTTTCTACTGCGATGAGAGTTTTCAAAGACCCCAACCCAACAGTGGTGGATTGTTGAAGCTGTTGCTGCTGGCTGGCTGGCTGGCTTATGCTGCTTGCCGTCTTGGCTATCTGGGGCCGATTTCTTCTTTCACTGGCTTAGTTGTTGTAAAGAGTTATGTTTGGCATTCATAAGCATTGCCATTGTCAAGGTGATCGCACAGTCAACGCGCATGATTGCAAGAGGCAGCAACTACAATAGCACCACCACCAACAACTAACTCTCTAACTAAAGCAACTACAGCAGCATTGCGGCAGACATCTGTAACAATAGCGGCATCTTCAATTTAAAGCCGTAAGCAGTTTTGAGCAATTTTTTTGTAACTGCTGCTTCTGCTGCTGCAAAAAAGAGCACAGAGCGTAAGCGCGAGAAAAAAGTCTTTCTTCTTTCTTTCTGTTTTCGGAACGGCGGGGACTGTGCTGGTCCAAAGTAAAATACTGCAGTCTTATATAACGACATTGAGTCGGGAAGAATACTTTAGTTATTCGGTCACCTTTCTACGGTCAAGTTCGCTTTCCTTCCCAAAAAAAAATCAACAATTTTTTTTGTGGTTCAATATTGTATTTTCTTCAGCACAAAAAAGGAGACCCATTATAACAATTGAGTTTGCAGAGTATTTAAAAGCAGCCAAAAAAATTTTTTTGTGGATAATTCGTTGTACTCATCGAAGAAATCAAACAGGAATTGTATCCTCAGAAACAAAAATGCAGTGAAAAAGAATTTAAATACCAAACATTGTTGCAGTATTAAAAAAAAAAACATCAAATAATACTAAATAAGTGCAACTTTGTAAAAAGAACATATAAAACAAAACATAAATTCTGAAACATTTCTCATATGGTGCTTGAAAGGATATTTCGCCAACAATTAAAGTGAAATAAATTATTAACAATAAAAGAAAAACTCTGGATTATCAGCAGCCGCAACCAAGTGAAAAAATTGGAAGAATTTTCGAAAAGTGAGTGTTTTAAAAACTAAATATTTAATTATATAAAAAAGAAAATGGCCTTGCATGTTGAACTTAAAAAAAGGATTAAAAATTCCTATCCGGATAACAGTATTAAATGATGCAGAATTATGTGAACATTTAATAAGCAGTAGGAGTTGCTGAAAATTTACGCTGACTTAAAAAAATATGCATTTCCAAGGACTACAAATTATAAATTGATAAAAATTCAACATTCAGAATATTAGCTTGAAATCAAGCATTATTAAACAGTGTAGTTTTATATAAGTTTATTCCTACATCTATTTGTCGAGAAGGTGTTATAAGGATCAATTCCAAAGGACATCACATGTGAAAGCTTTATTGGTGGCTCAATTGGCACCAAAATCCCTCTAATTCACTGGCTACAAATTTTTAGTAATCAAGTGAAAAATATAAAAATTTAAAAAAAAAATCAAGGATTTTTTAAAAATACAGATGTATTTTTTAGAAAAACATAAAAATAGCAGTGAAAAATTTGATTTGCAGTGGTTTGAGATTTCCAACTTTCTCAGGATTCTGCTGAAGTCCGAATTTTCGTTAAATTTAAATAATTTGAAATATTTACTGTAATACCCATCTGGAATATACACTTCTTTATTGTTTACAAGATAAGCAAAAAAAAAAATTAGGTAAAAATCGAAGAATTCCAGAAAAAAAGAAATAGTATTTGGTATAAAGCTTTGGTTCTACATATAATTTTCAAGAAATATATCATGGTACTGGATTATGTCCCTAATATTCCAATATCAAAAATATCTTTAAACAAGGAAATAATTTTTCAATAATCCAATTCCTAGCAAAAGTGACAATTTCCAGTCCTTACATGAAAGGTACAGAACAAATCAAATTTGTGGAGCGGACCCACCTCTCAGAAATTTAAAAAAATATTTTTCATTACTCTTTCGAAATGTTTCTAGTGCAAAGATTCTTACAAACAAAAAAAAAAAAAAAAAAAAAAAAAAAAAAAAAAAACTTCTTGAGAAATATTGAGTTATATTGAGAAATTGAGTTATATTTTCTAAAAGCTAATCTCTAGCATTCTTTGAACATAGGCCCTTTAAAAGGTCAACCTCTATTTCTGGTGCAAAAAATCTGCGGACAATCAAATCCCTCTTCTAGAAGCTAGAATTTTTTTTTCCATTTAAGCATCTCTTACTTTGGTTTGAGATAGGAAATAAAATAAAAATGCAGTATGCCTTTGTTGAATAAAAAAAATATAAAAGCTTGCCTCAATATGTTTCTGTTTGAGCCTTGACCAACTTCTTAAGTTTTTAACAAAAATGGAAACCCTTACGGTTTTTCTTTGTGCCGAGATTTAGGTGGGCATTTATAGTAGAGTGAGAGTTCCACCGAGGTTAAGTGTTCTTTTGCACTTGGGTGTAGGAGATGTACAGTTCACTTCGCTATTCCTGACACTGAAACCATGTTGATAATTTTGAACTGCCTTGAGGGATCCATATGACCCATGGTTCATTTCATTTAATTGACTGGGTCATGGATTTGAAAATACCTTTTGAATTTTAATCGAAACAAAAATTATTTTTTCTAAACAAAAAATTCACTTTTTTTAATTAGAATTTGATGTGAATTTCCGAAAATAGCAGTGAATGACCTTAACATATGACAAGAAAATGCTCACGAAAAAATCGGTAAAATTCCTAAAACTTAAAACAGTGGAGATCATAAGATGTTACCTGAAAAACGGGAAGATATTTCGTAACAACTTCACACAGAAATTTTTCCAAATAAAATGTTGGTGTTGGCGATTTTTTTAAAGGCATGCCTAAATAATTTAGTGGCCTAATTTGAACTAGAACTTTGGTGATATAAAAACAATAGTTTGTCAATATCTTAAATAACTCAGATTCTAATTAAGCCCTAACATATAAAAAGAATATCCTTATGAAAAATTGCCTGAAAAACGGGAAGATATTTCGTAAGCATTTTAAAGGGAAATTTTTCTTTCAAATAAATGTATGGTGCTTGTGTCTTAAGTCTTTTGTTTCTTTCTATAGCAATGGTCGAGAAGGAACTTTCATATTTCCCCAAAATTTATATTTTTATAGCACGTGGTGCTTGTAACTTTTGTATTTGGTTTCCATCAAGAAAAAAGGTCAAAGTCTGCCACATAGGATTATAAAATTCTTTAGATGGTCTCAAAGAGCGTATTTCTGTATTGCTATCGGTAAAATTTTAGAGTACACTTTTAAGCACTTTACCCTTTACATGAAACAGAAAATACTGTAAAAAGTGATTTTTTAGTATTGTTTTTCGTACCAAAGACCCTGCATATTATTTAAATCTTAAATTTCGTAATAAGTTTGAGTTCCACATTTGGCAAATTTAGTCAAAGTCTTTTTCCCCTCAGATAAATGTAAGGGTTCTCATTTTAAGTTGTTATATGCCTTTAAATGTATAACAAAACTCATTTCAAAGTGTATATTTTTACGTTTTGCTGTCATGGCGAATATCATGCGGTGTTTTTGCCCTAAGTCTTTTGTTCTTTTCATCCATGTCGAACACTTGCGATTTATTTTTTTCAAAGTCAGTTATTTAAGGTAGTTAAGTTCTTAGAAGTTTCCAATAGCCCACAAGTATATTTGTATATTCTTGTTCAAAATTCAAGTCATAATAATTAAGGTCTTGATATGCCCCAGAATAAAGATTTGTCTGTACGAGTAGAATTTCCACTTTTATTTATTTATTTTTATCTTCATATTTCTTTATTTTTTCGGTAAAGAATGTAGATACAAACCACCCACTCTCCTTCCTATAAGTTTCAACATAGGTTAAGAGACTTTCTCGGTATATTTATTCTATGTGTATTAGTCACGATTTACATCAATATTTTTACCATTTCCCCACTGAAAATTATCATTTTTTTGACCAAAAATCCTTAAGATTTGAAAGAAAATATTTTATTGTAGCGATTTCCTCTTAAAAAAAGTTAACATTTCTGTAAATTTGAAAACATTACAAATATTTTCAATTTACAGCATATTTGTCTTTTTTTGGCATTCCACGTTCTTACAAACCAGACAACCGAAAGTGAGTCATTTCTTGATATATCAAATAATCCTTTTCATAAAAAGTCCCTTAGCTATTATCCCACCATTTTGTTCGCTTAACTCCTTAATTTCTATTTTTATTAATATTTTTTATTTATATTTTATAAAGTTCGAAAAAAAATTTCACCCTGCAAAAAAAAATTTTCACACCGCCTTTAAGAGCATGACCAATAAACTGTTGTTTGTTTTCTTTAATTTTCCCCCCTTTTTTAGCTTCGCAAAGCAAGTGAAAATTTGTTTACAATTATTACATTTATTTTTTCTTTGGTCGGAGCAATGATAATGTCTGAGAAAATTAAACATTACGAAAAAAATATATATAACAGGTTTTATTAGTTGTTGCACTTAAAAATGTTATTGCCATGCCATAAGGAAAAACATTATTTTTACTACATTTAATTATCTACATATAAAAAAATGGCAAGAAAGTTAGACTAAAGAAAAAAACAAACAAAAATAAAAAACGTAGAGTTCATAAAGGTTATGAAAATTATGATGGGCAATAAGAGAAATGTTTTCTTTACATAACACTGCAATAATCAACAAAATAAAGATATTTTTATACATGAAGTCATATGGGAGGAAATTAAAATTAACAGAAATAATATAAAAAAAAACATATTTGATTTTTTTTTTTGCCAGAAGGAAATTTTGGGGCGATAATTGCACATACACGGTGCGATAAAAAAACTGCAACAAAGTCAAATGCTATCATTTTTACATTGTTTTTTAATTTTATTTAATGAAAGCAAAAAATGTCGGAAATAGCATCAAATTTTAGAATAAGTTTAGCTTTGTTCGAAGTGGTCACCTGTGGCACGAATTATGGCCTTCAAACGGCCAATGAAACCGCCAAACGCAGTTGAATGTTGCTCTGCGGTATTTTGGCCCATTCCCTTCGAAGCGCTTGCTTGAGGTGATCGACACTTTGGTATTTTTTAGTGCCAACCTTGCTTTTCAAAATACTCCAGACACAATATTCCAACGGATTGGTATCCGGAGATTTTGGTGGCCATTGTGCGCTGGAAATGAAGCAAGGAACCTCATTTTGTGCTGAGTCTTGTTGGAATGTCCAAGGTCTGCGGCCAAAATGTTTGCGTGCCCAAGGCTTTAATACACCCTTCAGAATATTTTCGCCATAATATTCGGCATTTCGCCTGTTGCGGTGTAAGTTCTTGCACTTTTTGTAATTTCAATGACTTTATCCCGAGCTCATTTCTTAATATTTGCCGAATGGAAAAATGCCCAGCTCACGAGCAATTTTTCGGCCACGGCGTTGTGGGTTTCGATCAAGTCGTTTCGTTAATTTTCGAACCATTTTTGCGGATGTTGCTGTTTTCTTCCGTCCACATCCTTGACGTCTGGCTACGCTACCAGTAACTTGTGGTTTTCCAGCCAAATATAAAGAAATCACGCCATCACGCTTGAATTCCATCACGAATATCTTTTTGTTTCCCGAAAATTCTCACCAAAATGTACGCTTGTAAACAATATAATGAGCTGTCACTGGAATAATTTTAACGGCTGTCGGCTTAGAAATGACAGCAGTAGCAGTCTCAGCCGGTATGTACCCTATTTCGGAAACAGCTTCAAAAAACTTGTTGTAAATTCTTTGAAAAATATAACAATCGATTTTTTTTTTGTACTTCGGTTGGCTTCATGCAGATTTTTGTGTAGTTGTGGGCTACCTTTTTTTCAATATATTTACTATTAAATTTAGTGAATATTTTAGTTATCTATCATGCCAAAAAAATGCAGTGTTAACCAGGAAAATTTAAATCTGATTGAATTTCGTCCATTGACCAATTGACAGTTTTCGACTGCAAATTTATTTCCAAAATTAAAGAAAAATAAGTTCTGGCTTGGGGAAAAATGAAATTCAATGATTTTAAAACTAATAACAATTACTTCATATTAATAACATATTTCAATGTCCATTTTATGTTGAACAGAATCAGCTTGAAAACAAGTTTCTGCCAACAAGTCAGAACATCCTTTAACTTTCAAGTGCTGTCACATCAATAAATCAACCATCTAAACCGGTAGTTTCTGTGCTGTCAATTTAATTCATTTTGAGTTAACAGCGCAATTACATCATTTTCAACAAGTCGAGTAATAAATTATGTGATTTCATAATAAATTGCGAACTTAAAAACGCCATAAAATTTGTCTGCTACAACAAGCATCCCAAAACTCAACACTCTGTTCTTTAGAAAAAGTATAGAGCAAAAAATCGGGAGGCAAAAAAAAAAAAAACATAAATACTCTCACAACTTATCGGCAACATAGGTATTCATGGAAAAATCTATAACATTTTCTGGATAGAACAAAAATCTTGAAGAACGACAAATTGTTGTCTGATACTCTCAAGGAAATTATGCTTTCATGGCCAGTATTGGCCATTGAGCAACAAAAAAAGAATTTTGCCATAAATATTTTTGTTTAAGTAAACCAACATAAATCTTATCACTTCAATAGGAGTGTATGTTTGACTGTGTGTATGTATGTTAGGTTCCTCCATTCTCTGCTCCGTGTTACGTATTTAACTATTGTTGTAACAACAATATTTTTAATACATCGTGTCGTCGTCTAGCCGCTGTTGTGTTAAATGTTGTGCAACTTCTGGTTGCACATTTTATTCATTCTATCTATCAGAGAGTAACAAAAAAAAACAACGTTTATTATTGTTCACCAAGGTACAATGCAAACACAATAAATAACACTCGAGTTTTGTTAGATGAAAACAGAATCAACACGGACCAAGAACGTAGCTAGATAGCTAGAAAAACGGCAAAGGAACTCCAAACTAAGACTCAAGGTATTATTGTCGTCAGTGCACACAATGCTGCTAGATAGACTTTATGAATTGCTTTGTTTGATCCATGGCAGTTGAAAATCAATGGTGTATGCCGGAATCATGGGAAGGGGTGGAGGGGACGGGGAAAGAAGAAATCGAATCAAATTATATGGCAATTGTATAGCATACAATCACGTGCCACCAGCACTTCCTGCAAAATGTCTCTTCACTTTTTCTCGAAAGATGCTAGTAGTTTGGTTATGTTTTACTTTTCCTCTTAAGATTCCTAACAAACACACACACACACAACAAAGTGAAGAATATTAGATAAGGTAAAAATGTAAAAGGGGTTAACAGCCAAAGTTTGAAAATTAATACAAAAAAATATAAAAAAGGTGGCATATGAAGATAAAAACAAAAAATAAATTATTAAGAAAATTTTAGATAAGATTATTAAAAAAAATAAATACATAAATAAATTAATAAAAATAAAATATCTAAATAAATAACCAAGATAATGAATAAAATAATAAACAAATATTATAACCATATACTCACACGAAGAAAGATCAAGGGGACCCTTTTTGCAGTAATTCTTCTGAAAAACAAAAATAACAAATAAAACAAAAATAACAAAAATATTTAATTTATTTATATATAAATGTATGATATTTTGATTAAAAATTATATGTCTTTTTTTTTTTAAATATGACCAAATGTAAATTAGAAAAGATGAAAAGCTAATTAAACTAAAGACTTAAGGCACAAACTCAAAAATGTCTGTTCAGATAAAAAACTATGGATAAAGACCCTTTTCGATATTTTGTTTTAGAAATGTCAATACTATCGGTCAATTAAATTAACATGAAACGGACCATGCTTTTGTCTCATTACAGCGGTTAGCATCAGCATTGGAGAACCAGTTATGCTCCCCGAATAGGTTAATTAATATAAACGATATAAGGATGTAAAAATTGTGTTTGAACACTTCAGAATTGCCGCCATTAGAGAACTCTTGAGTTCTATCAGTTTTTTTCTCTCAAAGAAATTCCGACATATTTTTTTCCAATATGAACCATTAAGGAGAGGTCAAAAGTCAAGCAGGGCTGACTATATGATACCCTACACCACTATATGTATTTAGTAGAACTCCCTTATTTAAATGAGCATCATAGCATTAGAGTAGTCAGAAATCGGGAATCATATCAACTCTGAATCGATTTTAAATAAATTTGAAGGAGGCTTTTGCAGATCTAGTACCATGACTTCGATAAGGATTATATTAAAAGATATTTGTTGGAGCAGTAGATATACCGAACCGAGTTTCACCAAGTGATAAAATTCGGTTGAATATCAAAAAAAAAAAAAAAAAAAATCTATTCAATTTGGGCTGATATAACATATGTGGTAGACAACAACCGTAACTTCGGATGAAGATGTCTATCGAAGGTATACAAAAATCTGCACCAATTTCGATAAAATTTGGCAGAGGTATTTTGGAATTGTAGCTGATGTCCGGTATAAAATATAATTGTTGTGGAGTGTATATTACGCATATGGGAGCCATAGCTATATATCTGAACCGATTTTCCCCAAAATTTGAAGCACTTGCTTTTAGGCTGAATACCGTCGGAAGGAAAAGAAAATTTAGTCCATTTGGGCTAATAGTAGCCATTTGGTGCACAATAAACCTGAAATCGGATAAAGGTATATATGGAAGCTACATCATTATCTGAGCCGCTCTTGATATAATTTGGCAGAGGTATTTCTGATACCAAACGTCATTCTTGTGGGGTGCATATTACGAATATGGGGGACTTAAACACCAAATCGGATGAAACCTATATGTGGGACCTATAACTATATCTGAACCGAATTTCTCCGAATTCGATGTACTTGCTTCTAGATTGAATTCGGTCGGATGTGGCAAAATTATGACAAAAAAATTATGGATTATAGAAATCATACATGATCCTTAGGAGGACAAGCTAGTCATATAGACACTTCAATCATTAGTAGGAATCCATCCAAATCAAATTGCTTTTCTCTTTCCCAAATCCCCTAAAAGGCAAACAAACAAAAGTCTTAAGAAACAAACTTAAATAACCGGGAAGAAATCGGTGAAAATATTACAACAGAATATTTTTAATAATTATTTATTTAATTATTAATTTCTTTGCGAAAATCAAACAGATTTGTTAAAAAAAATTGAAAGTAGTTTCCTAACTCTGATTTTTAATATGGAAAATTCCTTGTCCCGTAGTCCTAGGATGCAATCATAAGACTTCTTAATTGTAAAATTTTGAAAATTTTCCATTTAAAGTCTAGAGGTCTATCTTTAAATTCTAAATCTTTACCCTTTTTGCATTTTATCCCAGCATCATTCCAGAATCTCCGGGTGCCCACCTGAATATTTTACGACAATCAAAGTTAAGACTGATATAATTTTCATTGCAAATGTGTTTGAAGAACATTTTTTCTCTCTTTTCTGACTGAGAGCATTCACGTCATCAACACATCATGTTTGGTGAAATGTTGTAGTGATTTGTTGCTACATTTCAATGTGCGGATGGCTCTGAACATTGGCAATGTGTTGTTACATCAACTATTACCAAGTTAACCATGTGTCATGGTTTGCTGGCATAAAGACATAAAACAAGCATTTACAAGCTATAAAATGAAAAACAGCAACAACAACAACTGGCAAACAAGAAGTAGCTACCATCATCAAGTGCATCATGGTGACTATGAAATGCTTGCAACACTTTTAAAGCAATTATAAGAAATTAAAGAAATTCCAAGGCCCAGAGAGTCACCTTAGCAACAACAACAACAATAATAGAAAGATACAACTGACTTTAGATCAATAAGTCTTGAGATAAACGTTGGCACTTTAAACCAAGTGTCAATTCTTTGTTTTATTCTTCTCTTTTTTGTATTTTAGAAAAATGAAAAAAAAAAGGATTTATTTAACAATTGTTAATAGAACATAATTCTACCCAACCCAGATACAAGCCCATCATGTCACCAGCTGTCAAGTTGGGCAAAAGAACAGAACAGCCTAACAAAAAACAACGACTACAATGACGTAAAAAATACCTTAGAGGCATACAGAAAGAAATTTCCGCAAGAAAATAAAAAAAAATATCTATAGAAGATTGCCATAGTTTGAGAGACAATGTAAACTGGATTACTTTGCTCTGGCCCACGGCACTGCTACTTTTTTACGGTAGTTCGGACCAAATTACTCATATTGCTTGTCATTGCTGGCTAAACCCAGTCATGGCCAATAACCAACAATTATTTTATGAGTTATTAATCAATGGCTATTAAACTTCATAAATTGACGTGAGGAGAATCTCCAGTTGCGTTTTTGCAAAACTATGATTTTTTTCTGAAATTCCCGGCAACTGAAGTGAAATGATTTTAATTGTGGTCTTGTTTGGTTTGCGTTTTTCGTAAATATATGGTCCAGCAAAATGAAAACAAACTCGTTCGAAACAAATACCCTATAATTAAGTTAAATTATAAATCAAAGATACCAAAACATGGCCAGAAATCCCCCACCAAAAAAAAGTGCTTAATGAGGTTAACCAGAAGGTTTTAGCATGAAATGGGGTTAAAGTTGTTGTACTCTAAAGTGAATGTTGGGATAAAATAGGTTAGTTGGCATAGAAAGTTGTGGGTTTATTTCCGTTCCTGAAATATAAATCTAAATTATGTTTCTTAAATATTTTGGGATTAAGAATTTCTATTAAAAGGAGATTAAAATTTAATTTGTGATTTGGGTTAATATTTATCAAACGGATTTTTACCAAAAGAAAAAAAATCACCAAAAATCCTTGGGTGGTCACGAAAATGAAATCGAAAATGGAATTAAAAAGGAACAAGAATTTTGTGGTGAAATTACCAACATGTAAATAAACAACTAAAGATCAAGGTGCCATCAAATCAAACGCATTACGAAAGCCTCAAGACACGAACAGCCTTCAGCTATGGGTAAAACATACTCGGCATTCAAAAGTTAACATACAAACGCCATAATTTTTACATTTTTTTTTTAAATTTATTGAAAGAAAGCACAAAGTGTCGGAAATAGAATTCGAATTGGTCACCTTTGGCACGAATTATGGCCTTCAAACGGCCAATGAAACCATCACACCCTGCCCCCTGTTCTGTGGTATTTTGGCCCATTCCCGGCGAAGCTCTTGCTTGAGGTGATCGACACTTTGGTATTTTTTAGTGCCAACTTTGCTTTCCAAAATACTCCAAACACAAATGTCAAATGGATTAGTATCCGGAGATTTTGGTGGCCATTGTGCATTGGAAATAAAGCGAGGAACCCCATTTTGTAACCATTCTTGGGTGGCGCGTGCTGAGTCCTGTTGGAATACACCCTCCAGAATATTTTCGCGATAATATTCCGATGCCACGGTCGATTAATACGAGCGGAGAGCGACCATCGGCTGTTATGGCGGCCCACACCATTAACATCGCCGGCGCTTGAGTTCTGGTGACCAACCGTAGGTGCACATTTTTAGCTGATCTCTTTGGCAAGTAAACACGATCATTTTGTTTGTTTACAAACTGCTAGGTAACGAATTTTTACTCATCGGAGAAAACCAAATTCTGCAGTTCACTACTGTCGGCCAAGCGAAGAAACTCTTTTGCTCTTTTGAGTCTATATTCTTTCTGTTGCGGTGTAAGTTCTTGCACTTTTTGGAATTTCAATGGATTTACCACGAGCTAATTTTTCAATATTTGCCTAATGGAATATTGCGATAAGTTCAGCTCACGAGCCATTTTCGGCCACTGCGACGTGGCTGTTCAGCATTTTCGGCCAAGCGAAACAACTGTTTTGCTCTTTTGAGTCTATATTCTTTCTGTTGCGGTGTAAGTTCTTGCACTTTTTGGAATTTCAATGGATTTACCCCGAGCTAATTTTTCAATATTGCGATATGTTCAGCTCACGAGCCATTTTCGGCCACTGCGACGTGGGTTTCGATCATGTCGCTTCTTTACTTTTCGAACCATTTCTGCTGATGTTGCTGTTTTCTTCCGTCCACTTCCTTGACGTCGGGCTGTGCTACCAGTATCACGGTAACGAGCGATGGTGCAAGACATAAAAGATTTATTCATATTTAAAGTGCTGGAGTGCTCTAACGATAGCCGCTTGTGGTTTTCCAGCCAAAGAAATCACACTATCACGCTTGAATTCCATCACGAATATCCTTTTTTTCTGGAAAATTCTCACTGAAATGCCTTTGTACGCTTGTAAACAATATAATGAGACGTGACTGGATTAATTTAAACAGCTGTCGGACAAGTGGCTTAGAAATGACAGCAGTCTGAATTTGGTTGCAGTTTTTTTTTATCTCACCCTGTATTTATTGAATTTGGTTCCACTCCTCCCCCTGTACTTACTAATTTTCAGTTTTTCTAAAAGTTTCGTTCCCAACCAGTTTGTTGATAAATTCTATTACAAAAAAATAAACAATGTATCTATAATCCTTATATTACGGAACTTCCACCTTTTGGAGATTTCGTGGAAAGCTGCTGATTTATTTAAGAATCACATGCCTGAAGGTATCATAGTTTTTATTTGTTCTTCTTTCTTTCGGCAAACCCAGATTGACCAATTTAAGCCATGAAATAATTCGAAATATTCTTAAGCTTCAAAAATTTATACGTTTTTCTTTTCTTTCCAATGGTAAAAAACACTAATAGCTTGGTCTACTAAATATTATGGCCTCTGTTATAATTACCAATGGTGTCCAATATACAGAACACAATTCTAATGATGTGGACAAAGTCTTGACGCACAGAAGACCAAGAAAAAACCTCTATTCAAGACAATAACAATTAACTTTTAATGCTAATCTGTCGACGAGATAGACAACTCAGTTAATCGACAAATCGGTGCAAGAACAACATCAGCGGCAGAACATACTGGAGACGGTCATAACTCAGGCGGACGAAATAATTAGCCTTAAGAATAGCTAAGAACAAAAACAAAGTAGTTAAGGCATCAAGGCAAATATTTATGAAGATGGAAGTTAAATTAAACAAATGGTCAGTGAGCAATAGAGCGGTGGCAAGGGGGGAGGTAAATCAACAAAATAGCGGTGCAGGTCTTTTAAGAACTGGGTCAGTTGGCTAATGTGGTTCTGTCTTGTTCTTGTAACTGAGACTATTTTCTATGAGTCGGTCATGGATTGAGATGATTTTTTGTTTTCGTCTGGCAAAGGAAAACCTTAAAACAACCCAGGGAACAATTAAAAAACATGGTTGTTTTCTTTTCTTCTTTTATTGTTTTTGTTTCTTTTTTTTGTTGGTAGATTTTTTAAATAGCCACCGTTAGCAGTGTTCAAGCATTTGTGCACAGAGAGAGTTTATATTTCAAAAAAAAAGAAGTGTAATTATATAGAAGTAATTATTGCATGGACAAACAAACAGACAGACCGCCAACAAACGGCACGCACAGTTGCCCACTTGTTTCAAAGTTTTGTAGGTTAAAAGATCAACTCACAAAAAACAAAAACTCCATTGACGTTTGTTCGAAATCCCGGTTTTTATTACAAATTAAAGTCAAGGCATACACAGCGAGAGAGAAAAAGCCCGGAAAGGTCACCGCTGTGAAAATGATCAGTAAACAGTAAAAATCACATAAAAATTTTATTGTATGGTGGTCTAACCGAAGAAGATGAAGAAAACAAAATAAAAACATGACTGAATTATAATAAATAAAACAACAGTTAACTTTTCTGTCTTTTTGACTTGACGGACTTGTCCCCGCGTCTTTTGTTTTTGATTTACTTTGAATTTATGCGTTTTGAAGCTAAGCGGACTCCGCTTGGTATCTGTCCACAATTATATGGTCATAAAAAAGCCAAACAAAACAGTTGATGATAATCGCCATCACGTAGATTGTTTTAAGAGTGAGAGTTTTCCATAAAGACACCAGACAAAAAAGAAGAGTAAACTGATACCCCTTTGGGCCATGATAATAGCAATAATCATAACGGTAGTAATGATGATCATGGCTCGACTTTTTTTCCCAACTTGGAGATATTTATTTCCTCTCAAACAAAAAGAAATTACAACACTTGAAATGAAGCTGTCTATCAATAAAATAACTGAAGTTTTTTTTAAATATTTTTTTATGGAAAATAATTTGTGTGGCTCTACCTGGCTTTAATAGCCCATCCCCCTCCCACTGTTTAACATTTCTATCTTGCAAAATGGATGAATGAATGTGTGAATGATTTGTACGTTGTTGTTGCTGCTGCTGTTTTCGGTTTATGGCCATATCAAAAAACAATTTACATGAGCTCGCTTGCCAAAGTTGGTAGCAAATCTTATTTATTGCCTCCATGAGTTGTACTTAAGTTTATTTTCATTGAAGCTGGTCAAGTGTTTGGCTTAAGGGGGTACTTGTTGTGTGTGCCTGTTTCTTTTTTGCTCTTCAACATTTAATTAAGCAAATTATTGCCAAACAAATATGGTAGTGAATTTTGTGTGAAACACTTACCTGGCCAAGAAGATTGGTGTCAATTTCATTTTCAAATTAATGATGATAATAACGTGCGAAAGTGAAGAGCTGTTTAGTCCGAAGGCAATAAAAAAATTAAGTGGAAGCAATATTTTTCTCATATTTCTCATAGGCTGGAGTATTGAAAGCTAAGATATTAGATATCCTCTATAAATTCTTGAAATCATTGGAAATGCATTTGGGGCATGATATAAATTTAATGGAATTTTTACTGTATTGTTTGTCAAAATGGGAAGGAAATTAATTTTCTGGATAAAATAAGTGGAATATGGGAATCCAAATGAATATAGAATCCTTTTTATATAAAAGGGTCTTTTTTAAATTTACCAATCTGAAAGGGATTTGATGTATTGAAAATCGGTCATGTACGTCCACGTTTTGGCATAGCCACCATATAATGGTACCGTCTATCCGTCTGTGGAAATCACTCTAGCTTTCAAACGTTTAGCACCCTATGGAAATCACTCTAGCATCCGAACGAAATGAAGTAGGTTTAAAAAAATATATTCAAATGTTTATTATGTCTGCAGGACTTTTGGAATTGAAAATGAGCCATCTAGGTCCTAGTTTTGATATAGCCCCCACATAATGGTACCCCCCTATTTTCGGTATTTTGATAATTTAAGCGAGATTATTTACCGGAATTGTTTCAAATTTGGTATTTGAAGTTCGCAATGAATATTACAGCCTATGAGAGAAATTTGTTCGTACAGGTCCACGTCTTTGTATAGCTCCCATATAACGGCACCTCCCGAAATTCGGTATTTTGATGATTTTAGCGAAATTATTCACCGGAATTGTTTCAAATTTGGTATTTGAAGTTCGCAATGGATATTACAACCTATGACAGAAAATTGTCTGTGCAAGTCGTCGTGCTCGTATAGCCCCCATATGACGGCACCTCCCGATATTCGGTATTTTGATGAATTTAGTGACATTATCCACCGGAATTGTTTCAAATTCGGTACTTGAAGTTCGTAATGGATACTACAGCCTATGACAGAAAATTGTCTGTGCAGGTCCACGCCTTCGTATAGCCTCCATATAACGACAACTCCCGATATTCGGTATTTTGATGATTATGGCGACATTATCCACCGGAATTGGGTACTTGAAGTTTATTATGGCTATTACAGCCTATGACATAAAATTGTCTGTGCACATCGCCATATAGACTCTAATATAAAGGCTACATTCAGTATTTTTATGATTTTCACAGAATTTTTAACGGATTTTATTTATTTTTGAAAATTGCCGAATTCGTTCAAAAAAAAAATTATACATTTCCTCATAGAAGGGCTTTAAGTCTTCTTAAAGTTGAAACACTTCTAATCCCCATTCATGCACTCCTTAAACATCTCAAAATTTGGTTTTAATTTGGTTAGAGAATTTAAAAAAAAAAACACTACCGTACTCTTAAATGTAGATTTAAGTTCAAGGCTTAAATACATCACTTGATCTTTAATGGAATGCAAAATTGGTCTTATTTTTTATTTAATTTCAAATTCGACTCATTTTCCAAAACTGATCCCCAAAATATTTTAATTTTTTTCTTAAGTTGTTGAGATTCTTTTCAAATTGACAAAAAATAGCAAACATTGCGTTTCTCACGCACTTGATATGTTTGTGATTGAAGTACTTATTTTGTAGTCAAAGCCAATTAGGAAAATTGCAAAATCTTGGCACTTTTATCAATTATTTTTGTAAGGGGGCAAAATTATTACGCCAAGCCAAAATAATGAGCATCGGAACAGAAATACCTTAGGTCTGGACATTCTTTGCGTGTTTGTGTCTTAAGTCTTTCGTTTTCTGCTTACATACCAACCAACCAAACACATCACAGCATGGCATGTATGTGGTCATAAATTTTCCTTTTGCCACCATAAATAAATAAAAGCAAACAGTAACAGTGGCCAAAAAGTGCAAAAGGCCAATGAAAACGAAAAGCCACCTTATCGTTTCATTTAGACTTCAAGACGACCTCGAAAACAAAAAATGGTGACCAATTGCACTGATGAAATATGTCTTTGAGAAGAAATGGGAAAATGGAAAACAGAACATGATATGTCACATGCAATAAATATGAGTTTACTGCCGAACATGAAAGGCCATTTCTCTTTCATTTGACCGCAATGACCACCAGAAAGCCAGCCATAAAACAACAAGAATGTCAGCAAAAAAATGACTAGCCTAGGCATGACCAGGCCAAGCAATTTGGCAGAGGAAATAAAACATTTACACAAACAAAATTCCAATTTAATATTAGCCAAAAGCCTTGAGCAAATGCAGAATGGAGGGATGGGGTTTTTGCACTTGAGGTTATTGCATTTCTTGGGAGATTATCTTTACTTTAAGCGGAGAGAAAAAACACCAGGAGGATGTGTTCAATTTCAAATGACCGTAATGGCAGCTAAATACTTTGAACAAACCAATCTGCCATTTGGCTTTCACAGGAGAAATTTTGTAGTTTATTGTTTTTTTTTTTTTGTATTTTTTTCGCTTTTTTTTTGCTGCAGCAGAAGAATATCCGATACGACAAACAAACAAGCAATATATTATTATATTTTATCAATTATCAACATCTTTCAGGCTACTCTTTTCCACCATTTCAATAATGTCATTGATCGTTTTTTTTTCTTTCCTGCTACGAACTAAGACAATACCAACAAGCGCGAAAAAGATCGTTAGAAATTTATTCAAATTAATTTTCAAGTTCAAGTGCCAGCATCTTTGTAACAAAAATGCAAAAAAAAAAAACAAATTCACATTGGCCAGGCCATATTTAAAGTAAAGTGCAAGGAGTGGGGAGACCATGTGAATCATGATAGAAAATTCCTTATGGCAGACAAGGCAGCAAAAGAAAGTTCAAGAAAAGTCCACAAAAAAACAACAAACTTCCCCACCATCAGTAATGTCGATTTTTCCTCTACTTGTTTTTTTCTGCTGCTGTCTGCCTGCCTGAACTTAACAACCGAAAATTGTTAAATATTTATCTCAATCCAGTGAATATGTATACATTTATTTAAAGGCAACTAACCGCCACCGCCACTACCTCTGGCTATGGCCAACGAAAAACATCCTTTGGTTATAATGGGATATGTATATGTGCAAGGCAAGGTTTTGGACACATTTGTTTCTTTTTGGCCAGAGAAAATAAAAAAAAAATCGAAGTCAACAAGTTGTTTGAAATGTTGCATTCATGATTGGTCTGCTCTGCTGTCACACACAAACACAGAGATACCCACTTTTAGCTTCGTGGGACAACCACGGGCTGGGGTTATTTCAGTGGAAAGAAATCGGTTTTTTGTGGGTTTGTTTTTAAGCCAAGTGTTACCTTGTTGTGGAGGAGTCAAAGACAAACCCAAAAATTTTAAACAAATAAACAAAACGGTGAACTAAGGATCTTTATAACTCAAAAAGTTAAAAAAAAAATAATATTTATTTAATTCATAAATATTTTCATTAATTCAAAAACTAATTCTCCACAAATTTCCCCATCTCAACAAATTGCTAGGTGGTCTCTTTCAATGATTTGAAAATTGTGACAACCACCAGCCATCACCATTGCCATTGCCATCGCCATCATCCTGGTGGCATCAACATTTATTGACAATGTCCATCTGACCCCCCCCCCACTCCTTCCCTGCTAAAACAGTGGGATATTTGTTCAGTTCACAACAGAAGTCAATTGCAGTTTATTGGTTTCTATTACTTTGCCATTGAGCGCCGCTGTGGCGAAATGTTGTAAATCTTTCTGCACCTGATTATCAGGTATTTAAAAACAGAGAAGAAGAAAACAAAAGAGTCTTCCCAACACCTGGTGCCGTTAGTTTATATGTATTTTTCGCTATTTGTATAAGATTTGATTGATAATTTAAATGTCAAAAGAAGGCGAAATAGCAGATGAGAAAGTTTTGTTTTGTTGTTGGAAAAAGAAAACAATGCAAATGATAATTTTCATTTAGAGTTTGTCGCTTAAGTCTTTTTTTTGTGGCAGAGTGTGGCAATGGCTGGGAGGAATGTAATGGGAAAGTGATAATCAATAAAATTATATATTTTTTCTTCAACAAATAATAGAGGCAATTAATAGAAAAAAATTGAAAATTTAGAGAAAAAATGTCCAATAAAGCATTGCTACAAAGAGTTTAAAAAATTCGTAATTTTAGATATTTTGTTAATGGAGGACAGCAGATTTATCTGGGCATACGTTTTTACTGAATATATACTATACTTTCCGAGAATGAAATCTGATCTTCTGACAAAAGTTGGTTTATCTGTTCGTAGAAAGACAGCTTATTTGTAAAAGATCTGTATAGATAATCCCTAAACCTTCTTATAGATCCCTCTACAGATGTTCAACAGAATTCATAGAAAATCTTTAGATCTTAAAGAAAAACTCTAGATCTCAAAGAAAAGCTGTAGATTTTTTCAGGGAAGATGTAGATCTTGGTATTCAAAATCTAGAGATTTTCTAAAAGAAGATCTGCATATATTCTAATAGAGTATCTGGAGATCATCTCTTAGAAGATATGGAGATCATCCCTCAGAAGATCTGGAAATCTTCTCTTAGAAGATTAGGAGATCTTCTCATAGAAGAACTGAAGATCTTCCCTTAGAAGATCCTGAGATCTTCCCTTAGAAGATCCTGAGAACTTCCCTTAGAAGATCCTGAGAACTTCCCTTAGAAGATCTGGAGATATTCTCTTAGAAGATCTGAAGATCTTCTCTTAGAAGATTTGAAGATCTTCTCTTAGAAGATTTGAAGATCTTCTCTTTGAAGATATTCTCTTAGAAGGTTTAAAGATCTTCTCATAAAAGATCTATCTTCTCACAGAGAATATGGGGATCATTTCGTAGAAGATCTTGATATTGTCACAGGGGATCTGGGGATCTTTTCCTAGAGGATCTACAGAGTCTCTCGTAGAAGATTTGGACCTTTTCATAGAAGATCTGAAGATCTTCTCATAGAAAATCGGAATATCTTCTCATCTGGATATCTTCTCGTAAAAGATCTGAATAACTTTTTACACAGAAGATCTGGATATCTTCTCGTAGAAGATCTGAATACCTTCTCACAGAGAATCTGGGGACTCTCTCGTAGAAGATCTGAATATTGTCAGAAGAGATCTGAGGTTCTTTCCTTAGAGTATCTGGAGAACCTCTCGTAGAAGATTTGGATTTAACCATAGAAGATATTGGGATCTTATCTTAGTAGATCTGAGGTTCTTCTTCTTAGAAGATTTGGAGATTTTCTTATAGATGTTCTGGAGTTATTGTTGGTATTGGCATTAAAAGACCTGGTCCCATAGGAAATGTGGACATCTTCTCATAGATGATCTAATGATCTTGTCTCATAGAAGATCTGCAAATCTTCGCACAGAAAGATCTGGAGATTTTCTCGTTAAATATCTGGATATATATCTTATACCCAAGAGGCCATCTAGCAGACTAGCTGGAGGTCTTCTTACAAAAGGGCTGGAGATAGGAAATCTACAGATGATAATTGGGGAGCTGTCTATGTAAGATTTACAAAGGTTTAAAGTTTACCAGGTCTTATTCCAGCCAGAGACCCCGTGCGGTTCTCAAATTTGAACAAATATCTGTTTCGTAATTACTTTTATTATTTCGGATGCTTTTAAGTCATCACATGTGTCAGTAATACCGTTCCGCTTTTGTTTTGGTCTAACAGTCACATGTGACAGCCACCCAGCCACCTTTGACACCCCAATTTAGAGAGCCACACACAGACACAAAAGAAACGGAATTCAAATGAAAACGAAAGTGTTTCCAGAAAATCAAAGAGCACAACAAAAAAAAACGGTTTTCCATTTCATTTCACACAAAAAAAGCAACCCAAAGAAGCCAATAAACTGGAAACCAATTGAAATTTCTTCAAATGATGTTCATACCAAAAAAACACAGCAAGATGCCAGCACGGGAAAATTGCTTTTGGCCATTAACTGTCAATAATATACGTTAGTGAGAAGATAGAGAGAAGAAGAAGAAGAAAAAACGACAGCAGCAGCTTGGCATGGCATGGACAAGAAGAAGTTTTCCGAAATCCAAGAAACTAAGACAAAAATCGTTAAGGTCAAATCCATCCCAAAAAAAAAACAAAGTAGTAAGCCTTGCATTGCACCATGACTGACGGTCTGACAATTGCAGTTTTTTTTTTCTTTTATGACCAAGCGCTTCCAATATCTGGCTGCCTGCCTGTCTGATACTGCACATCATTGGCCAATAGTCTATTTTGATTGGTGAAAAAAAAAAACCGAAAAAATTATTCGAAAACTAAGAAACAATTTTTGGTTAATTTGATGCGCATCTTATTTCCAATTTTTTCCGTCTATCTGCTGCTGCTGCCTGTTGCTCTGTGTAATGGACGTTTTGAAGTTTTTGTCACGATTTCTTTTGATTCCATTTCACATGGCCGTTTGGTTAGTGACATTTAAGAGAAACTCAAGAATTTGTAATAGTATGGGTAGGGAAGTTAGTGTTTCGAGGAAACCCCATATGGGCGAGAAAAATATTTAATACAATGTGTTTTGGAAATTAATTGAATTAAGGCGTTAAGTATTTTGAAAATGATACGAAATATGAAATTTAATGCGTGTCGGTATTTTTTTGATGCTGAAATTTTTAAAATCAATTTAATTCGAACTAAGACTATTTGTTAATTAATAATATAACATTTGAATAGTTTGGCATGCAAAATTGAAAATGATTCAATTAACAAGCATCAAAATTCCTTTTGTCTGATTTTTAGAAAAATTCCCTGATTTATAGTTGGAGTAAAAACTGTGATCCGAGAAAATGCAAAGTCAACCAAAGAAATTATAAGAAAAAGCCTATTGCTTTCGTCCCAAATTTCCTTTGATACATAACATTTGGACCTGGTTAAAAATCGTCTAATAATCAACCAAGAAAAAAATAATGATTTTACTAAAAAAGAGAGGCTGTGATAAACGTCCTGCTGACAATAAAGTGAACTTATCCAAAAGACCACCAAGGACATACTAATTTCATTTGTCTTGCCTAAATATGATTGAAGGCTGTATAAGACATAATATGAGGGCGTTGGGTAAAAACGTAAAATGTATTTTTTTTTAAAAAAAGTTACTGGCTCCGCCAAGGATCTTTCTTTAAATATTATTTGACTTAACATATTTTTCAATCAAAATAAAAGCCCCTTTTTTAAAAATTTCAATGGGGGTAGTCCAATATTTGGTATAGAATGTTGTTAACATTTTCTTGTATCATTTTTAAATTAAGTTTGGAATAAAAAAAAAAAACTGGCGTTCTGGGACCCATCCAGTACATTGATCGGCATATTGATCATTGACATTCTTTTATATCCTTTTCTATATCTTAAAAGATTTTTTTAAAAAAATAAGGCATTTGGTATTTAATACCATCCTCAGATTTTCCTTGAATTTCCCTCGAGCTAAAATATCGATTATATAAACCACCAAGGACAAGGATAAGCAAAAGATGCTTTACATCATTTTCTTAGTTTTTCTTATTTTGCGTATTTTTTTTTTCTTTTTTTTTTTTGGAATAAATTCTAAAACTTAATGTGGGCTAGCGGTTTAAAAATCCACTCAATATGCCTTTTAAGCCCTCCACCAAAGTATGGAAGGTATATTAAGTTTGACATTCAGCTTGTAACACCTCGAAATATACATTTTAGAGCCCACCAATTCTTGATCAGCATAAAATTCTATGTCGATTTAACGATGACAGTCCGGCCGTCTGTGAAAATCACTCTAGCTTCCGAACAAAGTGAAGTACGTTGATAAAATTTTGGGCCATTCAAGTCTACGTTTAGTTATAGCCCCCATATAACGATACCTCCCTTTGTCCAGGTATTGATGCTTTTAGTGATATAACTCACCCGAGCCGATTTTAAATCTCGTATATGAAGTTCGTAATTATTCAATTTTACAGCCTAAGACAGAAAATTGTTTGTGCCGATTCACGTCTTCGTAACGCCCTTGTGCAACAGTACCTCTATATATACGGTATTTTGCTGATTTCAACGACCCTATTCACCGGGATTGTTCCAAATTTCGTACTTGAAATTCGTAATGGGTACTACAAACTACGACAGAAAATTGTCTATGCAAGTCTAGGTCTTCGTACAGCCCCTATATATCAGTACTTCCCTATATTCGGTATTTTGATGATTTTAGCCACATTATTTCAAATTTCATAATTGGAGTTCCTAATAATTACTACAATCTATCACAGAAAATTGTATATGTAGGTCCATGTCTTCGTATATTCCCCATATAACGGTACGTCCCGGCATTCGGTATTTTGCTGATTTCAGCGACACTATTCGCAGGAATTGTTTTAAAATTGGTATTTGAACTCGTAATTGGTACTACATCCAGAAAAGTGTCTATGTAGGTCAAGGTCTTCGTATAGCTGCTAAATATCGGTAACTCCCTATATTCGGCATTTTAATGATTTTAACCACATTATTCTCCGGAACTGTTTCAAAATTCGTATTTGCTCTTCGAAATGGGTATTACAGCCTCTGACAGAAAATTTCCTATGCGAGTCCACGTCTTCGTATAGACCTCAAATTATTTTATTTATTTATTTTTATTTTATTATTATTTTTTTTATTATTATTTTATTATTATTTTTTTTTAAATTTACAAATTTGTCCTGCTTTCTAACTGCTTTTTAACTTGTTAATTGTTTTCTTTTTTTTCAAAAAAGGATTGTAAACTAACCCCCAAATGTCCATGTTTTTTCACATATGCCCCCTTCGGGGAATGGGCCCATGTGAGTCTATGTTTTCCTATTATTCAATGTATGTACATTTTTAATCTCCTCCAATTCAGGTAAAGGGGGACTCATTTTAAATGTCGCTAAGATGATATTGTTTCTAATTATGAGACTGTAACAACCGAGGATCCTCTTAGAGCACAACTTTATCGCTGTGTACAATTTTTCGTGCCTTTATTTTTCAACCACTCTTAATATTCCCTCAGAGACTTGAATCTGAATTTCGAAGTTCAGCTAGATTTCTTGAGCTGATTTTAAATGTCCACGAAAATATCGCTTTTAATTTTAAACCAGTAGCCATAATGACTTCTTTTAGGCCAAGAAGTGACAAGAATTAAGAAAGTGACAAAGCGTGCCCTCCATTCGTAACATTTCAACCCCTTCAGGTCTCCACATTGCAAAGCCTTCTTTATATTCCCCCAGGAATTTGGTCATTGAATCTCATTTTCCAAGTTCACCTACATTTTCTCTTTTTCCATTTTCATTGTTGTTCATCTTTTCATTTATTCCAATTGTCGTTGTCGTCGTCATCGTCGTCTTCTTCACCTATTCAACTGCAAACAATTTCTTATCATACGACATGGTCTTTGTAAGCATTTTTTTTTTGTTTTTGGTTTGGCAAACATATGCGGATGAGTGTTTTATCTGCAAAGATATGCATCTTTGGAATGACATTGTGAAAGAAAAGCAAACAAAACAAAAAAAAACAACATAACGCTTTGAAATGATGCCAGTATGACAGTGTTACAAATACAACAAGGAAACTGGAGCAATGGCAAAATGTGGAGTCAATGAAGATGAAGAGAAAAAAAAACCAGGGAAGCAAAACAAAAGATTTTCATTCATGAATACCCCGAACGGTTTTTGTGTGAAAGAGTGTGTTTGTGTGCGGGTGCGGGTGCTTTGGCTTCCCTTAACGGAAAATGTAAATGTTAATGGAAGAAAATGCTTACGGGGCTTTGGTTGTCTAAGTCATTTGTTTAATGCCAAAAAAAAAAATCTAATATTCCCAGACCTGATTTCAATGAATGTCACAGCAGTGGGGTACATTTTTCAATTTCCCTTTTCCATGACTCAAAAATGTGTCATCTATAATTTCTCTGAACCTTTGTTTGTGCTTCGCAAAAAAGTGACTTTTTAAGACAAATTTTTAATAACTTTCCTTAATGAAAATTTTCCACAACCCCCATTTTCTCATTTTCCTCAACGCATAACTTTAAATTAAGGTTAATCCAATGACACTTAACCCACTTAAAGATCATTGCAAAAAAAAACCAAAACAAAAACACTTGTCAAGAATTCCTTAAAGTTCAAAGGCATAAAGCATTTTTTCCCTGTAAGCAAAAGAAAAACCAAACCACAAAGTCTAGCCAGTACCATGGAAACCTTTGCATTGGCAGACCTTAACCCCACAGCTTGTCTATTTTCAATATTTGACTCCAATGCAGTGGAGTCCACCTCCTCCATTCAGTCTTTTCGACACGTGAAGTAAATTAAACACCTTGCATGAAGTTTTATTTTTCAATTTTTTTTTCTATTAAAAAAAAAAAACGAAAATTTATTATCGTGCTGAAAGCATCTGCCTACTACCATTTCAGAGCTAAGAGATTTTTATGTGCATCGCTCTTGCCAAGGAAAGTGTCAAAGTTTATTTAAACACATTCTCTTTAAATGGCCATAAATTCATTTTGGTGGGGGGATGCCTTTTCTCCCGCAAATCTTTTGGCAATTTATTAACCACACCACCATACCGTCCATGGCCGTAACAATTATTTATAGGTTTTCCAACACACACATGGAAACGAATTGATTTTTTTTTTTTGCTTTACTCTTCCTTGGGAAAAACGACCTCCACAACGATTTTATTTTGTGTCTAATGGGGAGGCCAGTTGCCATGCCGGGAAAGCATTTGGTAACATCACGTTTAGTGAAATCATCTCTGATTTGAAAATGTTTTTTTTTTTCTCTCAAATTTATTGTAAAGTTCATTGATATTCCCCGCACACTGCATAATCTAAAACCCCAACAAAATTTTTGTCAACAATTTTTTGTGTGTTTTTCTTTTGCAAGGAAGAAAGTGAATTTCTTATAATGGCCAAACGGTTGGCGTCTCCATTTCTCGTGAATTGTTAAGCAGTCCCAGGGATCACATGTGTCACTTTAATGTTTATGAATTTGCATTAATTAAGCTGCAAACTTCAACAAAAAAACGAATATTGATTTTTCGCACAAAAGAAAGTCGTAAGGTCGCAAAGCATTAAAGGACATCTTGTGATAGGAGAGGTCATTTCTATGGCGAATATAAATAGGAAGGAGAAATAAAAAAAATGATTAGAGGCTGATTAGAAATATTGTCTCTGTTTCATATGAAAAAGGACCCTTCGGAAAACTTTAAAAATAAATTGGACTAAATTTAAATGAAATAAATTGAAATAAAAAAATCTCATTCTGTTAAAAAATGCAACAAAGTCAAATGCCATAATTTTTACATTTTTTAAATTTATTGAATGAAAGCAAATAATGTCGGAAATAACTTTAGATTTGTTCGAATTGGTCATCTTTGGCACGAATTATGGCCTTAAAAAACGGCCAATGAAACCGTCACGCTGTAAGAATCTTGCTTTGCGGTATTTTGGCCCATTCCTGCCGATGGGCTTGCTTGAGGTGATCGACACTTTGGTATTTTTTAGTGCCAAACTTGCTTTCCAAAATACTCCAAACACAATAGTCCAACGGATTGGTATCCGGAGATCTTGGTGGCCATTGTGGGCTGGAACTGAAGCGAGCAACATTATTTTGTAACCATTCTTGGGTGGCGCGTGCTGAGTGCGATGGTGCTGAGTCCTGTTGGAATGTCCAAGGTCTTCGGCCAAAATGTTTGCGTGTCCAAGGCTTTAATACACCCTCCAGAATATTTTGCGATAATATTCGGCATTTATTCCGATGACACGGTCGATAAATTCGAGCGGAGAGCGACCATCGGCTGTTATGGCGGCCCACAGTATCACCATGGCCGGCGCTTGAGTTCTGGTGGCCAACCGAAGGTGCACATTTTCAGCTGACCTCTTTGGCAGGTAAACACGATCATTTTTTTTTTTTTGTTTACAAACTGCTGGACAACGAATGTTTTCTCATCGGAGAAAACAAAATTCGGCAGTTCACCACTTTCGGCTCTTTTGAGTTCATTCTCTTTCTGCTGTGGTGTAAGTTCTTGCACTTTTGTGAATTTCAATGGTTTTACCCTGAGCCGAATGGAATGGAAGTTTTGAATTTGTCGAATGGAATATTCCGATATATTCAGCTCACTAGCCATTTTTCGGCCACTACGACGCGGGTTTCGATCAAGTCGCTTCTTTACTTTTCGAACCATTTCTGCTGATGTTTCTGTTTTCTTCCGTCCACTTCCTTGACTTTTTTTAAAGATTTACCGGATGGAATAGTGCGATATGTTCAGCTCACGAGCCATTTTTTGGCCACGGCGACGTGGGTTTCGATCAAGTCGCTTCTTTACTTTTCAAACCCTTTCTGCTGATGTTGTTGTTTTCTTCCGTCCACTTCCTTGACGTCGGGCTACGCTACCAGTATCACGGTAACGGGCGATGGTAAGAGACACAAAAGATATATTCACATTTAAATGCTGGAGTGCTCTAACGATAGCCACTTGTCGTTTTCCGCCCATATATAAAGAAATCACGCTATCACGCTTGAATTCCATCACGAATAACTTCTTTTCTGGAAAATTCTCACCAAAATGTTTTTGTACGCTTGCAAACACTATAATGAGCTGTCACTAGAATAATTTGAACAGCTGCCGGACGAGTGCCTTGGAAATGACAGCAGTCTGAAGTTGATTGCAGTTTTTTTATCTCACCCTGCATATATACTACGTTCCGCACAAAGGAGCTGGAACCCATTACGAACTGGTATATGGCAGATATTCCTAAACGTGGACAAATATATTTCGTTTCAATACCAACAATCAAAGACACAATACAAATTGTTCTGTCAAATGTCGAAGCTCTGGGTTCTTTTATGCTATCAATATATATACTTTATGGGGTCTGCGACGAATATTTATGGTTGTTACAAGCGGAATGACAAAGTTAATATACCGTCCTTTTCAAGGTGGAGAGTATAAAAATATTTAATTTCAAAACGAAAGCCTTAAGACACGAAAATTGGCTGCGAAATATTTCTTCAAACCATATATCTTTTTTTTATAACAATTTTTTTAATATCCGTGATATTTCAAAAGCTGTTCATCAAAAACTAATATGTGAATTAAATAATTAAAGTTAAAAAAAAAAAAACGTTTACAAATCTATAATGGATATAAAGAAAAGATTAAAACAAAACAAAAGATTTAAGACACAAACGTTTTTCTGCAACATTTGTCAATCTGAAAAGCTATTCATTTTGTGAAACCTTGTTTCCCAAATCTTAAAATATCCAAAACACTCAATTGCATTTCAACAACCTTTTCAAATTTATGACATATTGAACTGCAATTTAACAAAACTCAATTAACACTTCCAGTCACCAAAATACAAATGGAATTCCCTCGCTACAACTCCAACCCACACGCCTTCACATTCTCAAAATCGAATTTTGGTCCAACTTCTTTTCATAACCATCGATTTCTAGATCATACAAAAAAAAAAAAAAAATTTAGCACAAAACCACACACATACACACTTGTAAGTTTATTTAACCACCTTCGCCTTACATATTGTTTATTTTTTTCTTCTTGTTTTTGCAACGTGTTATGGTCTTTTATGTATTCACAAGTCGTTCTTTTAATACATTGTTAAATATTTGCCATTAATGAAAAGCCAAAGAAGAAACAACTTGGCAATATAACCGACACTCTACATAGGATCTACATTATTTGCCGGTATGCCGATGGTAGACAATAACATCCGACCGACCAACCATCTAGTCCGCAAGCCAGCCAGCCAAGAGGAGCGTTTGTTGCTTGTGTAAATTAATGTGGAATGTATTTTTTCCGTTTTCATTCATTATGTTTGTTTTTTTTCTTTTTTTTCTGTAGCGGCTTAGTTTGTTTTTGTTCACGCGGTATCTAAAGAAGACATGACATATAAATACATATTTCTGTGCATGAGTGTGTGTGTTGAGTTTATTTACAACAACGTCTGTGGCCCCAATAGAAAGTGGGGCTGCAGTTCAATGTCTCTGTTTTTCTGTTTGTTTGTTTGCTTTGTATGCATCGAACCGTCATTCTTTGACTGTTGGCTGCATGCAAAAGAAAAATCGTTGAGCTGCCATTAAATGACACATATGTGAACCGCAACAACAACCAAAAAACGGCAGACAAAAAGTACTGCCAGGTTGTTCATTAGTTAGTTTAAGGAATATGAAATTTTAACTGATTTCTAGAGGAAATACAATTTTTCTGGGGGGAAAGTCTATTCAAAAAGCCAAAGAATACAAGTAAAAGTCAAATCGCTTGGAAAATAAGGCCAAGATCCTTGCAGTCACTAAAATCAGAGGTATCAATACAGGGTAAAATGAAAAAAACTGCAACCAACTTCAGCCTGCTGTAATTTCTAAGCCACTCGTCCGACAGCTGTTACAATTATTCCAGTGACAGCTCATTGAATTGTTTACAAGCGCACAAAAGCATTTTGGTGGGAATTTTCCAGAAAAAAAGATATTCCTGATGGAATTCAAGCGTGATAGTGAGATTTCATTATATTTGGCTGGAAAACAACAAATAGCTATCGTTGGAGCATTCCAGCATTTAAATGTTTCTTTTGTGCCGTGATACTGGTAGCCCGACGTCAAGGAAGAGGACGGAAGAAAACAGCAACATCAGCAGAAATGGTTCGAAAAGTAAAAGACCGACTTGATCGAAAACATCGTCGCAATGGCCGAAAAATGGCTCGTGAGCTGAACATATCGCAATATTCCATTAGGCAAATATTGAAAAATTAGCTCGGGGTAAATGCATTGAAATTCCATAAAGTGCAAGAACTTACACCGCAACAGAAAGAAAATAGACTCCAAAGAGCTAAAGAGTTGCTTCGTTCGGCCAAAAGTGGTGAACTGCCGAATTTGGTTTTCTCCGATGAGAAAACATTCGTTGTCCAGCAGTTTGTAAACAAACAAAAGGATTGTGGTTGCCAAAGAGGTCAGCTGAAAACATGCACCTTCGGTTGGCCACCAGAACTCAAGCACGGCCATGGTGATGCTGTGGGCCGCCATAACAGCCGATGGTCGCTCTACGCTCGTATTAATCAACCGTGGCATCAGATAAATGCCGAATATTATCGCAAAAATATTCTGGAGGGTGTATTAAAGCCTTGGGCACGCAAACATTTCGGCCCCAGAGCCAGACAAAAATATTCTGGAGGGTGTATTAAAGCCTTGGGCACGCAAACATTTTGTCCCCAGACCTTGGACGTTCCAATAGGATTCATCACCATCGCACTCAGCACGCGCAAACCAAGAATGGTTAAAAAATGATGTCCCTCGCTTCATTTCCAGCGCATAATGGCCCCAAAAAGCCCGCATACCAATCCGTTGGACTATTGTGTCTGGAGTATTTTGGAAAGCAAGGTTGGTACTAAAACTACCAAGGTGTTGATTACCTCAAGCAAGCACTTCTCCTAGAATTGGCCAAAATTCTGCAGAGCAACATTCGGGCAGCGTGTGACGGTTTCATTGGCTGGTTGAAGGAGATAATTTGTGCATTTTATTCTAAAAATTTGATGCTATTTCCGACATTTTTTGCTTTTATTCAACAAAATTAAAAAAAAAAACAATTCCAAAAGTGTGGAAGGGGAGAAACTTGCCCCCTCTATTTTGATTACTTTTCGATGTAAACTTTCAAAACGCCGATTAACATGTATTCTTTTTTTATTTCGAAAATAACTTTAAGAATATGCTATAAAACTATTGTTAATTGTAATCTCCCACAATCATGTGCCATAACAAATTGATAGAAACACAATTATTATAGCCTCAATAATTATGTATTCGTATTAATAAACAATATGAAGCTACCGTTTGAAACTACGTTTTTCAAAAACAAATAATGAAGCTAACATTTTATTTCGGTGTCATGAAGGCAGTTAGGAGAAATTTTTGTTTCCACCAGACACAAGATCAAGTCCATGTTGTTGTAGCCGTCGAGCCGGCAAAACATTCATGCATTGGACAATTGTAGAATATTTATTTTTTGGCAAGTTTTTATGGCCACTTGCAAATATAACCGACAACAAGCGAAAGTTGACCCAGAGTTGTGGGCCAGTCCGGCTAAGCAGCCAGCCAGTTTGGCTGCCAAAAATAAGCAGTAGCAGCAGACATACAATGGTTAAGCAGGCAAGCGGACATAGCCGACGACGAATAAGAAGAAGTCTTAAATTGAATGTAAAACATGTAGCCAAAATAACTGAACTGAACGAATGGCTTGTTTTTTTTTTGTCTTTTGTTAAAAATAAAATATTCCATTTTTTTTAGTGTAGAGAAATAGAAAAGACAGAAGCCAAAGAAAGACTTGACTTGAGCGGTAGCATAACAATAATAATTTGCATAAATGTCTCACAAGGAAAATCCATAAATGGTTAATAGAGATGAAGCCAAATGTGGAGAGAGAGACAGAAAAATTGAAACAAGTGCAATTGATTTATAATAGAAAATCTAGCTTTCATATGGACAGAAACCAAAAAAGAAGAACAAAAAAAGAAGAACAAAAAATATGAAATTGGAAAAATACCTATTTGGTAGTGTCACCTAGTTTGGTATTTGTCTTCAGTGTGAATTTGTAACCCATATTCGTATGACAATGGCGGATGATAAGTTAATACAACAATAGTTTGTCTAAGAGACAGATGTCGAAAATGTCATTGCATTTCCCAAATGCTGGACAGATGAAATAAAAGACTTTTGACAGGCAAAATAAAAAGAAAATTGCTTTTGTGCCAAAGGAATTTCAATGATATATCCATGAATATGCCACGGATGATCGATCACAGTGGAGATTTTAAGTTTTTTTATTGCAAACATGCTTGGCCAATTTATTTCATTTCTTTTTTTTTGTGTTTTTTAATTTTTGCACATGCTACCTTTACAGAATAATTGATTAAAATCTTATTACCATTTATGTCTAGCCACTATTTTAATTAACTAATTTATTTTCTTTCTGGCTTTCTTTACTTTCAGTTTCGTCGCATCAAAGACCCACCTCAACACACACACACATACACATTCACAAAAGAAAACAAAAATCTTCTAAATAAGGTAAGATTGTGTTGCTACAACAATTTCTCTTTGTCATTCAAATGCCATGCCAGCACAGATACATACGTACATACATATGTGCATGTGTATTGATTGTGATATCAGATCAGTGGATATAGACATTGTTTGAATTTTAAACAAAAGGCACCCACCCTCTTTGGAGCAGATGACGACGACTAGACTACGGTAATGGTAATGGTGATGATGAATCATAGCGAAATGATACCAATTAAGATCCCAACCAAAAACCGAATTAGCATATTTTCAACAGCAAAAGCTCTATAAATCAAACTTATTCAAATTAGAATTGGATTTTACATGAGAAAGTCAATTTGTAGTTAGTTTTGATTTCATGAGAAATAGTATCACGTTGTGGGTTTATTTTTGGAATTTTCTAAAAGAAATTTCAAGAATTGTTGTTTGAAATATGTCGACGATAATGAAAAAGGTAGGGGCTTAAAAGGAAAGAATAAGGGATAACAATATTTGTAATTATATTTCATTAAACTGTCAGTATAGATTTTTATAAATATCAGTTTTTAAAATTTAGATGTTTCTAAAAACGTAATTCCTAGAATGGTATTTTTTACCAATTCTGCTCCTTCGAAATGCCCACGTCCAGAATTGGAATTGATCCGGTTGTTTTTATACCCTACAACACAAGGTGGTCAGGGTATTATGTCTTTGTGCATTTGTTTGTAACAGGCAAAAAGGAAACGAGATAGACTCATAGTTCCTTTTGATGATCTGCATAGAATCACATTCTGAGTCGATTTATGCATGTCCGTCCGTCCGTCTGTCCGTCTGTCCATGTATTTTTGTAAACAAATACAGTTCGCATTTATTGCCCTATCCAGATGAAATTTTGCACAAATCATTTGTTTGGTCCAAGGACGAACCCTATTGAAATTGGAGATAATCGGTCAAAATTTAGATATAGCTCCCATATATATCTGAGTCCGATTTGCCTTTTATTGTGCACCAAACGTGTAATATCAGTCCGAATAGTACAGAAGTTTGCACGTACGGTCAGATTGGACTTGAAAATAAGTATGCCAAATTTAATCGAAATCGGTTCAGATATAGCTATAACTCCCATATATATTTTTCATCCGATATGTTATTTTCGTCCTCCGCAGCCGTGATATGCACTCTGTAACAACAATATTTATTGAAATATATCAAATACAGTTCAGAAATATATTTGCTAAATTTTATCGAGATCGGTTCAGATTTGGATATAGCTCCCATATATAATTTCGTCCGATTTACTTTTGATTGTGCACCAAACGTCTAATATTTGTCCAAATGGGATGAAATTTGGCACTTACGACCGAATTGAGTCTAGAAGCTAGTATGTCAAATTTGATGAAGATCGGTTCAGATATAGTTATAGCCCTCATATATACTGTTCATCCGATTTGTCATATTTGTTACCCACAACCGTAATATGTAACAACGATATTCAGGGAAATATATCAAGTACAGCTCAGAATTATCTTTGCCAAATTTTTTCGAGATCGATTCCGATTTGGATATAACTCCTATATATTTTTATCCGATTTCAAATTAATTGTGTACAAATGGGCAATACAAGTCCGAATTTAATAAATACAAATGCTTCGGCATATTTAATCCTTTGAACTTTAAATTATAATTAAAATCATAGCGTGTATGATTGAATTCTCCTATAAAAACCTTTAATTGTTATGCCGAGCTCTACTAAATTAGCAAAGTGGTGTAGGGTATCACAAAGTCGGCCCCGTCCGACTTTAAGGCTTTCTTTACTGTTTATTAATTCATTAACAAGTATTCTCAGAAAATTCACGAACAAAGCTGTATTTTTTAAATATTCTGTTGGAATGTCCAAGGTCAACGGGCAAAATGTTTGCGTGCCCATGGCTTTAGTACACCCTCCAGAATATTCTGCATTTATTCTGATCCACGGTCGATAAATATGAGCGGAGAGCGACCATCGGTTGTAATGGCGGCCCACACCATCACCATGGCCGGCGCTTGAATTCTGGTGGCCATCCGAAGGTGCACATTTTCAGCTGACCTCTTCGGCAAGTAAACACAATCATATTGTTTGTTTTCAAACTGCTGGACAACGAATGTTTTCTCATCGGTGAAAACCAAATTCGGCAGTTCACTTTAGGCCAGGAGAAGCAACTCTTGAGCTCTTTCGAGTCTATTTTCTTTCTGTTGCGGTGTAAGTTCTTGTTGCACTGTATGGAATTTCAATGGCTTTATCCCGAGCTAATTTTTCAATATTTTCCGAATGAAATATTTCGATATGTGCGACATTTTTCGGCCACTGCGACGCGGGTCGCTTCTTTACTTCTTGAACCATTTTTGCTGATGTTGTTGTTGTTTTCTTCCGTCCACTTCCTTGACGTCGGGCTAAGCTACCCGTAACGAGCGATGGTATGAGACACAAACAATTTATTCACATTTAAAAGCTGTAGTGCTCTAACAATAGCCACTTGTTACTTTCCAGCCATCGCGCTTGAATTCCATCGCGAATAACTTTTTTCTGGAAAATTCTCACCAAAATGCTTTTGTATGCTTGTAAACAATATAGTGAGCTGTCACTGGAATAATTTTAATAGCTGTCGGACGAGTGGCTTAGAAATGACAGCAGTCTGAAGTTGGGTGCAGTTTTTTCATCTCACCCCATATACAAAGGAACTCTTACATTTTGAGATGTATTTGGCAATATTTGGTATAAAGTTTTGAAATTGTAAAGAGATCTTTGGATAAATCAATAATCCTCATTGGTGTAGAAAATGGGGCATATCGATCCATGTCTTGGAATGGCCCCTTTGTGAGGATAACATCTATTTCAATTAGTTTTTTTTCTTTTTTTGGCCATGATTTCCATTTTGAGTTCGTATTGTGTAGAGACGCTATTTATCAATAACTATCAATATAGGTCCAGCTTTTGCTACTGCAGTTATATAATGATACCCCTGATTTTGTTTATTGCAAGAGTCTTGGTAATACACACTTAAAAATTGATAATTTTTCCCTAACAATACCTCGTTACGAATCTCACTATAGATCCGGTATGATAATAGTTTTAATACTATCCTGCCTCACATTTTCTAAATTCCCAAATGACAAACAATTGATGCAACGTAAAAAAAAATGTACTTGCAATATATAGCAGATTAATTGACCAAATGTCCGGCATGTACAGCTCAATTTAGCAACAAAGCAACTGCCTACCAACAACCGTAGCTATTGTTCTTAAAGATGACTTAGTTTATAGACTAATAAATCTCTTAATTTCCAAGTGGTCATATGTCCAACATTTTATAGAGAAAATAAAGGCAAAAAAAAGTATAAGATTTATTTCCTAAAATGGTAGATCTTGGCAATAGAACAAAAAACTCGGCATTGCTCCACTTTAGTTTTAAAACAGAAAATAAATAGGAGGAAAAAAATTGAAACTACCACACAGAGGATTAAAAGAAAATTAACAAACAATGGATTGTTTACAAGACTTCTTTACATGGCAGCCAAGAGGCCATAGACCAGCAATGTCAACACAACGAACCATGGCGAACTAAAAATGGTCAATGAGAAAACTTTCGAGGCAAGAAAAATCAAAAAAAAAAAAAAAAACTTTGTCATATGACTTATTTACTCTAATTCCTTGGATGTCATTGGAAAACCAAATCACTAAAACAATAGCAACAATAAGAACAAAAAATACAAAATCAATGGCAGTGTTGAAATAAGACTAGGGCAAAAAACCCGAAGCCACCATATTCTTATGGTAATCAATTAAATCATATTAAAAACAATGGCAAAGAAAATTGTTACAATTTGCTGGCATAGCTGAGATTTTTATCTAACTACGGGCAACAAAAAAACATTGGTGGGGAGGGATGTTGAGGAAAATTTAACTGTTTAATGGCCAAGAAATTTCTTTTGTTGGAAAGTTTTGTTTTGGTTGGTGACTTTAAAGTTTAAAGACTTACTACTTGCCTGGGCCGGGTTTAAAAAAAAGTTAAATGTTAAAGTTTAGCCATGTATTTTATTATGGCCTATAACACGCATCATTTGCCTTGTGTGCGTGCATTGAAAATTTTATCAGATGTTCTGATTTTGTTCCGTGATCTTCCAAACAATTTGAGGCATGTTATAGTTGGCGTTTTTTTTTTGTTTCTTCTTTACCTTGTTATTGAGTTATTATAAAATTTAGAACGCTTAACTATTTTATGCCAGTCTTCGCTTGTCCGCCTGGCTTCTTTTTTAAATGCTTACTAATTGTTGTTGTTGTTGTTGTTTATTAAGAGCTGTTTAGTGATCTTCTTATTTTTTATATATATGGTCTTCTTAAATAACAATTATCGTAATCACGTATAAGCGGTCTTTAAGCGATTAAATCGTACGATATTGTCGTTAATGCTCTATTAACACAGCTGTTGGCCGGCCAAGAGAGCGATATAAGAAAGTTTTGTGTTTTTGTGATTTTCTTGCTAATCTTTCTTTTTATGGACACAGGAAAAAGAGAAAATAGATAAAGGCAATTAAATTGATTAGAACATTAGAAAAAATAAATGATCGGAGACACAGAGGAAAATATTCGTTAGGCATTTGTGGCATTTTAACGAAACACCAAAGAAGGTGGATATCTATCTTGATAGGCATTGATGTCTTTATAGAGGAGTAGAGTTCTTAGAAATGTGAAAGCTTAAATTCACATGGGACCGGAGATGGATTTATGTGGGGCGAGTTATTAAATAAAAAAGATTGATTTTGCATGGAACGAAGAAAAAATTTCCTGTACTTTAAGAAAGAAATTCAACGAATGTTTTCTCATCGGAGAAAAACGAATTCAGCAGTTCACCACTTTCGGCAAAGCGAACAAACTCTTTAGCTCTTTTGACTCTATTTTCTTTCTGTTGCGGTGTAAGTTCTTGCACTTTTTGGAATTTCGATGGCTTTACCCCGAGCTCATTTTTTTAATATTTGCCGAATGGAATATTGCGATATGTTCAACTCACGAGCCATTTTTCGGCCTCTGCAACGCGGGTTTCGATCAAGTCGCTTCTTTAATTTTCGAACCAACTCTGCTGATGTTGCTGTTTTCTTCCGTCCACTTCCTTGACGTCCGACTATGCTACCAGTATCACGGAAACGAGTGATGGTACGAGACACAAAAGATTTATTCACATTTTATTCACAAGTGCTCAAACGATAGCCGCTTGTGGTTCTGCAGCCAAATATAAAGAAATCACACTATCACTGAATTCCATCACGAATAACTTTCTGTCACTGGAATAATTTTAACAGCCGTCGGACGAGTGGCTTAGAAATAACAGCAGTCTGAAGTTGGCTGCAGTTTTTTTCATCTCACCCTATCGAAGTGGTATGTGACGAGATTTTTAGAGCACAGAAATTACAAAAATGCACTAAATTGTACGTCAAAATTATTGAGTGATAGATAAGATGTAGAAGTTTCACATTTTGCCGGAATGTTTAATTTTGTGGGGGAAATGTCAGTAACTCTTGTGTAAATTATCATCGAGTTTTGAAAATTCGAACTTAAAAGCTGCAAATCGTACTTAAATGTATAAAATGGTAAAGAATTACTACTGAACTATCAGTAGAAGCTAGAATTTTAAAATTGTATTAAATAAGGGGTCATTTTCTGTGGGAAATGGTGTAGTTTTTACAGTAATTTTCTTTGATCTATTTTAGAGATAAGAAGATTGCAGAATCTTCATTTCTGTCAAAAAATCTGTAAATTACAAGCTATTAGTTTCATTAAGGTACGATATTTAGTTCAAAATGATTTGTTTTTTTTTTTTAATTTTTCTGTTAGTGTTTTCAAAAGCAATCCACTCCATCCCTTACCTTTGAATATCCAATTCCATCAGCATTTGTCAAATCGCTTATTAAAAAAAATTGGGGTTTGGATGGTGAAATTGATTACTGTCCCACGTTTTACCTCATTTCTATACAGTAGATCTTATATCTTAATGTTATTTTGCCAAACTGAAAATTCCCCTTTCATATATTTCCTTGAAATCATCAATTTGTTATGTTCTTTTTCAAAAACAGTTTTCATATCAAAGTCTATTCTGAAAAATTTCAGCAATTTCCCAAAATGTTATGCAATAAATATAAATGATTATAATTTTGTAACGATAATCTAGAGAAAATTAAAAACTAGATTGAAATATGATATGTTTATGGCAATAATTTTCGAAATAATATAAATCATTTTAATAACAAACAAAGAAAGACGGCAAAGAAGCTAATGCCCGTAAACCTTGGATAGCCACCAACGCTGCTAAGACAATACCCTCTGTATAAGAACTTTCATAAGAATTGCATGGTAAGCCTTAAAGTTGTACATCATCATCATTATCATGTTATGTTTGTACAGGCAACTAACATCTCTCTCTGATGCTTGCTGGCTGAACGCTGTTCTAATTTGGCACAAAATTTAAAGTGTGCTAAGTTTAAGACATTATTCTTTTGGCTTGCATCGTTTTTTTTTTTTATTATTATAAAAATAATTTATTTTTCTGTACCTCTTTCTATATGGGTTATGACCATAAATAATAGTAAAATGCAATCTCTGTGTGTTATAGTTTTATTCGTCGTTGTCTTTTTTTCAGAAGCTCTCTGAAAAATAAAGTGTAACACGAAAAAAAAATCAACAAAAGATTAGAAAATTGTTTGCTTTATTTTGCGAGAATATAATTAATTCGCTGGCATTGTTTACTATGTGTTTTTTATTATTATATCTGTGAGGTGAAATTTATGCTGAATTTAATTAGAAGAGATTTTACACTATTTAATTTTTTTAACACGTTCAGGCAGTAAATATAAATTAACACCATTGTGTGGTTTATTGGTGTTTGCCTACTTTTATGGTGTGTTGTGGTTTGATGCATATGAAGGAGGATGGGAATATATTATCTGGTGTTTTACATTTAGATTATGTGAAATAGAATTTCATTATTGATCATATATAATACTCACTTGTTATAATGGGAATTTATATCAGCGGTGTGGTGACCTAAATGACATAAGGTGGTGTTATGTTAACAAAACACAAAAAAAGATTCAGTTCATTTAGGCTAATTAGCCACTTGGTGCACAATAAACCTGATATCAGATAATGATATATATGGGAGCTATATCCAACTCTGGTCTGATATCGATAAACTTTAACAGATGTATTTTTGGGCTGTAACTGATATAACGAATGTGAGGGCCTAAGGCAACAAATCGGGTGCGACGAAAAAATTGTAACCAATTTCAGACTGCTGTCATTTCTAAGCCACTCGTAGGATAGCTGTTAAAATTATTCCAGTGACAGCTTATTATATTGTTTAAAAGAGTACAAAAGCATTTTGGTGAGAATTTTCCAGAAAAAAAGTTATTCGTGGTGGAATTCAAGCATGACAGTGTGATCTCTTTACATTTGGCTGGAAAAACACAACGATAGCCATTAGAGCACTCCAGCATTTTAATGTGAATAAATCTATTGCGTCTCGTACCATCGCTCGTTACCATGATACTGGTAGCGTAGCCCGACGTCAAGGAAGTGTACGGAAGAAAATAGCAACATCAGCAGAAATGGTTCGAAAAGTATAGAAGCGACTTGATCGAAACTCGCGTCTCGTGGCCGAAAATGGCTCGTGAGCTGAACATATCGCAATATTCCATTCGTCAAATATTAAAAAAATTAGCTCGGGGTAAAGCCATTGAAATTCCAAAAAGTGCAAGAGCTTACACCGCAACGGAAAGAAAATAGACTCAAAAGAGATAAATAGTTGTTTCGCTTGGCCGAAAGTGGTAAACTGCCGAATTTGGGTTTCTCCAATGAGTAAACATTCGTTGTCCAGGTGTTTGTAAACAAACAAAATGATCGTGGTTACTTGCCAAAGAGGTCAGCTGAAAATGTGCACCTTCGGTTGGCCACCAGAACTCAAGCGCCGGCCATGGTGATGGTGTGGGCCGCCATAACAGCCGATGGTCACTCTCCGCTCGTATTAATCGACCCTGGCATCAGAATAAATGCCGAATATTATTGACAACATATTCTTGAGGGTGTATTAAAGCCTTAGATACGCAAATACTTTGGCCGCATACCTTGGACACTCCAACAGGACTCAGGACCATCGCACTCAGCACGTGCCACCCAAGAATGGTTACAAAATGAGGTTCCTCGCTTCATTCCCAGCGCACATTGCCCATCAAAATATCTTGATACCAATCCGTGGGACTATTGTGTCTGGAGTATTTTGGAAAGCAAGGTTGGCCCTAAAAAATACAAAGTGTCGATCACCTCAAGCAAACGCTTCGCGGGAATGGGCCAAAATACCGCAGAGCAACATTCGGCAGCGAATGACGGTTTCATTAGTCGTTTGCGGCTATAATTCGTGCCAAAGGTGATCAATTCTAACAAATCTAAACTTATTCACTAAAATTTGATGCTTTTTCCGACATTTTTTGCTTTCATTCAATAAAATTAAAAAAAGAACAAGAATGGCGTTTGACTTTGTTGCAGTTTTTTAATCTCCCCCTGTATGTACAATGGTCCTCCGCCGAAGCTGGGACCCATTACGAAATACAAATACCATTTTTTGGAGAAATACAGGCAAGAATCAATCAAAAAAAAAAGAATTACTGTTTTTGTGTCGGTTACGCCTTTCGGCATTTCTGGTTACCTTATTTTTTCTTTCACGTGTGTATCCTAAGTCTTTTGTCGAATACAATTTTTCATAGCTTACTCAGAATGTTTACTCTTGTGATTTTCAATAGAGACGCAAATGTAAAATTATTTATTTGTATTCCCTTTTCGAGTATGTGCCTTAAGTCTTTTGTTTTCTTACATTTACCCTTTGATTGAAGTCGACCAAAAAGTAAAATTAAATTTATGCAAAATGTCACACCTGAATGTTTTGCAATGACCATAAAAGCCTCGGCACTTACCCCAAAAACAGAATAAATGGAGCGGTGGATTATTTTAAATTGTTGTTACCTCTTCTGCTATGAAAATCCCCAATTTCCATTAAATAGCGGCAGCTGTTAAAAGATTTCTAAACTCTGTTTTTATCTTCGTGTATCTTATTTTTTGTGTATCAAAGATTTAGCAAAAATTTCACCTTGATTGTAATGTGTGTTTTTTTGGTGTTGGTCTCCAAAATCCATTTGATCACGATTTGTGTTTTTTGGAAAACATCCATTAAAGGAAAGTGTTAACTAGATATTCGTTTTCATTTCAAATGGCCAAGAGACATAGCATTTGGTATACCATTCAAATGTGTGTGTGTGTGTGCAAATTCTTTAAAAAACAACAGAAATACATTGCGTCTTGTTTTGAAAAAAAAAATGTTTGATATTTAAATAGATTACCATCATTTGCTAGCTTTTGTGCATGGGATTTCTTTTGTTGAGAAAATCTACAAATAATTGAGGGGTCAACAACAAAGTGAAAATAAATTATTTTTATTTTTGTCCATGAGTAAAATTCATTTGAAGAAGATATGCAAATGGTTGTGCAGAAAAATGATAATGGTTTTATAATTGTTAAAACATTTTTCAGATTTTTTTCGAAATTAAATGGAGTATTGTTAAAATTCAATTAGTTTGTAATGAAACACGTTTTAGCGATTTGTTTTACAGAAAACACAAGAAAAAAGAAAGTTTACTAATTAAATAAATTTTTTAAATGTAGGAAAATTAAATATTCCATATTTTTGTTTATAGACGTGATGACTTAGTGAAGAAGAGGTGAATTATAATTTTTGAGTATACTTTTTGAACCGACAAGTTATTCTACTCGCAAGATTGATGTATATGAATTTTAATGCCCAAATATTAACAAATGACAGTAATATAAAAAAAAAAATTAATATAATATGAAATATATTAATATGTTTGAGTAAGTCCCATGATTTTAAATCAAAATAATATGGTAAAGAATAAAATATTTGGCTTTGAAAAGTATTTTTAAGTAGCTCACAATTTTGGCTCCGCAATTTAAGCTCCATCCCCATAAACATATTGTTAAAATCAGAATATTTTCTACAAAAAATTCTTTAACAATTGTCAATTTTCTAAATCCAGTCTTTCGATTCCAAAAAATATTCTTTAGCATGGAATAGTGGTAGTAGTCGAAATATATACTTCAAAAAATCAAACATTAGGATTTGGTATAAAAGTCTTCAAAGCCAAAAAAAATCTTTTATACCTCATACAACATATTATAATTCTTATTACAGGGTGAGATAAAAAAACCGCAACAAAGTCAAACGCTATCACTTTTTTTTTTCTAAATTTTGTTGAATGAAAGCAAAAACTGTCGGAAATAGCATCAACTTTTAGAATAAGTTTAGATTTGTTCGAATTGTACACCTTTGGCACGAATTATGGCCTCAAACGACAAAAATCATTCGCTGGCCGAATGTTGCTCTGCGGTATTTTGGCCCATTCCCGCGAAGCGCTTGCTTGAGGTGATCGACACTTTGTATCTTTGTAATAGTCCAACGGATTGGTATCTGGAGATTTTGGTGGCCATACGCTGAAAATGAAGCGAGGAACCTCATTTTGTTGAATGTGATGGTGCTGAGTCCTGTTGGAATGTCCAAGGTCTGCGGCCAAAATCTTTCCAAGGCTTTAATACACCCTCCAAAATATTATCGCGATAATATTCGCATTTATTCTGATGCCACGGTCGATTAATACGAGCGGAGAGCGACCATCGGCTGTTCTGGCGGCCCACAACATCACCATGGCCGCCGCTTGAGTTCTGGTGGCCAACCGAAGGTGCACAACTCTTTAGCTCTTTTGAGTCTATTTTCTTTCCGTTGCACCGCTTGAGTTCTGGTGGCCAACCGAATGTGCACATTTTCAGCGAAGCAACTCTTTAGCTCTTTTGAGTCTATTTTCTTTCCGGTGTGGTGTAAGGTCTTGCACTTTTCGGAATTTCAATGGCTTTACCACGAGCTCATTTTTCGCCATTGCGAGGCGGTTTTCGATCAAGTCGCTTCTTTACATTTCGCACCATTTCAGCTGATGTTGCTGTTGCGGGCTACGCTACCAGTATCACGGTAACGAGCGATGGTAGGAGACACAAAACCATAGCCACCTGTGATTTTCCAGCCAAATATGAAGAAATCACATTATCACGCTTGAATTCCATCACGAATAACTTTTTTTTCCGGAAAATTCTCACCAAAATGCTTTTGTACGCTTGCAAACAATATAATGAGCTGTCAATGGAATAATTTTAATAGCTGTCGAACGAATGGCTTAGAAATGACAGCAGTCTGAAATTGGTTGCTGTTTTTTTCATCTCACCCTGTAGTGGACCGATTTTGTCCACTTTCCACTAATGCATAATTCTTTCTTTTTCTGTGCAGTGATTTTTTTTTTGTTTTTTTGAAAAAATTGACACTTTGTGGGGGAGGTATCAGATAATAATAATTTTATAATAACATTACGATGTACCAAGTTTGGACCAACCAGCCAGCAGATATCGCTAAATCGACTTCAAATATCCTGAAACGGATTTGGTCCAAAGACACCTGGGATCTAAAACAGTTTTTTCGGTGAGATATATACCCTGACTAAGGGTATAATAACAATAATCCCAGGTAATTTTAGCCCCTAAATCGCTATTATCCTCCCTTCCACACATCTTCACTTTCGCGGAAAACCATTTTGTTGTAAGTATGGAAGCAATACCAGATATATAAAAATAAACATGTTTCAAAGCTGTCATTTAAAGTCCACGACAAAGGGGGAACCTTTGAAAGACATCCCACTATTTGTTTTCTCATTAAAAGCAAATAAAGAAAACCTGCAATAAATTGACACTTGTAACAAGTGTTTGCATTTAAAGCTCTGGCATGTATGGAATACCAATAACATGATCTGAGGAGCAAATGAAAGATATATCTATTTGCTGGTCTCCTATTCAACTCAAAACCCGGCAATGACAATGGAAATTGCGATGCTAGTGGTGGCAGATAGATGGCCAACGCAACAAGTGTTGTGGTCTTCCAACATCCATATATGACAGCCAATTTAATGTATGTTCTATGTACGTTTCAAGAATCGATTTTTTTTCTGCGGCTACAACATATTTCTTCGTTTTTCTTTTTTTTGCTTTGTGTTGCTGTGCCATAAACGAGTAACATTTAAAGGCTACAAATATAGGTTAATAGCCCGGTTCTTTTTTTTCTGCTTCGTCTTTTTTCTTTTTGAAATGCATTGTTGCAACATTTGATGTTAATGCTGCTGCGCTGATGATGATGCTGATGATCAGCCATGGCAGCAGGTTTTAACGGCCCGCAGAAAAATGAAGCGAAATGAATACTCATCAATGACTGGAGTAACAAACAACTGCAGCAGCCGGCATAAAGAAATGGTATTAGTTGCAAAGCAACAAAAAAGAGATGATACCAGCGAAACCAACAACCACATTTACCATTTGTAAACATTACTACACACATATATACATACACACATACAGATACATTTCTATGCAGAGCCAATTATTAGTAAATGTTATGTTGAAATTGCTTGCCATTGAAAATAGGCAGGCGGGCAGGCAATGGTCCACAAAAGCTCTCAGTTTAGTTGCATAGATGGATGATGAAGCTGCTGTTGTTGTTGCTGCTGTGGTACTGTTTGTTTCTTGGCTTACTTGCTGGCTAACATATCGGGGGTAAACCACATTCTTACATCATTGGCATTATTAGATTAATTTAGTATTCATCTTTTTGTGTTCTATGTATGTATGTGAGTCTTTTCCTACTGTCGTTCGTTGTTGTTTGTTCGACTTTGTTCATTTGTACAGGTGAAGGCTTTCAAGCCCACCTCTTTTCTATCATTCCCACTCTCCTCCTCCTGTGTTGCATCTCAGCTGGCCAATGTTTAACAACAATTGGAGTTAAAGTGAAAGACACTTTTGAATTTATAAAAAACAATTATAACATGTTCTATGCCATATGTTGTTGCTGTTGCTGCTGTTCTTCTTCTTCATGCTGTTGTCGTTGTTGTCCATGCAATCTTGTGCCAATAATCGTTAATGTTTTCTTTAATTTCTTGGTGTCAGTTGTTTGGTTGGCAACTGCTGCCTGCTACGAACATATGGCTGAAGGTGGCAGTTTGTTGTTCAATTGTCTTGGCATTTTCTCCATATAGTCACACAGCACTCACTACTCGTATATTGATTGTCTGGAGCCATAACTCTCCAACTGCTGCCGCTGCTGTATGTTGTTTGAAACAGTTATGTTACAACTCTACTTTACATCAACATTTATCTCAGTGTCTTCTAGTGTCTCTGTGTGTGAGTGTCTAAGTGTTGTGGCATATTGGAATGAGGTCTCTCAGTTGTTCGACCCACCAAATGCGACCGGTCGTTGATTTCACAGCCGGTGTATTATGTGAGCTTTTGCCGTAGTTATTTTATTTTTTTCGTCGTGCTTCCCCAGTGTTTTTTAGTTTTATTTTTGTTTTTAAGATTTCCAAGAGTTTCTCTTTAATTTTTGTGCTGTATGTTGTTTGTGAATAAATTATGAAGGCATAAGATTTTTTCTTAAGTTTGAAAAGCTATACTATTTCGAGTATGTGCCAAAGCAACGAAGACATTTGGATTTGAATTTAATTTTTGTGTAGGAAAAAATTATATTTAAAAATTATTTAATATATGAATTCCTGATTTTAATTAAGTAACACAGTGATCGAAAGTAAAAAAGAAAAATATATTTTGATAATGAAATATAAAATACCTAAAATAAGATGCTGGAGCAAAATTTCCTTCTATCTGACCCATGAGGGATTTTTTTATTTAGATACGAAAGAACATAAGAATAGTTCGAACTTTGGAGAGTTATTGGGACGAATATTTTCTTTAATTAACATTTTATGTTTTCAATTCAGCCTAAATTTGAGAAAAAAATGAATGTGAGTCCAGTATGTCCAGTGAAAATGACCTATTTTTGAAATAAAGGAAGAACTCTAAATATGATGTTGGATCTATATTTTCTTCTTTTCGACCTTAGATCAGGAAGATATTTCCTCGGTCAAAAATGGGAGAGGGAGAGAAAAGGTTCCAGGACCATAAAACTAGGTTGAATTATTTCAATCAGGAATAGGTCTTTCATATGCGATTATTATTTTTTGACTACAGGGTGAGATAAGAAAAATGCAAGAAAGTCAAACGCTATTACTTTTACATTTGTTTTTTAATTTTATTGAATGAAAGCAACAAATGTCGGAAATAGCATCAGATTTTAGAATAAGTTTAGAATTGGTCACCTTTGTCATGAATTATGGCCTTCAAACGGCCAATGAAACCGTCACACGCTGTCCGAATGTTGCTCTGTGATATTTTGGCCCATTCCAGGCGAAGCGCTTGCCAACTTTGCTTTCCAAAATACTCCAGACACAATAGTCGAACGGATTGATATCCGGAGGAACCTCACTTTATAACCATTCTTGGGTGGCGTGTGTTATGTGCGGTGGTGCTGAGTCCTGTTGGAATGTCCAAGCTTTACCCCGAGCTCATTTTTCAATATTTGCCGAATGGAATATTGCGATATGTTCAGCTCATGCGCTATTTTTCAGGCCACTGCGACGCGGGTTTCGATCAAGTCGCTTCTTTACTTTTCGAACCATTTCTTCTGATGTTGCTGTTTTCTTCCGTCCACTTGATTGACATCGCGCTACGCTACCAGTATCACGGCAACGAGCGATGATATGAGAAACAAAAGAATCATTCACATTTAAATGCTGGAGTGCTCTAACGATAGCTCCTTCTGGTTTTCCAGCAAAAAAATAAAGAAGTCACACTATCACGCTTGAATTCCATCACGAATTACTTTTTTTCTGAAAAATTTCTTATACGCTTGTAAACAATATAATGAGCTGTCACTGGAATAATTTTAACAGTTGTCGGACGAGTGGCTTAGAAATGACAGCAGTCTGAAGTTGGTTTCAGTTTTTTCATCTCACTCTGTATTTAATATTTTGGGATCAGAACCGCAGACACATTTCGGAGGAAAATATTAAACAAAACTTAAATCTGTTTCTTCTTTAGGACAACAAAAAAATTTACTCTGCAAACGATTCTTTATATTTTTAATACCTTATTTTAATTTATTTGAATTTTTGGTTCATTTTTTCTTGAAAGAAATTAAATGGACTTTTATTGTTTTTACTCTAAGTGACCTCTATTTATCTATTTTCCCGAAGAAATATCTAGAAATATATATATTTTTTTAAGTTTCCAAATAGAAAAAAATTATTTTAAAAATATTAAATTTCTGCACAATAAGCTTCTGCTTCAGGGACAAAGGATTGCTCCGATTGGATTACTTTTAATTCATGAGAAATTCCAACTGGAGCCCCGGGGACAACAATAATCTCAAAATCGAAAAAAAAAATCACTTCAATATTTTTTTTATTCTGTAAGATTTTTTTTTTTCGAACCTTTGAAACATAAATAATTGTTATAGCATTTTAAGAACCAAATACTCTTGAGTCTCAAAATAATCTAACGTGTTAATTTTCTTCTACTCATTTCAGATTATATTAACACAACCATAAACATTTAAAAAGGTAAGCATCCAAAATGTATGGCCATAAAACTTACTCACGTAATTGTTTTATAAAACAAAAAATTAATACCAGTGGCACGAAATTCTAAATGTCTATCAAAATGTCAAGAAAATTTCACGTGACTTTCGGGAACTATTTGAAAAGAACTGCATTCAATGAAAAATGATAGCTGCACATGGAATTTAGAAACAAACCAAAATTGCATTAAATTAAATCAACATTTCTCTTGACTTGAGTTGAGTAGCATAGCGTAGCATAGAATTCCAATAACATAAATTTCTCTTTTGGCTAATTGTATTTAATTAAACTTTCAATGCCAGACACCACAATAAATAAAATCACAATGCGGGTTGGCACGCACAAGCCCGGCATTGGCATTGAGGACATCAATCCCAAATGAGAAGGAGAATGAAATGAAAAGAATAAAATAAAATGACAAATCTTATTGAATTGAATTTCAAATGAATGAAAACTTAAAAAAAATTCTAAGCCACTTTCAAGGTAAACAAGAACGTTTGTTGTTTTTCCACCACCCCACTATGGGTAAAAAGCATGCTTTTTTGGCATAAAGTCATTTTTTTTTTGGTTTCATATTTTGAAATTTAACTGATTTCCTAAATGTAGATACCCATATTAGAAAAAAAAAATGTTTAATATCGATACGGGTGGCAACCCTTTTTTGCTGGCGAGCTTTTAAAGTCAGCTGTTTGAAAGTCACTTTGTTTTGGTACAACTGGCGGTAAAGATCAGCTAAGTTCAAGTGCTTCTGATTTGACAAAATTGAAAAAAAATAAAATGTGTAATTATGGAAAACGTTAGTGCAGGTATGTAAAATTAAGACGAGGTGCCCTTTTTGTCATAATTGTCTGTTGTTGTAATACTGTGAATTGTTTCGTTTATGTATAGCTTTATATAAAATCTATAAATTGTAGTTGTGTTCCGTGGAGTGTAACTTGTGAATGGCAAAGCATTGCAAAAAGGTATAAATGCCAAGTTATTAACAAAAGTGTGTTAATTAATGAGTAACTAGCCTTTTTTGTTCTATTTTGTGCCAACACGTGTTTTGCAGATAAACATGTGTTTGTCCATGCAGCGCTTATTGAAATTTGGAGAAGCTACAATCGCTCAGATGATGCACTTGTGAAATATGTGTTACAGAATATCAATAATATCAGTTTAAATGAAGACCAAATGCGTTTGATATCAAAACAAGTGAAAGATTTTGTTAATTATAAAAAAAAGCATTTGCCAAAGTGCATCCGTAAACTAGAGCGATTTAAAACTAAACATTCAAAATGGCTTAGCAAAAGTATAATTATTGTAATGAATGAGCAGTATGTTTCTCCAAATCATCATAGCCGATCGGCCAGATCGGCTATATAGCAGCTACATGAAATAGTGCCCCAAATCATATGAAAATTCGTAGGTCATCTTGGGGGCATAAAAATGAATACAAATCAAATTTCACTTCAACAGCTTCATAAATAAAAAAGTTGGGTCAAATAGGCCAGACCGGCTATATAGCAGCTACATAAGAAATAGTGCCCCAAATCATATGAAAATTCGTAAGTCATCTTGGGGGGGCTTAAAAAATGAATACAAACCAAATTTCACTTCAATAGCTTCATAAACAAAAAAGTTGGGTCAAATCGGCTATATAGCAGCTATATGAAATAGTTCCCCAAATCATATGAAAATTCGTAGGTCATCTTGGGGGCATAAAAAATGAATACAAACCAAATTTCACTTCAATAGCTTCATAAACAAAAAAGTTGGGTCAAATCGGCCAGATCGGCTATATAGCAGCTATATGAAATAGTGCCCCAAATCATATGAAAATTGGTAGGTCATCTTGGAAGCATAAAAAATGTATACAAACCAAATTTCAATTCAATAGCTTTGAAATTAGAGTTTATGCCAAAATAAACGTAAAAAAACCCATAGTGCACCCCCCAACATCAGAACAAGAAAAGCGTTGCCTTTGTGGCAAAGAAAAAGAAAGTGTCAATTCATGTTCACGACAGCCTGCCAGCCGGCACACACGCAAAACAATAAAATGTCGTTTTGTTATTTTTCTTTTTTTTTTTCTATTTGTTTTTTTAGAACATCAAACCAGACCCAAAACGTTTAACCAAACGTGGTGGAAAACAAACGGCAAAACTAAGCCTTTTGTGGGGAGGGAGCGAGAGGGTATATAATACAAAAAGCCTAATAAAAAGCGACAAGAATTATGATTTGTGGCCTGAAACTTGTTTGTTATAAAAAACATAACAACAATAACCATAATAAAAACATGTAACAAAAGCGTGACAAAAAGCCAACCGACAAAAACTGTAACACTTTTGCGAGATTCTAAAAAAAAGGGAAAATCTAAACAAAAGACTTAAGCAACAAACTTGCTGCTGCTGCTATAATTATCATTATGAACCCGATTAATGAAATGAAATTTCACTTTTGTTTTCTATACAAAAGACATGTGTAAAACAAGAAAAGCACACACACACACACATGGACATCCAAGAAGCAAAACAAATTGAAAGTCAACAGCTGAAGAGGAACAAAACAAAAAACCACCGAATGCCACAAATCAGAGCAAATCACAGCAGACATTGAAACAATTGTTGTGTAGCAGGTCTGTCTGTGAAGCCCTCATCAATTGTTTCGTTAAGTTTATTACAATTGTTAAGTGATTTATGATTGTGGCTGTTGTTGTTATCTGTTCATTTACCACCACCACCATCATCATCCACTTCGTCTTTCTTTTGACAATGTCATGTTCATCATTAAATGGCAAAAGAAATTCCCTCGACTCTGAATCCCTGTAATCTTCAGATATATCTATTTGTTTTCTCAAGTTCGGCATTTATCGGTCACAAAACTCAATTTCAATAACAATGCAACAATTTTACTTTCACAATGGCAGCAGTGAGCAGCAGCAGCTCATCTCATCAATGCACCAGCTTACAATGTCAATGGCAATACTTGTCACCCGTAAACATTGTTGAATTGCAAAGACAAAAAATAAAAAAAAAAAAATACAAATTGTTACAATTTCTTTTCAAAGAGCGAGTAAAGGGAGGCCCACACATCAGTAGGAGTATTTTTCAGTTCAGCCATGTGTGGTGTAAATCATTTACTTAATGTTTTGTATTTCAATGATATATGATGTCGGTAACTGGCAGAAGCAGTAAAATGTAAATTGATTTTTTCTCTCTCTCTCTCGGTTTCGTGGAAAAATGTGGGCTGTTCACATACTTTCGCTTTTCGAAATGAGCAGTAATTTTTCATTTTTCTCCAGAATTTGAAAATGGTATATATAGTATTTTTAAGGGAGTAGCCTTTATTCAACACTAAATGCTATTTGTGTAGACAGCTTCTGGCTGAAATGGTGGTAAGGAAGGCGGTTATGTTTAGGCGCCAAATGGTGTTGGGTAATAGTGAGTAATATTTAGCTTATTGGGGGGAGTTCCTCATAGATTAGCTCTCTAGAAGATAAGCCGCTTTGAAAGGGAGAGAGATTAGTCAATAATGAGGTCGATAGTCATTATATTGGGCTTTGGGTCTGTAAAATTGTACTTGCAGGGATGTTAAATTTATGCAGAGGAATTTCTGAAGTGAAATTCAATTAAGAAGTTAAATGGAAAAATGTTGCACTTAATATTAAATTTACAAAAACATTTCCAGAAGTGTTTAAGAATTAGCGACAATATTCTGGTACTGGAAGTGTGAGAAAAATATGAAAAAGTTCAAAATATATTCTTCGATGGAGTTGAAGTTCTCGTAATCGAATTAGATTTGATACCTAAAAACAAGAAAAAAAAGCAAAATGTAAAGAAAACGTTGAAAATGCTGCTATAGCTTTCAAAATTTTGATTATCAGAAATTACGGTTAAATGGGGCTATATGAAAACGTCGACCTTTACAGGCAATTATCTTTCAGAGAAGGAACTCCAAACACCAAGTTTAGGATAATTCTGTTAAAAAATTTACCTTAAATCCGCAATTTCCTGTCATATGAAGGAGTGCCCACTACGAACTCCAAATTCGGATTTTTTAAGAATTCCTGTGAAAACTGTGACACAAATCATTAAAATATCTGAAGGTACAGTTACATTGGGTCTATACATTTACAGTTCTCTCCAAGGATGTTTCCTACATCCTGGAAACACAGACTACCGAATCACAGTGAATTCGATTTAAAAATATGACAAAACACCCAAAAGCTATTGAAATAAGATTTCCCGACTTTTGAACGGCTACAGACATTTCAAATTTTTTAAGTGAAAAAATTCAGCTGTGTTCTTTGAAAACCTCATTTAGAGATGTCCTTCAAACAGTCTCTTGAAGTCAATATAGAAATCACATTTTTTCATTTAGAGATCTAAAATTTATGTCTAATATGGTACTGACATTATGTTCTGTCCGCCCACGTCCAGGTATAAACCCCAAATAACAAACAGCATTGCACCGTACCGCATAATTTAAAAGCTTTTCGCTTGAAATAATGGGTTCTAATTCCAAAAATGTCCAGCTATTGGAAAAGCTCTTTCATAACAGTACCTCAAGATTATCCGTATTAGTTAGCGATTTTGACATTTCGAATTCTCTAGGTACATAGCTCCCATATAGGTCCAGTAATTGTTGTAGCTCTCATACAGGGCGAGCAAATCTTTTATGTCTCGCACCATCGCTCATTACCGTGATACTGGTAGCGTAGCCCGACGTCAAGGAAGTGGACGGAAGAAAACAGCAACTTCAGCAAAAATGGTTCGAAAAGTAAAGAAGCGACTTGATCGAAACCCGCGTCGCAGTGGCCGAAAAATGGCTCCTGAGCTGAGCATATCGCATTATTCCATTCCATTCGGCAAATATTGAAAAACTCCGAGCCATTGAAACTCCAAAAAATGCAAAAACTTGCACCGCAACGGAAGGAAAATAGACTCAAAAGAGCTTAGGAGTCGAATTTCGTTTTCTCCGATGACAAAACATTCGATGTCCAGCAGTTTGTAAACAAACAAAAGGATCGTGTATACTTGCCAAAGAGGTCAACTGAAAATGTGCACCTACGGCTGGCCACCAGAACTCAAGCGCTGCCATAACAGCCGATGGTCGCTCTCCGCTCGTACTAATCGACCGTGGCATCAGAATAAATGCCGAATATTTTCGCAAAAATATTCCGGAGGGTGTATTAAAGCCTTGGGCACGCAAAAATTTTGGCCGCAGATCTTGGAAATTCCAACAGGACTCAGCACGCGCCACCCTAGAATGGTTACAATGAGGTTCTTTGCTTCATTTCAAGCGCACAATGACCACCTAAATATCCGGATACCAATCCTTTGGACTAATGTGTCTGGAGTATTTAGGAAAGCAAGGTTGGCACTAAAATATACCAAAGTGTCGATCAGTTCCGACATTTTTTTGCTTTCATTGAATAAAATTAAAAAAAAAGGTAAAAATAATGGCCAATGGATGCAAAATCATACGTCTTTCATATTTTGCTCTTTCATAGACCAATCAAAATGATGTAATCCAATTTCAAAAAACAAGAAATGGAAAAGAGCCGACTGCAACAAGTGTTGTACCATCAAAATATGAAAATGAACACTTCAAAATAAATCATCTTTGGATTAAAGATCATAGATTCAAAACATACTTCTTCAAAGAGTTCAATCACCATCAGAAAATAAATAAGACCAACTTCAAATTGGCACATTCTCCGACACTTTTCAAAGAAATCAAAGCTCGTAGCTATTCTCACTTGAAATGTAGACAAGATTTCCATAAAAATTAAAAAAAAAACAAAACTAGAACAAAATCACTTGCCAGGCATCTAATGTTGCAATCATTATGGATTACATTGCCATTTTAATGGGTGCATTCAAAACCGAAACAAGTTTTTCGGCAGAAACAACAGCAACTGGCATGATGTTAGATAATATCTCCTTTCACACCAGAAAGCAATGCACATCATTTTTTTTTCTTTCGTTTCTTTTCAATTACAAATCATTAAATCAGCACAATGTTCTTCTGACTGTCTGTTTGAGTTGTAGCATTATGAAAGAAAAACAAGTATTGCAACAACAACCATGTCTATAATTTGCATTTCAAAACTGTCTTAAAAAGTCAATGACTTTCCAAAGTCATTCAAAAGACGGCAATTGTAACAACTGTAAAATACTGTTTTTTTTCTTTTTTTCATTCAGAAAAACCAAATCAAGTCTGTGGCTTAAGTCTTTTGTTTTGCGAGGTGAGAAAATTATAGCAAGTGTTTGATTAGAGTATATTTCGTTTTTCTTTTTTCTTCAAAAAAAAATCTAGTTTTCTTCTGCTTAGTTGTTGGAGCAATAATTTACAAGGCCATGTTTATACAAATATTTATGGCAATCTTATTATCTACAAAGTAATCTAATAAATACCGCAGAATGTTAACAGTTTTATTATGGTCGCTAGTTGAGCATTCTAAATTGGAAATAGTTTGTGGTAATCCAGCTGGAGTGGTAATTTTCTAAGGATGTCGGAAATTTAAAGAATCTCCTAGAAAAAAGTCTTCACTTACGTAATTATCTTTAAAATCCTAACCAAAATGAATTTTAGGAATGTTTTTAGAATTCATTTTAAAAATATTAGATTTTTATGAATATTTCGATGATTTTTTTTAAAAAATCTTTTAAGATTTTTATCTAGGACACTTTGATTTTAAAAAATATTTCGGAAGTATCCTGGTCGAGGATTTCTTTAAAAAAAAATTCTTTTAAGATTTTTTTGTCTTGGACTCTTTGGCAAAATCTCTTTAAGAATTAGATATTCAAGAATCGCTCTCAAGTACGTGTTTCGAAAAAATCGTGGATTTTTCAAAAAAAGAAATTATAAGTACTTCTTGCCCAGAAATATTGTTAAAACCAGTTAAAAAGTATCAGTCGGTTTTGCCGGCAGATGTATACCCTCAGCCGATGTTAGATTATATAAACATACTTGGACCTTTTTTATGATTATTCAAATGATTAACCCTCTATGGAGTAGATTCGGGAGGAATGAGCCAATATTTTGTCCAGTTCATATCTGACCTAAATATATATGATATAAATATTGCGACATGCCAGGTTTGGATTATATTCCTTCACTTTCCAGGGTGAGACAAAAAAACTGCAACAAAGTCAAAAGCCACAATTTTTACATTTTTTTAAAATTTTATTGAATGAAAGCAAAATATGTCGGTAATAGCATCAAATTTTAGAATAAGTTTAGATTTGTTCGAATTGGTCAACTTTTGGCACGATTTATGGCCTTCAAACTGCCAATAAAACCGTCACACGCTGTGTGGTATTTTGGCCCATTCCCGGCAAAGCGCTTGCTTGAGGTGATCGAAACTTTGGTATTTTTTAGTGCCAACCTTGCTTTCCAAAATACTGCAGACACAATAGTCCATCGGATTGGAATCCGGAGATTTTGGTGGCCATTGTGCGCTGGAAGCGAGGAACCACATTTTGTAACCATTCTTGGGTGGCGCGTGCTGAGTGCGATGGTGCTGAGTCCTGTTGAAATGTCCAAGGTCTGCAGACAAAATATTTGCGTGCATAAGGCTTTAATACACCCTCTAGAATATGTTCGCGATAATATTCGGCATTTATTCTGATGCCACGGTCGATTAATACGAGCGGAGAGTGACCATAGGCTGTTATGGCGGCCCACACCATCATGGTGATGGTGGCCGGCGCTTGAGTTCTGGTGGCCAACCGAAGGTGCACATTTTCAGCTGACCTCTTTGGCAAGTAAACTCGAGCATTTGGTTTGTTTACAAACTGCTGGACAACGATTGTTTTCTCATCGGCAGTTCACCACTTTTGGCCAAGCGAATCAACTCTTTAGCTCTTTTGAGACTATTTTCTTTCTGTTGGGGTGTAAGTTCTTACACTTTTTGGAATTTCAATGGGTTTACCCCGAGCTCATTTTTCAATATTTGCCGAATGGAATATTGCGATATTTTCAGCTCACGAGCCATTTTTCGGCAACTGCGGCGCGGGTATAAAACTTAGAAATTTTTCGAAGACTAAAAGCTAATTTTTTTTAAATTTTGAAAGAACTCTTTTGGCATTAATTGGAATTTTGTATGAAAGGATATGAGATTATTCCGTTCAAAAACCAACTTTTTCTGTCAAACATGTTGACCCAAAATTTTACCCAAACTAGATTATATTCATTTAGGGATGTAACCTCAAAAGTTCTTAAGTTTTCGAAATCCTATGTTATTTTTTAGCCCCAATAAATTGTTAGCCTTCTCAGAATGTTGGGTGATTGAAAATAAATCACATTTATTTTTAGAGAAATGTTAAAGGACTTTGTTTCCAGTTGTCATATATTTGTTTCAATCCCACATTTTAAATGGCCAGTAATCCAGTGGTCTACTTACACATCCTCTTTCATCGGCAACATTGCACGAAACTTTTCTTTCACAAAGCCCCACAAATTGCCTTTGTAAATAGTGTCACAACCCCAATAACACTAATTTGAGTTACATTCCAAATCATTTATTAAGCCATCAATCAAAAAGCAATTTTGCCATTTTACAAATATCCCCTCGTAAATAAATCAAAGTTATAACTATACGAATAAGTTTTGCTAAATGTCCAAAACTCACGCTTGTATTTCCTGTAATAAAAGCCAAAGCACAATTGAGAATGTTCTCGCAAAGAAATTGAATCACATAATCAAAGCAAAATAAACCACTAAAACTCAAATCCCCACTGATTGCCACCATAAAACCATAGCCGCTGGTCGAACATGTTCAGCACTTAGTAATTTCTCTATCATCTCAGCATTCCCAACAAATAAAGCGGCATTTCTTTTCTGCTCTTTCCGAGGATATTTCATTGTATCTACAACTTAATCACATAATAAATAATATCGCCATAGAGCACCACTTAAACTACGTTTTCAGGGTAAATATGAAGAAAATTGATTCCTACCTCCCTAGCCGCTGCGAAATTGTGGCAGTTTTTCATGCATTCAAATTAAGTAACCGCTCACACAAAAATCACACAAAATTGTAATAATCAACAGCCATAAAACTATCGTATGAATGAAATCAAAGAAGAAACCTAAAACGACAAGATGAAACCATGTAAAAGCAAATTTGGCGGAAAAAAGAAATTCTATCAAAAATCACTTAATTCTGGAGACTTTAGCCACTGGCTGTTCACAGTTTTGTGTTGTGCGCCGACGAATCAAAATAGAGACACGTACCATCACCATAACCACCACCATCAAAGTGCATATTTTAGATATATGAATAAATGGAAATCGCAAGGTATTAGAAGAAAAGGTTCATCAAATGGCGATTGCTTTCAATTGAGGAACAGTGGGATGGAAAATTTTAAAAAAATATTAAAATTAAATGGGAAATTGAAATAGAAATTCGAAAACAACAAAAATGTGGAGGCCAAAATTAGTTTCAAATTTTTAATTATTTTTTTTTTTTTAAATTTTATTGAAAGAAAGCAAAAAATGTAGGAAATAGCATCAAATTTTAACATAAGTTAAGACTTGTTCGAATTGGTCATCTTTGGCACCAATTATGACCTTTAAATGGTCAATGAGACCGTAACACGCTGCCCGAATGTACAACACTTTGGTATTTTTTAGTGCCAGCCTTGTTTTCCAAAATACTCCAGACACAATAGTTCAACGGATTCGGAGATTTTGGTGGCCACTGTGCGCTGGAAATGAAGCGAGGAACTTCACTGTGTAACCATTCTTGGGTGGCGCGTGCTGAGTGCGATGGTGATGAGTCCTTTTAGAATGTCCAAGGTCACAATGTTTGCGTGCCCAAGGCTTTAATACACCCTCCAGAATATTATCGCGATAATATTCGGCATTTATTCTGATGCCACGGCCGATTAATACGAGCGGAGAGCGACCATCGGCTGTTATGGCGGTCACACCATCACCATGACCGGCGCTTGAGTTTTGGTGGCCAACCGAAGGTGCACATTTTCAGCTGACCTCTTTGGCAAGTAAACACGATCTTTTTGTTTGTTTACAAACTGCTGGACAAAGAATGTTTTCTCATCGGAGATAACCAAATTCGGCTGAACACCACTTTCGACCATGCGAAGTAACTCTTTAGCCCTTTTGAGTCCATTTTTTTTTGTTGCGGTGTAAGTTCTGGCACTTTTTGGAATTTCAATGGCTTTGCCCCGAGCTCATTTTTCAAGGCTTGCCGAATGCAAAATTGCGATATGTTCATCTCACGAGCCATTTTTCGGTCACCGCGACGCGGTTTTCGACCAAATCGCTTCTTTACTATTCTGCTGACGTTGCTGTTTTCTTCTCTCCACTTCCTTGACGTCGGACTACGTCACCTGTACCACGGTAACGAGCGATGGTACGAGACACATCACATTTAAATGTTGGAGTGCTCTAACGATAGCCACTTATGGTTTTCCAGTCAAATATAAAGAAATCACGCTGGAATTCCATCACAAACAACTTTTTTTCTGGAAAATTCTCACCAAAACGCTTTTGTACGCTTGTAAACAATATAATGAGCTGTCACTGGAATAATTTTAACATCTGTTTGACGAGCGGCTTAGAAATGACAGCATTCTGAAGTTGGTTGCAATTTTTTCATCTCACCCTGTATATAGCCAACCATATGTGTGCAATCTGGCTAGACTTTGAACAGCATGCATGCAAAATTTCGTGTCCGTCGGTCCATCATTATGGCTTGGGGGTTCAATTACAATTCATGAGGGATAGGCTAACGCATAGCAAAATCAAGTCACCAAAAGATCTAGGGTCACTAAGTGGAGGTTTTATTAACGTCTAGTGCTTAACATTTAACAATTTGAATGCTTCCCACTGTGTGTGTCCGTTTAAAAAGTTACTAGACCACCATCGTAAAAAGGCAACTCCCAATTATTTGTATTTTGTGCTCTTCTCGGAATGGATTTATGGTGAACAATGTAATGTGAACACCATTGAAAGAACCACGGCCAAAAACCACATATATACACTTGCAACGCTGTGCCGTGGCATTGCAACAGTCCAAAGATGACTGTCAATATTCATAATTTCCCCCTCTCCCTCTCTAGGCATTCTAGCATTTGGGTGTTGTTTAATAGTTATTTAAGGCCATTCGGGAAAACATGTCTACTAAAATTCTTAGCGGTCGGCCAGTAAAGCAACCACCAGTCCACCGACAATGACCGTTAACGTCTAGATTGTTTTTTTTTTTTTTTGCTACGCCAAACACCGCTACTCGGTATGCAGAGTTTTTGTTTTCGCTGCTCACCTAACTATTCGCATATGCGATTTTTTTTTTTTTTTTTTTTGGTTTCTTTGCATGAGCTGCTTGCCAAATGACCTGCTTTAAACAATTGTCCGTTGTTGTGTTTTCTTCTTCGTCTTTCGTTTGTGGCTAGTGAGCATTTCGTCAAATTGATATTAATGCTTTTCAGCGTTTTACTTTAATAGCTTATGGATATTGCTAAATAGATTTTCTTGTGGCTAAAATAGAAAATCGATAGTCATGTTGCTACCATGGTTATTTTAGGCTTGGAAAGAAAATCTTTTCAGTTTTTCCTTTTGTGCGCGCCCAAAAAAAATATATATATATATATATATATATTTATGGCAAATAAAGGTTTTGAGGGCATGCAGTGCTTAAAAGAAGGTAGAAATTTATGGATATTTAGTTTTATGTATGTTCGGAAATATGTGTACATACATATTGAAAAGAAAACTTATTGAAGGGAGAAAATTACTTTATTTAAAACAAGTGAAATTTATAATAATGGTTTATTAGCAGCGTGACGATTTGGGAAAATGAAATTGATTGCAGTTTTGTTTTTTTTTTTTCTCATATAAATGAAAAAAAGGCGTAGGAAAAAGGGTGACTTGAATAAGGACAGATAAAAGGAAAACCAAGAGGTCCAATTGGGAAATTTTACCAAAATTTTATAAAGTCATTTATGCGAGACATACTGAAGGATATAACTACCAAACTCATGCATTTCTAATAAAAAAAATGGAATATAATTAACCTATGTCTATAATTGTGTACCAATCAAGCGATTCTTTGACATCGGACCTAAGAGGCAGCCCTGTGGATACAATTTAAAAATATTATTTGAACAAAGGACATAAAAACGACTTGAGAAATGAAGAACAGCAATATTTGGGAACTTTTAAAAATTTCTTAACTTAACTTTGATTTTCTAAGTTAACAGGATAATTTATAAAAGGTTATTAAAAGACTGAAGAAACGAACTCATATATTCATAATATGGTATAATTATATTTCGTCTCAAACTGCATATGAATTAGGGTATCCTTTGACTAAATATACTGTGCTTTTGATGTAATGCAAATTCAACTCGAGTTCGCGGAAATGGTATTAACTTTGGGAATACAGTTTTAGGGAAAACAGTTTTAAAGGCTTGTTCTACAAATCTGAAGGGCTTCATAATAGCTAAAATACGTTGTCCGTTCGTCTGTACATGTATTTTTGTGAAGGAAATGCTGGTCGCATTTATTATCCGATTTTCCAAACAATATTTGTTTGGTCCAAGGACTAACACTATTGAAATGGGTGAGAATCTGTTTAAAATTTAGATATAGCTGCCATATACAGGGTTGCCCATATTCGACGGACCCATGACTCTTTGGGCCCATTCCAATCGACGAGGCTTGTCCGCAGGCAACATTCTTTGCGTCAATTGAATTTTGTACGGCAACAAATGCAAATCAATGCGAATAATCCGTTGTAAAGTGGACCGAGCCATGCCCAACTGCTGAGAACGGCGTTTTTGGGATGTTCTTGGGGACCTCTCAACACTGGCTCGTACGGCAGCGATATTCTCGGCCGATCGCCTTGGTCGACTTTTATATGGCGTCTTCGGATTAGAAAGAGCCTTACCAGTCGAAAATTTTTCATATAAACGCTTAATGGTGTTCTTAGAAGGCGCACTTCTCACATTTTTTAATGTTTTAAAAGCACGTTGAGTTTTCACAATTGACTTCTTCTGTTGAATGTAAATTTCAACTATTTCGGGTGGCGTGTATTGGTTCATGATAAAAATCTGATTGGACTGACGCTTCAAACGCGGTATGTCATTAAGCGATGTGACATCTCTGTCAAAAGTTATGGCGTTGCCAGATGGGTCCGTCGAATATGGGCAACCCTGTATATCTTCAACCGATTTCGTTAATTCTACACCAAATGGCCAATATTAGCCCAAATGACATAGATTTTTTCACATCCGACAGAATTCAGTCTAGAAGCAAGTACATCAAATTTAATGAAAATCGCTTCAGATATAGCTCCCAGATAAATGTTTCATCCGATTTGGGGTTTTAAATCCCTCACAAACGTAATATGCACTCCCCAGCAATGATCTTTGGTACCAGATATCAGATCCAGCGCAGAAATAAATGCCTAGAATTTTGTTAAGATCGGTTCAGATTTGGCTATAGCTCCCATATATATCTTTGTCCGATTTCAGGTTTATTTGGCACCAATTGGCCCAAATGGGCTGCATTTTTGCACTTCCAATGGAATTCAGCCTAGAAGTAAGTACATCAAATTTTCGTGAAAATAGGTTCAGATATAGCTATAGCTTCCATGTATATGTGTCATCCGATTTGATGCTTAAGTCCCTCACATGCGTAACATGCGTAACTTCACAACAATGATATTTGATACCGGACATCAGATACAGCTCGAGACTAGCTCTGTCAATTTTTTTTCGAGATCGGTTCAGATTTTTATATACCTTTGATAAACATCTTCAACCGATTTTACGGTTATTGCTCACCATATATGTAATATCAGCCCAAATTGGATAAATATTTCATATGCAACCGAACCGAAACCATTTAGGCAAATTTGGTCTTGATATATGTATTGCTCCAATAAATATTTTTTAGTATAATTCTGATCGAAGTCATATCATGCACTATAAATCAACGTTATTTGTTAGTAGAGGTACAAAAGCCTGAAAATTTGAAAATCGATTTAGAGTTGGATTTAGTTCCTAAAATACTGACTACTCTAAAGACATGATACGCATTCAAATATAGTTCGTGGTTGGTATTATCTACTTCACATAAATTCCCAATATAAACTTTTTTGTTACGGGAGCTCTACTACATATGAATAATGGTGTAGGGTATCATATAGTCTTTAATCATAAAATAATTGTTACCCACATTTTGAGTAAATTCCTTTATTTTGTGCACTTTTACCCAGCATGCCTCTTTTCTGTACTCATTCATTATTTGGGTATTCACGTATTTCCCATATCTGGTCTCTATTTAAACTCATTCCCAAACTATTCATTAATGTTATTCTCAAAAAAAAAACTCATTTGAAAATTATTTTTCATATTACATAACAGGGCTTGTCAAAACAACGTAATTAAATGGAAAATTAATCATTTATATTCCACCTAAATTCCCTGTTACGAATTTCCAGCGAAAATCTGAATTGAAAAAAATTCTCAAGATAATTAAAAAACTATGCAACTCATATAAGCTTATTGCTCATTCACTTAAAAAAAAACCCAAGAAATGAAAAACAAAACCTCACAAAACAAAAGACTTAAGACACAAACTAAACAATTTGCTTTTTGAACAAAAGCGCGTATAAATTACCATATACATACGTACAACTTCAACAACATCATTTATCATTACAACGCGACCAACAATACGAGAACAAAGCTAAAACAAAACGGTATATTATGTCATTATTAGCAGCAACAGCCAAGAAGAAACAGCAATGAGATGAAATAATATATAAAAGAAAGTATAAGCTTATGTAATGAAAAGACCCTTGGAACCCCGCTCAACTACCATAAGGTCACAATCCAAATCCAGTTGCACTGTAATTTCTTTCCTTTATTCTTACGCATAATAAAAGAGCAAAAGTTAATTATAAAATTACTGGAAATTGATATGCGCCTGTAATAAAAAAGAAATGGACAAAAGAGAATGTTAACAGAATGGAAAACACACATACATAGAAACGGACAGGTGGCAAGAACGCTGATGAAGAAGGCTAATTGAGTTTGTGAATGAAAATGTAAAGTTTATCGGTTACAAATAGTTATTAAATTGCTGTGAACTACGAGTGGTATAACGGATGGAATTCAGATAATAGGGCGGGATAGAATAACAAAAAGATATCAAGAAAGCATTTTTCTCCTAGATAAGAGGGGGACCAGTTTTCAACTAAGATGACCACAGATATTAGCTGATGTTTTCGTTAAATAAAGATTGTTAGCTGAGGCAATTTTTCTTTTGAAAAACATGCAATAAAAACATTTTTTCTACACAAAAAGTTTGGACCACAGTGAACAGCTAGGCAGATTTTTTCCCAAACGAAATGCTTCAGGTGAAAATTCACAGTAGACGGAATTTTTTTTCTATCGCAAGCAGACATTCTTACAGAAAAAAAAAGGTTTTCATTAGCTAACGAAACTTCTAACCACAGTTCTTAGCTGATGGAGAAAAAAATTAATTATAATATAGAAAAAAAATAAATTTTGAATACCTGTTCACAATTTTTTCCACGGAAGCATTTAAAAAAAAAAACAAAAAAAATAATTTTTCAGCTGATGATAATTTTTTCTGCCTAAAAGAATTTATTTTTATTGTTTCATATTAATTTTTCCAAAAAATATTCCTGCATTTCCAATTAACATAGCAATACAGGTTGAGATAAAAAAAACAATGCAACAAAGTCGAACGCCATAATTCTTACATTTTTTTTTTAATTTATTGAATGAAGGCAACAAATGTCGGAAATAACATCAAATTTTAAAATAAGTTTAGATTTGTTTGAATTGGTCACCTTTGGCAAGAATTATGGCCTTCAAACGGCCAATGAAACCATCACACGCTGCGCGAATGTTGTTCTGCGGCATTTTGGCCTATTTCCGGCGAAGCGCTTGCTTGAGGTGATCGACACTTTTGTAGTTTTTAGTTCCAACATTGCTTTCCAAAATACTTCAGACAAAATAGCTTAACGGATCGGTATCCGGAAATTTTGGTAGCCATTGTGCGCTGGAAGTGAACCGAAGAAACTCATTTTGTAACAATTCTTGGGTGGCGCGTGTTGAGTCCTGTTGGAAAATCCAAGGTCTGCAGCCAAAATGTTTGCATGCCCAAGGCTATAATACACCCTCCAGAATTTTTTTTGCGAGAATATTCGCATTTATTCTGATGCCACGTTTGATTAATACCAGCGGAGAGCGACCATCGGCTGTTATGGCAGCCCACACCATCACCATCACCATGGCCGGAGCTTGAGCCGAGCTGACCTCTTTGGCAAGTAAACACGATCATTTTATTTGTTTTTAAACTGCAGGACAACAAATGTTTTCTCATCGGAGAAATCCAAATTCGGCAGTTCACCACTTTCGGTCAAGCGAAGCAACTCTTTTTAGTCTATTTTCTTTCTGTTGCGGTGTAAGTTCTTACACTTTTTGGAATTTCAACTTTTGTAAGTGACTGGCCTTCGGCCAGGGCTTGAGATTTTTTCCTCTGGGTATGTCCCTAACCGGCTAACGCGAACCAAAGTTTTCTAGATTTGACATTTTTTGTAAATTCGGCAACTGCGACGCGGGTTTCAATCAAGTCGCTTCTTTACTTTTCGAACAATTTCTGCTGATGTTGCTTTTTTCTTCCCTCCACTTCCTAGACGTCGGGCTACGCTACCAGTATCGCGGTAACAAGCGATGGTACGAGACAAAAAGATTTATGCACATTTAAATGCTGGAGTGCTCTAACGATAGCCACTTGTTGTTTTCCAGCCAAATATAATGAAATCACACTATCACACTTGAATTCCATCACGAATAACTTTTTTCTGGAAAAATCTCACCAAAATACTTTTGTAACCTTGTAAACTGTCACTGGACTATTTTTAACAGCTGTCGGACGAGTGGCTTAGAAATGACAGCAGTATGATGTTGGTTACAGTTTTTTCATCTCGCCCTGTGTATTAAATCGGTATTATATTAAAAATCATTCAGGTTTTTCTATCACACAATTGACATAATCAATCATAGATAGCCTAGCATCTAAATACATGTTTAATAGCCAACAATCGTATTTAATTAGAATACTGCCGGATGTTTGCGGCAACAAGTCATTGAAACTCTTTAATTATGTTTTTAATATCAACACACATTAGCACATAATAGCTAACAACAACAGTCACCTTAACAAGCCAAAAAAAAAAAAAAAGATACCGGTAAAATTTATGAATGAAATTTATCTTCTCAAAACTCTCATCAACACTCTAATCAAACTAACCATACACAACAAAAGAAATAAAGAACGAATACGAAAGAAATTAAAAACCACAAAAATAACGGTAATTTTAACTGGGCATACCTCTCTCTATCTCTCACTGTTTGAGTAATTTTTTGCAAATCCAAAAAAAAAATAAAAAAAATATTCGTCAAAACCCTTAATTAAATAAGCCACATTGCCACACAATATTAACGGTCACAATATGAGAATTCTGTTTTTTTTTTTTTTTTTGTTGTATCTCTTTTTAATTTCAAGATTGAAAATCTAAACAAATCTTAATGGGCTAATTAGATCTACAGCCTTTTCTGTGTTATTTGCCTGTGTTTACTTTTTTCTCTATGGCATTTCTTTTGTTCGCTTAGGATAATTATTTAATAAACATAGGTTAGAGCAAAAACTGACAGCATAATTAGCAACGCCCAATTCTGCCGGTGTCGGTGTGTGTTATGTGACGCCTTGGCCTGTGAGAAGTTGGATTTTGATGAGAACTCATAGTGTGAGATATAGTTGAAGATTATTGTTAAACCTAGCTTCTTAATATCTGCAATGAAAACAAAAATGCAGGAAACAAAGAATTTACCCACAGCCTCTGCAACAAAAATAAGCCAACTTAGAATTAAAATAGTGTGAAAAGAACTAAGCTGAGAACATTAATATTTGGTGAAGGAAAAATTGCAATGATATTCTCGCAGGTTGTAAAGGTTCACTGGGAACGCTTCGGGCAGAAATTCGAAATGAACTGCAATTCGTGAAATTGTATCAAAACAATCAGACGTTGTGAAACATATTTCTTCACAGGTCGATCCTTAAACATGACAACGATAATTTCGGAAAAAAATTCTAAAACTTTCAATATTATAAGATTGAAAATGCTACAAAAATAATTGTAAACATTATTATTAATTTTTTTTCGAATGCAATTAAAAAAGTTTCTTAATGTTGCAGGGTGAGATGAAAAAAGTGCAACCATTTTCAGTCTGCAGTCATTTCTATGCCACTCGTCCGACAGCTGTTAAAATTATTCCAGTGGCAGCTATTTTTTACACTATTATGGATTTTATGATACTTGAAATATTTTTATATAAAAACCAGTAAAGGAAGTCTTAAAGTCGGGCGGGGCCAACTTTATGATACCCTACACCACTTTGCTAATTTAGTAGAGCTCCACATAACAATTAAAAGTGTTTATAGGAGAATTCAATCATACACGCTATGATTTGAATTATAATTTAAAGTTAAAAGAACTAAATATGCCGAAACATTTGTATCTTTTAAATTCGGACTTGTATTGCCCATTTGGTTTGAAATTAAATTGAAATCGGATAAAAATATATGTGGGAGCTATATCCAAATCTGAACCGATCTCGATAAAATTTGGCAAAGATATTTCTGAGCTGTATTTGATATATTTCCCTGAATATCATTGTTACGGAGTGCATATTACGGCTGTGAGTAACATATATAACAAATCGGATGAACAGTATATATGGGAGCTATAGCTATATCTGAACCGATCTTCAACAAATTCGGCATACTAGCTTCTAGACTCAATTCGGTCGTAAGTGCCAAATTCCATCCCATTTGGACAAATATTATACATTTGGTGCACAATAAAAGGTAAATCGGACGAAGTAATATATGGGAGCTATATCTAAATTTTGACCGATTATCTCCAATTTCAATAGGGTTCGTCCTTGGGGCAAACAAATGATTTGTGCAAAATTCATCTGGATAGAGAAATAAATGCGAACTGTACTTTGTTTACAAAAATACATGGACAGACGGACGGACATGCATAAATCGACTCAGAATGTGATTCTATGCAGATCATCAAAAGGAACTATCGGTCTATCTCGTTTCCTTATGCCTGTTACAAACAAATGCACAAAGACATAATATCCTGGCCACCATGTGGTGTAGGGCATAGGGTATAAACAGAATTACGATGCTTGACTTTTTTTAAATCCACGACCTTGATGCTTGAAATATTTTTATAAAAATGTTAAATATTTTTTTTTTAAAAATCCACGATTTTGATGCTTAGCATTTTTATTACAAGTCCTCCGATGGTGTTTGGAATATTTTTTTTTTTTATAAAATTCAAGATTTTGTCTTTTCGATGCTAGTAAAATAATTACGATTTTTTTAATAAGCAAATATTATTTAACTGATGGTCCTTTAAAATCTACTGTTGGAGCTGCGCCAATCCTAATACTGTTCTCAAAAATCCTACGATTATTCTTATTTATTTATTTATTCACTTCTAATTGTGATTCTCTCCAAACCCTCTACCAGATTTATATTCCTCTGCAAAGTCATAGGAATTGATTTAAAGTTTTGTTTTTCCGGTTAGACCTCCCAACACCAGCTGCACTACCATTTGTGTCAGAATTGAAATTAATTGAACACTTTTAATAACCGTTATCCGTACTATAAACTTGAAAAGGAATAAAATTCTTAATGGCTAATAAAACTAAAAGCGAAATACCCCACAGAGAGTGGGAAAACTGCTCTTTCATGCCAAGATAATGGAGGCAAAAAAATAAAAAAAAACAACAAAACCACCACACATGGTCGTTTGTGCAGCCAGCCATAAAGAAAGAAACGACCAAACAGCTAAATTACATTAACGCATGCGAAATCAATGCATTAATGTGTCCGAACACTAATCATAATATTATAGCACTCATTAATATATTTTCAATGCAATTAAATTAAAATATTTTCTCTTCTCCTTTCTCTTTGCAGAAGAGGATACCCCACATTGCAGCACATACACACAAACACACTCACAATGTTTCTGCGTAAAAGTCTAGTATTTTTTATGCTTTTCCTGGTGCTCAGCTCAGCAACGGCGGCACGTAAAACCAAACGTCCTGTTAAGCCGGCCAAAACCTTCCCTCGCACCAATGTAACACCTTCACCACAAGCAGCCGCCAGCACCAGCAGCAGCAGTACCACCACCACCGCCCAACCCGCCATTAGTTCTACAACATCGAGCACAGCAGCCCCCCTACTCAAGACGGAAAACGTTAGCATTGAGGAAGCTGATTTGCCCGGAAATATTGTACAGAATGACAGCGAATTGCCAAAACCATTGGAATCGGCTGCAGCAGCAGCATCGGCCATCAACGGAAATGCCCAGTTGCCACAAGAATCGAAGACAGAAAAGCCAATGGCTGAAAGCGGTAATGGCGGCGGTATGGTTGAAGAAGAATGTGATCCGGATATGATTGGTTTTGAAATTATAACGGGGTAAGTGGAGAGAAAATGAGTGGAAAATTATAATTATTACTGAATCAGAGAATGAAAGAGTGTTCAACGAGTGATATATCAATTGTTCAGGTTTGTGTCTTAAGTCTTTTGTTAGGGGGCACCTGTTGGGCAACCATTGTCGTATCAATACCCGTGAAAAGAAAGAAAACTAAAATTATATAATAGAAAAAGACAATCAAAATAAGAAGAAAGCTGGCTATTTGTCTTGTGTCGGTCTTTATCAAACGAGGTGGGGTCAAATGTCTTTTGTTTAGAACAAAGAGAAGCTATGAACATTCAAAAAGAGTTACATAAAAAGTAGACAATAAAATAAATAAAAGATTTTTCGAAGTTTGTACTTTCGCTTATTTAAATCAAGTTCGTGTTTTAAGTCTTTTGTTTTATCAGTGATGGAAAAAATATGGTTTTAAATTGAGTTAAATCAAACTTGAAGTCTCAATGATTTAACAACGACGCTCAGGCACAGCAAATGAAGCTGCTCCAAACAAATAAAGAAATCCGGGGCTTAAGAACAACATTTAAATGTTTTCATAAACTCGGAGTTATGCATCGAAATTCATGTGCATGGTTACCAAATGCTTTCAGATGCAATTTCAGATTATACAAGTCTACCGGGAGAGATAAAAATCAGCAACAAAGTCAAATGCCATAATTTTTATATTTTTTAAATTTTGTTGAATGAAAGTAACAAATTTCGAAAATAGCATCAAACTTTAGAATAAGTTTAGATTTGTTCGAATTGTTCACATTTGGCATGAATTATGGCCTTCAAACGGCTAATGAAACCGTCACACGCTGCCCTTATGTTGCTTTGCGGTATTTTGGCCCATTCCGGGCAAAGCGCTTGCTTGAGGTGATCGACACTTTGATATTTTTTAGTGCTAACCTTGCTTTCCAAAACACTCCAGACACAATAGTCCAACGGATTGGTATCCGGAGATTTTGGTGGCCATTGTGCGCTGGAAAGGAAGCGGGGAACCTCATTTTGTAATAATTCATGGGTGGCGTGTGCTGAGTGCGATGGTGCTAAGTCCGGTTGGAATGTCCAAGTTCTGCATCCAAAATGTTTGCGTGCCAAAGGCTTTAATACATCCTCCAGAATATTTCGCAATAACATTCGGAATTTATTCTGATGCCAGGGTCGATTAATACGAGCGGAGAGCGACCATCGGCTGTTATGGCAGCCCACACCAGCACCATGGCCGGTGCTTGAGTTCTGGTGGCCAACAGGAGGCGCACATTTTCAGCTTACCACTTTGTCAAGTAAACACGATTACTTGACAATGTTTACAAACTGCTGGACAACGAATGTTTTCTTATCGAAGAAACCGAAATTCGGCAGTTAACCACTTTCGGCCAAGCGAAGCATCTCTTTAGCGCTTTTGAGTCTATGTTCTTTCTGTTGCGGTGTAAGTTCTTGAACTTTTTGACATTTCAATGGCTTTACCCCGAGCTAATTTTTCAATTTTTGCCGAATGGAATATTGCGATATGTTCTGCTCACGAGCCATTTTTCGGCCACTTTTCGAACCATTTCTGCTGATGTTGCTTTGTCACGGTAACGAGCGATGGTACGAGACACAAAATATTTACTCACATTGAAATGCTGGAGTGCTCTAACGATAGCCACTTATGGTGTTCCAGCCAAAATTTAAAAAAATCCCTCGGGCTACTCTATAAAAACATTTATTCACATTTATATACTGGAGTACTCTAACGGTAGCCACTTGTGGTTTTCTGGCCAAATATAAAGAAATCACACTATCACGCTTGAATTCCATCAAGAATAACTTTTGTTCTGGAAAATTCTGGAAAATAATGAGCTGTCACTGGAATAATATTAACAGCTGTTGGACGAGTGGCTTAAAAATGACAGTAGTCTGAAGTTGGTTGCAGTTTTTTCTTCTCATCCTGTATATGTTAAAAATTTGTAAAAAATATGTGTTTTAAAGATCGTCTATCAATATTGTCTTTTAACAATTTTTTTTTTAAGCAGCCATCAATTATATGTATAGAAACGCAAATTTTAATAGCGGTGAAATTTCTTTATTTATGCAGTTTGTATAGAACAATAAGAAAATTTCGTAATCCTCCGCATATGATATTTTATAATCCAAAATTAGTTTGCCATTGTTCTCATGCAAATAGTTTCCCATACAAAAACTATTCGTTTTTAACAACTCAATAAAATATGCATTTTAAAATGATAATATAAGCGTAGCAAGGGGTTAACATATTATCATTCACTCCGCCAATTTCGAAAATAATATTCATAAATATTTCAAACATTATTATCAACGAAAATTTATAGTCATTGAACTTTCAATTTCATTTTATTGGGAAAACGAAAATCGTTTCAACTTAAAGCGCTAAATATCTATTTTTACGCACAGTCATCTTAGCTGGGGATGGTGGCGATGATGATGGGCTCTTAGTGTGGTCGTAGATACAAAAAAACATACGTTTTCATTTCTGTATTTGTTTTATTCTTCTTTGTATGTTTTCACATCTTAGGCAACCATTTAGATGAAAGTTCAGCAGCACTTTAGGTATTAAATGTGATTAATGCTACCATTATGGAATTAGAACATATTAAGGCGTTAAACAATTAACTACCGTAATGTGCCACCACCAACGGCGTTGCGCGTTTGTGTGTTGGTAAAAAAGAGTTCTAGAAAACCAAAAGAGATGGGAGGGAGGGAAGAATTTGAATTTATAATAATTATAGCATTTGGAGGTATTTTAATTGATTTATTGAAATGGTTAGGGAGTGAGAGAAAAAACAAACGTCTGCAGACTTATATTGTGGGAAAATAAATTTTTGCTTTGTTAAAGAATATCAAGGGGAGTGAAGAATTTATAAATTAATATTTATTAGCCTACAAATAGAGAAGATCGGCAGAAGTGATTACAAAAACGTGTGCATTTACACCTAGGGAGGTCTATCAAATTTGAATATCAAAAAAAAAAAAAAAAAAAAAAGGAGAAAGACGCAGGATGGGCCTCTTCTAGAGAAAGTCCTTTCAGGGCATTCCTACAAATAAGCTAGTATTTATTGGCCTACAAATAGAGAAGATCGGCAGAAGTGATTACAAAAACATGTGCATTTACACCTAGGGAGGTCTATCAAATTTGAATATCAAAAAAAAAAAAAGGAGAAATACGCAGGATGGGCCTCTTCTAGAGAAAGTCCTTTCAGGGCATTCCTACAAATAAGCTAGTATTTATTGACCTACAAATAGAGAAGATCGGCAGAAGTGATTACAAAAACATCTGCATTTACACCTAGGGAGGTCTATCAAATTTGAATATCAAAAAAAAGGAGAAAGACGCAGGATGGGTCTTTTCTAGAGAAAGTCTTTTCAGGGCATTCCTACAAATATGCTAGGTTGATAAAATTTTACTTAAATGTATATTATGTCTGCGGTATTTAAAATGGGCCATGTAGGTCCATGTTTTGGTATAGCTCCCATATAGTGTTACCATCCGATATTAGGTATTTTGAGGATTTTAGCGACATTATTCAAATTTAGTATTTGAAGTTCATAATGGATACTACAGCCTATGGCAGAAAATTGTCTGTGCAGGTCCACGTCTTCGTAAAGCCCCCATATAGCGGTACCTCCCGATATTCGGTATTTTGATGATTTTAGCGACATTTTTCACCGGAATTGTTTCAAATTTGTTATTTAAAGTTCGTAGTGGATACTACAGATTATGACAGAAAATTGTCTGTGCAGGTCTACGTTTTCGTATAGCCCCCATATAACTGTACCTTCCGATATTCGGTATTTTGATGATTTTAGCGACATTATTCACAATTTTTTTTTCAAGTTTCCCATTTGAATATTGTAATGGTATTGCAATATGACAAGACTTGCCCATGCAGGCCCACGTCGTCGTATATACCCTAATATAACGGCTACGTCCGGTAAATTTAAGATTTTAACAGAATTTTGAACTGAAAATTGAAAATTGCCAAATTCGTTTCAAATGGTAGAGGGTAGTCAAAGTTCGGCCCGGCCGAACTTACAGCTTTTTTACTTGTTTTACTTTGAATTTTAGATCTGTTTTTAGAAATTTCAAATTTAAATTCCCCCTAAATATTGAAATTTTCAAATTAAAACCCCTAATACTAGAATATGTACATTTCAGTTGTTTGTAATACCTAGAGATAAGGAATCAATGTATAAATTCTTATAGATTGAGGACCCCTAAACAACAGACTTAAGACACAAACTTTATTTTTTATCTACAAGAAAACTAGTATATCATGCATTTGCCTTGTTCTTCTTGTATTCCACTCAATGTCATTAAGATTTTTTACGTATTATAACAAATCCTTATCATATCAATCATAGGACCTGGACAAACAAGCCAAATAAATGACCACACTTAATTTTAATCGTTTAAAACCACACTATTTAAAACCCACGCAAATCAGCATTTAATCCCATTGGCATATAATAAATTATGCAAAAAATAAGCCACCGTTTTAAACTCTGTGTCCATTTAAGCCACTTAAAACGGAATAGGAAATTTTGTGCAAAGATTTTATGCAACAGTTAAGACACCTCTTCATTCCGAGTTGTGCTTTATGCTCTTTAATTTAAGTAATAGGCCTAAGACAAACTACCGTCATGCACTTATGTTGTATATCTATGCTAACATTGTTTTTTGCGTTTTTTTCTTTCTTCTATTTTTGCAGTTATGTATTATCGGCGCCATCAAAAATGCTTGACACACTGCCCGGTACACTTATGTTGACCGATTGCCTGGAGGCCTGTCAGATAAATGAATCATGCAGCGCTGTTAATTATGAAACCGGACTCTGTGTATTATTTAAGACAACGGCGGACAAAACACCAGGTGAGTAACCACAAGATATATGATATCAGCGGATAGCAAGGGGGCGAATATGGAGTGGAGAAAGAAGATGTAAAAGCAGCTAAATCGCAATGAACAATAAAAGTAATTTTGCAAGCAGCAAAGAACATTGCGGTGTGCTCATATACCGAGTTAAGTTACGAAATGTAACTGGGAATAAAGTGCTTAGCAGTGTTCGGTTGGGGGGAGGTGGGTAAACAAATCGAGTTGGTCTGTAACTCCACTGGGCGGAATCAAAAATTTGAGAAACCAAAAAGAAAATATCTGAGGAAATAAGGAATAAAAAGTCTGAACAATGTAAGAGGCTGCATAGACGACCCTTAAGGAGTCTGTATGAACGACTGTTAAGGAGGCTGTAAAGATTACTATTAAGGAGTCTGTATGAACCACTGTTAAGGGTGACCGTTACAGAGACTGTATTGACGACTGTTAAGGAAGCTGTATAAACGACTGTTAAGAAGGCTGTGTAGAGGACTGTTAAGTAGGCTGTAAATTGGTCTGTAGACGACTTTTATAGATGTTCTATACACGACTGTTACAGAGGCTCTATAGGCGACTGTTGAAGGGTCTGTTGAGAAGACTGTTAAAGGGTCTGTTGAGACTATTAAGAGGACTTTAGAGACGATTGTTAGGAGGACTTTAGAGACGATTGTTAGGAGGATTTTAGAAACGACTGTTAAGAGGTCTGTAGAGACGATTGTTATATGGTCTGTAGTGACGCCTTTTATGAGGTCTGTTAGGGATTATGTTAGGACTTTAAACGAGTCTGTTTGGACGATTGTTAATGAGGCTGTGTGGACGACATGACCCATATAGAGGATTTCCCTGGAAGTGAAAAAGATTGGTCACTTTTGTAACTTCATCTCGAAAGAAAACCTTGTGGACCATGTGGGGCTGTTGAAAAGACTGTTAAAGCATCTTTAGAAGAGTCGATTGTTACGGAGGCTGTATGGACAATTATTACGGAGACTGTATGGACATGGCCAGCCAGAATATTTCCTTGGACCTGAAAGAGATAGGTCGTTTTGATAATTTCACCTCAAAATAACCCTACGGGCCATGTGCCTCTGTTGAGACGACTGTTAAAGGGTCTGTTGAGACCACTATTGAACTGTTTCTTTAAACGACTTTTAAACCCTTTAAAAGAAAAAAGAACCCCAAATAGACCTTACATCATTATACACGTGATGACTTTTAGAAGGTCTATTTGGGGGTCTTTAATGACATTAAAAGAGTCTGTTCGAACGACTGTTACAAGACTGTATGGACGACTTTTAAAGAGGCTGTCAGACGACTGCTTTGGTTCTGAGATTTCCAGTGTAAAACCACAAACAGATATACCATCTGCTTTAATGTCACGTCCCAACCAGAGGTTTTCCTTGGACCTGAAATAGAATGGTGGCTTTGCCAATTTCACCTCGAAAGAAACCCATGCAGCCCATGTGGTACTCTAATTTTTCTGGGAAATAAAAGCTATTTTCGGTTTTGAGACATTTCGTATCGCTCTCTTACTGTAGGTTTTTTGGGAAACCTTATAATTTGTCTGAAGACATGTTTGTGATTCCAATTTCCTTCTCTTGAGAATATTTCCCTATTTGATTCAAGGATAGGAAATCCTCAATACTAAGACGTACTTCTCTTCTGATCATACCGCAACCCATTCGACGGCAAGCAGTTTTCTTAACCTCAAGCCAATAAAACGCCAGAACACTTAGCTTCTACAATGCATAGTGAAAAAAAAAAAATAATGACAAGGAACAAAAAGCTTTTTACCATTCTGTTTTGTCATACTAACACCAAGCCCGAGACAAGCCCCTCAATTTTTATACAGAACTTTTTTTCAAAAACAAAAAAAATACCCCCATAAACTTGTCCTTGCTGGAGTATGCTGGAGGCAGTCAGTTTGCCGTATTTGTTGGCAAAACTTACGCGCCTGGTTCGTTCAAGGCATAAGTGTATATGTTTTGCTTTTGTATGCTTGTTTCTTGTAGCTGCTTAAGGAACATAAAAAATGACTTAAATTCAGGCATAGGCCTGCTTTTAATAACAGGTTTCCGGCCAAAAAAAATAAAAGAGACGAGGAGGGAACAACAAAACAGAAAATCCAAGTAACAAAATCATTTTTGTGCCAACGCCTTTAAACGGCGACAGCAACAACATCATGCAACGACGCACTTTGTGTGAGAAAAAACAACAACGAAACTTTAGGCCAGAAGAGCAAGAAGAGTAGGCTCTTGGCAAAGAGCTCTGTAAGTTTTCATAGAGGCCTTTATTTCGCTTTTGCGCAACACCAATAAACGACAAAACAGTCGTCCACATTTTGAAAGCCTTTTTCGTATTTCTTAACGCCTGTTAATTTTTTTACGACACTGCAACAACAAGTGCGTGTTGAAAATATGTGGTGTCTGCAGAATTGAAAGGCAACAAAGAAAAAAAAAGGCCAACTGCTAGCTGTTGCACAGAATGTGTTTTGGGGGCCAAAACAGAATGCGAGGTCCAGAACAAACTCGATTTGAGTTGGTTTTACACATGAAACAGTTAGGCACACACGTACAAACACAGACGCATTTTGAAAACACAACTAAATAAAACATAAAATCTGGTCCGATGGTGCGTAGATGCAGCTGCTGCTGAGCTGAGGACCATAATGATCATTGATTGGAAACCAGAAAAAAAATATTGGCAACTACATCTTTATACATTTGCTTTTCTTTTTCCCAGTCACTCTTTTTCCTTTTTTGTGTATATGTGTATCTTTATATTAATTTATGTCCCATAATTTTTTTAAATGTATTTTTTGTATTTTCATTTCTTTTCTCGTTTCTTTTTTATCTTCTCAGGTTCACTTTCTCGTTCCCAATTCCCTGTCTTCACCATTTACGCACAAAAATCTTGTTTGGGTGTACGTCCTTGTTCCAAGGCCTGGTGCATTGATCGTGTGCAAAACTATCGTTTAGTGGATCATGTTAAATCCAGTCAAACTGTGTACTCAAGACGCGACTGTTTGGAATTGTGTTTGGGTGAAACTGAATTTACATGCAGGTAAGTTTGGAGTTGCTGTTATTTGAATAACTTTATTTTTTTTGGGGGGAGAGCACAACTAGTTTTGTGCAGCAATGAAAGAAAAATCAAACAGTGCGTACTGTCGAAATGAAAGTAAATTGAAAACTAATCAAGAAAAATAAAGAGTTGATACATAAATTTAAGAAAAACAAGATTCCTATTAAGAATCCTGTTTTTCGAGTTAACAATAGCAAAAAAAGAATGGAGGTTTAACCCAAAAACATCTTACACAATAATTAATACTAAAAACTGTTTTTCGAAAGAAAAATTATATAAATACACCTACACACTTAGATTAAGAATCAAAAGATACCAAACAAAAAAAAGGTGATTAATAATTACACATACATAATTACATTCTTCCACTTATACATACATACACAATACAATTCTAACAAAAAATTCTTCTTCAATACTAACATAATCGTAAGACTACTGGGGCTCTAAGTCTTTCTAATGATAGAATTGTATAAAATTCATAACTTTCATCTGACCTAAGAGTCTTTAGATTCTAGATCATCTTTTTTAAAAAAAAGAAAGTTATTCCATCTATGCTTTGCTTTCCACAAATGGCATGCCTACAGGATGAGATAAAAAACAACAACAAAGTCAAACGGCATAATTCTTACAATTTTTATCTTAAATTTTATTGAATGAAAGCAAACATTTCGGAAATAGCATCAAATTTTAGAATAAGTTTAGATTTGTTCGCATTGGTCAACTTTGGCACGAATTATGGCCTTCAAACAGCCAATGAAACCGTCACACACTGTCCTAATGTTACTATGCGGTATTTCGGCCCATTCCCGGAGAAGCGCTTGCTCAAGGTGATCGACACTTTGGTATTGTTTTAGTGCCAACCTTGCTTTCCAAAATACTCCAGAGTCAATAGTCCAACGGATTGGTATCCGAAGATTTTGGTGGCCATTATGCGCTGAAAATGAAGCGAGGAACCTCATTTTGTAACCATTCTTGGGTGGCGCGTGCTGAGTGCGCTAATGCTGAGTCCTGTTGGAATGTCCAAGGTTTGCGTCCAAAATGTTTGCGTGCCCAAGGCTTTAATATACCCTCCAGAATATTTTCGCGATAATATTTGGCATTTATTCTAATGCCACGATCGATTAATACGAACGAAGAGCGACCATCGGCTGTTATGGCGACCCATACCATCAAAATGGCCGGCACTTGAGTTCTGGTGGCCAACCGAAGGGGCATATTTTTGGCTGACCTCTTTGGCAAGTAAACACGATAATTTTGTTTGCTTACAAACTGCTGGACAACGAATGTTTTCTCACCGGAGAAAACCAAATTCGGCAGTTCACCACTTTCGGCCAAGCCAAGCAACTCTTGAGCTGTTTTGAGTCTATTTTCCTTCTGTTGCGGTGAAAGTTCTTGCACTTCTTAGAATGTCAATGGCTTTACCCCGAGCTCATTTTTCAATATTTGCCGAATGGAATATTGCGATATGTTCAGGTCAAGTCGATCAAGTCGCTTCTATACTTTTCGAACCATTTCTGCTGATGTTGCTGTTTTCTTCCATCCACTTCCTTGACTTCGGGCTACGATACCAGTGCCAGGAGTGCGCTAACGATAGCCACTTTTGGTTTTCCAGCAAAATATAAAGAAATCACAGTATTGAATTACATCACGCGCTTGAATTACATCACGATAAACTTTTTTTTTCAAAATTCTCACCAAAATCTAAGGTCAGAGTGAAGGAACGATAAATCATGTATATAACTATTGTGAAAGAATGCAGAAACTTCGGCGTTTATTTACGGTTTATGTCACTGAGGAGTTCTGTTTATTATCACCACCTTGAAACCAAGTTAAAACTCGAAAACCAAAATTTATTCATTGTACTGGATGAAACGACGTTCTTGTGCACTAAAAAAATTAAAAGAATATATTTGTCGGCATCATATTTTTTCTACAGTTTAGAAAAAAATCTAAGGTAATCTCGTAATCTATAAAAATTGCATTGGTTACCACAATTTTTCAAAAACTGACTTATTTCGAAATATTAAACCTCGAAGCATGACATTTTCCCACATTTATTAAAATTCTCCTCAACCCCTTTTTAAAATACGTCTATAATCAAAATCGCAGACATTGTAGGCTGGATTTGCTTTAACATTTAGGCTAGTCCAATAAAGCAATGGTGGCCTCAAATTCGTGAAAAAGTTATTAATTTCACTTTAAAAACCTGCCCTAATGATTAAAGTCCGTAAACAATTCAAGGAAAAATTTTATAGGGAAGTTTATGGGACACGAATCAAAAAATAAATGAAAATTTATAAATGCTTTTCAAAAATATCCTTAAAAACGAGTCCAGTACCATCATATTAAACATAAGGTCCCTTCGTTGATTTCCTCTGTCTAGGCCTATCCTTCACTTTCTTGTTAATTTGATAACAAATTCCTAAATCATTTATTCATATATTTTCTTCAAACTTCGCCTCTTTCCAATTTTTATAATTTCTTAAGTCTTTACATTTGCTTCATTTTCGTTTGACTACTTATGTTCATCATTTTTGTTAGAGCTTTATTTAGGTGAAGGCAAATGACCATACGAGTCATCGCAGTGAACGCAAATCTCAAATACATGGAGAACCCATTGACTAACACATTAACAAAGATGTGAGAACATAGAAATGCGCTGCTGCTCTTTTTCCACTTGCATTTCCTATCTCTACAATGCAGTGATATTTCAATTCTGTCACTCACTCTCTCTACACTCAAAACATTAACACTCTTTCACAAAATCTATACACTTTATGAGATACATTTTACTAACACAACATTAGATAAGGTTCTAAATAAGCTGATAATTTTTTAATTTAAAATAATTAATTTTTTTCTTCATTTCTTTGTTTCATTTTCTTTCCCCTCTCTACTCTTTGTATACCTGCAATTCTCACGCTTTCTGCAACTTCTTCGCATTATATCACTCACGCACTCCCTCTCTTGCTCTCTCTCTCTAACTATCCATGTGTGTGTATATTTGGAATCGCCAAAACAACCCGCCCTTTTGCCTTTGTTCTACCAACTAGATCTGCCAATTATTATCGTCATTCCGGCCTGTGTGAATTGAGTGACATGGATCGTATTACCTTGTCTGGATCGAATAATGTGGAACCCTATGATGGTGCTGACTATTTGGAAAACAACTGTGCTGAGGAGCCCAGCAAATTGTGTGAATTTAAGAGAATTTCGGGTAAAATCTTAAAGACTGTCGATTCGGTGTATCAGGATATCAACTCGATTGAGGAATGCCGTGACTTGTGCTTGAACTCACCTTACAGGTAAATAATTTTGGGGGGAAAAATATAAAATTTTATAGGAAAGATGTACATTTCCTGTGCTCATTTCTAGATGCCATTCTTATGACTACAACGATACCGGTGACATGGTCTGCCGTTTGTCTCATCACTCTCGCTCCACCTTGACCGATGTCTTGGATCCCTATTTGGATGTCCCAGAGGCTGCCACCTATGAATTGTCTTCCTGCTACAATGTCTCAATTGAATGTAAATCCGGGGAAATGATTACCAAAATCCGTACCTCAAAATTGTTCGATGGCAAAGTCTATGCCAAGGGTGCCCCCAAGTCCTGCTCCGTCAATGTTAACAATTCACTGGAATTCGATTTCCGCATGGGCTACAATGACTTGGAATGTAATGTCCGACAATCTGCCTATGGCCGTTATATGAATGATATTGTTATTCAACATCACGATATGATTGTTACCTCCTCCGATTTGGGTTTGGCTGTCTCCTGCCAATACGATCTGACCAATAAGACTGTGTCGAATGATGTCGATTTGGGTGTGACAGGAGAAATTGAGTCCTCGTTGAGCGAAGAAATCATCATTGATTCTCCCAATATTATCATGAAGATCACCTCCCGCGATGGCAGTGACATGAAACGTATTGCTGAAGTTGGTGATCCCCTGGCCTTGAGATTCGAAATTACCGATCAAAACAGTCCCTATGAAATTTTCGTACGCGAATTGGTTGCCATGGATGGTACTGATAATGCTGAAATCACTCTCATTGATGCTCATGGCTGTCCCACCGACCAATACATTATGGGTCCAGTACAGAAAATGTCTCAGAATCGTAAATTCTTGGTTTCACAATTCGATGCCTTCAAATTCCCCTCGTCCGAAGTTGTGCAATTCCGTGCCTTGGTTACACCCTGTATTCCTCGCTGTGAACCTGTCATTTGTGACAATGAAGACTCTGTGAGTGGTGAATTGAAATCCCTGGTTTCCTATGGTCGTCGCAAGCGTTCCATTGTCAATGGCACAGATGGTGGTGAGTTTGGAAGAAAAAAATCTTTCAACATTGAATTGAAAATATTCATTTGTTTCCTTTTTTTTTGTAATTTCAGCTGAATACATGGTCTCCACCTCTGCCTTCCATCACCATGGCCGCCATCAACGTGATGTTAGCCAAAAATCTGCCGAAGATAATATTCTGCTGGTCCAGTCTATTCAAATTACCGACAAATTTGGCTTCAATCAAGAGGAGACAAATGCCCTGAATTCCTCCGATGATCATGAAAAGGTCTATGCCGGCATTGCCGAAGAATCTTTGACCTGTCTCAATGGTTATGGTAAGTTTCAAAGATAGCTTTTAAATTATCTAAAAACAGAAAAAAAAATCTCAGCATGCCACCTGTTGGCAAGAAAAAAAAAAAACATGCCTATTTTTATGACATTTCAAAATATTTCCATAAAAGACAAAAAAAACTGCTTAATCATTATTAAGAGTGAAAAAATATATATTTTCCTAACCATAAATCTCTCAGCTTCTATGCGCAGATCAAAGTGCCATAAAATATTATTTACAAGAGAAAGTATTTCAGGTCATTATTTTACGTAAATGTTTTTTATTTGTGATTTTTTTCCCTTTTTGTTTACGTCTCTTAAGCCTACATAAAAACGCTCATAAAGATCTTGGCCAACAATTCATTGTAGTATGTGTACCCACAATGATGCTGACAATGATCTGCCCAAGCGAGAGAAATGAAAAAAGGCTACACATAATGGCATATCATGTGTGTGCATGCATACATTATGGTCATCAAATGACCATTAAACTTGGCCATAACTCTTCCTTGTTTTGCTGTCTTCTTGAAAAAGAAAGAAAAAATTGATGTAAATAAAGCTGTTCCACAACATGTTTTTTTTCACAAGTGTGTGTGCATTGGTTTATTTTCTGCCTCCAACTCTCGCAGATCATTTGTTCGATGAAAACGCCAACATAATGATAAGGTCGTTTTGTGGTAATCTGTTCTACATTTTGACCATGGCAAGACACTTGCCGGTGAAAAGAGATAAAAAGGAAATTTATTATATGTAGAATTAGTTAAGTGAAGCCTAAGTTGATGGAGGTTTAATGATACAGGGGCCAAACACCCACAGTGTTTGTCGTGGATTTTTTTAAAGGAGATTCATAAAAATTCGAACATACCTATACATTTTTTCTTAAAAATTATGTATGAAAAATTCTTTAGGTTTCGCCCACCTATCACCTGAACTGCAAAAATATCTTTGGTGGACACCAACAAAAACACAGGGCTCTACAATCACCAAGATTTTTCGCGAAATAGAGCTCTCTGGCCTTCAATTATGGCCCCAGTACAAATGTTCTATATTTTTAAGTCCCGAAGCTCCGCCAAAGAAAAAATTAGAATGTGTCTATAGGCAGTTCTTCCACAGGATACCCCCAAGAGGTCTCCCTCCCATTAAGATAACACCGTTTAGAGATATAAGACCTTCCATATAAATTCTATGCAGGGTGAGATAAAAAACTGCAACAAAGTCAAATGCCATAATTTTTAATTTTATTTAATGAAAGCAAAACATATCGGATATAGCTTCAAATTTTAGAATTAGATTTAGATTTGATCGAATTGTCACCTTTGGCACGAATTATGGCCTTCAAACGGCCAATGAAACCGTCACACGCTGTCCGAATCCTGTTCTGTGGTATTTTGTAACTAGGTAACTAGTTAGTTTTTTTTACACTCACTGGATGTAATAGGCCTATTTCTTATGTTGGAAATAATAAAAACAAACCCGGAAACCAGGATCTGACAGAATTCTGTTCGAAATGGCGAAAGAAAATCTGAAATTACTTTCAGTACAACAATAGTTTTAAAATTTTCCCACTCACTGGATATAACAAATGCATTGGTTATTACTGGAAAATATGAAAAACACTCCAACAAATCAAGCCGTGCAGATCTCAAACAGAATGTCCGAAATTTCGGAAGAAAGTCTGAAATGAATTGTACACTCACTATAGGTCTATTTCTCTTATTGGAGATAATAAAAACAAACCAATCCAAACAAAATTAATTATTGTTCATACTCCCTGGTTAGATTTGGAAATACTTAAATTAAAACAATCAAGCAAACCCAACTGCCATTGGGCGAGGAGAATTCTGACCGAAACAACGGAAGAAAGTCTGAAGTTGCTTCCAGAAAAATGTATTCTCAATTATGGATATTATAGCTTTTTTGGTTAGAATTGGAAAGTGATAGAAAGTTACCAGCAAACCAAACAATCATAGAAATCTATCCGAAACGTGGGAAGTAAATCTGCGACAGCCAGCGAATTCTTTTTTTTTTCAGATATGGCACGAAACTGCTTATGGGCCACCTATAATTCAACTTCCATTGCATTAATCTATTTCTCTAAAGTGGCAATTTTTCACTTCTTAACTCAGGTCAAACAATTTAAGAATTTTATTAAAGTGTTTATCCCATTTGTCATAGATGAGAATGGTTTGGATCTTGTATATTTAAAGTAATGCAGTTTCTTTCCAGTAGGTGGCGCAAAATAGATTTTTTTCCATTCCAAAAATTTTTATCAATTAAATCATTAATTTATTAAGTCTCTGACTAGCACGCCTTTAAATTCCAGAACAGAACGATTTACTTTTTTATGTTATTTTTTATTTTTTTTTTTGAAAGAAGAAAAATATTCCTTCGCAATATGCTCCCTTCATGACCATCTGAATCCTTAAATATTTTTCGAACCAATTTATCGCCCAAAGAAAAGTTTATTGTCTACCTGGGGTACCAAGTTACAATCCCCTCTAAGGCATTATTTCGTACCCAATTTCGAAATGTTTTTCCTCTGCCACGGATATCAGATTTCCCACTTCCCAAGTTTCTTAACTTAAATCATACCAAAACTTCGAAAAAAAAACAACGTTACCCCAAATAAAAACTACACCCACCTACATTCCATAAAGCCAATGATAAATTATTCAGACCACAAAGAGACCCTCTCACACACACCCACCCACAGATAAACTGATTCACTGTTCTTTTTTTCATTTCTCCTTAAACCAGAAGTTTTGTAAATATTTTGGATAACATACGTTGAGCCACACAACAGGTGGTAGACATACAAAAGAAAAAAATATATATACGTATGTACTGTAAGGTTATTGCTTACCATTAGAGTGCCCCAGTGTATGATGGGATAGACAGACGGATGGATGGATGCTGGGTCTGGGTCTGGCTCTGTGTTGGCATCATATGTTTTGCAAGCGTTAAAAATTTGTTAATGCCGCTGCTGCGCTGGCTGCTGTTCTAAACTGGGGCTTCCGACTCCCTGACTGACTGTTGTTATTTTTGCGGCAATATTTAGTTAACGTTTATGGTTTACTTTAAAATATCTTGTAGTTTTTTGCTGCATATTTTTCGCCGGCATTTTTTCTTATTTTTTTATTTTCTTCTTGCTTACAAGACTTCATGGTATGTCAAGATGAGAAAAAAATCCATAAAAAAGCATTAGCTTCAGCCATGGCACGATTAGCAGCAGCCTCCGCCGAAAATAAAACATCCATACAGCAACTGAACATATCATGTTTAAACCACTGAACTACTGACCTGATCACGAACTCTCTCCAAATTTGTTGTAGTAGTTAAGAGTGTTGTTGTTTTTCCTCCTGCTTGGGATTTTATTTTCACCACAGATTTCCGATGAAAAATTGGGGGGAAACAACGATAAGGTTTAGAAGCTTCTAAAGGCTCTCAGCATCTGTTCCACTGAAGATTGATAATATTCGCCGGATTAACAAGAATTGAGGTTTTTTTTCTGAAATTTGAAAATAATTTAATGTGTGGTTATTACTTTTTATTGAAAATTAAAAAAAAATCCTACAACAGCAACAATTTCAATTAATTAAATGTATGTCAAATGGTTTTTCTCAGTCTACTATGCCAATGGTTGGAAAATTTGTAGGACAATTTGCCAGGTCGATAAAAAAAGGTATTAATCTAGTTTAAAATAAATCGTTTTTCTAGGTGGGTGGCATTTAGGCAATTTTTCTTGATAGTAAATTGAAAGGTTATTGAAAATTTTCAATTATGAAGTGGGGAATATGGTGGAGGATATATAATCTGAAACCAAATTTGTATTGTAAAAATGAACTCTCTCTGGTACCTTCTTTACAAGTGGCCAAAACTTTCGAATCCTGTGACTTTCAAACCGATTTACGTTATCCGGTACCGTCATGGACATATGTGGCATACTAGGTTGTAGAAAATGCTCAGATGCCGCCATGTGGGGCTATTCTAAAAATATATGTCTTAAATAGCGTATATGGTTAAGTTTCCTGGAGAGCTTTAATAGACACATTTGCGTAAAAATACATCTAAAACCTTCTAAATACGTATAATCTGAAGGTGGACATGTATTTCAAATAAATATATAAATTAACCCATAAAGCAAAATTAACAAGTATCAAAAGCTATAAGTTAGGCCGGGCCGAACTTTGAATGCTCTCCACCATTTGGAACGAATCTGGCAATTCCGTTAAAAATTCTGCTAAAATCTTAAAAATATCGAATGTAACCATTAGATTAGGGTCTATACGGCGACGTGGACCTGCATGGGCAAATTTTATCATAAGCTATTACAATATTCAAATACGGAACTTGAAAACAAATTCGGTGAATAATCATAGGATATAGGAAGACAACACTATATGGGGGCTATACAAATGCGTGGACCTGCATAGACAATTTTCTGCCTTAAGCTGTAGTATTCATTACGAACTTCAAATACTAATTTTGAAATAATTCCGGTGAATAATGTCGTTTAAATATCAAAATACCGAATATCGGGAGGTGTCGTTATATGGGGGCTATGCGAAGACGTGGATCTGCACAGACTATTTTCTGTCATAGGCTGTAGTACCGATTACAAACTTCAAATACCAAATTTGAAACGATTCCCGTGAATAATGTCGCTAAAATATCAAAATACGAATATCGGAAGTGCCATTATATGGGGACTATACCAAAACATGGACCTACATAGCCCATTTTCAATACCAAAAGTCCTGCAGACATAATATAGATTTGAGTAAAATTTTATTATCCTACTTAATTTCGTTCGGAAGCTAGAGTGATTTCTACAGACTGTAGTACCGATTACGAACTTCAAATACCAAATTTGAAACGATTCCCGTGAATAAAATCGCCAAAATATCAAAATACCGAATATCGGAAGTGCCATTATATGGGGGCTATACCAAAACGTGGACCTACATAGCCCATTTTCAATACCAAAAGTCCTGCAGACATAATTTAGATTTAAGTAAAATTGTATTAGTCTACTTCATTTCGTTCGGAAGCTAGAGTGATTTCCACAGACGGACGGACATCGCTAAATCGACATAGAATTGTATGCTGATCAAGAATATATATATTTTGTCGAGTCTAAAATGTATATTTCGAAGTGTTACAAAGGGAATGACATACTTAATATACCCTCCATACTATGGTGGAGGGTATAAAAAGGACGGCATAAAAAGTGAAGAATGTCTGCAATTGGAATCAAATATTTTCACAGAACCCAGATCCATTGGGAAGATGGACAATTTCGACAAACATCTTCTGAGTTAATTTAATCTTCGATTGTATCCAAATCTCGTAAATCCATATATATATATTCAAAATCCAGAGGTACCTTTTTATAAGGGAAGGGTGGGGAAACTAGTCCCTCTAAGGTGTCTATTTTTCTAAAATGTTTTATAGTTGACGTAAAAAGTTAATTATTGTTCATATGTTCGAGATTGGACCAACCGTGGCTCCACCGCACAGAGGCGAGAGAATCCGACATTACGTCCAGATCTTAGAAATTCTAGCATTGATACAGGTCTCACACCAAGTTCGAAGTCACATAATATCCGTCGAAACCTGTCATAAATTTCATCTAATTATAATATCAATTACTCGTTTATATCTTTTATAAATATTTTACAATTTGGGGATATATATATAACAGATCCGATTGATTCCTATATCCATATTCATATTCATATTTTTTATACCAATTTTTTCCCTTTTATCATTTTACAGGTCTCATCATTGCCGGTGCCGCCTTCTTGCTGGCCCAACTCTCAGTGATCGTTATCTGGAAGACTGTACAAAAGCGCTCCAAGAAAGAACGTTATCTCTACCAACAAGACTCAGCACCCTCTTCGGTTAATTATGGTGCCCCCACCATGGTCTATGGAGCCTCCCACCTACAGCATAGTTCATCACAGGGCAAGGCCGGTGATACATTGGGTAAACTCTATGACAGTGGCATAAGTGGACGTTATGGTCAACAATATTGAAAAGGAGAAAAAAAAACTAAATTTGGCAAAATAGGCAACCCATTTTCAACAAAACAAAAACGAACTTTTAGACTTTAGGAAACAAAAAAAAAAAAAAGAAAAGCAAGAAATTTTCATGAAAACAAGCAAAAAATTGAAATGAATTTAATTAAGAGACTTTTTCTACTAATATTTATATGATAATAATTATTATTTTTTATACGCAACATAGTTTTAGAAGAAAACAGAAAAAAACAAAAGCAAAAAAGAAAAAAAATCTATGTAATGCATCTAGTAAATAATAGGAAATAATTTAGAATTCGAGACAAAAACAAAAAGTAGAAGAAGCGATAAAAACTAATACTTTCATTTGCCTATGACAATGCCGGCTTTTAAAAGCGATCCCTAAGGGGTCATGGAAAAATATCCAAACAACAACAACGAACATTGACCGAATACTTAGAATTTATTTTCCCTAAGCCCCCTCGCCGGAATTGCTTTTTAAAACCTGGCATTGTGTTTTCGAAACGAAAAAAGAAAATTTATAAAAGAATAACGCAGGTATTATATAAAAAATTAGTTTAGGTTTTTTTGTTCTCTCCAACAACTTAGCTTTACATACTCACTATCTCTATTTAATTTATTACTATTATTTATTTTTTTTTAATTCTCTAAATTTTTCAATCCTTGTGGCCACCCTCTCTATGCAAACAAAAGTAATTTTGGGGCAAATTTTGAAATAATTTTGTATCAAAATATTTCACAAAATTTACCCATTACTTTCGCTCCTTCCTACCTAATAATAATAATGTATTTTTAATGTGTGTCTAAAAATAACTATTTATTTTCTTTGGAATTCCTTAGTGTAATAATGTAGCAATTGTAGTAAGAACAAATACTCTTTTCTGTATTTCTATCCTTTTTTCTCCTATGAACGCCGGCGGTAGCTATATAAAGAGTAAAATCAAGGTGCTTTTCTTCACTGACATTTTCTCGTAGTTAAGCTTAAAGAAAAACGAATTAAAAAAGGAACACCTTTGAAAGGGCATTTTCTTTTTGTAATAATCAAATCGTAAAAGTTAAACGTAGTAAAATAATTTATTTAACTATATAAAAATATATATATATTTTATACGATCCGGTAAAATTAATTTTATACGAGTAAACTATATAATAAAGAAAGAAAACAACTCTTTTTTATACGCAATGTACTGATTAAGTAATAAATAAAAACCCAACTTTTTTATATAATAAAATTTGATGTGTGTTTCATTTTAAAAAATAAAGTCTTAAAATGGCAGGTGATGGGGCGTTCTATGAATAAACAGTAAAAAACTGTAAGAACTTTGAATACCCTCCACCATTAGGAACGAATTTACCAATTTTCAAAAAAAAAAAAAAAAAACAAGTAAGCAAAGGCTATAGTCGTGCGGCGCCGACTATGTTATACCCTACAACACTGCAATATGTTAGAAGCCCCCTTATGCCCAACTCCATATTGGAAGATTTCGCTTTTGAAATTATGTCACCAGGGACATTTTCCCAGTATTTACGCACTCCGTCGTGCTTATAGTTGTGTGGTCTACTTTAAAGCTAAATATAATCCAATGGTCGTCAAAAATTTTAGAATTCTTCGCTGTCCTTAAATCTCTTCTCAGGCGTGTCGATTGTCTTCAATTGTGTGATCAGGAATTTATTCTGTTTTTGGTTCATTTGAACCCCTAAATATTTTGCGATCATCTCCAAAAGTAAGAGGCCCCTCTGTATCTCCAAATTTAAACTCATCTATATGATTTGCTTGTCTACGATATTTGGCTATATTCGTCAACGAAATCAGCATAAAAAAGCCAGAAGTTCGCCTTTTGTGTATTTCGGATATCGCCTGTAAGTAATACTGGTATTTTTTCACACAAAATTAGTGGTTCATTGTACCCGCTGTCCTAAACTCTAACTTCATGCGAGATTTCGTGTCCTTTGGTTTCTATTTGTGACCTTTATAACGGCTGTAAAATCAGGAACATTTTTAGTTGTTGGTTCATTTCAACCTTAATGTATTGCGGACATCTTTGAAAACAATAGGCCTAACCCTTCTGAGTCCAACCCTACCCTTGTGAAATTTTTCGTGAGGTTCGGACGATATTTGCCATCCTTATATAATAAATCCAACCTGTGTTGTAAGGTGAAAAAATATTAAAAAATATTATAAGTCATATTGAAAAAATTGCATGCGATAAAAAATATGAAAAAAATAAAAGAATGTCACAAATGACTACAAAATCTATATTAACATCATCATTGGCATATCTATTTTTTTAGATTTTATACTTTTATGTCAAGAGGGCATTCTGAATTGACAAAATTTGTCAAAATCGGTCCAGCCATTTTTGAGATATAAGCATTCTAACTAACATCCCCTTCCTTTGTCAATACACATTGTATATATTTCGCTATATATATCCGATATATTTACTATCGGCCGTTACGTAGATAACGGTCAGAATTGACCTGTTCGTCTATTTGTGATTTCGCCAGGATTAAAAATATTCGCGGTTTAATGGAAAATTTGTGTTAAATAAAAGACATATGTTGTAGCCTATTTCACCCACTAAATATTACCCGATGACCATCAATATTGGAAGGCTTCTGCCCAGCCCTAAGCTCTAGCCCCATGCTAACTTCCACTTTGATTGGTTTATAATTGCGACCTGTAGAGTAATTGCAAAATCAGTAATTTTACAATTTTTGGTCCATTTCAAAACCTAAATATAATGCGATCATCTCCAAAAGAAATAGGGTTCCATTCTGACCCTAGCCCCACCTCCATTCTAAATTTCGTGAAGATCAGACCATAATTGCAACCTGTAGAAAAAATTAACATGGACAGACGGACGGACGGACATACATAGCTAGATCGACGCAGCTCGGCGAGATAGGAAGATCCATATATACTTTCCTATGTGTGAAACCAATATTTCGAGGTGTTACATAATTTTTGGCCCAATCAAACTTATAAACCCCCAGCACATAGTGTTATATGGTATAAAAAAAATCATACAATAAAAATTAAAATTGTACATCTCAAAAATCAGAATGAAAATGTTCATTTTCACATTTTTTTCGCAATTATTTGATTTTATCCTTTTCTGCCAAGAGACAATTCCGAATTTGTCTAAATCGTTCGTAATCTTTCAAGTAGTGTAAAATACTTCATTTAATTCATAACATTTTAATTCAGTAGTTTTTTCCTTTATCCATTCCAAAAAATATGTCTTCATTAATAATGTGTGACACAAACTCGTATCATCAAGTGAAATTGAGTTATTAACACTTTTGTGCGACATAATTTTTCGCTGTCAACATTAGAGTTGATTTTCCCAACGCCATTGCCGGTGGCTAAACGGCACACACCAAAACCCATAATTTAAGCTAAATATGACATCTCTGTTGTTGGCAATAACAAAATCAAAATATGAGTAATAAATAAAAACAAAAAACCAACTTCAACGATCGCCATCATCATCGTCGTCATAAATTGATGGCTCAGTGGGTCTTTGGGTAGACACACCGCATGAATTTCTTATGAGATATTCATAAAATCTATAACACGAAATGTGTTAACGCACACTACTCATCGGCACGGTTAAGCGGCTACGCAGGTTGTCCTCTTTCATGTTGTCTGCAATGAAGATTGTTACAAATTTGCGACAATTTTTTTTTTCTGTCGTTGTTCTTATCTAGTCTTTGCAATCATGGTGCCAGACTATAACAGTAGCCGTTCTACATCGCTGCCGATGAGCATCAGCTTTTGCAGTGCGTAAGTTGAACTATATCTGCCTTTGGGGATGTGGGGAGTAATAAATGGGAACAATGGGATAGATTTTAGCAAAAACTAAGTAGTCATTGTTCGGCCGAATTTTAAAAATGTTTTATTCCTTCTGATTGTTTGAAATGTTGGTATTTGAGAACTGCCATTATATTTTGAGATCTTTAGTAGTTTTTATACCCTACAACACTATGTGTTGGGGGTATTATAAGTTTGATTGGGCCAAAAATTATGTAACACCACGAAATATTGGATTCCCACATAGGAAAGTATATATAGATCTTCCTATCTTGCCGAGCTGAGTCGATCTAGCTATGTATGTCCGTCCGTCCGTCTGTCCATGTTAATTTGTAATCATTCTACAGGTCGCAATTATGGCCCGATCTTCACGAAATTTAGAGTGGAGGTGGTGCTAGGGTCAGAAAAGAACCCTATTTCTTTTGGAGATGATCGCATAATATTTGGGGGTTGAAATGGACCAAAAACTGAAAAAATTCCTGATTTTGCAGTTGACCTACAGGTCGCAATTATAGACCAATCAAAGCGAAAGTCAGCATGGGGCTAGAGCTTAGGACTGGGCAGAAGCCTTCCAATTTTGATGGTCATCGAGTGAATAATAATGGGTGAAATAGGCCACAACATTTGTGTTAAATAAAAGTCAAATTTTCCATTAAACCGCGAATATTTTTAATCCCGGCGAAATCACAAATAGACGAACAGGTCCATTCTGACCGTCACGTAGATGCCGATAGTAAATATATCAGTTATATATAGCGAAATATATACAATGTGTATATACAAAGGAAGGGGATGTTAGTTAGAATGCTTATATCTCAAGAATGGCTGGACCGATTTTGACAAATTTTGTCAATTCAGAATGCCCTCTTGACATAAAAGTATAAAATCGCAAAAATATGCCAATAATGATGTTAATATAGATTTTGTAGTATTTTGTGACATTTTTTATTTTTTCATATTTTTTATCGCATGCGATTTTTTCAGCTTGACTTATAATATTTTGTAATATTTTTTCACCTTACAACACAGGTTGGGGATATTATATAAGTATTGCAAATATCGTCCGATCCTCATGAAAATTTTCACAAGGGTAGGGTTGGGCTCAGAAGGGCTTGGTCTATTGTTTTCAAAGATGTCCGCAATATATTAGAGGGTTGAAATGGACCAAAAACTAAAAATGTTCCAGATTTTGCAGCCGTTATAAAGATCACAAATAGAAACCAAAGGACACGAAATCTCGCATAAAGTTAGAGTTTAGGAAAAAAATATCAGTATTACTTACAGGCGATATCCGAAATACACAAAAAGCGAACTTCTGGCTTTTTTATGCTGATTTCGTTGACGAATATAGCCAAATATCGTAGACAAGCAAATCATATAGATGAGTCTAAATTTGGTGATACAGAGGGGCTTTTTGCTCTTGGAGATGATTGCAAAATATTTAGGGGTTCAAATTAACCAAAAACAGAAATGTTTTTCCGATCCGAAGAGAGTTAAGGACAGCGAAGAATTCTAGCATTTTGGATGACAATTGGATTATATTTAGCTGTAAAATGGACTACAACAACTAACAGCCCGACGGAGTGTATAAATGTTGGGCAAATGTCCCTAGTCAAAATCCTAATTTCAAAAGCGAAATCTTCCAATATGGATTTGGACATAAGGGGGCTTCCAACAAATTATTGTGTTGTAGGGTATAACATAGTCGGCCCCGCACGACTATAACCTTTGCTTACTTGTTTTGGATATACCATTAATTATTTTATTATAATTGAAGCATTTTGGTAACATTACAATCTTATTTATGGCTACATAAGGTACGTTTCATGTTCCCGGCTAAAACCCTTTGGCTGAAATCCGTTTCAGGATATTTGGTGTCGATCTTTACCCTGTCTATCCTGGTTATCCTGTCTATTTGACTGGTTCTCACAATAACTCTCGAAGGAATTATCCGTTTTAGTCCAAACTTTGCAAATTATAATATTTATATAGAGCAAAGAACCGAGCATGGTAGAATTACAAAGGAAATACTATAATAATGTAGCGAAATATAACTCTCTATTTCATTTCTATTCTCATTTCAGAAGAGAATACAAAATAAAGAATTATTTTCACAATATAAAAGAAAGTAATAACCCAAGAACAGCGTGACGGATTTTGACAATTCATGCAATCTTGGCAAAAAAAATCGCATGAACATAAGCCAATAAAAATGTGAATATCTTTGGCGTAACTTTTTTTTGTAAATTTGACATATTATATTGAAGTGGACATATTTTATTGTTTGGAATTCTGAAAGAATAATATTAAAAATTAAATGAGTGCCCAATACGATATTAAATGGCAATCTTTCATGCCTAAAATTGGCATTTAGGTTTCAACTCCAGGACCTACATCATACTTCAGCTTGAAGATGCGAACACATTTAAAGAAATAAAAATGACAGTTATGGGGCTCATTTCAAAACGTGAACCTAATTATACCCTACACCACAAGGTGTTCAGGGTATCATGTCTTTGTGCATTTGTTTGTAACAGGCAAAAGGAAACGAGATAGACCAATAGTTCCTTCTGATGATCTGCATAGAATCACATTCTGAGTCGTCCGTCTGTCCGTCTCTTCATGTATTTTTGTAAACAAAGTACAGTTCGCATTTATTGTCCTATCCAGATGAAATCATTTGTTTGGCCCAAGGACGAACCCTATTAAAATTGGAGATAATCGGTCAAAATTTAGATATAGCTCCCATATATATCTTCGTCCGATTTGCCTTTTATTGTGCATCAAACGTGTAATATCAGGCCGAATAGTATGGAATTTTGCACATACAAGCAAATTAGGCCTGAAAATAAGTATGCCAAATTTTATCGAAATCGGTTTAGATAAAGCTATAGATCCCATATATATTGTTCATCCGATTTGTTATTTTTGTCCTCCGCAGCCGTAATATGCACTTTGTAACAACAATATTTTGGGAAATATATCAAATACAACTCAGAAATACATTTGCTAGATTTTATCGAGATCGGTTCAGATTTGGATATAGCTCCCATATATAACTTCGTCCGATCTACTTTTTATTGTGCACCAAACGTCTAATATTTGTCCAAATGGGACCGAATTGAGTCTAGAAGCTAGTATGTCAAATTTGGTGAAGATCGGATCAGATATAGCTATAGCTCCCATATATACTGTTCATCCGATTTGTTATATTTGGTACCCACAGCCGTAATATGCCCTCCGTAACAACGATATTCGGGGAAATATATCAAATACAGCTTAGAAATATCTTTGCAAATTTTATCGAGATCGGTTCCGATTTGGATATAGCTCCCATATATACCTTTATCTCATTTCAAGTTAATTGTGCACCAAATGGGTAATGCAAGTCCGAATTTAAAAGATACAAATGCTTCGGAATATTTAGTCCTTTGAACATTAAATTATAATATAGCGTGTATGAACTTTTAAATGTTATGCGGAGCTCTACTAAATTAGCCCCGCCCGACTTTAAGACTTTCTTTACTGGTTTTTTCATATGACAATAAGCCGCCCAATGTGGACTCAAATGCAAAATTCATTGGGACAATCAGTGAAATACCGAATGTAAAGGATGCAAAAACAAAGCGAATTGGACATTTAGTTAGTTAGTTAGAGTTATATCCTTCCAGATATGGGTCATAAACCCCGTATAAGGGTACAAAACGATTTATATATATTACATTTTAACCATACTTTTCATATCAGTTTGGGCAAATGTTGGTAATTTGAGAAGAAACCATCCTTGCAAAAAATGATCAGGTTTTGGTATAACCATCATATGATTTGAGCTATATTCGGGGTCTTGGCCACTTATTTCATTTTTTGCCCCTTATTTGGCATCTTTGTTTCTAAGGGTGTAGAAAACATTCATCAATCGATTTGTCTAAAATATGTTATTTTGTCTACTCAGGGCTAGAGAACCATCTTACAGATAATTGTCCACAAAGGTATTTATTTAAGTATAGTCCCCACATTAGTGTACCCCCAAGTATACTTTCCCAACCAATGTGTGGTCCGAATAGAAAATTTTGTATTGTGTTGAATTTGTAACGCCCAAGAGAATATTGGTTGGGAACGTTGATTTGTGATGTACGTCTATATAAAATAAACTCCGAAATGTCAAACATTCAGTCAGAAATTGTGGCAGAAACATGAAAAATTAACAAGAGTAGAAAGTAGCACGGGACCGAACATTGTATGAAAAATATGGATTTTATTGGGGTCTCCAATGAACAATTTAAATGGCAAAATAATTAATTCCATTCTTACGGTAATGGGTGTAAAAGAATGATTTCAGTATAGTCAAAGACAATTACTTTGACTATTCTGAAATTATTCTACCTCTAATTAATAGGACAAAACTAAATACCAGGCAGCACGGTATTTTAAAATTTGGAAAAAAATTCCAAATTACAGCTAATTTCAATGGAAATGGAATGAATAAAAGTTTAAAAATGTAATAAAAAAAATATTCTTCCTTTTGCTGTTGTTCGACAGGTCACAATTGAAAAGCAATCGACACGGAATTTTGCATGAGAAACTCAGGAAAGAAGTCTAGCATTTTGATGACCATTGGATTATATTTAACTATGAAATAGACCACAACTTTCATGTGAAATTGTTTTGAATATCTATTAGCATGAAAGAGAGTGTAAATATAAGGCCCTGCTATGATATTTTTTCAAAAACGAAATCTTCCAAAATGGATTTAGACATAAGGGGCCTTTCAAGATATTGTAGTGTTGTAGGGTATCACATAGTTGGCCCCGCATGGCTATAGCCTTTTCTTACTTGTTTTTTCAACCATTTCATCAAATGCCATTGGTCATAACAATGGTAACAATTCTCCACGACTGTGTGGCATTATTTCGAAAAAAAATCGACCAAAATGGGTTTGGACTTGAGGAAGTTTTCCAATATATTACAATTTCATAGGGCATTACTTGTTAACGATTATCTACGATACATTAGATATATAGTGGAATTGTAATATTGTAATTGGTGCCTATGGATATTAGATAATCCTTCCCAAAACTCTCAACAAGGTCTTTATTGCACTGAGCCTTAAAGACAACAATATTACTACCCAGAACGAAAAACGAGTAAGAAAAGGCTATAGTCGTGCGGGGCCGACCATGTGATACCTTACAATAATATAATAAATTGGAAGCCCAAATCCGTTTTGATAGTTATATACAGCCCTGCAATAATTGTGATTTACTACCTTACAATAATATAATAAATTGCAAGTTATAGATAGTTATATACAGCCCTGCAATAGTTGTGATCTACTTCTGTCTTCCTAAACTCTAAACTCATGCTAAATTCCGTATCGATAGGTTTTTTTATTGTGACCAGTAGAGCTACTGCAAAATCAGGAAATGTTTCTGTCTTTGGTCCATTTTAACCCCTAAATAAACATCTTCAAAAACATTAGGCTTCCATTCTGACCCTAACACCACCACAATGCTAAATCTTGTAAGGATCGTGGACCTATACATACAATGTGGACCTATACATACAATGTTTCGCCAACGGAGCTAGAACCCATTATTGCTACAAATACCAATTTTCAGACAAATCCGTGAAAAAATGTGGCAAAAATCATCAAATTACCGAATATCTGGAGGTACCGTTATATGGGGGCTATACCAAAACGTGGACCTATAATTACAATAACTCGCCACACGAACTGGGACACATTATGATCTACAACTACCAATTTTCAGAGTAATTCCTGAAAAAATGTGTCAAAAATCATCAAAATACCGATTATTGGGAGGTACCGTTATATGGGGGCTATACCAAATCATGGACCCATACATGCAATGTTTCGAACTAGGACCCATCATGACCCACAAATTCCAATTTTTAGACAAATCAGTGAAAAAATGTGGCAAAAACCATCAAAATACCGAATATCGGGAGGTACCGTTATATGGGGGCTACACCAAATCATGGACCCATACATGCAATGTTTCGCCACCGGAGCTGGAACCCATTAGGACCAACTAATACCAATTTTTAGACAAATCCGTGAAAAAATATGGCAAAAAAATTAAAATACCGAATATCGGGAGGTACCTTTATATGGGGACTATACCAAAACGTGGACCTATACATGCAATGTTTTGCCACACGCACAGGGACCCATTATGACCTACAAGTACCAATTGTCAGACAAATCCGTGAAAAAATATGGCATAAATAATCAAAATACCGAATTTTGGGAGGTACCGTTACATGGGGACAATACCAGAACGGGGACCGATATATCTCATTTTCAATGCCAACCATCCTAGACACAATACAAATAGCTCTGCTAAATTTTGGCGCCCTACGTTAAATAATGTGGGCTGTATCGTGATTTCACCAGACAGACATACAGACGGAGAGACAGACGAACATCGTTTAATCGACTTAGAATTTTATGCTGATTATGAATATAAAATACTTTATGGGGTCTACGACGAATATTTAAGGATGTTACAAACGGAACGACAAAGATAATATACCCTCCTTATATAATATAATTATAAATCGTTCACTCGTTCTCTGTACCGTCGGATAAAAATGGTATACACGTTGACAACGAACCTCTGCCATTGCAACGACCTCACTGTATCCTATTTTCTATAAAATATGAAAAATCCCATTGTGCAATTTCCCCATTTCCTATGCGTATGAAATACAGGTGTTGCCTATTTATTTATTCACTCGTACGTCCATCCATTCTATACGACAATCCTGTGTGCACTTATTCTAGTTACATACATTTATAAAAATGGCTGTATCTGAGCTCTCCTTACGAAAAAGTGTTCGCACATCTTTAAACATTCTTAACAGGTTGTAAGAATACGCATGTAAATTGGCAACAGCCATTCTTTAGCTGCATAGGAGGGTCGGATACAGACTGCAAAAAAAAACCAAATCGTTGTACGCACATTGCTGACGGCCAGACCATGATAGAGTAGTTAGCCGTTCGATAGTCATCCATTAATGTTTGCTTGTTGGAGTGCTTCGTATGTATATCTGTCTGTATATCAGTAATTTCAATAATTTATTAAAATTGCTTTTTAAATATTTCACTAATAGCGCCGTGTTGTCGTCGCTTCTTTGTGCTCTCTAGTTTAGCATTCATAACATCTCATCGTTATCGTTTCATTCAATTAGCGGTTGTAAAAAATGTTGTGGCGTTTAGACGCATTCAGGTCCAAATACAAGTAATTGCCATAATCGATGTTAGTTTGTTTAGAGTTTAAATTGAATTATTGGGTAACGGGTTTTTGGTGTATGCGTGTGTGACACTTGTGTCCTCTAAGAGGCAAATTTCGTCACAAATTGATTTAGTATCGTTGATGATAATCTTGAAAAACGTTTGATTGACATTTGTGAAAATTTAATCGAATTTAAATAAAACTTAACCGGCTTTTGTGGAATTCCAATGAATTGGGGGGCAAATGGATTCATGGCAGAAAAGTTTGCTAAATTTTCCAGGGCAACAAAGTTGTCATTTTACAGTAGTTGGTAATGTAATAAAATTACATGTTTGTTGCATTCGATAGATCCGATAGTTCAGTTTTATAACATCGTCAGTATCGATATTTTTGGTAAATAAAATCGATGTAATATTGAGAAATTTCTCATAAGAATTAAACAAGTAAAAACCTGTAAGTTCGACCGAGCCAAACTTTGAATACTCTCCAATATTTGAAACGAAAAAAAATTCCGTCTCTACGTTCAGAGCCATTAACCCGTCTTCCTAAAGCAGCACTAAAACAAGTGTATGCATTGGAAGCAATGTAGTTGTTGTGGACAAAAAATCCATCACTACAAAAACAAAACGTTGCTGCGAAAAAGATCTGCCAATAGAGCTTGAGTCGAACCTGGAGAGTTTCTAGTGTATAATTCGCATATGTTAATTTGCAATAAGTTCGAAATATATACTACTTTCCAGAGAACGGCCCTTGTAAGCCATCATCCACATCAAATATGCCTGATGAGCCGCTTAACCAACGGCGAAACGCGTCGCATAGTGGTGAGTGTGTGATAGTGTCTATCTGGCTTTCCTTTTCACTGCAAATTTCAGTTCATTAAGCTCGTCTCGAAAGAGAAAACAAACACTTAAATGAAAAAAAATTCCGTTCAAGTCTTAAAAATATCAAATATAGCCGTATGGACAACTTTTATCATACGCCTTTACAATATTCAAATAAAAATTTAAAAAAAAAAATCGGTTAATAATGTAGCTAAAATCACCAAAATACCGAATATAGGGAGGTACCGCTATATAGGGGATATACCAAAACGTGGACATGCACAGACAATTTTATATTATAGGCAATAATTTCCATTACGAACTTCAAATACCAAATTTTAAATATTTCCGGTGAATAAAGTCGCTAAAATCACCAAAATACCGAAAATAGCGAGGTACCATTATATGGGGAATAAACCAAAACGTGGACCTACTTGGCCCATTTTCATTAGCAGAAGTCCTCCTGACATAATATAATATACGAACTGCAAATATGAAATTTGAAACAATACCGGCGAATAATGTCGCAAAAACTTATCGGAGAAAACCGAATTCGGCAGTTCACCACTTTCGGCCAAGCAAAGCAACTCTTTAGCTACTTTGAGTCTATTTTCTTTCTGTTGCGGTGTAAGCTCTTAGACTTTTTTGAAATTCAATGGATTTACCCCTAGCTCATTTTTTAATATTTGCCGAATGGAATATTGCGATATTTTCAGCTCACGAGCCATTTTTCGGCCACAGCGACGCGGGTGTCGATCAAGACGCTTATTTACTTTTCGAACCATTTCTATTGATGTTGTTGTTTTCTTCCGTCCACTTCCTTGACGTCGGTTTACGCTACCAGTGTGACGGTAACGAGCGATGGTACGAGGAAAAAAAAATTATTCACATTTAAATGCTGGAGTGCTCCGACGATATCCACTTGTGGCTTTCCAGCCACAAGAAATCGAATTCCATTACGAATAATTTTTTTTCTGGAAAATTCTCATCAAAATGCGTTTGTTCGCTTGTAAACAATATAATGAGCTGTCACTGGAATAATTTTAACAGCTGTCGGACGAGTGACTCAGAAATGAGAGCAGTCTGAAGTTGGTTGCAGTTTTTTCATCTCACCCTGTATATCCTTTGATACGGTCAAAATGTGCCTCTCTTTGAACCAAATCCGTTTCAGGACATTTGGAGTAGATCTCGCATTGTCCGTCTCTCTCCCTGAAATTAGCATCAGGTTCTCTTTATATTTCACACATTCCATTATTTCTACTAACACAAGATCCGTTGTGAAGATGGGATTTATTGGTCCTCTCCTTCTGGTACCTCCCCCATAAAGGGTCAACATTTTCAGTATACATGGAATTCATAAAACGCGAAATTACCATCTGATTCCATTCAGACTTGGCACACGTCAATATTTCCATCAACACAATATATTTTATAAAGATGGAAGAGATCGGACCATTTCTTCTGGTACCTCCCCCACATAGGGTTTAAGATTTTGAGAAACCAATCGCTCAAAGAAAACCAAATAAGCCGCCAACTCTCTTCCAATTTCATACATACAAACATTTTTGCTAATACAAGATCTGTTGTGAAGATATGCAGCTGCGAACCCCTTCTGGTACCTCACCCAGAAAGGGTCACAATTTTCAATTTTTTAACGGTCATAACATATTGACTTCTTTAATGATTCTTTACAATTTGTTATATCTAAATATTTCTCTCAACCAGAAACTTGGGATGAATATGGGTTTTATGATGAAGTTAACAATGTAGATCAAACCTGGCACGTCGCAATATTCATATCGTATTTACTTAGGTCTGATATGTAATGGACAATATTGGCCCATTTCTTCAGAAACCACTCCATAGAGGGTCTACAGTTTGAATAATCATTACAGAAGTCAAATATAGTAAAATAATCGAACATTGGCTGAGGGTATACATCTGACGGCAGAACCGACTGAAAAATGTTCCTTCTATAGTATACTAGCCTCGTTCAAAGAATGAAAAATAAAATTAAAAACTTTCTATTCATTCTTAATGACATTATTTTCAACTTTGTCCTTGCCATCAAGTGAATTAGTGCAAATCATCTAATGTCCATAGCCATGCATTCTTGGCTTTGAAAATGCTTACCAGAATGAATAACAGAAAACTTTTTCCTATTTTTGTTTACATTTTACATGTGTCCTTGCCAAACCAAATGAGTCTAGACTTTTTTTTCCAAATTAATGCAACATCATCTAATGTTAAAAGAGATTTGAACAAAAAAAAAACGAAACTTGCATCATCATGGTGTATGTGATTAATTCGATATTCTTTTTCCTGAAAAAGTTAATTTTTTCGAATTCTACAATGTAATAAAGTGGCGTTTATGGGCAAAAGAATGGGCGAAGCATGGCTTCCACACATCCCAAAAGTAATTACACACTTTAGAGATCGGTGGCAAAATAGCTGTCAGTTAATATTGCTGATGATGAATATGATGATGATGATGTGCGTAACTGAGGCGTTAAACTCATAATTTAACAGCTCGTAATCCGGCAATAAAATGGATATAAAATGCTTTGTTAAGCATGATATTATATTTCTCACATCGTTGTTGGTTTTTTTCTTTTTTTTTTTTTTGTGTTTTTGGTGTTACGGCGCAGCTGAGTATAACAAATGTTTAACATCTTTACAACAGCGCAATGTCTCAGTTGGTGCCGGTATCAATTTCATTAGATGGATTACCATGCCAATGTGGTTTTTATTAGGCATATAACTCTGCTAATAGGCGTGTAATTAATTGTAAACACTTAAACTTTATTGTTGTACAAATTGTTTTCGTTTAGCTTTTAATTGGATTTCAATTGAAACTTAATACTTTTGGATAATATCTGAATTTGATTTGTTTGATTTTTTCCAGAATTATCATAAGGACGGAATTCTGGACCAAGATAATTTATGACTTATGATAATTTGTGACTACAGTAGGGTAAGTGTATCAGTAGTCAGCACTTTTAGGATTTTCGCGTTTTTAATCGCTCACTATTCTGAGTATTATTACAAAGTTAATTTATTCAGATTCGAAATTTTGTATAGTTTTTGCAATAATAAATAATGTTTTAATAACTTTTTTATTAAATTTCATAAATTTGTAGTTTTATTAAAACAATGCTTTTTTGCCAGAATTCGGCACCACTTGCCAATTGTCGGTATGACATGTTCCAACAGTACGCATACCAATTTTTTGTAAGAATAATTAATAATAATAAATTAATTCATTAAAATATAATACTTTTGTTTAGTTAAACTGATTCGACGTCTTTATTGTACTTTTCTTAAGAATATGGATTGTTGAGGACCTTCACAGACAAAAATTTAATTTTTATTAGAAAAAATCATCTTTTCCTAGCGAAATTGTACACAAAGATAGCTGACTATATATTGAAGTAAACAAAATACATTTAGTTATAAAAGTTTCATTTATTTGGGCTTAAAAATAAAAAGTGCCGACTACTGGGACATGTCGAACTTAGGCACACTTACCCTACCATTTGCAAAGACCTAAAATGGTAAAGACTAGACAAAATGCATTTTGAGCAAATGGTTTGTGGCTATACTACCTTGAATAACAGCTCATGACAGAGGCATGTTAATATAAAAAACACAATTATAGGAAAGAATGACCAATAAAATTTTGGATAATCCAAAATATTGGTTTCAAAATTCTATTCCATATACCTTCCCAAATAATTGCATATGGCCTTAGCGGTTGAAATTGCTTAACATTTATAACTATGTTGTTACGATATCATAACAACAGAGGTATTTTTCACAGGGTTGCCATATTTTACTCTGTCTTGTCCCATCTTTATACTTCTATGTCTTTGCCATTTGAAAAGTATTAATAAATAATATTCAAAGAAATTTCAACAAGTAAAAAAAGCAGTAAATTTCGGCCGGACCGAATTTTTAATACCCTCCACTATTTGGAAGGAACTTGAAAAATTAAAAAAAAAAACTGAGAACTACCACTTAAATGAAAACTGTTATATGGAGACTATACGAAGACCTGAACCTGCATACAATACAAAATTTGAAATTCTGGTGAATAATGCTGCTGAAATCATCAAAATACCCAATATCGGGAGGTACCGTTATATGGGAGCTTTACGAAGACGTGGAACAATTATAGTACGCATATGCAAAATAACAACCGGAATTCAACACCAGACATTAACAAGACTTTAATATCAAATTTCGCTATTCCAGCTCTATGCATGCACTCATTAACAAATTTAGTACCAATTAGTACACACATAGGTCTCATTGTCAAACCAACGCCAAATCTCTAACACAGATACCATCAGAAATCTAAATAACAAATTTAAGTATTCCCACATTGGAAAGTATTTATGGATCTTCCTATCTCGCCGAGCTGAGTCGATCTAGCTATGTATGTCCGTCCGTCCGTCCGTCTGTCCACGTTAATTTGTAATCACTCTACAGGCCGCAATTATGGGCCGATCTTCACGAAATTTAGAATGGAGATGGGGCAAAGGTCAGCATAGAACCCTTTTTCTTTTGGAAATTATCGCATAATATTTAGGGGTTGAATGGACCAAAAACTGAAAAAAATCCTGATTTTGCAGTTGCTCTAAATTATAAACCAATCGACGCAGAAGTTAGTATGAGGCTAGAGCTTAGGGCTGGGCAGAAGCCTTCCAATTTTGATGGCCATCAGGTAGTATTTAATTGGTGAAATAGACCATAACATTTGTGTTAAATACAAGTAAATTTTTCTATTAAACCGCTAATATTTTTAATCCCGGCGAAATCACAAATAGACGAACAGGTAAACTCGAACCGTTATGTAGATGACGATAGTAAATATATCGGATGTATATAGCGATATATATACAATGTATATATAGAAAGGAAGGGGATGTTATCTAGAATGCTTATATCTCAAGAATGGCTAGACCGATTTCGACAAATTTTGCCAATTAAGAATGCCCTCTTAGCATAAAAGTATAAAATCTAAAAAAAAAATCGCATAAAAAGATGCCAATTATGATGCTCATATAGATTTTGTAGTATTTTGTGACATTTTTTTATTTTTTCATATTTTTCATCGCATGCGATTTTTCCAATTTGACTTATAATATTGAAGCGTATATTTTGTAATATTTTTTCATTTTACAAGACAGGTTGGGTTTATTATATACAGATTGCAATTATCGTCCGATCTTCACGAAACTTTTCACGAGGGTAGGGTTAGGCTCAGAAGGGCTATTGCTGTTGTTTTCAAAGATGCCCGTAATGTTCCTGATTTTGCAGCCGTTATAAAGGTCATAAATAGAAACCAAAGGACACGAAATCTCGCATAAAGTTAGAGTTAGGACAGCGGTTACAATGGACCACTAATTTTGTGTGAAAAATAGCATTACTTACAGACGATATCCGAAATACAAAAATAGGCGAATTTCTGGCTTTTTTATGCTGATTTCGTTGATGATAGCTAAATATCGTAGACAAGCAAATCATATAGATGAGTCTAAGTTTGGAGATACAGAGGGGCTTTTTGCTTTTGGAGATGATTGCAAAATATTTAGGTGTTCAAATTAATCAAAAATGGGATTTTGCCTGACGATTTTTGCAACAACAAAATACTATGGTATCCCAAACAAGCAAGCCAAACACTGTTCTATTAATAGACACAGGCACGGTCGACGAAGGGGTTTTTGTTGTAACAGACAAAACAAACTTACATGGTTATGTTACTTCGTTCAGGTTGAACGAAAGCGTAACAAGTGGAGAAAGATGTAAATGTTTATAAGTGCGGTTGTAAGATTTAGAAGATTTTCCAAAAGAATTTTAGTTTTATGTAATTCTTTTGTTCCTCTTCTATTGAGCTTACGATCTCGTCACTTGGGTAAAAAATTGTTTTTTGTCATAGAAGTTATTTTTTAAATAACTTCTGGGGAGAATATCCCAGACAAGAAACAAGGGAACTGATGAGGATTGGTGGCTCTTTCCGAAACCTAGGTATTCCCTGCCTTACCCCCTGGTAAACATTACTATCGTTCTCCACTCATAAACAAACGTTGTTTTTATAAAAACAACAATAATGGGATTTTGCCTGACGATTTTTGCAACAACAAAATACTATGGTATCCCAAACAAGCAAGCCAAACACTGTTCTATTAATAGACACAGGCACGGTCGACGAAGAGGTTTTTGTTGTAACAGACAAAACAAACTTACATGGTTATGTTACTTCGTTCAGGTTGAACGAAAGCGTAACAAGTGGAGAAAGATGTAAATGTTTATAAGTGCGGTTGTAAGATTTAGAAGATTTTCCAAAAGAATTTTAGTTTTATGTAATTCTTTTGTTCCTCTTCTATTGAGCTTACGATCTCGTCACTTGGGTAAAAAATTGTTTTTTGTCATAGAAGTTATTTTTTAAATAACTTCTGGGGAGAATATCCCAGACAAAAACAAGGGAACTGATGAGGATTGGTGGCTCTTTCCGAAACCTAGGTATTCCCTGCCTTACCCCCTGGTAAACATTACTATCGTTCTCCACTCATAAACAAACGTTGTTTTTATAAAAACAACAATAATGGGATTTTGCCTGACGATTTTTGCAACAACATAATACTATGGTATCCCAAACAAGCAAGCCAAACACTGTTCCAAAAACAGAAACGTTTTTCCGATCACACAATAGAAGCCAATCGACACGCCTGTGAAGAGAGTTAAGGACAGGGAAGAATTCTAGCATTTTGGATGACCATTGGATTATATTTATCTGTAAAATTGACTACATCAACTAACAGCCCGACGGAGTGCATAAATGTTGGGCAAATGTCCTTAGTCAAAATCCTATTTTCAAAAGCGAAATCTTCCAATATGGATTTGGACATAAGGGGGCTTCTAACATATTGTAGTGTTGAAGGGTATAACATAGTCGGGCCCTCACGACTATAGCATTTTCTTACTTGTTATTTCGAAACAACAAAATACTACGGTATCCCGAACAAACATGCCAATACTGTTATATTTATTTTCTTAATATCTGCCCAAAATAATTTGTTTTATTTCTCGTAACTATGTCAACGATTTTGATTTAGAATGGCCATAAAAATTCCACCACCGTTAAGTGGGTGCCATTTAGGATTTCTCCATTTGACTCGAGTCTCTCAAGAGACACTTTTAACCTGTTTTCTTTTCCAACAAGAGACCAAACTAAACTGAATTAGGGGAAAATGCAATGGCTGTGAAAGTAAAATTGCACTGCCAGGAACTAAACAAAAATGAAAAATGCCTTCTCATTTAGTTGGTCACTTTGCAGCTGGTATTGTCGTCCGCTGTGGTCAATCGTGGCTGTGTTAACAATTGTCAACATAGCATTTAACATGTCCTCCTCATTAGCATTTGTCAACGAAAAGACAAGCAAACCCAAACAACCAGCCACTCAAACAGCCCAAACGACGAAGGCAGTGTTGTTTCTAGCTCAGCGCGGTGGTGTAGGACTTGGTAGTGATGGTGGATTCATTTTTTCACATCCCATGCAGCGTAGTGAGATCAGTGAATTTTAACGAATCCTCATTTACTCCCACACTCCGAGGGTATGGTTTGCAATGCTTCGATTTTGTAATTGCCTGGGTGACAATATGCGAAGTGCTGTGGTGCAACTAACATTGTTAGACTAGAAATTCGCCCACATCCACAAGTTACATTAGTGAATGAATGTGGTGCTTAATTATAGTCTTAGCATTTTGGCAAAATCAAAAGGAAATACTTTCACATACTTTTATTTTGCAAATGCTTGTCATTTATTCTAAGTGGAATTGATGAAAGTGCAGGCAGGAACTTCTTAGTGAACAATGAAGCCAAGTTTTTGCATGGTGTCTTGTTTTTATGAAAACCATTTTCGTGTGACAAAAGCTATCAAACAGCCAATTTTAATTTCTACTATTTGTTGTTTTGTCTTCGTTCGGTAGCATCAATTTTTGTTAATCAATTTGTGTCATTTTTCACTTTTGGAATGGCCAAATATTTCTAATCGAAACACGATCGTGACCAAAACGTCAAACATGAAAGGAAAGGTGGAGTGAATCTCAAAATGAAACGAAAATTGGGAGACAAGAACAACAAGCAGACTCGAAAATCACAACCTAGCAAGTTGATACATTTTCCTGCTTTGCACACATCGAACACGCTCTACTGCCAAAAACAAAAAAACCCAAAAATTTTCATTTCTCAGACTCAAAATGAGAAATTGGGTGAATTCATGATGACGACCACAAATACACTAACAAGAACAGCAACGAAGTAAGTACTAAGTGCCACCTTCACCGACTGCTACCAACAAAAAAGCGACGGATGGCACCATCACGAGGAGGGAGGCAGTAAGGCCAAAACGTCACCTAGCCGGGCCAAGTGCAAGGCGAGTGCGTTTTCCCCTCCGTTGATGGTATTTGAGATTGCATGTTTGTCATCATCCGTTTTGGCATTGCAACATTTTATGGACACATTTTTGTCCGTTGTTTCCATGTCCGACGTTTGTACGTCCGTCCGTTCGTCGTCCATCCATCCCATTTATTTCTTAAGTCTGTTGTTTTTGTCATTGATTGTGTGGTCGGAGTTTTTGGTCCGGTATGTTGTTGTTGTTAGGAGTTTGAAAGGAAAGTGTTCTTGTTGACTTGTCTGGTATTTTGAACATGAGCACAGTATTTGCACGGTGGGATAAAAAATCTCAATATTCACAAGGATGTCAAAAATATTTAGGTGGCTGAATTTTAAAAATGAAAATATAATGGTTGAAAATGTATGATGGTTGAAAATATAGTTCCAGCGAAAGACTAGCATACAGATACTAGGTTTCTTGGGAAAAACGGTTGTTCCTTTTGTCATCTCCCAACATTTTTCTCGCCTCGCCCAGATTGGAATAATGATCCCGTAATTGGCGTTTCCATTCCATTGTGCCACAGCCACCGTGGCAGTTGTCAAGTGACTTTTTTCCTATGCTTTTGGGTGGAATGCAAGCAATCATGCGGATTATTTGTTGGTAATCTTATGTTGACAATCTATATAATTCCTTTTTCACCGAATTAAACACACCACACAACAACGACAGCAGCAACAAAACCCAAAAACAACTAAGGTTTGAATTTGGTCAAGATGTGTTACCTCTGTTTAAGGACAAAAATGTTTCGGCTCTTTAAATTTCACTCTCTCTGTCTCTGTCTACTGAAAATCAAAAGTAAATGCTGTCACTAATGACAGCTACAACAAAGGAAATGTCAAATTATTTGTAAAAGTTTAAGGCGTATTTTTTCGGATAACAAATAAGTTTGTAATTTTTCTGTGTAACATATAACAAATAAGGGAGTAGTGGTCATGAAAGGTGGGATCATTACAAATCTGTAGAAAAATGAAAAAATCTCACATAACAATAAAACAATGGACGATTATGATAAAAGATAATATAAACACAAGAATAAATAAAAGTGGATGGAAGCCAATATGCCCATTATTGGTACCTATTACTCTATAATACCCTGGCGTTCTATGAGAAGACCAACAGCTCTCCTATCAGAAGACCATTAGCTTTTCTATGAGAAGATCTCTAGCTGGCCTATTATGAGAAAACCCATAGCTAGCCTTCTATAAAAAGACCTATGGCTGGCCTACTATGAGAAGACCTGAAGACGAGCTATAGCGCTTCTATGAGAAGACCTATAGCTGGCCTTCTATGCGAAGACCTATAGCCGGCCTTCTATGAGAATACCTATAGCTGGCCTTCTATGGGAAGACCTATAGCTGGATTTCTATAAGAAGACCTATAGCTGGCCTTCTGTGAGAAGACCTATAGCTGTCCTTCTATAAGAAAACCTATAGCTTGCTATGAGAAGACCTATAGTTATTCTATGAGAAGACCTATATCTCTTCTATGAAAAGATGAGCTATAGCTCTTCTATGAGAAGACCTATATCTGGTCTTCTATGAGAAGACCTATATAGCTGGCCTTCTATGAGAATACCTATAGCTGGCCTTCTATGAGAAGATCTATAGCTGGCCTTCTATGAGAAGACCTACAGATGGCTTTCTATGAGAAAACGTATAGCTAGCCTTCTATGAGAAGACCTATAGCTGGATTTCTATAAGAAGCCTTCTGTGAGAAGACCTATAGCTGTCCTTCTATGAGAAAACCTATAGCTTGCTATGAGAAGACCTGTAGTTCTTCTTTGAGAAGACCAATATCTCTTCTATGAGAAGACCTATAGCTGGCCTTATATGAGGAGGCCTATATAGCTGGCCTTCTATGAGAATACCTTTAGCTGGCCTTCTATGAGAATACCTTTAGCTGGCCTTCTATGAGAATACCTATAGCTGGCCTTCTATGAGAATACCTATAGCTGTCCTTCTATGAGAAGATCTATAGCAGGCCTTCTATGAGAATACCTTTAGCTGGCCTTCTATGAGAACACCTACAGATGGCTTTCTATAAGAAGACCTATAGCTGTGTTCTATGAGAAGACCTATAGCTGGCCTTCTATGAGAAGACCTACAGCTGGCCTTCTATGAGAATACCTATAGCTGGCATTATATTAGAAGACGTATAGCTAGCCTTCTATGAGAAGACCTATAGCTGGCCTTCTATGAAAAGACCTATCTATGAAAAGACCTATAACTTCTTCTATGAGAAGACCAATAACTGGTCTTCTATGAGAAGATCTATAGCTAGCCTTCTATGAGAACCCCTATAGCTGATCCACTATGAGAAGACCCATAGCTGAAATTCTATGAAAAGATCTATAGCTAGCCCCCAATGAGAGGGCCTATAGCTGACCTTCTATGAGAAGACCCTATAACTGGCCTGCTATGAGAATACCTATTCTGGCCTTCTATGAGAAGACCTATAGCTGGTCTTCTTTGAGAATACCTATACCTATAGCCTTCTATGAGAGGAACTATAGCTGGCCTTCTATGTGTAGACCTATAGATGGCCTTCTATGAGAAGACGTATAGCTGCCCTACTATGAGACGAGCCTTCTATGAGAAGACTTACAGCTCCTCTATGAGAAGGCCAACAGATCTTTTATGAGAAGACCAACATTTTCCATGAGAAGACCTATAACACTTCTATGAGAAAACTTATAGCACTTCTATGAGAAGACCTATTGCTTTTTTTGGATGAGGTCTTTAGCTCATCTATGAGAGGACCTAAAGCTTTTCTGGGAAAGGATTTATGGCATTAGTAGATGTTTCTTAAGATCATATTGTTGAAGGGTATATTAAATTTGTCATTCCGTTTGTAACACTTGATATTCGGTATTTTGATGATTTTAGCGACATTATTCAACGGAATCTTTTCAAATTTTGTATTTGAAGTTCGTAGTGAATACTGCAGCGAAAGACAAAACAATTGTCTATGCAGGCCCACGTCTTCGTATAGCCCTCATATAACGGTACCTCCCGATATTCGGTATTTTGATGATTTTATCGACATTATTCGCCGGAATTGTTTCAAATTTTGTATTTGAAGTTCGTAATGGATTCTACAGCCTAATAGTACGTTTATATATATATGAGGGTTAACCCACTGGGTTTGGATTGAAATTGTCATATCCATTATTTTTACTTCAAATAAATCCTCTCAAAGTAGGTTAACCCTACAAAAAGTTCTAACGTAAACATGGCATAAGACAGAAAATTGTCTATGCAGATCCATGTCTTCGTATTATATGGGATAATGGTACCTCCCGATATTAGGTATTTTGATGATATTAGCTACATTATTCACCGATGTTTTTTTCAAGATTCGCATTTAAATATGGTAATGGCTTCTGACAGAAGTTGCCTATGTATAGACCGTCGTATAGACCCTAATAAAGCGGATACATTCAATATTTTTAAGACTTTAACAGAATTTTTAACAATTTTTTTTTTTAAATTGCCAACTTTGTCCCAAATGGTGGAGGGAAGCTGTAAGTTCGACCTGGCCGAACTTTGATTCTTCTTTACTTGTTTTGTTCTATGAAGTTCATGTTCATTTCCTATTAACTCATCTAACTCTTATATTATGTATGGAGGTCATCTCCACATACATTGTTGTTTGTAATAAATAAAATTACCTCCGTATTTTTTAATTCACCTCATACCCATTTTGTATTTCCAAGTAATTAATTTTATTTTGCCATATAATTGCAGTTTGAAAGAAAAAAGTATCCGAATCATTTAATCTGGGCACATAGAAGAGTGTAACACGGATTCATTTGTTATCGTAACGATTTACATTCCAGGAAGAACATGTTTAACAAATCTAAACAGCAACAACAACAACATAGCAGCGACAGATTAAATGTAGGTGGAGTTGCAAATCGATGTTAGAATTCGTAACCATAAAATCTCAAGTATAATGCGATTTTTCTATATAAATCCACAAAAGCCATCTTCTGCATGGAATTCCTAACCAAGTACCCAGTAACTGCTTTCTTTTGCTGCCAAATCCTCTTAGCAATGCGCCAATATCATTGCCGGACGATATGCATTTGTTGGCAAAGACAACGACAGCAGACCTAAACTAAACTAAAACAGAGCAGATTTGGATACAGAGCACAAGCCAAGTACGTACATTTAATATTTTAAAATGCTAAACTCGGCTCACTCACACTCAGAACAAAGAAGAACGGAAAAAAAAACTACAGAAATTAGATTGCAATGATGCACGTTTCCAGATATGATGCGTTTTTCTGCACTTTTCTTCTTCGTTGTCTTCGTAGTTAGTTGGTTTCTGGTACTATTGTGTGATTATTGCTTCTTCAATGGCTTCGTTTTGCTTTGGCAGAGTTTCGAGTGTGACGCTTTGTATAACAAATGCGATTTGGACATGAGCTGAATATTATCATGGCTTTGAGTACCGACTGATTTCTTTTGGCAGTTTCTTCCTTGATTTTCCACCCTCCGTCTCAAAGTGGTGCGAGTTTTAGTGGAAGATCATCACCATAGTTTTTTGCTGCAAAAGTGCTTTTAATTTGAAGCATAAACTGGCTGGATCATCCTCACCATCATAGTCATGTCGTGTCATGTCAAAAATATTAAATGAATAACGAAAGCAGGAAAGAGTTGAAGGTTTTTTTTTTTTTTCATTTTTGTGGTTTGTTTGATTGCTGCTCTTCGAAACATCTTTGAGATTATAAATGGGCTTTTAATGTGCTAAAGTTTCGTAAAAACGAAGATATATCATATGCCCTCCCTATTTTATACAGCCATTATACCCGAAATCTCCAGTTTAAACGTATTTATGAGGTTTAAGCTTTCCCTCCCCACCAATTTTGCAGAAACTTGTCAGTTTGTTCCAAGTGAAGGGAGGGAAATCTCCAAAAAAAAAAAAAAAAAAAAAAAAAAACGTCTTCGAATTTTTCTGTGAAGACATTTTGTTGAGATTTCTGTGAGACAAGAAAGCCACTTTCGTCAAAATGGGTCCATTATGTTACTTACAGGCTTTGGCGCCGGTCTATTTTTTTTAAGTTCTGGATCTAACCAAACTTTCCATTGTACAAAAAAAGATCAAAAAGGATTCCCGTCAGGACTAACAATCTTGACACTACGTTGAAGCATTTGATTACTCACTTTTTTCATTCAACATGGGCTGTACAGGATGTTTTTTTTTTCGATCGCGAACGCCTCACTCACGCCTCCCCATAAAGTAGGGATTATAGGGGGTTAGAAGACTTTTGAAACCGGGTACATTAGATCATAAGCCTTTTTAACAATTAAAGAGAATTAAAGTATTTAAGCTAAACTTTCTTTTTGAATTATCTAATTTGTATAAGTTCTTAGAATTTTTATAGAGGCTGTCCCTCATATTGACTAGGTATTCAGAATAAAATTTAGAATTTCCAGTGTTGAATATATTTCTAGTGTTTGCATAATAAGTAAAGTTTGTAGTAGAATTGTTTTGTTTTTATTTTTATTTTTATTTATTTATTTATTTATTTATTTTTTTTTTTTTTTTTTTTTTTGAAATAACCTTCTTTTTATGTTACGTCTAAGTTGTGGCGTAAACCAAACTGGACCCATATCACAGCATATTTTCACAAGTGGGACTGTTATGCATTGTTATTCTATATCTATATATAAAAGAAAGTTGTGTTAGTTACTACGCTTATAAATCATGAATCTTTGGTCTAATTTTAACGATTCATACAAATTTAGAATTGTCTCTTGGCAGAAAAGGATAAAATCCAAAAAAAGCTTAAAAATTTGAACATTTTCATGTTGACTTTTGTAATGTATAATTGTTATGATTTATATTGCATGATTTCTTCCATTTTGACTTAATTTTTTTCAAAGGTACCTTTGTTGTAGTTTTTTTTTTCTTTTTGAATTCTGATATGATGAGTAGTCTTTTTGGGGAGTACAGGGTGAGATAAAAAAACTGCAACAAAGTCAAACGCCATCATTTTTACATTTTTTTATATTTTATTGAATGAAAGCAAAATATGTCGAAAATAGCATCAAATTTTAGAATAAGTCTAGATTTGTTCGAATTGGTCACCTTTGGCAAGAATTATGGCCTTCAAACGGCCAATGAAACTGTCACACGATGCCCGAATGTTGCTCTGCGGCATTTTGGCCCATTTCCGGCGAAGCGCTTGCTTGAGGTGATCGACACTTGGGTATTTTTTAGTGCCAACCTTGCTTTCTAAAATAATCCAGACACCATAGTCCAACGGTTTGGTATCCGGAGATTTTGGTGATCGTTTTGCGCTGGCAACGAAGCGAGGAACCTAATTTTGTAACCATTCTTGGGTGGCGCGTGCTGAGTGCGGTGGTGCTGAGTCCTGTTAGAATGTCCAAGGTCTGCGGCCAAAATGTTTGCGTGCCCAAGGCTTAAATACACCCTTTCAGAATATTTTCGCGATAATATTCGGCATTTATTCTGATGCCACTGTCGATTAATACGAGCGGAGAACGACCATCGGCAGTTGGGCCGCCACACAATCACCATCTCCTGTGCTTGAGTTCTGGTGGCCAACCGAAGGTGCACCTTTTTCAGCTGACCTCTTTGGCAAGTTGTTTGTTTACAAACTGCTGGACAACGAATGTTTTCTCATCGGAGAAAACCAAATTCGGCAATTCATCACTTTCAGCCAAGCGAAGCAACTCTTTAGCTCGTTTGAGTCCATTTTCTTTCTGTTGCGGTGTAAGTTCTTGCACTTTTTGAAATTTTAATGGCTTTACCCCGAGCTCATTTTTCAATATTTGCCGAATGGGATATTACGACACGAGCCGCTTTTCGGCCACTGCGACGCGGATTTCGATCAAGTCGCTTCTTTAATTTTCGAACCATTTCTGCTGATGTTGCTGTTTTTTTTTCCGTCCACTTCCTTGACGTCGAGCTACGCTACCAGTATCACGGTAACGAGCGATGATACGAGACACAGAAGATTTGTTAACATTAAAATGCTGGAATGCTCTAACGATAGCATTTATTATTTGTGGTTTTCCAGCCAAATATCAAGAAATCAAACTATCTCGCTAGAATTCCATCACGAATAACTTTTTTTCTGGACTGTTCTCACCAATATGTTGTTGTACGCTTGAAAACAATATAATGAGCTGTCACTGGAATAATTTTAACAGCTGTCCGACAAGTGGCATAGAAATGACAGCAGTCTGAAGTTGTTGCAGTTTTTTCATCTCACTCTGTATTTAGAAATTACTATTGAGTCGTTACTTACAATAAAATTTGTGCCGCTAGTCAGTTCTGTGATTTAAAAAATATATATTAAAGACTAAAAGTACGGGCCGGCAATGCGGACCAGGCCAGCTGGTAAACATATGAAGAACCGTCGCGGCTAAAATACAAATAAAAGTATAGAGACATTCGAACACGTTAACGAGTTAAACGAGTTAAGGAGTGGTCCGTTATATTCCATCTTCACATCAAATCTTGTGATAGTTGAAATATTGGAATGTGTGAAAATTGGAGAGAATCGGATAATTATTTCGCATATTATGAGAACTGTAATTATTTAATATGTAGTCCCTTCGTGGAGGAGGTACATGATCAAGTAGATATTGTTTATTTTCGCACCTGACTAGCACAGGCAAAAATTTTAAGATTTTCATAAAATTGGTACATTTTTTCTGTGACAATTCTGACCTTTCGTGGTGGAGGTACACGAAGAAGAAGTGGACCGACATTGCACATCTCCAAAATCGATCTAAGTTTGACAATAATACTATGATGAACCAAATTTAGATCAAATTTTTGTTTTGCTTATACTCCTTTCGACAGTTATCATGCCGGAAAAACGGACAACCCTTGATCGACTCCAATCTCTTGAAAAAAAAATTTTGAATTTGGAGGAACGGATGGAGCTGGAAGACTGAAATTTGTAATTAGCATTACTTGCTGCGTGTAAGATTGGGATATGGTGGTAGTTTTCGAAATGTGTACTTATATGTCCGAAAAGTACTAAATGGTGAAATTTGGAAATAAGACTACTATAGCATTGTAGGAGTGAGGTATATAGGTAGTTTTTAAATTTCGTATACAGGGTGATATAAAAAAACTACAACAGTCAAACGCCATAATTTTTACATTTTTTTTAAATTTTATTAAATGAAACAAAAATGTCGAAAATAGAATCAAATTTTAGAATAAGGTTAGATTTGTTCGAATTGGTCACCTTTGGCACGGTCATCACCGTCACACGCTACCCGAATGTTGCTCTACGGTATTTTGGGCCATTCACGGCGAAGCGCTTGCTTGAGGTGATCGACACTTTGGTATTTTATTGTGCCAACCTTGCTTTCCAAAATACTCCAGACACAATATTCCAACGGATTGGTATCCGGAGCTTATGGTGGCCATTGTGTGGTGGAAATGAAGCGAGGAACGTCATTTTGTGATGAGTGCGGTGATGCTGAGTCCTGTTGGCATATCCAAGGTCTGCGGCCAAAATGTTTGCGTGCCCAAGGCTTTAATACACCCTCCAGAATATTTTCGCGATAATATTCGGCATTTATTCTGATGCCACGGTCGATTAATACGAGCGGAGAGCGACCATCGGCTGTTAAGGCGGCCCACACCATTACCATGGCCGGCTGACCTCTTTGGCAAGTAAACACGATCATTTTGTTTGTTTATAAACTGCTGGACGACGAATTTTTTCTCTTCGGAGAAAACCAAATTCGGCAGTTCACCACTTTCGGTCAAACGAAGCAACTCTTTCGCTCTTTTGAGTCTATTTTCTTTCCGTTGCGGTGTAAGTTCATGCACTTTTTGGAATTTCAATGGCTTCATCCCGAGCTCGTTTTTCAATATCTGCCGAATGCAACGTTGCACGTTTTGGTATAGTCCCCATATGACGTACCTCTCGATATTCGGTATCTTAATGACTTTCACCACATTTTTTCATGGATTTTTTAAAAAAAGTTAAATACCTTCCCTTCCATGGTGGGGGCATAAAAATGACAAATAATTAACCACATTCGCCACCAGGTAAGAATTACACGACCATTTGCGATTTAAAAAAACAAACGATCTTTTGTGAGGAAAGGATGGTTATTTTAAAATTTGACAAAAAATATTGTATTTCAAATTACTATCGATTCTGATAGTCCTTTCGATCATTTACTTAGCATTTTATGGGAGTTATGATTACATACATACTGGTGTATCGTAAAAAAGGGTGTCCAATTTCATACATGATAGTCTTAAATTTTACGATATAGCAATTTTAGCCCTTGGTTTTCTGCGCGAGTTATAAGGTTTTACCAAATCGGTAAGTATCCACTAACCACCCAGAAAAATAGAGGAACATAACTGTATATATTATATATTTGGATGAGTCAAATTTTGGATCTTTACCAAATCTGGTTCAGTTTATCTCGACCTCGTTGGCTTGATGGCTTGGCATGTGAACAAATAAATTTCCCCACCACTTTGTTTTACAAATGAACTTTTTTAAGAAACATTTTCCCTCGTTGCCATGTTATATACCTCTGTAAGGCGTAGGTGATATTATCTGTGCAAGAAACTTTTGAGTCGAGACGCAATTACAGGACAAACACCAAATACAAGACGAAGGGATACATTTTTTTTCTCCCAGACATCTTCACTTCCGCTTTTTGGTTTTATTATTCTTGTTGCTTTTCTTTCTGGTTCGAAACCGTTGTGGTCACAAAAGACTTTTGCTTTTTTCGTTCAACTTTAATGTTTGCACGTTTGTTAACTTCTGCTTATCGTTAATCTTTTGCCGAAGCTTCGTCTTCTTCAAAGCTTTTGCCTGATCAGCAGTGTTTAAGCCTGAGAATTAGTTGGAATCACGCTTGTTTTCCACCGGTTGCAACGGCACCCAGAACTCAGGGCCACAATAACAGCAGCAAGCAAAACGGCTACAGGAAAAATGCCACATTTTCCCTTGGCTGATTTTTTAGAGCTATGCGTGTTCTGCGGCACTACGTGTGTATGCTCGCTGCTTTACCTCCGACAGCAATGTGATGCTATACACGGGCGAGTTGCTTAAAGACCACTCACCCATCCCGCCGCCTTGGACTGACTATTTGTCTAAGTTTGGTGTCTGGGAGCTAATCTTGTTGAGCAGAAAAAAAGTGGAAGAGAAGTTAGCGTTTGCTGTTTGCATTCGCTTTTTCAATTTAACATTTGCAAGAAAAGGGCGTGCGTGAAAATTATACACGGCATGTTTTGTCTTTTCTTTTTCGGCTTGTAGTTGTTGTTGTTTTTGCTGTTGCGGGTGCTGGTGGCCGAAATAAAAACACCAACGACACGTAAAACATCCTCGTCTACATGGCCGCACGTACCGCAATGTATAGCAATGCCACACGGGCACCATTAGCCGCACTCGAATCTCGAAAAACTCACAGCCATTAAATGAAGGACGCACGACAATGCTTAAGCATCTTATTGCTGGTGTGGGAGCTACGGTTACGTAACTTGGATAGAACTTCTTTGAGTTAAGGATTTTTATTTGTATTTCGTCGTCATCATTGTTCTTGTTGTTGCTGCTGCTGATTTAGTTTTAAAGTTGAAACACCTTTACGGGCCCGGCCGGTCCATCTTCTCACCAATGCACAGTGGTCGCTGCCATTGGCCAAAATTCAAAAAATGAAAACCAGATATTTATTGTCAAATGTGTACAAATGAACTCTTAAGGGGTTAAGCTTTTTTGAAAACATAATAATCTTGGCTTCATTCTAACGGGACACTTCGAAAATAGCATCAAAAAAGAGAAAATATAGTTAGTTGTTTTTTCAGTGGGATCAGAGAAAAAGTGGAGTAAAAATAGAACTGTATTACAAAATTAAATACATTTTAAAATTACAAATCTTGGCATTATTATTGAAAAGCAAGGTATTAACTTATTTTTAGTGCAGTAATTTGTGTGTTTAGTATATGTGTATAATATAAAAGATGTGAGTGTTCTGAGTTGCCTTTAAGATTAATTTTGAAAATAAAATTGGATTTCAGTTAAAGTTTTAATTGTTTTCCCCCCTGAATCCTCCATTGTGATTTTTTTCACGCCATTAGTAATGGTCCTAAGATTTTAAAAGTGCTAATTTAACTTTCAGATTTTGTCAGATTTGTATGTTATGCCCAATATACTGAAGTGACTTCGCTGCAATTTTGTCAGTTCTATGGTGCTAGTGACATAGAATATGTTTTTGTTGTTAGGGATTGATAAGTATGTAATTGAGGGGTGTTCAATAATGTTGCAAGCATTGTCCTCTGGGTATAATATTTATGTCGAAAAAGTTAACAAATTTATATCCATGGCACTATCTTCCAAGTTTCGACTAAATCATGCCCGAAAAAATTCTCGTGTTTCAAAAAACACAGATCTTATTAACCGTCTTCTTCTGAGTTCTGACCCTTTTATAATGGGACAGCGAGCCTTACCAAACAATAACCAGTAAATAAAGTCTTAAAGTCGAGCGGGGCCGACTTCATGATACCCTACACCACTTTGCATATTTAGTAGAGCGTCACATAACAAATAAAGGTTTTAATGGGGAATTTGTGAGAATTAAATCATACCAACAATGATTATAGTAATAATTAAAAGTCCAAAGGAACTAATATATGGGAGGAATATCCTCCTCTGAATCGATTTATATTAAATTTGTCGAGGCATTTGCGCCTTTTCAATTCGAGCTTGTATTATCCAATTGGTGCACAATTAACATGAAATCGGATAGATATATATGAGAGCTATATTTGATATATTTCCCCAAATATCGTTGTCACAGAGTGCATATTACGGCTGCGGAGGACAAAAAATTACAAATCGGATGAACAATATATATGGGAGCTATAGCTATATCTGAACCGATTTCGATCAAATTTGGCATACTTATTTTCAGGTCCCATCTGGTCGTACGTATATTCCATATTATTTGGGCTGATATTACAAGTTTGGTGCACAATATAAGGCAAATTGGATGAATATATATGGGAGCTATACCTAAATTTTGACCGGTTATATCCAATTTCAATAGGGCCTTAAGCCAAACTAATTATTTGTGCAAAATTTATCTTTGATTTAATTTTACATTAAATTGTTATTTTATTTTGTTTACAAAAAATAATCAAATTTGGACTTGATTTGTATAAAAAATGCCTCTATTTTTGGAGGTACCTTACAAGGGACTCTACCTGATGGCGGGCTGTTCCAAATAATTTTCAGTAAGATTATTTTTTAGCTCCTTAGAACGTAAAATGTCAAATAACATTACAATCTGGTATAGAAATGTGACAAGAATTGGGCAAATAACCCTTATTCGGGAGGTACGTTATATGGGGACCATGTCAAAACATGCATCGACCATATCCATTTTGTCACATTTTTTATATTTATCCCATCAAGGTACCATAACCAAAGATTCATATTGATATCTGCACTGAAAGTATTTTTGGCCGCTGTTCCCATACGACCTCGACCACTGTGCAATGGCACATTTAATTTCATTCAGAAACGCAATGTTCGACGTTTGAGGTTTTTTTTTCGTAGCTTCAAGGAAGTGAATAAGTTTTTACGGTTATCAAAGGATTGGCATCATTCAAATCAATTTGTGCAAGGCGGCAATAAAACAAAACAATATTCTTCACTTTTGTTCAACGACACGGAGTTTTCCGGTAAAAAATGCTAATTGAAAAGACTGTGGAATGTTAAATCATGGGAAAATTGTAATTATTGGCTGAAATTACCAATTAAACCCTCAGCCATCTGGCTACAGAGAATACAGGGTGAGATGAAAAAACTACAACCAATTTTAGACTGTTCTCATATCTAAGCCACTCGTCCGACAGCTGTTAAAATTATTCCAGTGACAGCTCATTATATTGTTTACAAGCGTACAAAAGCATTTTGGTGAGAACTTTCCAGAAAAAAAGTTATTCGTTATGGAATTCAAGCGTTATTTCTTTATATTCGGCTGGAAAACCACAAGTGGCTATCGTTAGAGCACTCCTGCATTTAAATGTGAATAAATCTTTTGTGTCTCGTTACTGTGATAGTGGTAGCGTAGCCCGACGTCAAGGAAGTGAACGGAAGAAAACATCAACATCAGCAGAAATGGTTCGAAAAGTAAAGAAGCGACTTGATCGAAACCCGCGTCACAGTGGCCAAAAAATGGCTCGTGAGCTGAACATATCGCAATATTCCATTCGGCAAATATTGAAAAATGAGCTCAGGGTAAAGCCATTGAAATTCCAAAAAGTGTAATAACTTAAACCGCAACGGAAAGAAAATAGCCTCAAAAGAGCGAAAGAGTTGCTCCGATGAGAAAAATTCGTCCAATCCGTTGGAAAATTGTGTCTGGAGTATTTTTGAAAGCAAGGTTGGCACAACAAAGTACCAAACAGTCGATCACCTCAAGCAAGCGCTTCACCGGGAATGGGCCAAAATACCGCAGAACAAATCTAACCTTATTCTAAAATTTGATTCTATTTCCGACATTTTTTCTTTCATTTAATAAAATTAAAAAAAAAAATGTAGAAATTATGGCGTTTGACTGTTGCAGTTTTTTTTTATCTCACCCTGTATACGAAATTTAAAAACTAACTATATACCTCACTCCTACAATGCTATAGTAATCTTATTTCCAAATTTCAGCATTCCAGCTCTATCGATTCACCAAAATCGAAATTGTACCAAATTTATTACCATTTAGTACTTTTCGTACACATAAGTACATATTTCGAAAACTACCACCATATCCCAATCTTACACTCATCAAGTAATGCTAATTACAAATTTCAGTATTCCAGCTCCATCCGTTCCTCCAAATTCAAATTGTACAAAATTTAGTACCGTTTAGTACTTTTCGTATACATGATTACAAACTTTCAAAACTTCCTTCTAACATCGACCCTACTCCTCAACCTTGATTCACATTCCAACAGTCCAAGTTTTTATCTCCAACAGTTCCTATGAAACGAAGTGGTACCAAGTGTAGTACACTTTAGTACTTTATAGTGAGAGTACAATTACAGTGCGAATTTCCAAGAACCCTTTGGTGATACCATCATATACTCCATCAATTGCCCTCATTGCAAATTTAAGAGTTCTAGCTTTACTGGTTCATCAACTACAGAGAATACCATGTGTAGTAACTTTTAGTACTTTCCGTACCGTTCTAAAATGAATATCCAAAAACTCACCTTCGGACCGGAGAAAAAACGGTCTGTACTATAAAATGTGGATCGTTTTTTTCGGATTAAAAAATAGTGAATAATTCCTACGCAATGGGGTAGAGTTCAATTAATTCACAAAATCTCATTTTCCTGGATCCTTTTTTAGACGGAAGTCTAATCAAACAGATTACATATATTTACATTCTTCGTTTTATCCTCACTGCGATCCATTGTGTAATTTAGCGCTAACTTAAATTAAGTCTTAAAATTTATGACCAAAGCAAATCAATATTTGAAAGACCTTGAACCATGTAATCTGCTTAATTAGATAAGAAGTGTACACGGAGTACATACAAACAAACAGACACACAAGTTCAAACACACGGAAGAAATTTGTTAAAACACACAAATTTCACAAGAAGACGAAGAAGTAAGGAAGAAAAAACCAAAGAAAGTAGAAAAACGCCAGTGCTAATAAAAAGAATTTCAAATATTTATCTTTGGTTACCCCCCATTGACAATGCGACAAGAAAGTTGCAACACACTTCTGTGGGACATTGTTCCAACGTTGTTACAATGGATATGGTATGGGTCGGACATGAACCTTACCTAAGCCATCGCGAGATGAGATGACCACAACAAGGACAACAAGAGTCATAAAGAAAAACCTCCAACTATGGAAGTCAACTCAATTAATGTTAATCAGATAAACGCCATTTTAAGGCGGTCTCAGACCACAAACTCTGTTGTTGATAGATGCGCAAGCGAACAACCGGCAATGTGTAGTATGTACATATCAGCCTATGTTTGAATGTTCAAGTACATGCAGTGTATGACTAAACATGAGCCAAACAAAAATGTTGCCAAACATTTGCGAGAGCAACAACTACATGAGGAAGAAAGTTCAAAAGGATTATTAATTGAGAAATAATTTTTTTAGAAGTTATGAAATAATTCATTTTAAGTTGCTTTCAAGGACTTTAGAGTCATGACAAAAAAGAAACAATAACCGACCAAGGACTATTAGATCTACAAACTTGGAATTTTAAATAATATTTTTCCAAGGACTATCAGAGCTACAAGCGTGGATTTTTAAATAATATTTTACCAAGGACTATCAGAGCTACAAACCTGGACTTTTAAATAATTATTTCGAAGGACTATCAAAGCTACAAACGTGGACTTTTAAATAATATTTTTCCAAGGACTATCAGAGCTACAAGCGTGGATTTTTAAATAATATTTTTCCAAGGACTATCAGAGCTACAAGCGTGGATTTTTAAATAATATTTTTCCAAGGACTATCAGAGCTACAAGCGTGGATTTTTTAATAATATTTTTCCAAGGACTATCAGACTATCAAGCGTGGATTTTTAAATAATATTTTTCCAAGGACTATCAGACTATCAAGCGTGGATTTTTAAATAATATTTTTCAAAGGACTATCAGAGCTACAAGCGTGGATTTTTAAATAATATTTTTCCAAGGATTTTTAAATAATATTTTTCCAAGGACTATCAGTGCTACAAGCGTGGATTTTTAAATAATATTTTTCCAAGGACTATCAGAGCTACAAGCGTGGATTTTTAAATAATATTTTTCCAAGGACTATCAGAGCTACAAGCATGGATTTTTAAATAATATTTTTCCAAGGACTATCAGAGCTACAAGCATGGATTTTTAAATAATATTTTTCCAAGGACTATCAGAGCTACAAGCTTGAATTTTTAAATAATATTTTTCCAAGGACTATTTATTATAAATTTAAATAATATTTCTCCAAGGACTATCAGAGCTTCAAGCGTGGATTTTTTAATAATATTTTTCCAAGGACTATCAGAGCTACAAGCGTGGATTTTTTAATAATATTTTTCCAAGGACTATCAGACTATCAAGCGTGGATTTTTAAATAATATTTTTCCAAGGACTATCAGACTATCAAGCGTGGATTTTAAAATAATATTTTTCCAAGGACTATCAGACTATCAAGCGTGGATTTTTAAATAATATTTTTCCAAGGACTATCAGACTATCAAGCGTGGATTTTTAAATAATATTTTTCCAAGGACTATCAGACTATCAAGCGTGGATTTTTAAATAATATTTTTCCAAGGACTATCAGACTATCAAGCGTGGATTTTTAAATAATATTTTTCCAAGGACTATCAGACTATCAAGCTGGATTTTTAAATAATATTTTTCCAAGGACTATCAGTCTATCAAGCGTGGATTTTTAAATAATATTTTTCCAAGGACTATCAGACTATCAAGCGTGGATTTTTAAATAATATCTTTCCAAGGACTATCAAACTATCAAGCGTGGATTTTTAAATAATATTTTTCCAAGGACTATTAGACTATCAAGCGTGGATTTTTAAATAATATTTTGCCAAGGACTATCAGAGTTACAAGCGTGGATTTTTAAATAATATTTTTCCAAGGACTATCAGAGCTACAAGCGTGGATTTTTAAATTATATTTTTCCAAGGACTATCAGAGCTACAAGCGTGGATTTTTAAATAATATTTTTATAAGGACTACCAGAGCTACAAGCGTGAATTTTTAAATAATATTTTTCCAAGGACTATCAGAGCTAAAAGCGTGGATTTTTAAATAATATTTTTCCAAGGACTATCAGAGCTTCAAGCGTGGATTTTTAAATAACATTTTTCCAAGGACTACCAGAGCTACATGCGTGGATTTTTAAATAATATTTTTTCAAGGACTATCAGAGCTACAAGCGTGGATTTTTAAATAATATTTTTCCAAGGACTATCAGTGCTACAAACGTGGATTTTTAAATAATATTTTTCCAAGAACTATCAAAGCTACAAACGTAGATTTTTAAATAATACTTTTCCCAAGGACTATCAGAGCTACAAACGTGGATTTTTATATAATATTTTTCCAAGGACTATCAGAGCTACGAACGAGGATTTTTAAATAATACTTTTTCCAAGGACTATCAGAGCTACAAACGAGGATTTTTAATTAATATTTTTCCAAGGACTATCAGAGCTACAAACGTGGATTTTTAAATTATATTTTTCCAAAGACTATCAGAGCTACAAGCATGGATTTTTAAATAATATTTTTAAAAGGACTATCAGAGCTACAAACCTGGACTTTAAAATATTATATTTCCAACGAATATCAGAGCTACAAGCTAGGATTTTTAAATAACATTTTCCCAAGGACTATCAGAGCTGCAAGCGTGGATTTTTAAATAATATTTTTCCAAGGGCTACCACAGCTACAACCGTTGGTTTTTTAAATAATATTTTTCCAAGGGCTACCACAGCTACAAGCGTGGACTTTTAAATAATATTTTTCCAAGGACTGTCAGAGCTACCAGCGTGGACTTTTAAATAATATTTTTCCAAGGACTATCAGAGCTACTAGCGTGGATTTTTAAATAATATTTTTCCAAGGACTATCAGAGCTACCAGCGTGGACTTTTAAATAATATTTTTCCAAGGACTATTAGAGCTACCAGCGTAGATATTTAAATAATATTTTTCCAAGGACTATCAGAGCTACAAGCGTGGATTTTTAAATAATATTTTTCAAAGGACTATCAGAGCTACAAGCATACGCCATAATTCTTAAATGTGTTTTCTAATTTTTATTGAATAAAAGCAAACAATGTCGAAAATAGCATTAAATTTTAGAATAAGTTTAGATTTGTTCGAAGTGGTCACCTTTGGCACGAATTATGGCCATTAAACGGCCCATAAAACCGTCACACGCTGCCCGAATGTTGCTCTGCGGTATTTTGACCCATTCCCGGCGATGCATTTGCTTGAGGTGATCGACACTTTGGTATTTTTTAGTGCCAAACTTGCATTCCAAAATACTCCAGACACAATAGTCCAACGGATTGGTATCTGGAGATTTTGGTGTCCATTGTGCGCTGGAAATGAAGCTAGGAACCTCATTTTGTAACCATTCTTGGGTGGCGCGTGCTGAGTGCGATGGTGCTGAGTCCTGCTGGAATGTCCAAGGTCTGAGATAGCCATTTGTGGTTTTCCAGCCAAATATAAGGGAATCACACTATCACGCTTCAATTTTATCACGGCTAACTTTTTTTCTGGAAAATTCTCACCAAAATGCTTTCGTACGCTTGTAAGCAATATAATGAGTTGTCACTGGAATAATTGCAACAACTGTCGGATGAGTAGCTTTGAAATTACAGCAGTCTAAAGTTGGTTCCAGTTATTTCATCTCATCCTGTATTCGACACGTAGTGTACTAAAATGTCTATGACCTGCTAAAATACCCCTATAACTAAAAAGTTCTCCCAAAAAATCTGTTTAAAAATCAGCCACAGCTACAAAAAGCAAAAACAAAACAGTAGAGAAGATGATGCAAAAGAAAATTTAGAACCTGTCAAAAAGATCAACGCTTTTAATAAAGGAAGTGGAAGAAGAGAAAAAAGAGCCGCAATTGAAATACACGATGAAGCCACCTACCACAACAGACAACGGACTACTGGACACAAAAGATAAAGACGAACACAATTGTTAAGGATGGCTGACAACAACAACAACAACAATAGGAATAAAACCACAACAATAACAGCAACAACAAATGAACAATTCCTGAAATGCAATGTTAACGCTGTATTCGGATGTGGCGCATGCGCAGTTATTCACAAATGGCATAAGATCACATTCAAAAGATATCGGGGCCATACATGATGGTCACGCATTGTACTCCCTCGCCGTTGTCCATATGAGTGAGTTACAAGCCAAAACTACAACAAGACAATATACCAGAAGTTCACTGTTTTTTGAATAAAAAGAAGAAGAAAAGGAGCGAGATGGAGGAGTTGCAAAAGCGAATAGAAAGTGTGTTCGACATTGGCTAAAAAGGGGTAGGGTTGTAATAAATTGTTTTGCCTCGAGCATAAAACACGAGACACAAGTCCCAACCAATTTGTCAGCAAATCAAAGGGAAATGTTGGTGTTGTTGTTCTTGTCCTTCGAAAAAAAACGTGATTTATTTGATTGAGTTTTTTTCTTAAGTTTTTTTTCGTTCTTTGTTGCTGCAATGTAATTTTTACAGTCATATTCAATCAATATATGGAAACCTTCTGTTGGAGTCCTGTGGATTATTTGGCTTTGGGACTCAAGATTTATGAAGATTCACGAAGACAAAAATAATATCAAAAAATGTATGCCGTTGTTTTAATATTAAATATTTTGTAGGTTCTCTCTTGCTACTAACGGTGGAGCTTAATTAGGAACGTGTGACATCTGAAGTATTAGGCGCATCAATAGCTCACTTATGAAAACTAAACAAAAAAGGTAAAAAGTTAGGTTAAGTTCCACAAGGACAATATTATTACAATCCCCTCCCGAAACTAAAATGGAAACTAATTTGCTTGGATTGGTAAATACGGATGAAATATGAAACTACTTAAGCTCCCGTAACAAGAAAAAATCAAATTTGTAGGATATAAAAATTCATAAATAGTCCTTTTATTTAACCTTTTTGTGGCGAAGGGAGTAAGAATGTTCCGTTTTCCCACTGCATGCATTTTTCGAATGTGTGGATCGAATGTGGGACCTTTACAATAGATGAATTGAATAAATCTTCGGTGGTACATTTCTCAACAAAAACTAATTGAAGTTGAGAAAATTTGTGGCATTTCGTAAATAATTATTAACCAATCGTGAAAAATGGACTATATTCTTATCTTAAAAAACTCTAATTTAATAAAATTATAATTTAATAAAAAAGCTGTAATTCCGGCCTGGCAGAACTTTGAAAACCCTCTCTTCCATTTGGAACAAATTTGGCAGTTTTCAAAAAATAAAATTCGCTAAAAATTCTATTAAAATCTAACATTATAATTGGGGCTTTACGAAGACGTGGACATGCACAAACAATTTTCTGTCATAGGCTGTAATATCCATAACGAACATAAAATACCTAATTTTAAATAATTCCGGTGAATAATGTAGCCAAATCGTCAAAATACCGAATATAGGGGATTACCATGGGGGCTATACCAAAACGTGGACCTGCACAGACACTTTTCTGTCATAGGCTGCAGTATCAATTACGAACTTCAAATACCAAATTTCAAACAATTCCGATGAATAATGTCGCTAAAATCATCAAAATACCGAATATCGGGAGGTGAGGTTAAATGGGGGCTATACACAGGCGTGGACCTGAACGAACAATTTTCTGTCATAGGCTGTAGTATCCATTTTGAACTTCAAATACCAAATTTGAAACATTTCCGATCGCTTAATTCACTAAAATACGGAAAATAGGGAGGTACCATTATATTTGGGATTATATCAAAACGTGGACCTACATGACCCATTTTCAATACCATAAGTCTTGCAGACATAATATTCATTTGAGTAAAATTTTATCAACCTACTTCATTTCGTTCGGAAGCTAGAGAGATTTCCACAGATGGACAGACAGATGGACGGACAGACGGATAGACAGACAGACGGACGCTAAATCGACATAGCTTTTTTTGCTGATCAAGAATATATATACTTTGTGAGGTCCAAAATGTATATTTCGAGGTGTTACAAACGGAATGAGAAACTTAATATGCCCTCCATACTATGGTGGAGGGCATAAATATCCTCCATACCCTGCATACTATGGTGTGTTTGAAATATGCAAAACAATGTTTGTCAGCTTATACATATTTTCATTTCCACTGTTTGAAAAGAAACAATTTTAGCATCAGTTAAAGTTTTAAAAAACAGAGCATACTTTAAGGCGTTTCAATAAATCAATGTGTAACATATAAAAATTCGATTTGTACAGTACTTAAGAGAGAACTTGTTTTCTTCATTGAAAAATTAAGAGAAAATGTCGTTGCAGTGCAAAGAATAAGTGTTTGGTTAAAAAAAAAAAAAACGAAAATGAAATGTAATATAAATTCAGAAAATTTTTTTTACACTTTAAATACATTTTAATACACAATAATAACTTTTCTTTACTTTTTATACCCTATCACACTATGTGTCTGGGGTATTATAAGTTTGATTGGGCTAAAAATTACCTCAAAATATTGGTTTCCCACATATACAAACATATATGGATCTTCCTATCTCACCGAGCTGAGTCGATCTAGCTATGTATGTCCGTCCGTCTGTCTGTACACTCTGCAGGTCGCAATTATGGCCCGATCCTCACGAAATTGAAAATGAAGATGTGTAGGGTTGTGGTCAGAATAAAAGCCTATTGCTTTTGGAGATGATCGAAAAATATTATTGATTCGGAATGGACAAAAAACTGAAAAATTTCCTGATTTTGCAGTTGCTCTACAGGTCGCAATTATATACCAATCGATGCGGAAGTTAGCATGGTGCAAGAACTTAGGGCTGGACAGAAGCCTTCCAATTTGGATGGTCATCGGGTAATATTTAGTGGGTGAAATAGACCATAACATCTGTGTTAAGTAAAAGTAAAATTTTCCATTAAACCGCGAATATTTTTAATTCCGGCGAAATCACAAAGTCAATTCTGTCGGTTACATAGATGCCAATAGTAAATATACAGCATATATATAGCGAAATATATACAGCACATATATACAAAGGAAAGGGATGTTAGCTAGAATGCTTATACCTCAAGAATAGCTGGACAGATTTTGACAAATTTTGTCAATTTAGAATGCCCTCTTGGCAGAAAAATTAAATCTAAAAAAATCGCATAAAACGATGTCGATAATGATGTCCATCCATCATTCGTATCCTCATGCAATTGAGCATGTATGTGGGGTTAGGGCCAGAATAGAGCCCTATTGTTTTGAAGATTATCGCAAAATATTTAGGGGTTAAAATGGCTCAAAAACAGAAAAAAATGTTAGACTTTTTCTAACATTTTGGATTACCATTGTGAAATTGTTTTGAATACCTATCAGCAGGACAGAGATGGTAAATATAGGGCAAATGCCCCCGTTTAAAACCCTCAGGGTAACATCTGGGCCGGACCGTTATTTCTAAGATTTTTGAAGCAATTTTCAACCAAATTGTCTATTTTTTGGTTGAGAGTTGCTAATGACCCTTCCCATTTTCAGCAAAGTTGGCTAAAATTGGTTTCAAATTTTGAATCGACAGACTATTAATATCGGTCTACATTTTGACATCAGCCCCATAAAGCAGTATCAATCGATTTTATTTTTTTTTTAATATTTTTCGAATAACATACAAATCTTCTTGTTTCCATCCATTCAAATCGAATTTTAACTTAAAACTGCCTAGTCATCGAAAATGCATGAAATACAGGGTGATACGAAAAACCTGCAACCAACTTCAGACTACTGTCATTTCTGAGCCACTCGTCCGACAGTTGTTAAAATTATTCCAGTGACAGCTCATTATATTGCTTACAAGCGTACAAAAGCATTTTGGTGAGAGTTTTCCAGAAAATAAGTTATTCGTGATGAAATTCACGCGTGATAGTGTAATTTCTTTATATTTGGCTGGAAAACCACAAGTGGCCATCGTTAGAGCACTCAATCATTTAAATGTGAATAAATCTTTTGTGTTTCGTACCATCGCTCGTTACGGTGATACTTGTAGCGTAGCCCGACGGTGTGAACGGAAGAAAACAGCAACATCAGCAGAAATGGTTCGAAAATTAAAGAAGCGACTTGATCGAAACCCTCGTCGCAGTGGCCGGAAAATGGCTCGTGAGCTGAACATATCGCAATATTCCATTCGGCAAATAATAACAAATGAGCTCGGGGTAAAGCCGTTGAAATTCCAAAAACTTACACCGAAACAGAAAGAAAATAGACTCGAAAGAGCTAAAGAGTTGCTTCGTTTGGCCGAAAGTAATGAACTGCCGTATTTGGTTTTCTCCGATGAGAAAATTTTCGTTGTCCAGCAGTTTGTAAACAAACAAAATGATCGTGTTTATGGTACACTTTCGGTTGGCCACCAGAACTCAAGCGCCGGCCATAGTGATGGTCTGGGCCGCCTTAACAGCCGATGGTCGCTCTCTGCTCGTATTAATCGACCGTGGCATCAGAATAAATGCCGAATATTAACGCGAAAATATTCTGGAGGGTGTATTAAAGCCTTGGGGACGCAAACAATTTGGCGGCAGACCTTGGACATTCCAACAGGACCAAGAATGGTTACAAAGTGAGGTTCCTCGCTTCATTTCCAGCGCACAATGGACACCAAAATATCCGGATAGCAATCTGTTGGACTATTGTGTCTGGAGTATGTTGATGAGCAAGGTTGGCACTAAAAAAATACCAAAGTGTCGGTCACCTCAAGCAAGCACTTCGCCGGGAATGGGTCGAAATACCGCAGAGAAACATTCAGGCAGCGTGTGACGGTTTCATTGGCCGTTTGAAAGTCATAATTCGTGTCAAAGGTGACCAATTCGAACAAATCTAAACTGATTCAAATTTGACGCTATTTCCAACATTTTTTGCTTTCATTTGATAAAATTTAAAAAAAAATTTAAAAATTATGGCGCTTGACTTTGTTGCAGTTTTTTTATCTCACCCTTTTTTTATCTCACCCTGTATGTGGAGTCAATATCAATACGGAGATCCGACAACAAAGTATAACAAAAAAAAAAAAAAAAACAATTCGAATTCAATAAACTTTCAATGTGTAATTCTTAAGACGAAATTCGAACGTGCTTGTTCTCATATTTGCTCAATAAGTAAATGCTGTCTATCAAGGATCACATCTATTGTTTGGCGTTAACAATAACCGTTTGGAAATCAATCTTCATCATAGATAATAAATTTCTTCATATTCGTATGGGTTCGTCCAGCACTTCACAACGACTAAAATATGGCTAACGTCACAATTTACTCTTCAAAGTGTTAAGAAATTATATAAGAAACTTCACTTTTTGCCAAATGCCATATTTGTCTTTGGCTAAAATTATTTTATGCCTTTTTTGGCGATGATCTCACCACAAACTACAGTTTTTTGTCTTTCCCGACATCCTTCAAGCAAATAATTTCACACTTGAAACTTGTCAAGAAATCTCATGACACGTCTGTCTTTTGCTGGGTTTGAGCTTCTGTGCTCCGTGTTGTGATGCTATTGTTAGCCGCAGATACAAACGACGATAAAGATACAGATACAGATATACACCATCATCAGAGATATTTCTTTTGGTAGTACTGCAGTAGTAGAAGCAGGGCTAAGAAGTACCAAGAGATCAATTCATAGCTTTTAGTTTTCATTCTTTTTTTTAGGTATTCAAAGCGGTAGCCAAGGTGCTGGCTGGCTGGTTTGTTGTATGTTTATGTAAGCTGATTTAAATATTTATGGACTACAGATAGATTAATGTCACTTAGGGCCATAAATACCCACAAATAAACAACAAAAGGCGATAGCGAGATACTTCAATAATGAGAATAACTCTGCGAAAAATATCTGAGGAAAATGCATGACGACGAGGCTGAGGATAATGCTGATGAAACCCATGAAATTGAAGGGTGCTGATGAAAAAGTCAATGTCCCGCAATTGGCATTGGCGGGATTAGGGGAGGGCGGCTGAGCGAACGAGCGAGGAGAAGAAAGAAATAAATTTGTCTCAAAAAGGAAACAAAGCTAAGAGGCAACATTAAAAATAACCATAATAATAATGACTGCTGCTGCAGATGATATTTGTGATATTCGATCGAATGGCAGAGACGACGAATCCAGACAAAAAAGAATCATTGAGGGATAGAGAATGTGTTGTCTATAAACTGGTATTAATTATAAATTATCAAGGTCACAGTCACGAGATGCTGCAATGCTCTTAGTCACACTACCACCACCAGGGAAGAGCAGCAGCGGCTGCGTCAAATCGGCCAAACATGCATTCTGCGCAATAAAAGCCCATAGAAGGCAGACGCAAAGCAATAACTTGGCATATAAAGAATGAGATGATCATAACAATGAAACACAAAAAGGAGTTAAGCAGCAGTGTAGAATGAAAAACAAAAAAACAGTCAACATTCTTGTCGTTTTTATATGCTGTTGTTTGTCTGAGCCTAAGCCGGGCCTAAAAATAGAATAGATGTTTATTACCTACCGGCTCTTTGCAATGTAAGCAAAATTTGTTGCTCTTCATTGCTGATCGTCGTCATATGTGTGTGGATTAACGAATTGTTGACAAGGATCTTAATGTAGAGCTAAACACGTCATACACAGAAAAAAAAACCTTAAAGGGTTTAGCCAACACACACATCAACTGTGAACAGTGGGGCAAACAGAAATAAAATGTTCATGATAGTCCTACGCCGTTACTTGCAATATAATAAAAGATTAAACAAACTATGAAGAAGAATTTAGCCCTCACAGAAAACCAATTGAAAATACCAAAACAGTAGTACATGATGAAACCAGTAAGGAAAGGTCAAAAATCGGGCGAGCCGACTATATGATATCCTACCCCACTATGCATAGTTAGTAGAGCTCTCGTAACAAAAGAATTTATTTCCAGTAGATCATATCACCTACCAACATTGGGCTTTAGAGTAGTTATAGTTTGGTTTCAGAGGGAAATTATTTATGGGAGGCATATCCAATTCTGCATCGATTTTCACTAAATTTAACTGAAACCTTTTAATCTATTATACCAAATTACATTCCTATAGAGTGCATGATATTACTTCGAGAAGGATTATATTAAAAAATATATATCGGAGATGTCACAAAATTGTACAAAATATCATTGTTGTCGAATACATATTACGAATGTGAAGGACTTAAACACCATATCGGATGAACATTTATATGGGAGCTATAGCCATATCTGAACCGATTTACATCAAATTTGAAGAACTGGTTTCTAGGATGAATTAAGTGTTAATTTCAAAATTCAGTTGATTTGGGCTGATATTAGCCATTTGGTGCACAATAAACCTGATATCGGAAAAAGATAAATATGGGAGCTATATCCAAATCTCAACCGATCTTCATAAAATTTGACCGTGGTATTTCCGAACTTTATATGATATCCGGTACCAATAGCTATGTCTGAACCGATTTTTTCCAAATTTGATTTCCTTTGCTACCAAATTGAATTCAGTGGGATGTGAATGGGATGAAATTCAGATCATTTGGATTTATATTGGCACACTTAACCCGAAATCGGTCGAAGATATATGGGAGTTATATCTGAAATCTGATCAGATTATCACCAAATTCAATAGGATTCGTGCTTGGGCCAAACAAATATTGTTTACAAAATTTCATCTCAATCGGATAATGAATGCGACCTGCATCTTGTTCACAAGAAAACATGAACGAACGGACTGGCATGCATAAATCGACTCAGAAAGTAATTCTATGAAAATCCTCAAAATTAGATATGGGCCTATCTCGCACCCTGGAACATGGAGATCCAAACAAATGCAAAAAGACATAATACCCTAAGTCAAGGAAATCAGCGTTAATGTAATGGTTAGAGGCGCGTCTTTCATGTATTTGTGATTTCCTTTTTTTTGGTATTTTTTTCACAGAAAATTGTGGTTCACCAGCTAAATATTTTTCGATGATCATCCAAAATTGAGCCATCCTAGAATATAAACTCATCAAAAATTCCATGTTGAAAATTGTAGGGCGACTCCAAAACCTAATATACCTCAAATAATAGGATTATATTCTGATCCTAACCCAAGCAAAATTTTGTAAGGATCGGACAATAGTTGTAACCTGTACATAATACCCCCAACAGGGTAACAAAAATATTACAAAATGTAAGTCAAATTAAAACTAGTAAAAAAGGACCTTATGTGGGGCGGCTGAACTTTAAATACCCTCCACCACTGCGTTTAGAATATCAATCCGTTTTAATTAAAATAAAAAACAAATAGGGAAACCCATATTATCTTCTAATTGGGTTGGACATTGCGTCAAAAACTGTCACAATACCGAAAATCTAGAGGTATCTTGATATAAGTGGACGTGATTCGAACAAATTTTGCAAGGAGAGAACAGAGCTACCGAAAACCCCCATTGTCAAATTTCAACTAATTTGATTGGAAATTGTGTCAGAAACCTTAAAAATGCCGTAAATCGGCAGATATCGTTATGTGGGGGCCGTACGAATTAGTGGACCTGGATCGAACAATTTTTGAAAGGAGAGAGCCAACATTTTCAAGTTTTAGTCTGACGGACATCGCTAAATCGACTCAACATTTTACGCCTATAAAGAACATATGTACTTTTTGGGGTCTGCGACGAATATTTCGAGGTGTTATACGGAACCAAAGGCAAACTTATTGAAAGGGAAAGCATACGTTCAGTGGTAGCCGGGAGTAGATGGCTCTTGAAAGTGTTGTAGAAATATGCTCACCACAAAAGAAAATTGGCAAAAATAGAACCAGAGTTATACCAAAATATAAAATGTTGAGTTAATTGAATTGATTTTTAAATCACTGTGTTTATTACTATGTTCATGAGCTCAATTAATTGCTCAATTACTGAAGTCCTTGTTATAAATTAATTTAACCTAATGTGTTGCAGTGATTCAACTTCATAGGGTCTAGAACGTTTCTTGAACAAGACTTTGTGAGACTTAAGACCTTCTTTATTAAGACTCTTAGTACAGGGTTGCCCAAATTCGACGGACCCATGTTTTTTTTTTTTTAAATCAAAGAAATAAATAAAAATTTGGCGGTTGGCAATATTAATCATTTAATTTGTTCCAAGTAGATTTGTTTACATCAATTTTTGAATATGATATCTCTCAAATGACCGCCTCTGGCGTTGATGACGTATTGTGCACTTTTTGCTGCATTTTCCATCGTTTTTGCCAACATTTCGGCCGGAATAGCGGCTATTTCTTCACGAATGTTGTCCTTGAGCTCTTCTACGGTCCTTGGCTTGTTAACGTAAACCTTTGACTTCAAATATCCCCACAAGAAGAAGTCAGGCGGTGTCAAATCGGGCGAACGCGGTGCTCAATCCAAATCACCATTTTTCGACCGGAAACAAATTCTTCAGAAAATCGATTGTAATGCGACTTGTGTGCGGTGGAGCGCCGTCTTGTTGAAACCAGAACTGCCTCATACGCTTTCGACGAATAATTGGCATCACAAAATTGGTCATCATGTCGCGATAACGCTCCTGATTGATGGTAACAGCATGGCCATTTTCATTTTGGAAGAAAAACGGCCCAATGACCGTTTTCGCACTAACGCCGCACCAAACTGTGACTTTTTCATCATGAAGAGGCACTTCTTGAATCTCCTGAGGATTTTCAGTGGCGTAAAAACGGCAATTTTGCTTATTTACGGTCCCATTCAATGTGAAATGGGCTTCATCGGACATGATAATTTTGTTCCAAAATTGCTCGTCATCTTCGGCTATTTCGATGACTCTTTGGGCCCATTCCAATCGACGAGGCTTATCAGTAGGCAGTATTCTTTGCGTCAATTGAATTTTATACGGGAACAAATGCAAATCAATGCGAATAATCCGTTGTAAAGTGGACCGAGCCATGCCCAACTGCTGAGAACGGCGTTTTTGGGATGTTCTTGGGGACCTCTCAACACTGGCTCGTACGGCAGCGATATTCTCGGCCGATCGCCTTGTTCGACTTTTATATGGCCTCTTCGGATTAGAAAGAGCCTTACCAGTCGAAAATTTTTCGTATAAACGCTTAATGGTGTTCTTAGAAGGCGCACTTCTCATATTTTTTAATGTTTTAAAAGCATATTGAGTTTTCACAATTGACTTCTTCTGTTGAATGTAAATTTCAATTATTTCGCGTGGCGTGTATTGGTTCATGGTAAAAATCTGCTTGGACTTACGCTTGAAACGCGGTATGTCATTAAGCGATGTGACTTCTCTGTCAAAAGTTATGGCGTTGCCAGATGGGTCCGTCGAATATGAACAACCCTGTATCATTGTTGTCGAATGTAGATTACGAATGCGATGTACCTGCTTCTAGATTGCATTCGGATGTACCAAAATTCAGGAATTTTGTACTGATATTGGCCATTTTGTGCACAATTAACGCGAAATCGTTGAATATATATAAGGAACCCATATCCAATCTGAACCGATCTTGATAAAATTTGGAAGAGGTATTTCTGGTCTGTATCTAACAACTGGTACCAATTGTCACTGTTGTCAAAAGTAGGGACTTAAATACCAAATCAGATGAAACATATATATGGCATCTATAGCTATATCTGAACCGATTTTTTCCGAATTCGATGTATTTGCTTCTAGACTGAATTCGGTTGAATATGCCAAAATGCAGGTAATTTTGACTGATATTGGCCATCTTGACAAAAATTTTAAAAAACTTATTTGGGGTGCTATAACCTAATCTGAACCAATCTCGATAAAATTTGACAGAGACAGAGCAGTATCCGGTGCCAAATATCATACTTCTGGAGTGCATTTTACGCATGTGAGGGACTTAAAACCTCAAATCGGATGAATCGTATATATGGGAGCTATGGCTCCTCTAGACTGAATCGGTGAGATGTACCAAAATATAGGGCATTTGGACTTATATTAGCTATTTAATGCACAATTAACCCGAAATTGGTTGAAGATAAATCTGATCCGATTACCACCGTCCTAAGGCCAAAGAAATATTGTTTGCAAAATTTTTATCTCAATCGGATAATAAATGCAACCTGCATTTTGTTCATAAAAATACATGGACGGACGGACAGACGGGCTGACATGAATAATTCGACTCAGAAAGTGATTCTATGAATATCTTTAAAAGTAACCATGGATCTATCTCGCTTCCTCCTCCGTGTCACAAACAAATGCACAAAGACATAATACCCTGGCTTTTATTGGAAGACCTAATAATAATTTAGGAAGAGAACTATGGTTCTTTATTGAGAAATTCCATATTTTTTCTAGGAGAAGATCTATGAATCTTCTGGGGAATAGCTACTGGTCTCCTATGATATTACCGATTGCACTTTTCTAATGATATACATGTACTTTCCTCAAATGATCTCTATGCCTTTCTTGGAATGTCTTCTTTGTCTTCCTTGATAAAACTTATAGCTCTGACATGAGAAGACCATTTGCTCTTCCAGGCCTATTGGTTTCAAATGGAAGGCCTGTTGTTGTTCTCTGAGAATAATTCATGCCCTTCTACACAACTATTAGCCGATTTTCTACGAGAAGACCCTCTGTCTATCTAAGAAAAGAAGCCCCGCTGCCCTTCAACGAGAAAAAGACCTTGTTTTTCTCTATGAGAAGAAGACCATCTGCACTTCTATGAGAAGAAAACCTTCTACGAGAAGAAGACCTTCTGCTATTCTACAAGTAGAATAACCTCTGCCCTTCTACATGAAAAATACCTTCTGGTCTTCTATGAGGAGAAAACATTCGGCTCTTCAATGAGGAGGCCTTCTGTCCCTATATGGATGAAAATAAGTTTTTGACCTATTACTATTTTTAGTCTTCTATTTGGGACCTCTTGCTCTGCTATAGGAAGCCTATTACACATTTATTGCTCTTCTGTCTGAAGAAAATATTATAATATATAATTATAATATTCTTTATTTTATAGTCATTTTGCGGAAAAGTATTTTTATCTTCATGTCACTGTCATTAACGTTGCAATATTTTCCGTTAATAAGTAAATAATTTAGCTTGTATAACACTAAATTGTTAATTATTTTTTTACCACTATTAATTGCACCCATCGGAATGGAAGATAATAAATTAAATTGTCATATTTGGTCAAGGCGCCACAACCACGAATACATAGAATGGTAGACATTTTCAAATGGACCCCGCAAATTACCCAGTAAACAATTTTTTCCGACTGCTCTGATTTTAGATTTTTTTCCGAAATTTCTGACGTTTTTTTTCAGAAATTTCTGATAGAAATTGGTCCGATTTTCTAAACGTTTTTTTTTTAGAATTTCTGCACATTTTCCTGTGTTTTTAAGCGAAAAAAACTCGAAAAATGTACAAACGGAGAGAGTAGATTGTCTATTGCTCTGGCATATTCTCTCCCACATGTAAACGGATGGTGGTGGTTTGACACATTCTCTCCCATAGTAGTTGTTGTTGTGATCATTCATTTCAAGATCTCAACAACAACAAAGCGCAAAGCAAAAATGCTATTTGTTATTGTTATTGTGAACTGTTAGATTTTCCGTTGTAAAAATGTGCGTTTTGTTGTTGTTGTGAATCAGCCTCTTTCTCTTTCGTTCCCAAAAAATATGATGGAAAAAAATTGCAAAAACAACTACATACCGGTTTTCTGTGTGCACTGCTTTTTATTTTTAGTTCTTGTTTAGCAGTTGTATTATAGATATAATATTTAAACTACATTTTTACGAAACCCGAAATAAATTGTTTGTTTTTTAAATAAATATGTGTTTTTTTTTTCATTTTTAAGTGGTGTGACGATTTTTTCGATATTTCTTCCGAATTCTGAACGATTTCTTTCAGAAAATCGGAACTTTCTCCCGAATTCTGAGCGTTTTTTTTTTTCAGAAAATCTGAATTTTATTCCGAATTTTCTTTCGAATTCTGACCGATTTCTTTCAGAAATTCGGAGTTGTCCTCCGAATCTTTTCCGAAAATCTAATTTTTTCTCCTATTTTTTCAAGAATTTTCACCGAATTCGGACCGAATTCGTCCAGAAAATCTAATATTTTTTCAGATTTTTTTCAGAAAATCTTTCCGAATTCGGTGACCACGTCCATACAACTTTCGTACCGAAATCGGAAGGAATTCGGAATCAGAATCGGACATTTTTTCAGAGATTCTGACAGAAATCGGACCGAATTCGGCAAAAATTGTTTACTGGGTAGTTGCTACTAACATCGTGTGTGTGTGTGTGATGCTTCCCTGAAGAATCTCTCATTAATCGCCAATTTAATATGGCAAACCGTTACCCTGCAGTAATTTTTATTACACTTTCCCAGACCAACATAATTAACCTCCAACATTCAATTATGGCACTATTACCGCAATATAATACAGCACCTCACCACACACCAGAACTCGCAAACCCAATCAACACGAAGTGCCGAAGTAATTTTCATTTTTCTCGAGATTGCCACAAAGGCATTCGATAATTTCACTGAACTAAAACATGCTAAATAAGAAGCTGGAAATGCGTTAGACGGCCAGTCGGCCTCTCTCCAACATTCCATCGTTCACATGCAAACGCAACAACTTTCCTAGCTTTCTTAATAACTCTCCGAAGAACAAGAAGAAAAAGAAGAAGACGACGACGACTTAAGTGAGAACTGAACGTACGGCGCATGTGCAAAAAACTACAAAAGTAAAACTTACACTTTTAAACGGCAACGTCATCATAAAGCCATGGCATGTTTAAACGTTATTAATCGTTGAATTGTTATAAATCCGGGAAACAGGCTGTAAACTACAGAACAACACGATTTTGTAATCTTTGCGCACTTTTCCAGCCATATCTGCAGCGGAACAAAGATTTGATGATGGCTGAATGAAGAACGACCAGATCTGAGAGAGTGCATCAAATTCAAATTCCCAAATTACCAATGTTTCCAAGATTTTAGAAGTGATTGAACCTTTAAGTTTTTCTGTTATGGGTGGCAAAGGAGGCAGTATCAAGGGTGTGAGAAGTCGGCAATGAGATAGGAAATGGCCGCAGATCACCAGATTAGTTTTGGAAAATAAGTGCAGGTGCAATATTGAAATGAGCTCATAGCAATAATGTTCTCCTAATGAATGGGCCATCAAATGAAGGATTAAGAACACTTTACTCAGTTAAGGAGGGTAGAATGGCTAGGCTGGCATTTATTGTTATACCCTCCGCCATACATAATATGGGGGGTATATTAGGTGTGTCATTCCGTTTGTTATTCATCCAAATAATCAAATTAAGACCCACCAAAGTAACAGGTGTCCCAACTGGAACGCAAATTTTTAAAATTTTAAATTTTATTTTTAAATTTTAAAATTTTATTATATCGTAAAGTAGACAGAAGGAAGTTATATATGAAACAAAAGATCGTGCAGATAGCCACCGCAGCTTTAATACAATTTCAAAGGCCGTTGTGTATAAATGCTGCGGTATTTTATTAATGCAACGTCAAATCTCTTCTTTTAAAGCTTTAGTTGTAGTTGGCTTATTAGCGTAAACCATGGACTACAAAAAGTCCCAAGAAAAAATCTAAAGGTTTCAAATCGCACGATCTGGGCGGCCAAAACGCGGTCTCTAAAACGCGAAAAAACATGACTAGGAAATAACTGATGCAGGAATTGAATTGCTTTCTGGCTGTATGACATGTGGCGCTGTCTTGTTGAAACCACATTCATTTAATGAATTCTAGGCAACTTCCGGTAACTTAGTGATTGAAGTCACATTTTCCAATGGAATTATTTAAAATGTCGTATTTAGAGTTTGTAATAGACACAACTACCACGAATTCGAGCAAAATAGTGGATTTTGGAAGTCAAAATTGAAAAAAAAATGGCTAATCATATTCATTAATCATATCTATACGATGACGTGGACCAGCATAGGCAACGTTTGTCATAAGTCATTACAACATTCAAATGCGAAACTTGAAAAAAATCATTGAATAATGTACCGTTAAAAGGGGCTATACGAAGAGGTGGACCTGTACAGGTAATTTTCTGGCATAGGCTGTAGTATCTATTACTAATTTCAGCTACCAAATTTGAAACATTTCCGATTAATAATGTCGCTTATATCACCAAATTAACGAAAATAGGGAGTCACCATTATATTGGGGCTATACCAAAAAGTGGACCTACATGGCCCATTTTCAATACAAAAAGTCCTGCAGAACATACATTTAAGTAAAATGTTATCAACCTACTTCATTTCGTTCGGAAGCTAGAGTAATTTCCATAGACGGACATCGCTAAATCGACATAGAATTTTGTATATTTCGAGGTTTTACAAACGGAATGACAAACTTAACATACCCTCCATACTATGGTGGAGGGTATAAAAAACGTATTTTACCTTATGCGTACCGCAGATGTAGATTGGCCCCGTCACTTGAGTATAGCATACTCTAAGGAGTTCCAAAATAATGTTAAACCCAAAGGAAACGCTATACCCCACCTCGTCCTTCCCCAAAATGATGTATCAAAATTCCAGCTCTATCCTAAGACATAATCCCAAATTTATTACCATACTTTTCAAACAGTTATACTACGACATGTCCAAAACTACCTTTTTCTCTCCAACATATACACCAACAGTGGCCTCGATATGAAATTTCACAATTCCATCTCTATTCCAAAATCCAACGGTACATTTTTTACATTTTGCACTTTTAGTATGAATTCTTAAAACCACCTTCTGCTCTTCTATCATCATCATCTACAGACACCAACAGTGACATCCATATCAAAATTTTGGGATTTCTGCTCTATCCCTTCATCCAATTCCGCCAATACGCATTTTCAAAAAAATCCCCATATCTCAACCTAAGGCACCAACATTGACCTTAATATCAAATTTCAAAATTTCAGCATTAAATTTCGGAATTCCAGTTCTATTCCTTTAATATTAGTACAATCATAGTACACATTTCCAAAACCACCTCCATACCTCAATTCCAGATACAAACAGTGGCATCAATATCAAATTTTAGAATTTTAGAATAATATTTATATACAATTTCAGAATTTAATCTCTATTCCTTTACATAATACCAAAATTAGTAATTCAGTACTTTTTTTACTTCTAATACATATTTCCGAAATCACCGCCATATGTTCAGGCTACACAAGAACAGCGATCCTAATACCAAATTTCAGATTTCAAGTTCTATCTCTTCACCCAAATGCAGACTGTTGTCATTTCTAAAACACTCGCTCGACAGCGATATCTCATTATATGATAGCTCATTATATTGTTTACAAGCATACAAAAGTATTTTGGTGAGAAATTAATTCGTGATGGAATTCAAGCGTGATAGAGTGATTTCTCTATATTTGCCAAGTGGCTATCGTCAGAGCACTCCAGCATTTAATTGTGAATAAATCTTTTGTGTCTCGTACCATCACTCGTTGCCGTAATACTGGTAGCGTAGCCCGACGTCAAGAAAGTGGAGGGAAGAAAACAGCAACATCAGCAGAAATGGTTCGAAAAGAAAAGAAGCGACTTGATCGAAACTCGCGTCGCAGAGACCGAAAAATTGCTCGTGAGCTGAACATATCGCAATATTCCTGGAGGGTGCATTAAAGCCTTGACCACGCAAACATTTTGGCCGCCGACCTTGGACATTGTAACAGGAGTTGGCACCATCGCACTCGGCACGCGCCACTCAAGAATGGTTACAAAATGAGGTTACTCGCTTCACTTTCATCGCACAATGGCCAAGAAAATATCCGTATGCCAATCCGTTCGACTATTGTGTCTGGAGTATTTTGGTAAGGAAGGTTGGCACAAACAAATATCAAAGTGTAGATGTCCTTAAGCAAGCGCTTCACCGGGAATAGGCCAAAATACCACAGAGCTACATTCGGACAGCGTGTGACAGTTTCATTGGCCGTTTGAATGCCATAATTCGTGCCAAAGGTGACCAATTCTAGCAAATCTAAACTTATTCTAAAAATGGATGCTATTTCCGAAAATTGTAAAAAATATGGCATTTTACTTTGTTGCAGTTTTTTATCTCACCATGTACAGGTCATCTGGACTTATATTAGCCATTTGGTGTACAATTAACCCGAAATCGGTTGAAGATAAATTCGATCTGATTATCACCAATTTCAATAGGGTTCGTCCCTGGGCCAAACAAATATTGTTTGGAAGATTTCATCTCAATCGGATAATAAATGCTACCTGCATTTTGTTCACAAGAATACATGGACGGACTGACATGATAAATCCACTCAGAAAGTTATTCTATAAATATCTTCAAAAGTAACCATGGGTCCACCTCGCTTCCTTCTGCATGTTGCAAACAAATGCACAAAGGCATAATACCCTCAACACTATGCGGTGTAGGGTATAAACAGTACTTTAGTCGTGCTGTGCAAAATTCGGAAAATATGTTTTCCCCACTTCCCATTCCAACTTCGTTAAAATAACATTTTCAGTTTAAGTATTGTGTAAACCAAACTAACCATCAATAAGCTTAAGACAAATGAGTCCGAAGTTCTGATCAATTTGAGCATTTCGCCATCGCCATCAGCATCGTCGTCTAATTACTTCTAGGCATTTAGCTTAACTCGAATGCACCATCTTCTTTTGCAAATTACCTCCAAACTCCAATTGCTAACATTTTGCATTTTTACAACATGCAAATTTTCAATTAGGATTAACATAAAACGCTGCATTAATGTCAGAACTGTAGTGTGAATCATATTAAAGGTGTAGAGTTAAAAGGCAATTTATGTCAGGTTTTAAGTGCACAGTCAAAGTGTTTATAATAAAATTTTTATTAGAATTCAAATTAGTTAGCTGCGAAAGAATATTTTTATGATGCGATTTAGTTTATTTAAATAAATTGAGTTTTCTAACAAATTAAAATGGTGATTAGTTCGAATGTAAAACTAGATGGAAAAGTGAACAAGTTTTAACAAGGATGTATCTCGTATAACCTCAGACTGGTGGCTATAGAGAATACAGGGTGAGATGAAAAAACTGCAACCATTTTCAGACTGCTGTCATGCTGTCTAAGCCACTCGTCCGACAGCTATTAAAATTATTCCAGTGACAGCTCATTATATTGTTTACGAGCGTTCAAAAGCATTTTGGTGAGAACTTTCCGGAAAAAGTTATTCGTGATGGAATTCAAGCGTGATAGTGTGATTTCTTTATATTTGGCTGGAAAACCACAAGTGGCTATCCTTAGAGCACTCCAGCATTTAAATGTGAATAAATGTTTTGTGCCTCGTACCGTGATTTTGGTAGCGTAGCCAGACGTCAAGGAAGTAGACGGAAGAAAACAGCAACATCAGCAGAAATGGTCCGAAAAGTAAAGATGCGATTTGATCGAAATCCGCGTCGCAGTGGCCGAAAAATGACTCGTGAGCTGAACATATCGCAATATTCAATCCGGTAAATATTGAAAAATGAACTCGGGATAAAGCCATTAAAATTCCAAAAAGTGCAAAAACTTACACCACAACAGAATGAAAATAGGCTCAAAAGAGCTAAAGAGTTGCTTCGCTTGGCGAAAAGTGGTGATCTGACGAATTTTGTTTTCTCCGATGTGAAAACATTCGTTGTCCTGCAGTTTGTAAACAAACCAAATGATCGGGTTTTCTTGCCAAAGAGGTCATCTGAAAATGTACAGCTTCGGTTGGAAACCAGAACTCAAGCGCCGGCCATGGTGATGGTGTGACTGCCCACACATTAACAGCCAATGGTCGTTCTGCGCTCGTATTAATAGACCGTGGATATTATAGCGAAAATATTCTGGAAGGTATATTAAAGCTTTGGTCACGCAAACATTTTGGCCGCGAACCTTGGACATTCCAACAGGACCATTGCACTCAGCTCGCACCATCCAAGAATGGATAACAAAAGAGGTTTCTCACTTCATTTCCAGCGCACCATGGCCACCAAAATCTCCCGTTACCATTCCGTTGGACCATTTTGTCTAGAGTATTTTGGAAAGCAAGGTTGACACAAAAAATATCAAAGTGTCGATCACGCAAAATACCGCAGAGAAACATTCGGGTAGCGTGTGACGGTTTTATTGGCCGTTTGGAGGTCATAATTCGTGCCAAAGGTGACCAATTCGAACAATTTTAAACTTATTCTAAAATTAGATTCTATTTCCGACATGTTTTGCTTTCATTCAATAAAATTTAAAAAATAAAATAAACAATTATGGCGTTTGATTTTGTTGCAGTTTTTTTTTAACTCACTCTGTATTTCATTTGAGACGGACAAAATATATCTAGTTAAAATAAATCGTTCGCTCGAGAAATCTTTAAGGGAATATTCAATACCATGCCTTCTCGTGGTATCTCTTCCAAAAAAATCAAAGTTAAGAAGATACGCATATATGTTAAATGCAACGAAGAGAGGACCCAATTTAGCACATACTTGAAACATATAATATTTGTATCAGACATAAGTCAGTTGTAAAATTGACAATATTGGCAACCTCTTTTTTTATTTACTCAACCAACAACTAATTTACTTACACATCTATGACCCACCGAATTTCGCACGAGCTTCGATTTCATTCATTTACACTTTATGCTGTTGTCACTCGTTCGTTCCATCACCGCCTAATCAAGTGGAAATAAAATATATGCATTTTATAGCCACATTGGGTATTTAAGTCATAAATTATTTGTTTTACCGCCTCCTTTTCAATGGGATATAAGCTGGTCTAGCTTGCTCAGCCAGCAAACAACTTTATACTTCTGTAATAAATATTTCGTTTTTTTTTTCTTTGTTCTCAGCAAAAAGTTGCTTAGACCAGTAGCATCCTCCATTGAAATTTTTCATCATTAACTTTGACTTGCAACAGCATATTCAACAGCTGCTTTTACAAAGGCAACAACACTTGTACGCAATTATAAATTCACTCGACTCCTCAATGGCGAATAAAGATTGAAGATTAACATTGTAAACATGATTCGCAAGCCAATATAAATGTGCGGTGAGAAAAGACAATAGCAGGAAGGAATGAAAGGAGCAAGAAATTTCTAAATTTGAAATTCTTAGCAAATTAAAGTTTATAATAAAATAAAATTTTATTTTGTCGGACCATTAATACAGAGTGACATAAAAAACAAAACTGCAACAACGTAAAACACCATAATTTTACATATTTTTTTACATTTTATTGCACGAAAGCAAAAAATGTCGGAAATAGCATCAAAATTTAGAATAAGTTTGGGTTTGTTCGAATTGGTAACCTTTGGCACGAATAATGGCCTTCAAGCGGACAATGAAACTGTCACACGCTGGTCGAATGTTGCTCTGTGGTATTTTGGCCCATTCCCGGCGAAGCGCTTGCTTGATGTGATGTTATTTGGTATTTTTTAGTGCCTCCAGAAAATTTTCTCGATAATATTCGGCATTTATTCTGATGCCATGACTGTTATGGCGGCCAACATCATCACCATGGCCGGCGCTTGAGTTCTACTGGCCAACCGAAGGTGCACATTTTCAGCTGACCTCTTTGGCAAGTAAACACGATCATTTTGTTCTTTTACAAACTACTGGAGAACGAATGTTTTCTCATCGGAGAAAACCAAATTCGGCAGTTCACCACTTTCGGTCAAGCGAATCAACTCTTTAGCTCTTTTGAGTCTATTTTATTATCGTCGTAAGTTCTTGCACTTTTTGGAATTTCAATGGCTCACGAGCCATTTTTCGGCCACTGCGACGCGGGTTTCGATCAAGTCGCTTCTTTAGTTTTCGAACAATTTCTGCTGATGTTGCTGTTTTCTTCCGTCCACTTCCTTGACATCGGGCTACGCTACCAGTATCACGGTAACGAGCGACGGTACGAGATATAAAATATTTATTCACATTTACATACTGGAGTGCTCTAATGGTAGCCACTTGTGGATTTCCAGGCAAGGAAATCATACTGTCACTTGAATTCCATCACAAATAACTTGTTTTCTGGACAATTCTCACCAAAATGATTTGTTCGCTTGTAAACAATATAGTGACCTGTCACTGGAATTATTTTAACAGCTGTCGGACAAGTGGCTTAGAAATGACAGCAGTCTGAAAATGGTTGCAGTTTTTTCATCTCACCCGGTAAGTCGTCCCCTGAATCCCATATTCACGCAAGATCTTGTGTTGTCCTAATTCCACCTTAGTCCAATAATAATATTACGATGTATCCAGGTTGGACCAAATCGGGTACTCCATTCGAGAGTTATCGTGCGCATCAGCCATACAGACGGACGAACAACCGTAGAGAGACTTCAAATGTTCTGAAACGGACTTGATCCAAAGGGATCTAGGCTCTAAAACCATTATTTCGATGATAGTATCAAATGATATATATGGCTGAGGGTATAACAATTTCAGCAAATCTGATCAACTTGATTTTAGGCTGAATTCGGAGGTATGTGTCGAAATCCATCCAATTTAGAAAAATACTACACATATGGCACACAACAAAGTATGAATCGGATGAAGATATATATGGGAGCTATATCTAAATTAGGACCGATTCTAACCAATAATGTTCGTTCTTGGGCCAAAGAAAGGTTTCATGGCGACCTGTACTTTGTTTACAAGAATACTTGGACAGACGGACATGCATAATTCGACTCAGAATGAGTTTCCGTCATCAAAGGCAACATTAGCAGATATGGCCGAAAAGTAAAGAACCGACTTGATCGAAACCCGCTTCGCAGTGGCCGAAAAATGACTCGTGAGCTGAAATATCGCAATATTCCATTCGGCAAATATTAAAAAATGAGCTCGGGGTAAAGCCATTGAAATTTAAAAAAGTGCAAGAACTACCACTGCAACAGAAAGAAATTAGACTCAAAAGAGCTAAAGAGTTGCTTCGCTTGGCCGAAAGTGGTGAAATGCCGAATTTGGTTTTCTCCGATGAGAAACCATTTGTTGTCCCGCAGTTTGTAAACAAACAACATTACCGTGTTTACTTGACAAAGAGGTCATTTGAAAATGTGCACCTTCGGTTGACCACCAAAACTCAAGCGCATGGTCGGCCATGGTGATGGTGTGGGCAGCCATAAAAGCCGATGATCGCTCGTATTAATCGACCGTGGCATCAGAATAAATGCCAAATATTATCGCGAAAATATTCTGGAGAGGTATTAAAGCCTCCAGCACGCAAACATTGTGGCCGCAGACCTGGGACATTCCAACAGGACTCAGCACCATCGCACTCAGCACGCGCCACCCAAGAATGGTTACAAAATGAGGTTCCTCGCTTCATTTCCAGCTCACAATGGCCACAAAAATCTCCGGATACTAATCCGTTGGACTAATGTGTCTGAAATATTTTGGAAAGCAAGGTTGGCACTAAAAAATACCAAAGTGTCGATCACCTCAAGCAAGCGTTTCGCCGGGAATGGGCCATAATACCGCAGAGCAACATTGGAGCAGCGTGTGACGGTTTCATTGGTCGTTTGAAGGTCATAATTCGTGCCAAAGGTGACCAATTGGAACAAATCTAAACTTATTCTAAAATTTTAAATTTTAAATAAAATTAAAAAATAAAAATTATGGCGTTTGACTTAGTTGCAGTTTTTTATCTCACCCGTACATATATAAAAAAATAAGTTTTTTCAAAATATTGATTTTTTGGATTGGAACATACGATCGTATATTTTGTAAAAATATTACGGGATTTGTATGAAATTGGATTGTCCCTTCGGGATAGGCGGACAGTCATCGTTGATCGACTATAAAAACCGGAAACAGATTTTGTCCAAAGAGACATAGTTAGACCCTATGTCTCTTTATTTAAATGTCGTATTTTTTTGCAAATAATGAGGACCGATAGCGATTGTCTTTGAACATGATCTGAGTTGGTGCTATAACATAATACAGGACTGTTTTAGATCGCCGTAAAAAAGTTTACGAAAAAAAGTTAGTTTTTCATTAGTAAGCAAAGTAATAAGCCGTCTAAACTCCGTCATCGCTCAAAACTACATACCATACGATTCCCAACCTTATTCCTCTACCCTCATTTAAGAATTTATTAAAGGATATCCTCAAGATTAAGAACTTAAATGAAGAGAGTTAAGCTATTTTTATTCAGCTAACATCAATGTAGATACATCAAAAGCTGTAACGTGCCGAAGTAATATTTTTAGATCAAGGCTTTAATTTGGGTTTCCTCGTTTCTAATGGTGTTGTTGTCATTTCTGTTATTGCAATGTTTCCGCCTGTCATCGAGGTAATTAATTTGAAATTATATTACATAACATTTCATTAATTCAACCATTCGAATTCGAAGAAAGCCCTGTTGATGTCAAAACAAAGTACTTTAATGATTTTTCAAATCGGTCATGCTACTAGCGACCACTCGGTCGGACGACCTGAGTGTATAACTTTCCATGTATAATCAAATTAAGTTCTTCGGGAACACGTTTCGTGTCGTTAGTACATAATTTCAATTTAATTCTTTTTAAAGATCATCATTTGGCTAGTCTAATGGATAATGGCGGTAAATTAAAGGCACAGTGGTTTTCGTTGGATGATATTGGATCAGTTAGGGAGTTGAATAGAGGAATTGGGACTTTAAGAACTATAGTGGCGTATGTGAATTGGAAACATTCATGCGCTCCAAAAAACGGAGATGGTGACACCTAACGCAGGGTAAATCACATGTATAGACAACTAGTTTAAATGGTGGACTTTTTATACCACCCACTTCTCGAAAATCTTATATTTACAATGTGTTGAAGGGCTTCCAAACTAGGGTGTCTGTGGCGTACTAAAAGTCGAACCAGCATTGAATCATATACCGGACCGAGTTTCACCAAATGGTAAAATTCGGTTGAATATGAAAAAATCTATTCAAATTTCGCTGATTACATATATGGTGAGCAATAATCGTAAAATCAGAAAATCAGTATATCGAAGCTATATAAAAATCTGAAACGATGTCGATAAAATTTGACAGAGGTATTTTCGAGCAGCATCTGCTGCTCTGTGTCCCATATCACTGTTGTGGAGTGCATATTACGCATGTGAGGGACATCAACACCAACTCGCATATCGATAAAAAAAACTGCAACAAACTCAAACGCCATATTTTTTACATTTTTTTTTAAATTTTATTGAATGAAAGCAAAAATGTCGGAAATAGCATCAATTTCCTAAAATAAGTTTAAATTTGTTCGGATTGGTCAACCTTGTCACGAATTATGGCCTTCGAACGGCCAATGAAACCGTCACACGCTGCCCCAATGTTGCCCTGCGGTATTTTGGTCCATTCTCGGTGAAGCGCTTGTTTAAGGTGATCGACACTTTGGTATTTCTTAGTGCCAACCTTACTTTCCAAAATACTCCAGACACAATAGCCAAATGGATTGGTATCCGCAGATTTTGGTGTTCATTTTGCGCTGGAAATAAAGCGAGGAACCTCATTTTGTAACCATTCTTGGGTGGCGCGTGCTGAGTGCCATGGTGCTGAGTCCTGTTGGAATGTCCAAGGTCTGCGGCCAAAATGTTTGCGTGCTGAAGGCTTTAATACCCCCTCCAGAATATTTTCGCGATAATATTTGGCATTTATTCTAATGCCACGGTCGATTAATACGAGCGGCGAGCGATCATCGGCTGTTATGGCTGCCCACACCATGGCCGACCATGTGTTTGAGGTTTGGTGGCTAACCGAAGGTACACATTTTCTGCTGACCTCTTTGGCAAGTAAACATGATAATTTTGTTTGTTTACAAACTGCTGGACAACAAATGTTTTCTCTTCGGAGAAAACCAAACTCGGCATTTTACCACTTTCGGCCAAGCGAAGCAACTCTTTAGCTCCTTTGAGTCTATTTTCTTTCTACTGCACTTTTTGAAATTTCAATGGCTTTACCCCGAGCTCATTTTTTAATACTTGCCGAATGAAGTATTGCGATAGTTCAGCTCACGAGTCATTTTTCGGCCACTGATGGTATGGTTGCGATCAAGTCGCTTCTTTACTTTTCGCACCATTTCTGCTGATGTTGCTGTTTTCTTCAGTCCACTTCCTTGACATCGGGCTACGCCACCAGTATCACGGTAACGAGCAATGGTACAAGACACAGCATTCAAATGCTGGAGTTCTCTTACGACAGCCACTTTTGGTTTTCCAGCCAAATATAAAGAAATCACACTATCGCGCTGGAATTCCATCACGAATAACATTTTTTTTGGAAAATTTTCACCAAAATGCGTTTGTGCGCTATTACACAATAAAATAAGCTATCACTGGAATAATTTTAACAGGTGTCGGAAAGTGGCTTAAAAATGACAGCAGTCTGAAGTTGGTTGCAGTTTTTTCATCTCACCCTGTATGTGTGAACTATAGCTATATCTAAACCGATTTTCACCAAAATTTGAAGCACTTGCTTTTAGGCTAAATTCCGTCGGAAGTGCCAAAATTCAGTACTGATAATTCAGGACTGATGTCGGATAAAGGTATATATGGGAGCTATATCCTAATCTGATCCGATCTCGATAAAATATGACGGTGGTATTTTTGAGCTCCATAAGTTATCTGGTACCAAATATCATTCTTGTGGAGTGTATTTTAGGCATGAATGGGACTTAAACCCCAAATCGGATGAAACATATATATGGGAGCTATAGCTATACTTGTTGAATTCATATGCAAATGGTAATATTCAGCTCATTTGGGCCGATATTAGGCATTTGGTGCACAATAAACTTGATATCGGATAATGATATATAGGAGCTATATCCAAATCTGAGCCCATCTCGATAACATTTGATAAAGGTATTTCGGGACTATATCTGATATCTTCTACCAAATATCATTCTTGTGGAGTCTTAAAACCCTGATTCGGCTGAAACATATATATGAGAACTATAGCTATATCTGAACCGATTGTTTTTTTCAAATTTGAGTAACTCTTTTCTAGTACTTGCCTGGGTAGTATGTGCCAAAATTTAGGTAACTTGGAGTCAACCGATTCTCACCAATTTCAATAGGGTTTGTTTGGAAAATTCCATCTCAATCCGATAATAAATGCGACCTTTAAAATGTCAAAATTATTAACCTTATCTTAAAATACTACTGATTTCCATGTTTTTCTTATGGTGAGTAACTACTGTCCGCATGATTTTAACTTTGAAACTCATCCTACTAAAAGTATTAATTGAAGACTAGTTAACATTCCAGGCATATACAAGCCATAAATTGGCCATAACGAATGAATTTGCAATAGAATTGCTGCCAGTTCTCCGATGACTGTAAACATCAGCAACAAACACTCATCGATGGATGGTGCTTAAAAGCAATGTAGAGTAGAAAAAATCGAAGATGATCCATCGAACGAACCAGCCATTTATGCATCTACATCGGCTGAAGCTAATTCTGTGCAGGTGTAAATGTATTTGGTCCGTAAACAGAAGATGGGTTGGATTTAGAAATTTTGTTGAAGGAGAAGAAGAACTGCAATAAGAAATCAGTTTTATATTTTAATAACAAATCTACCAATGAAAATATTGACTGTATAGTAAATTGAGGTTGATTGTAACGGAAAAATATTATGATTTAGATTGCAAGGATGATGTAATGAGATATGAATTTTTCTTCGAAAGTTGAAGGTTTAGATTTTGTGGTTATTCGCAGTAAATCGTAATTTTTAACATGTAAAAAAATGTAGGATACAGTATGAAAATGTGTTATGTTATGCAACAACACTTACCACAAATAAAAACAATTGTGTGAACGTATATTAACCTGAAATAAAACGGGCAAATTATTCATTAACATAATTCAGATAAAGAAGATTATTTAGGAAGTAAATGAATAATTTAACTAGGAACTATTGAATTGAATAAACTTATACTATGCTTATTATATGGTAAACAAAATATGATCCTAATAGTCTTCGGTCCGGGATTGGAAGTGGGTCTTCAACTCGAGACCTGGATAAGTTCTCGAGAAACGGGTCAGGAATTGGGGTGCTCAGGATTCGGGATGGGCTCAGTTCGAGAGACCTGGATAAGTACTCAAGCCGACTTCAAGGATCTAGAATTCGACTACAGGATATTCAAGGGAGCTTAATAAGTACTCAAACAGGCTACATAATATTCAATGATACGGTTGCAAGAGACCTTAATAAGTACTCAAACAGACTACGGATATTCAAGGATATGGTTGCAAGAGACAAAAGCAGACTACAAGGATTTTCAACGATATGGTTGCGAGAGACCTCAAAAAACACACAAGTAGACTACAAGGATCTAGGATACGGCTGCAAGAGACTTTAGTAGGTACTCGAGCAGACTGAGCAGAATGTGAAATGTGGCCCTTTTTTGTGCCCTTTCCTAGCAAAATAAAAATTGCAACTGCCAGCTACCTTGTCAGCAAAAAAGTCCACTTGAAAATTTAAGATTCGTTCCAAAAGTTGTATTAGTACTTATAATGCACTATTTGTTCAGTTTGACAATTTTTTAAACCACAACTTCGTACATTGTACTAAATCTCCAGACTTTTAAGGTTTTATGTGTTATTCGAATTTTTCCTTTTTCGGGAAGAATAATAGGAAAACGCTTACCATTTACATCAAAACATCTCCAATTTTTTTCATTTTGAAGTTTACCGAGGAGAATATTAGTAAAACTATTGCACAATGGACCTAATGCAATTTTATGTCGAAAACTATTTCAAACGTATCCACATTTCAAAAATTTAAGAATTTCAGCACTATTTCTTGACCCCAATGCCAAATTTAGTGGCATTTATTGCTTTTCGCACAGTTAACGCACTCATTTTTAAAACAATCCCCATACCTAAATGTGAGACACCAAAAGTGAACTTATTATCAAAATTCAAGATATCCACTCTTAAATATTTCCTATTACCAAGTTAAGAGTAATTTAATGAAATTATAATGCGCATATCTAAAAACAGCTCCTTTTTCAACCACAGACATGAACCATATAAAATTTGAGGATTCCAGCTCTATCCCTTAACCATTATCAAATTTAGTAACATTTAGTACGCATATCCAAAATAATCTACATTTTTCGATCCTATATACCAACAGTTGTCGAAAATTAGTACCATTTAGTACTTTTCGAATAATAACTGATTGCAAAACAAACTCTATATCTTAACCACAGACACCAACTGTGACATTTGTATCAAATTCCAGGATTTCAGCTCTATTGTTTCACCCAATATCAAATTTAGTACTATTTTATAATTTTCGTATAATTATAGTATACATTTCTAAAACAATATCCATATCTTAATTCCAGATACTCCCTGAGACTTCAATATTAAATTTGAGGATTCAAGTCATATCCCTTCACCCAATGTCAATTTAGTACGTTTTGTAAAAATTTAGGACGCATTTCCAATACGACGCGAAATGTCAAATACAAATACCAACAGTAATCTAAATATCAAATTTCAGAACTTCCGAAACCACCTCCACTTACTACACCTAAACAAAAACCCTAATACCAAATATCAGACTGTAAGCATTATCTGTTCACCCAAAACCAAATTGTACCAAATATAGTACTATTAAGTACATTTCAGGCACTTGTAGCACACATTTCCAAAACCACCTCTTTATAACAAGCCTACCATCAACAGGGAAGCCAATAAAAATTTCAGAATGTCAGCTTCCTCCGTTCACCATAACTAAACTGTACAAAATTTAGTACGGTTTGCACACTTAGTACACATTTCCAAAAACACCTTCACACATGAAGTTTACTTTCCAACATTGATGCCCAACCCAAATTTCGCTCTATCCGTTTACATAATTTCAAATGGTACCATTTTGTAAATTTTGTACTATATTAGAACTTTTCATAACCTTAAAATTCAAATCTCCAAAAACCACTTGGTACATCTATCCAGCACAAAATCCATAATTTATAAAAAATATTTTTTTTCCTTTCGGAAGTACCAAAATTCTTGAATTTTCAAAAGATATGTTTTGCATTCCGGACAAAAGACGGGAAGTTTTGAAAATATTTTTTTCCGAAGTGTCAGTCTGTTTTTGGCTTATATTAGCAATTTGGTGCACAATAAACCTGAAATCATATAAAGCTATATGTGGGAGCTATATCCAAAGCTAAACTGATCTTGATAAAATTTGTGAGAGACTTAAAACTCCAAATCGGAAGGAACATATATATGGGATCCATAGCTATATCTGAACCGATTTTCTGCAAATGTTGATGTACTTGTTTCTAGGCTGAATTCGGTCAGATGTGCCAAAATTCAGGTCATTTAGGCTGATATTGGTCATTTGGTGCAGAGCTAACCCGAAATCGGTTGAAGACATATATATGGGAGCTACATCTAAGTTTAAGCTGGTTCTCACCAATTTCAGCAGGGCTCGTCCTTGGGCCAAACAAATATTGTTTGGAAAATGTCATCTCAATCGGATAATAAATGCGACCTGTGTTTTGTTCACAAACATATATGGACGGGCGGACTTTCTAACATGCATAAATCGACTCAGAGTGTGATTCTATGAAGATCCTCAAAAGTAACTATGGGTCTATCTCGCTTCTTTCACTCTAGGTTACAAACAAATACAGGACGTCATAATACCATTACCACTATGTGGTGTAGGGTACAAGAAATAAGTTACGGTTGACAACATTGGTATCTATGGGTAGGTCTTAGAGACTACATTGATTTCGTCGCTAACTTACTATAAATTTCGTTTATTACCGAAATTATAAGCATTTTACTTTTAGCGACTTAAAAATGAGTTAAAGAATCGCATTACTGGCGGCCAAGAATTGGATTTTCTAAAAATATGTTTTTCATTCCGGACAGAAGACGGGAATTTTAAAGATTTTTTTTGATGTCCATAGCACAATCGTACATTTTTCAAAGACTTACTATAAAAACATTGTGGATCTTTCAAAAATATTTTTCAACAAGTAAGCAAAGGCTATAGTCGTGCGGGGCCGACCATTTGATACCCTACAATACTACAGTATGTTAGAAGCCCCTTCATGTCCAAATACATTTTGTAAGATTTCGCTTTTGAAGTTATGTCACAGAGCACTACCCAGATATTACCCTAAGCATTTTGACCAGGGACATTTGCCCAATATTTGAACCCCTAAATACTTTGCGATCATCTCCAAGTGCCAGAGGCCCCTCTGTATCTCCAAATTTAGACTCATCTATATGATTTGCTTGTCTACGATGTTTGCCTATATTCGTCAACGAAATCAGCATGAAAAGCCAGAAGTTCGCCTTTTGTGTATTTCGGATATCATCCATTCTACCCGCTGCCCTAAACTCTAACTTCATGCGAGATTTCGTATCCTTTGGTTTCTATTTGTGACCTTTATAACGGCTGAAAAATCCGGAACGTGTTTAGCTGTTGGTCCATTTCAACCCCTAAATATATGGCCGACATATTTAAAAAGAACTGGCCTAACCCTTCTACGCCTAACCCTACCCCTATAAAAATGTTCATGAGGATCGGACGATAATTGCAATATGAATATAATAACCCCAACCTGTGTTGTAAGGTGAAAAAATATTACAAAATGTTTTATAAGTCAAATTGAAAAAATCGCATGCAATAAAAAAATGAAAAAATAAAATAAAAAATGTCACAAAATACTACAAAATCTGCTTTAACATCATTATTGGCATCTTTTTATACGATATTTTAGATTTTATACTTTTATTCCAAGAAGACATTCTGAATTGACACAATTTGTCCAAATCGATCCAGCCATTCTTGAGATATAAGCATTCTAGCTAACATCCCCTTCCTTTGTATACATATATTGTATATATTTCGCTATATACATCCGATATATTTACCAGCGGCATCTACGTTTCGGTCAGGATTGACCTGTTCGTCTATTTGTGATTTCGCAGGGATTAAAAATATTCGCGGTTAAATGGAAAATTTCACTTTTATTTAACACAAATGTGATGGCCTGTTTCAACCACTAAATATTACCCGATGACCATCAAAATTGGAAGGCTTCTGCCCAGCCCTAAGCTCTAGCCCCTTGCTAACTTCCGCGTCGATTGGTCTTAAATTGCGAACTGTAGAGCAACTGCAAAATCAGGATTTTTTCAGTTTTCGGTCCATTTCAACCCCTAAATATTATGCGATCATCTCCAAAAGAAATAGGGTTCTATTCTGACCCTAGCCCCACCTCCATTCTAAATTTCGTGAAGATCGGGCCATAATTGTGACCTGTAGAGTGATTACAAAATAACATGGACAGACGGACGGACGGACATACATATCTAGATCGACTCAGCTCGGCGAGATAGGAAGATCCATAAATACTTTCCTTTGTGGGAAACAAATATTTCGAGGTGTTACATAATTTTTGGCCCAATCAAACTTATAATACCCATAACACATAGTGGTGTAGGGTATAAAAACGTCACGCAAACATTGTGAATTGTTCAACAATTTCCACGTCGCCTCAACATAGTACCGAATAATCTCTCCAAAATCGTGGAAATTCGATGTCAAATTATGTAGATCAAAAGTCGAATTAGAAATAATATTCATTTAATTTTCTGTTAATTTGCAGTCACTTATAATCTATTTAACATTTGAATGATATTCTTTGTCCATTTTTGAGCACAAGGTCCACATTTCCTTGAATGATTGCTTTCTCCACCCACACACATATAGACAAACATTTGCCCACTGTATGAAAAAAAAAAAACAAAAAAACATGGACATCCAAATATGAACATATGGTACAACTCAATTTCATTATTCCCCCAACACAAAACAAATGCAATTCAATAAACGGTTTTTGTGGCCAACGCCAATAAGGCTAAAAGACAAAACGAAACCAACCAAAAAAAAATTGAAAATTCGTGATCACTCACAGTTTGGTCTAATACCGGATGGAAATCCAGCCACAACAGTCAAATACAACTGTTTCATATCCACGACAAATAAAACTCAAACAAAAAAATCCTGTCCATGTAAGTCAAACTAAATCCACCCGACCGTCCATCTGTTACTTTACCTTCCTACACCCACCTTCCTCCTGTATGGCTCCTCCAACAACCATGAGAAAATGTGTCACCAAACATTTCGTTCGCCTTCATATCTCTCTATTTGGCAGCAAACTATGTCAAAACATCATGACTGAAAATGGTTTATTAACATAAAAATGAAATATTTCAAATGCTAAACCAAGAGGAGCAAGAAAAAAATGCACTGAAAAACTTTGCTTTACAACATTCAACGTAGTCGAAAACTGAACGACAAAAATACTGTCAAAGACACACAAACACACACATACATTGACGATGGAAATCGTATTAATACATTGTAAAATGTAAAACGTGATAGAAACTTTGGCAAAACAAACAGACAGACAGAAAAAGTGCAGCGAAACCCTTAACTGGGTTCTTGAATTTTTTGGGAAGCAACAGACAACTGTAAATAAATCTCGTTAAAGGTATATAGCGGAGATATTAGAGAGGGACACTTGATTTAAGAAAAAAATCGACATTTAAGAATAAACATCAGATTCAAAGTGAAGATATTGTACAGAGCTAACTTATTGATTTCGGCATATTTTAAAGCATTCTTAAGAAAGTATAACAAAGCCAACAGCTTCCCTGTTTGCTAATTTATATTGACTGCATTTTCTTAAAACTGAATTGACTTTTAGCATTTTTATACCCTACACCACATAGTGGTAAGGGCATTATGTCTGTGTGCATTTGTTTGTAACATTGTTCAAATTTAGATATAGCTTCCATATATATCTCCAACTGATTTCGGGTTAATTGGGCACCAAGCGGCCCATATCAGTCCAAATGACCTGAATTTTTGCACATCCGACCGAATTAAGTCAAGAAGCAAGTACATTACATTTGGTGAAAATCGGTTCAGAAACCAATTTCAGACTGCTGTCATTTCTAAGCCACCCGTCCGACAGCTGTTAAACTTATTCCAGTGACAGCACATTATATGCTTACAAGCGTACAAAAGCATTTTGATGAGAATTTTCCAGAAAAAAAGTTGTTCGTGATGGAATTCAAGCGTGATAGTGTGATTTCTTTACATTTCTCTGGAAAACCACAAGTGGCTATTGTTAGATCACCCCCAGCATTTAAATGTGAATAAATCTTTTGTGTCTCGTACCATCGCTCGTTACCGTGATACTGGTAGCGTAGCCCGACGTCAAGGCAGTGGATGAAAGAAAACAGCAACAGCAGCAGAAATTGTTCGAAAAGAAAGAAGCGACTTGATCGAAACCCTCGTCGCAGTGGCCGAAAAAAAAACTCGTGAACTGAACATATCGCAATATTCCATTCGGCAAATATTGAAAAATGAGCTCGGGGTAAAGCCATTGAAATTCCAAAAAGTACAAAACTTACACCGCGACAGAAAGAAAATAGACTCAAAAGAGCTAAAGAGTTGCTTCGCTTGGCGAAAAGTGGTTCTCCGATGAGAAAACATTCGCTGTCCAGCACTTTGTTAACAAACAAAATTGACGTGTTTACTTGCCAAAGAGGTCAGTTGGCCACCAGAACTCAAGCGCCGCAGATGGTCGCTCTCCGCACGTATTAATCGACCGTGGCATCAGCATAAATGCCGAATAATATCGCTAAAATATTCTGGAGGGTGTATTAAAGCCTTGGGCACGCAAACATTTTGGCCGCAGACCTTGGACATTTCAACACGACTCAGATTCATCGCACACAGCAAGCGCCACCCCAGTAAGGTTACAAAATTAGGTTCCTCGCTAAACAAGGTTGGAACTGGAAAGCAAGGTTGGCACTAAAAAATAAGAAAGTGTCGATCACTTCAAGCAAGCGCTTCGCCGGGTATGGTTCAAAAATACCGCAAAGCAACATTCGGACAACGTGTGACGGTTCCATTGGCCATTTGAAGGCCATAACTCGTGCCAAAGGTGACCAATTCTAACAAATCTAAACTTATTCTAAAACTTGATACTGTTTCCGACATTTTTTTGCTTTCATTTAATAAAATATGAAACAAAATGTAAAAATTATGGCGTTTTACTTTGTTGCAGTTTTTTTTATCTTATCCTGTATATTATTTATCAGAAATTCCTTTACCAAATTTTATCGAAATCGCTTCAAATTTGTATATAGCTCCGATATATATCTTTATACGATTACAAGTTAATTGTGCACCAAATGGGCAACACAAGCCCAAATTGAAAAGCACAAATACTTCGGCAAATTTAGTAGAAATCTATTAAGAGTAGGATATTCCTTTCATATAATAGTTCCTTTGGACTTAATAATTATATCATAGTTGGTATGATTTAATTCTCACAAATTCCCCATAAAAAGTTTTATTTGTTATATGAAAAAGGCCTTGAATTAATCACATCGAATATTCCCTTCGAGACCTATACTGCTCCAGTCACACGTGCAGGGCTACATCTACCCAATATGTCCTGATATGAATTTCATCAAAATAAAAGTGGATCTAAAACCTTTACCTTTAGTCTTATGTTTAAAAATATCATACATCTCATAATGTCAGGGGAATACCTGATGTGAAGGCCTTGCACAACGTAACATTTTCATCCATTTTAGACCACGTCCACTCCAAATAAATACATGCTGATATTCTGTTTTGTTTAAAAAGGCAACCTTTTGACCACGTTACACAGTTCTGCATCATTGGGGCGGTACATTGGAAAGTACCCTTTTTACAAGATTACTATAAATATTTGATGTTCACCCTATTATTCTGTTGCCAAAAACATATTCATTTTATGAGAAAATCCAAAAATGTTATAAACATAGTAAGAATTGTCTCAACAAACAAGTACAATATTTAAACATGTATTTTCGTTTATCAAATTTGTTACTAGTTTCCAAAATCTATCCAGTTCTACAAATCTCTTGAACTTTATTTTCTTTCAAAATCTTGAATTGCTCATAGGTTTCTTTTGCATATTCCCGGTATGGTGGGAGAAACATGTAAATTGAAGGCCATAAACGTGTCACATATTCACATCGGAGAATGCTTTCGTTTAGGGATTAATGCTAAGTCACAGTGTGACACTGGACCACAAACCGGTATAGAACAAGCAGCGAGATAGATAGACAGACAGACGGACAGAAATACAGACAAACGAACGATTAATGTCAACGATGTGAGTGTGGCTGAATTGAATTGTCATATAAAGAATTGCTTGGCTTCGAATTGAAAAAATCGTGTTGTGAAATCGCTGAATTGTGTTGCTTATCTCGCGCCTGTATCAATCATCGATCTAATATCAATAATTTATGCAATAAATAAGTAAGAGTGTTAAATGTTCTATTCTGTGTGGGAAACATATGAACTGTCAAGAAATATAGGTATGGGTTCATATTATTTCATGTTTTTCATGACCTTCCAAACAGTAGAAAAAAAAAAACAAATTTTTGTTGGTGAGATTTTTCGTAGGAACGGGCAGAACAGTTATTTTTGGAATAGTGTCATAAAAGTTCCACATTTTGTGGCAAATATTTAAATGCAATGTTAAACAATTAACAATTGTCTTAGATTACATGACGCATTTTAAAAGTCTACATGGAAAACTCATTAAATAATTTTCCCTGTAAATGTTTGGGTGGCTTTCCTTATCCTCCCCAGAGTGAAAAGCTTTAACCAAAAATATTTCAAGATTATGCCTCTCATTTTATCTTCTCCTCCGAGAAATGAACGTTCCGTTGGACCACTCAAAACATCACACACACACACACATGTAGTGGCTGCTATTTTGAGGTTATGCGCATGCGTATGTTAGTGCTTCGCTTAAATAATGATTAATTGAATATTTATGAAAATATTGTGTCCATTCGGCCGTTGGTCGTTCTACCCTACGTAAGTTTAGTTCCATTTGATGAACACAAATGTTGTAAGGCAACTTCAAAATGGTCTTGGCTCGTTAGGAGATGTTCTCACAGTTGCAATGAATAGACAAAAAAACCAAAACTGGACATTACCAACAATTCTTTTTTTCGAAAAGCCAATAGATCAAACGATGTTCTTTCGGAACATATGACAGAGACATTGCGCATTGAACAAACACACAAAATGTTTGGAAAGAATGCATGTAATTGAATTGGAAGACAAAAACCGAACCGAGGTCAAATTATGTTGTTCTATGAGTAATGGACAGTAAGTGTTGAAAGCCTTTAACATTTCGTATACCGGCATGCTGTTTACATGCACGCCAGAGGGTGAAACCATTTTTCAAAGACATGTTTGTTGGAAGTTATTTGGAAAATGCCTATAGCTCAAAGGTGGAATGAAAGTTTCCCATACAGTTTTTATACCTATGTGTTTGGGGTATTCTAAGTTTGATTGGGCCAAAAATTATGTAACACCTCGAAATATTTGTTTCCCACATAGGAAAGTATATATGGATCTTGCTATCTCTCCGAGCTGAGTCAATTTAGATATGTATGTCCATCCGTCCGTCTGTCAGCCTGTCCATGTTAATTTGTAATCACTCTTCAGGTCGCAATTATGGGCCGATCCTCACGAAAAATATTTAGGGATTGAAATGGACCAAAAACTGAAAAATTTACTGATCTTGCAGTGGCTCTACAGATCGCAATTATAGACCAAACCTGGAAGTTAGCATTGGGCTAAAGCTTAGGGCTGGGTAGAGGCCTTCCAATTTTGATGCTCATCAGGTAATACTTAGTGGGTGAAATAGACCATAACATTTGTGTTGAATAAAAGTCAAATTTTCCATTAAAATGCGAATATTTTTAATCCCGGCGAAATCGCAAATAGACAAACAGGTCAATTCTGACCGTTACGTAGATGCCTCGAAATACTCATTTCAGACCCAACAAAGTATATATATATATTCTTGATCAGCTTAAAATTCTAAGTCGATTTAGCGATGTACGTCCGTCTGTCTGTCTATCCGTCTGTTGTAATCACGCTATCTTTCGAACGAATTGAGATAGAAGGCTAAAATTTTACACACATGTTTATTATTCCAGTAGTCAGTTTAAGCCAGTAAATGGGCCATGTAGGTCCACGTTTTCATATACCTCCATATAAAGATACCTGCCGATATTCGGTATTTTGATGATTTTAGCGACATTATTCACCGGAATTGTTTCAAATTTTGTATTTGAAGTACGAAATGGATTCTACAGCCTATGACAGAAAATTATCTGTGCAGGTCCACGTCTTCGTATAGCCCCCATATAACGGAACCTCCCTAAATTCTGTATTTTGATGATTTTAGCGTCAGTATTCACCAGAATTGTTTCAAATTACGTATTTAGAGTTCGTTATGGGAACTACAGTCTGTGGCAGAAAATTGTCTATGCTGGTCCAGGTCTTTGTACAGGCCCCATATACCAGTACCTCCCCATATTCGGTATTTTAACGAGTTTAGGTACAATACCCACCGAAATTGTTTGAGATGTCGTATTTGAAGTTCGTAATGGATGCTACAGCCTATGACAGAATATTGTCTATGCTGGTCCAGGTCTTCTCACAGCTCCGATATAACGGTACCTCCCTATATACGATATTTTGATGATTTTAACTACATTGCTCACCGTTTATTTCAAATTTCGAATTTGAATATAGTAATGACTTATGACAAGTAATACCTATGTAGGTCCACGTCTTATAGACCCCAACATAACGGCAATATTCGTTTTTTTAATTTTAACAGAATTTTTTAAGGATTTCATTCTTTGAAAATTTTTTAATTCGTACCAAATGGTGGAGGGTATTCAAAGTTCGGCCCGGCCGAACTTAGTGATTTTTAACTTGTTTTACCTTACAACATAGGTTAGGGTTATTATATACAGATTGCAATTATCGTCCGATCTTCACGAAAATTTTCACAAGAGTAGGGTTAGACTCAAAAGAGCCGGGTCCATTGTTTTCAAAGATATTTGCTATATATTTTTAGGGGTTGAAATGGCCCAAAAACTAAAAATTTTCCTGTTTTTTCAACCGTTATTAAGGTCACCAATAAATACTAAAGGACACGAAATCTTGCATGAAGTTTGAGTTTAGGACAGCTGGTAGAATGGACCTCTACTTTTGTATGAAAAAAACAAGCATTACTTACAGGCGATATCCGAAATTCACAAAAGTCGAACTTCTGGCTCTTTTGTGCTGATTTCGTTGTAGACAAGCAATTCATATAGATGATTCTAAATTTGGAGATACAGAGGGGGCCTTTTGCTTTTTTGAGATTATCGCAAAATAACTAGGGGTTCAAATGAACCAAAAACAGAAAAAAATCCCAGATCACACGATTGAAGCCAATCGACACGCCTGAGAAGAGAGTTAAGAACAGGGAAGAATTCTAGTATTTTGGACCATTGGATTATATTTAGCTGTAAAATGGACCACAACAATCAACAGCACGACGGAGTAGGTAAATATGACAGTGCTCCGTGATATAATTTCAAAAGCGAAATCTTCCAAAATGGATTTTGACATAAGGGGGCTTCTAACAGATTGTAGTGTATCACATGGTCGGCCCCGCATGACTATAGCCTTTGCTTACTTGTTTTTAAATGAATTTTGTCGTTGGTGTATAAGGATTTTCTAATTTCGTATAAAAATTAACAAATAGAACAGTGTGGCTTGTTTGTTCGGGATATCGTAGTATTTTGTTGTTGCAAAATGGTCAGGCTTATCCCTTTTATTGTTGTTTTTATAAAAACAACGTTTGTTTATTAATGTTTACCAGGGGGTAAGGCAGGGAATACCTAGGTTTCGGAAAGAGCCACCAATCCTCATCAGTTCTCTTGTTTTTTGTCTGGGATATTATGAATTTCGTAACTAATAATATTGGGTCATTGCCTGAAATACAGGAGCAATCACAAATTTTGTTAACCAGCTCAGAGGTAAACGATTTCATTTACCATTTATCCAACACTTGAGCATAATACAGAAAAAATCAACCGAATGTTTTTCGAAAAACTACCCACTTAGAGCATTTGTATATTCTCCACCATAGTATGGCGGGTATATTAAGCTTATCATTTCGTTTGTAACACCTCGAAATATACATTTTAGACCGCACAAAGCATACATATTCTCGATCAGCATAAAATTCTATGTCGATTTAGCGATATAAGTCCACATGTCTGTCTGTTGAAATCACTCTAGCTTCCGAACGAAATGAAGTAGATTAATAACATATTACTCAAATGTCTGCAGGACTGTTGATATTTAAAATGGGCTATGTAGGTTCACGTCCTCATATAGCCCCCATATAACGGTACATCCCGATATTCGGTACGTTGATGATTTTAGCGGCATTATTCATCGGAATTGTTTCAAATTTGGTATTTGAAGTTCGTAATAGATACTACAGCCTATGACAGAAAATTGTCAGTGCAGGTTCACGCCTTAGTGTAGCCCCCATATAACAACACCTCCCGATATTCGGTATTTTTTATGATTTTAGCTACATTATTCACGGATTTTTTTTTTTAGTTTCGCATTTGAATTTTGTAATGGCTTATGAAAAAACTTGCCAATGCAGGTCCACGTCGTCGTATAGATCCTAATATAACGGCTACATTTGGTATTTTTAAGATTTTAACTGAATTCTTAACGGATTTTTTTTTTTTTGAAAATTGCCATAAGGAAAGGTGAAAAGTCGGGCGGGGCCGACCATATGATACCCCACACCACTATGCGCATTTCGTAGATCTTCCGTAAGAAAAACATTATATTGGGAATTTATTTGAAGCAGATCATACCTTAGTTGAATGCTATAGAGTAGTCACAATTTGGGAACTATATCCAACTCTGAATCGATTTTCAACAAATTTGACGCAGCCTTTTGTACCTCTAGTAACAAATAACATTATTGTATAGTGCATGATATAACTTCGATAAGGATTATATTAAAATATATTTATTGGAGCATAAGATATACCGGACTAACACATTTAATATTTTGTAACAAAATTCTCATCCACACGCCTAATGATAATTATTCAAAAGAATTGCGGAATATATGAAAAAAACATTCGTTTAAATGCCAAAAAAAAAAAAATCCTACAGCTGTATATTTTCCAAACACTGCCCTCTCTCCCTCCTGTCATGTTTTTTGTTGTTAGAAAAATTTCCTGCTTGACCATAGTAATGATGGCAATGTTTGGTTATGTCTTTTTTGTACATATGTACGTAGAAAAACATTATGCACACACATATTTTACATAACATATATTAAACATTAAATTTATTTTAACAAAATATACTGTTGTTTGTTGAACATTGTTCGTGTGTGTGTTTGTGTCGTTTAGGAAAAGCGGTTTCATTATTCATTCCAAAGTGGTTAAGTGGACTCAGTGACAGCTCAACAATCACAAATCGTAAATGCATTATCATCGTCGTCATCATCATCCGCGTAGTCAACCTCGCCATCATCAGCGTCAAGGATTCCATTTTGGATTTTCTTGCTGTATTTTTCATTCTTTTTTTTCTCTCTCAACAAACAATGAACAAAGTGTTTGAAAATGTCACTGTCAGTCATCTCATGTCGACTGTGAATGGCAAAATGCCATGGAATATGTGTAGAATTTTTATTTGATATTAACAATTTTCTTATTTTAGGCAACAACAAACGCACGCACAACTGTAGTAGCTTGACAATGGAGAAATTGAGTGGGTCTCTGCGAAAGGATTATTGAAAAAGGAACTAATTTTATCAGAAACTAATTCCACATTCGTGAATATTTGAATAATATTTTTAAGGACCATATAAATTAGATTTTCAAGAAAAATTTCCTCATAGACTCAACAGAGCAAAAATCGTGGGTCTTTTGAGGAAAATTATTCAAAGAAAATTTCCTTTACATTTTTAGAGTTATATTACTATCGTATTGCTGCCGTGAAAAGGATTTTATACAATTTTTTAAGTCTTTTCGAGCCATATATGTGATTTAAAAAAAAGTTCCGAGGAATTAGGAGTTATAATCATGTGTTAAAAAAGCAACTAAATAGCAGCTAAGTTCGGCCGAGCCGAACTTTTAATACCCTCCACGATTTTGAAGGAACTTGAAATTTTTCTAAAATAAAAAAATCCAAAAACTACCTCTTAAATCAAAACCGGTATTTGGGGGATATACGAAGACGTGGATCTGCATACAAAAATGTTTGTCATTACGAACTTCAAATACGAAATTTTAAATAATTCTGGTAAATAATGTTGCTGAAATCATCAAAATACCGAATATCGGAAGGTACTGTTATATGGGGGCTATACGAATACGTGAAACAGCATACAAACATTTTTGTTATAGACTGTAGTACCCAATACCCTAATGACCCTAACCCTAATGACAGACCTAATGACGCATGCCCGAATACTGGAATTTCGATATTTACGGGCATATTTTCACATGAATTACTTTCCAAGTGGTGGAGGGCATAAGAAGAAGAAGAAGCCGAACTAATTTGTTTTTTTTTTTAGTTGATCATTTTACTTAAATGAGAAAAGTTGTCAAAATTTCGAAACATTCGTTAAATTCTGGGTTAAAAATGTCATTACCGTATGATAGTGCTTTCCAAATTCCCCTTTATTTAGCATCGCTAGTATCTGTCAGGATTTTACATTTGATGAGTGCATAATTTGCATTCTTAATTTATGTGAACGATGTTCACTTTGGAACACGTTTAAGATTTATTTGAGAATACCGGTGTTCGTGTGTAATGTACATCAGTCAACATGGGTTTTGTGGAGCGCATGGTTGGGTATCATGAGTGACTATTTAAGCAATGCAATTAAGAAATGTCAACATTTTATGCAGAGGTCAACATGGAAAATGCTAAATATTGGAATTATGTTTGCAAAATTGATTAGACCACACTTTACGTCTTAAAGAAGTTCCAAATAGAGTATTTATACCCTACAACACTATCTGTTGGGGGAATTATAAGTTTGATTGGGCCAAAAATTATGTAACACCACGAAATATTGGTTTCCCACATAGGAAAGTATATATGGATCTTCCTATCTCGCCGAGCTGAGTCGATCTAGCTATGTATGTCCGTCCGTCCGTCTGTCCATGTTAATTTGTAATCACTCTACAGGTTGCAATTATGGCCCGATCTTCACGAAATTTGGAATGGAGGTGGGGTTAGGGTCAGAATAGAACCCTGAAAAAATTCCTGATTTTTCAGTTGATTTATATAGAGTTTAGGAGTGGGCAGAAACCTACCAATTTGGGTAGAAACCTACCAATCGGCCATCGGACAATAATTAGCGGGTAAAATAGACCGTAACTTTTATGAGAGAAAATAGGAAGAGTTCTACTAAACCGCGAATATTTTCAATTCCAGCCAAATCACAAATACATTAAAAAATCACTTCTGAGCATTACAGTGATGCTAATAGCCAAGAAATCGGATATATAGCAAAATCGGTGCAATATATATGTGAAAGAAATGATCTTATTTATTATGCTTATAAATCAAGAACCGCTGGGCCGATTTTCACAATTCCTATCAATTCGAAATGGTTTCTTGCCAGAAAACGAGAATATCTAAGAAAATCGCGGGAAAATATACCAATAAAAAAGTGAATACCTTTTGTTGATTTTTTTCAATTTCTGTCATATTTTTTTATCGCATGCGATTTTTTCAACTTGACTTACAATTTTGAATTGTAAATTTTCTACATTTTTACACCCCCCAACACTACGTTTTAAAAGTATTATAAGCATATTGCAATTATCGTCCGATCCTCACGAAATTTCGCATGGGGGTAGGGTTAGGGTCAGAATTAAAGCCTATTGCTTTTAAGATGCACATTTTGAGGTGCAAATGGACTAAAAAATTTAATTTTTTTCTAATTTTGTAGTCGCTCTATAGGCCACAATTGAAAACTAATCGACAAGGAATTTCGCATCAGAATAGAGAAGACAGGGAAGAAGTCTAGTATTTTAGATGACTGTAACATGGACTACAACTTTCGTGTGAAATTGTTTTGATTAATTAACAACACTACCGAATGCGTAAATATTGGCCAAATTCTCCGGGTCATAAAACTAAGGGTAACCTCTGTGCGGGGCTCTTTGGGAGGCTTCGAACATATTGTAGTGTTGTAGGGTATCACATGGTCGGCCCCGCACGACTATAGCCTTTGCTTACTTGTTTACTAATATTTTCGCAAATATTTATTACAAAGATCATAACATTTCAAATCGAATAATGCTTCTTTAAAATTATATTATACCCAAACAGTATTAGAGTGAATAAAAAATTATATTACTTGCCGCCCGGTGTACTTTCCACCTGCCGGCCATAAAAACGAAACGCATTGAATAAGTCTTTGCCATTTTTTATGCTAATACTCCGACCGACAACCATAAGGAAGTTAAGCAGAAGCAGACATCAAACACCCATAAATAAAGGTGTAAAGAATGGTAAAGATATTATTTCGAAATATTTCTCACAATAAAACATCCATTCCGTTGGGTTGGTTGGTTTAAAGTAAAACGGATATTTAATGCTTTAGGGCACAATGGTCAAGTGGTATGGTCATAATGTGAAAGTGCTTAAATATTAGCGACGCTTGTTTACCCTGGGTAGTGAAGCTGAAAAAGGTATGTGAGGTTTGGAAGGTACTACATGAGGTACATTGAAATCTTATTTTTTGCATAGGCTCACGCAAATTCACTCCAATGATGATGATAATAATAATGAAGTACAAGATACTCTGATCATTGTTTATTTATACTTGCACGTGTGCACACTCCGTAATTGTAGGGATTGGTTCGTATTATTTTAGAATAGCATATGTTGTATTGAAATTATTGGAAAGGAATCAATAGACTTAACTTGAGGAATACCCTACCCATGCACATTGGCAACTAAATATCTATACATAAACGAACTCTGGCAATATCGTTATTCTATTAGGGATAGAATAACACTTTTTGATACTCAACAATCAGAAAAGCTGTAAGTTCGGCCCTCCACCATTTACAACAAATTTGTCAATTTTCAAAAAAATAAAATCCGTTAAAAATTTTGTTAAAATCTTAAAAATACAGAAACGTTATATTAGCGTCTATACGACGACGCGGACCTGCATAGACAATTTTTGTCATAAGCCATTACAATATTCAAATGCGAAACTTAAAAAAATCGGTAAATAATGTAGGGGCTATACGAAGACATGGACCTGCATAGACAGTTTTCTGTATTATGCTGTAATACCCATTACGAACTTCGAATACCAAATTTGAAACATTTCGGGTGAATATTGTCGCCAAAATCATCAAAGTACCGAATATCGGGAGTTACCGTTATATGGAGGCTATAAGAATACGTGCACAGACAATTTTCTGTCTTCAACTGTAGTATTCATTACGAACATCAAACACCACATTCGAAACAATTCGGGTGAATAATGTCGCTAAAATCATCAAAATATTGAATATCGGGGAGTACCGTTAAAGTCCTGCACACATAATACACATGTGAGAAAAATTTTATCAACCTACTTCATTTCGTTCGGAAGCTTGAGGGACTTCCACAGACGGACAGAGCGATAGACGTGCAGACGGACGTACCCCACTAAATCGACATAGAACTTTATGCTGATCAAGAATATATATATACTTTCTGGGGCCTAAAATGTATATTTCGAGTTTTGCAAACGGAATGACAAACTTAATATACCCTCCATACTATGGTGGAGGGTATAAAAGTGTTCGAAAATTACAAGGATGTACTCAATGTTATGGTGTTTATCGAATGGATTACAGCAGAATTCTGAAATTCGGATCTTAAAACGCTGCTGGTATGGTGGTAGTAGGATATATTATAAAACAAGTAAACAAAGTCTATAGACGTGAGGGGCCGACCATGTGATACCCAGCAACACTAAAATATGTTGGAAGACCCCTTACCCCAAACCCCCAAATCAATTTTGGTACATTTTGTTTTTGAAATAATGCCATTCAGCCCTGCACAAATGCTACGTTTGGTTTTTGAACGGGGCAGTTGCTCTCCGTGGTGCTGATAGTTATTCACAACAATTTCACACGAAAGGTGTGGTTCATTTTATCCCCTAAATATAATCCAATGGATATCCAAAATGCTAGACTTCTACCCTGATCCTGCAAAATACCCTGTCGATTGGTTTTCAATTGTAAACTATACTATTCTGATCCTAAATTCGCCTCCATTTTCAATTTCATGAGAATTGGGCTATAATTGTTACCTGTAGTGGACGTTAAGTACGACCCGCATTTTATAAAGTTTTTTTACAGCTCGAATATAAAATAGCTACGCTTATAGATATATTTTAAGAAGTGCTACCTTAACTGCTTTTTATACTCTCAACAGCCGCGTTGGACAATATCGGTGCACTCCAAGATGTACCTCCCACTCAAAGGGTCAATATTTGGAAAAATTATAGCTTTTTTAAAATACGAAATAAACATCCCATTCTCTCCAATTTTCGCAAATTGCAGTACTTTTACTAACAAAAGATCTAGTGTGAAGGTGGAATATGTCGGTTCACTGCTTCTGGTACCTCCCCTACAATGGATCAAAATTTTGGATAACTATGAAGCTCATAAAACGCGAAATAAGCATCCGATCAGATTGGCATATCCCAACACATCTGAAGATGGAATATATCGGTCCACTCCTTCTGTTACCTCCCCCACAAAGGGTCAAAACTTTGAATAACCAAAACTCTTATACATTCGTAGTAAGCATCCAAATCGCCTCAAATTTCACACATCCCAATACTTCTATTAACACAAGATCTGATCTCCCCCACAGTGTCACAATTTTCAATATTTATGTATTATATAATTTGAGAAGCAAGACATTTTTCAGCGGAATTATTTCACTTATCGTATTTGAAGTTCGAAATAGATTGCCTGTTCAGGTCCACGTACATTATATTTTGTAAAGATTTTCTACATTCTACAACACTATGTGTTAGGGGTCGCAACGACACGAAATTTTGCTTTGGGGTAGGGTCTTTGAAAATGTACATTTGGGGGTTCGAATGGATCAAAATTGAAATTCTTTTGAGTAACTATCAGCACAACCCCGGCCAAAACCAAAAGTAACATTTTTGCATGGTTGTATGTAATTTATTAATCCGAAGGGGCTTCCAATATATTATAAACCTTCATATTAATTCTCTCCACATAAAAACGTAGGGTATTTATAGTTTATATATTTACCAAACGTATTATTCTGCATTTCCATCCAGTCATTGCATTGCAATTGATTTGAATTCGATGCACTTACTTGATTGTTACGAATTCAACGCTACCGCACCACTACTCTCAACTCCGATTCAGGCATGCGTAAGCAGCACGTGATCATAAGCAAACTATAGTTTATGGTCCATCTTCCTGCTTTCCTATATCTGTGGCCAAGGAGAAGAAGAAGCAACTCTCTAGCTTATGGCCCTAAGAATATGAATGATGGCAAGAGTTTGCATTTAAGCCTAATGCCCTTCTTTAAAATGAATTATATTTATTGTTGCTCTACGTTGGCCTTTCGTAGTTCCTTCAATGATCATGCATTGAACCTTTTTGCAATTGTAGCCATAACCATGGAATTGTTCACAAGCATATCTAATCTAAATCACTGCTGTGATTATTATTGTTGTTACATAACGCAGTTTAATATTGCCCTACGATGATATTGGCTGTCTGATGATTGTGATGGTCTGCATGACCGACCATTGGAATTGGCAATGACGTAAGAAGATCTTTAATGACCATTGGCAGATATTTGTAATATTTCATCGTTACTTAGGAAAAGAAGGAAAACCAAGAAAATGAAAGCAAGGTGAAAATGTGGCAATGACAATGGAGCCAATAACACAAAGTAAAACAGCAATATCAGGAGAAATTGTTCGAAAAATAAAGAAGCGACTTGATCGAAAGCCGCGTCAAAGTGGCAGAGCTGAACATATCGCAATATTTCATTCGACAAATATTGAAAAATGAGCTCGGCCATTGAAATTCTGAAAAGAGTAAGAACTTGCACCGCAACAGAAAGAAAATAGACTCAAAAGAGCTAAAGTGTTGCTTCGAAAGTGGTGAGCAGCCGAATTTGGTTTTCTAGGATCAGAAAACATTCGTTGTCCAGCAGTTTGTAAACAAAAAAATGATCGTGTTTACTTGCCAAAGAGGTCAGCTGAAAATGTGCACCTTCGGTTGGACACTAAAACTCAAACACCGGCCATGGTGATGGTGTGGGCCGCCATAACAATCGACCGTGGCATCAGAATAAATGCCGAATATTATCGCGAAAATATTCTGGAGGGTGTATTAAAGCCTTGGGCACGCAAACATTTTCTCCGCAGACCTTCGACATTCCCACGCAAACATTTTCTCCGCAGACCTTGGACATTCCAACAAGACTCAGCAGCACGCGCCACCCAAAAATGGCTACAAAATGAGGTTCCTTGCTTCATTTCCAGCGCACAATGGCCACCAAAATCTCCCGATACCAATCCGTTGAACTATTGTGTCTGGAGTATTTTGGAAAGCAAGGTTGGCACTAAAAAATACCAAAGTATTGTTCAAGCAAGCGCTTCGCCGAGAATGGACCAAAATACCACAGAGCAACATTCGGGCAGCGTGTGACGGTTTCATTGGCCGTTAGAAGGCCATAATTCGTGCCAAAGGTGACCAATTCAAAAAAAAAAACTTAACTTATTCTAAAATTTGCTACATTTTCAATCCGACATTTTTTTCTTTCATTCAATAAAATTTAAAAAAAATATATGTAAAATATATGGCTTTTGACTTTGTTGCAGTTTCTTTATATCACCCTGTATGTTACTATCGTCCCACCGTGCGCTGCAGTAAAAATCATAACATTTGCCATAATTTTAATACAGCTAACTGCCTTATTTCATATCGTGCGGCTGCTGCCGTTAGGTGTCGGTACGCATTGGTCAAAGTGTAAAGAAAGGATGTGCCCGGCAAGTGTGTGTGTGTGTTTGTGTGTGCACAACAACGCCTTTTCCGTGTCGTTGGACTGTCTTGATTAATTACACCAATTCATTGGTTCACCATTATTTGTTCTGGCGATCGAACGCTTTGCTCTATGGGCAGAGATCGTCGTTCCCCAGTTCAGGCCCATTGATTCTGGTCCGAACAATGATGGACATCGTTGTTATGAGAATGAATGAAATTGAATTCTTCGACCACCATGGTCAATACCTCATGCTTTATTATAAAACAGACATACCAACACATACCAACTCACACAGGCTATAGATGGCGGCATTTCTGTTCGACCAACCAATGAGGACAAAGAACAACGCTTAACATTGGCCAATATCATGGTGACGCGTCGCTGTTATTGTATAACGGCAATAAAAACGGATTATTTTGCAATTTGTTGAGGGCTTAACTTTATTTGTTAACAATTGCAACATCATCAGGCCAACCAGACAACTCACACCAAGCGGCAACAGATGACTTTACATCAACAACAACCAGAAAAGGAAAAGAAAAGAACAAATACTGCTGGTGATAGGAAAGGAAAATTACCCGAGGATACGGAAGCGACTTTGGTTTTCGTTTGAGCTTTGGTTCAGCATCTAGCCGTATTTCCCTTGCAACGATGTGGCAGAAGAAGAAAGTGTTGTTGATGATGATAATAGAGAGATATGCCCGGTCTACCTGCCTTCCTACCAGCCTCCCGAAGCAGTAACATTTTGATTGTTATTGTTGCAGTTATTAATGTGGTTGTTATTGATGCTGGGATTTATACGTGATGTTTGGCTATTGATTACATAATTGATGAGAAAGTCATTTTTAAATGAGCAAATTAACGGTACTCCGTATCGTTTCTTTGGCAAATGAAAAGTGAAAAAGGCGGAAATACAATTCGTTATGCATACGTAATAAATTGCCAGCTTTGCTTCGGGAAATTTCTCAGTGGTGAGAATAATAATAAGGAGCAGAGAGCGTGAGTTATAGTTTCATGGTGGTAAATGATATATGAAGACTGCAAATCTCAAAAACTAGTTTTTCAATATTTTCTTCTTTCTTTTTTCAAGTACTATCAAGCAAAGGAAATTCAGACAAATAAACGTGAATTTTTTAAACAATACTCTTTCTAGGAAATTCAGATACATAAACGTGGATTTTTTAAACAATACTCTTTCTAGGAAATTCAGATACATAAACGTGGATTTTTTTTAAACAATACTCTTTCTAGGAAATTCAGATACATAAACGTGGATTTTTTAAGCAATACTCTTTCTAGGAAATTCATTCTAACTTGGACTATCGGACAGATTGACGCGGATTTCTTAAAAAAATATTTTTAAAGGACTATCAGACACATAATTTTGGATTTTTTAAGAAAATACTTTTTCAAGAAGTATCATGCAAGAACTATAAGACAGATTAATGTGGATTTTTTTAAAATACTTTTTTAAAAAAAAATCAGACTCATAATCGTGGATTTTTTAAAAAAGATTTTTTCAAGGACTATCTGGAATATAACCGTGGATTTAAAAAAAAATATATATTTATTCGATGACATCAGACAAATTAAGGAGGATTTTTAAAAATATTTGTTCGAGGACTATAAGAAAGATTAACGTGGATTTTTAAAAATATTTATTCGATGACATCAGACAAATTAAGGAGGATTTTTAAAAATATTTGTTCGAGGACTATAAGAAAGATTAACGTGGATTTTTAAAAATATTTAATCAATGGACTACCGAACACAACTTTCTGACACATAAACGTGGAAAATTGAAAAAAACTTTTTCAAGTACTATCAGACAGATTCTGGTGGATTTTTAAAAATATTTTTTCGAGGACTATCAGACAGATTAACGTGGATTATTAAAAATATGTTTTCGAGGACTATCAGACAGACTAACGTGGATTTAAAAATATGTTTTCGAGGACTATCAGACAGACTAACGTGAATTTTTATACCCTACAACACTATGTGTTGGGGGTATTATAAGTTTGATTGGGCCAAAAATTATGTAACACCTCGAATAAGTATATATGGATCATCCTATCTCGCCGAGCTGAGTCGATCTAGCTATGTATGTATGTCCGTCCGTCTGTCCGTCTGTCCATGTTAATTTTTAATCACTCTACAGGTCGCAATTATGGCCCGATCTTCACGAAATTTAGAATGGAGGTGGGGCTATGGTCAGAATAGAACCCTATTTCTTTCGGAGATGATCGCATAATATTTAGGGGTCGAAATGGACCAAAAACTGAATTTGATTGAATTGAATTTTGATGGTCATCGGGTAATATTTAGTGGGTTAAATAGGCCACAACATTTGTGTTAAATAAAGATCAAATTTTCCATTAAACCGCAAATATTTTTAATCCCGGCGAAATCACAAATAGGCGAACAGGTCAATTCTGACCGTTACGTAGATGCCGATAGTAAATATATCGGTTATATATAGCGAAATATATACAATGTATATATACAAAGAAAGGGGATGTTAGCTAGAATGCTTATATCTCAAGAATGGCTGACCCGATTTTGACAAATTTTGTCAATTCAGAATGCCCTCTTGGCATAAAAGTATAAAACCTAAAAAAATCGCACAAAAATATGCCAATAAAGATGTTAATATAGATTTTGTAGTATTTTGTGACATTTTTTATTTTTTCATATTTTTTATCGCATGCGATTTCTTCAATTTGACTTATAATATTTTGTAATATTTTTTTCACCTTACAACATAGGTTAGGGATATTAAATGCATATTGCAATTATCGTCCGATGCTCACGAAAAGGGTAGGGTTAGGCTCAGAAGGGCAAGGCCTATTGTTTTCAAAGATTTCCGCAATATATTTAGGGGTTGAAATGGACCAACAACACAAAAGGCAAACTTCTGGCTTTTTTATGCCGATTTCGTTGACGAATATAGCCAATTATCGTAGACAAGAAAATCATATAGATGAGTCTAAATTTGGAGATACAGATGGGCCTCCTGCTTTTGGAGATGATCGCAAAATATTAGGAGTTCACATGAACCAAAAACAGAGAAAAATTCCTGATCACACAATTGAAGCCATTCGACACGCCTGAGAAGAGCGTTAAGGACTGGGAAGAATTGTAGCATTTTGGATTACCATTGAATTATATTTAGCTGTAAAATGGACCACAACAACTAACAGACCGAAGGAGTGCTTAAATATTGGGCAAATATCCCTGGTCAGAATGCTGAGGGTAATATCTGAGCTGTGCACCGCGAAATCTTCCAAAATGGATTTGGACATATGTTAGAAGATATTATAGTGTTGTAGGGTATCACATGGTCGGCCCCGCACGACTATAGCTTTTGCTTACTTGTTAAAAATACTTTTCAGATAAACTTGAATTTTTTCAAAATATTTTTAGGAAGAAACACACCACTTATCAAGTATGCTTCTTAAACAAAATTTCGAAGATTTTCAAAGCACTAGTTACCTTGTTTTTATTCGAATAATTTTTATATCTAAAATTCTAGTGTTTTCTAAACTCTGTACGGAATTTTCCATGTGCTCAATGTGGCACCACTCTAGCTTTTATTCAACTTCTTACCTATTCACACTGGTACCCTAAAATAGAGAAACTTGATTCATCCTGTTGCTTAACTGTGAACATTCCTATGAACTGATTTTTATAGCATCTAAAAGCAATTTCTGAAATTGTTTAATCGAAAATCAAATTTACGTACAAATGTACATATTTTTAAATTCTAAACTATAGCCCCATGTTAAATTCCGATTGGTCTATAATTGCGACCTATAGAGCAATTGCAAAATCAGGAAATGTTTCTTTTTTTTGGTGCTTTTTAACCGCTTAATAATTTTCGGTCATCTCCAAAACAATATGCTTCTATTCTGACCCTTACCCCTCTTCCACGCTAAATTTCGTGAGGATCGGGCCATAATTTCCATCTGTAGCGTGATTAAAAATTAACATGGACAGAACAATATCGACTCAGCGAGACAGGAAGATTAGGACCATTATTTCGAGGTGTCACCTAATTTTTTGCCCTATCATCTTATACGCATTATGTTGTAGGATATAATGATGAGAATGATATACCTTAAACTTTTGTAAAAGGCTATCACCAGTCTCCTCCAAATATTAGTGGTGCCCGAAGTTAGCTAATGAACTAAATAACATTTGTTAAAAATAAGTAAAAGTCATAAATGTCCTTTCAATAAGAAAGTCAGCACTCATCTATTTTTTGTTGCATGTGTATATAACCTTGCTTTTTTACTAACATCTGCAACATTTATCATACTTCCCGTGACCAGTACCACAATCCAAGGCTCTGCAAATGGAAATTAATGAATTGACTCAATTTTCTGGTAATGAAAAGAGCAAAAATTCCACCGAACATCAGGCGACTCAGGTAGGAGTTATATAAATCTACTGCTTCCTGGAAAGTATTACACAACATAAAGAAGACGATTATTGGGCGTATTTCATCCATGTGCCCACAATTAATGGCAATAAACGAAAGACACAAAAATATGCACAGCAGGTTATTATAACCACCAGAGGAAAAAGAAGAAGATGAAAGATCATCACTTGATTTTTTTAAATGTTCATTTTTCTAGATTAATGTTTTGTTTGTGTTCTAAGTTTTCTATTTAAAAGATAGACAGACAGCGGATACTCGTAAGCAGAGAATGGGATTTAGAAATTTGTTTATCTCATTTTTTTTGGGACTTGGCTGTAATGCAGGGGAAGCTCTTTTCATTCACTCAATGGACATCAGACATGTTCCGCGTTGTAGGTATGTGCACACATACCTGAGTATGTATGTCGAAAGACAGAAAAGAACAGCACAGCAAAAACACACAAAACATTTGCCATGCTTTAACAATTTTGTTCAACATCCTCAACCAAAAAACAGGTAAAAATAAAAGATATACGAGTCCTGCTTTAGTGTTATGTTCTGGTGCATTTAATTTATGATATTTCTGAGATGATTTAGTGTAAAGCATATCCAGCAACATTGCAAAAACAACAGTACCAACTACATACAACATAGGTACAACAATAATAACAACCACAAGAAATAGTTGCAACAAAAACCAACTACAAACAACACCAACATGTTGACATCACATTATGTTCAGCATTATCATACATTATAAGTTTTTTTCTGGTATTTTTCGTTGGTTTGTCCAACGTATATCAAGACTTGGGAGTTGAAATGAATAGTTTTGTGTCTCTCCCGCTCTATGTCCATCTCCAAGTTTGCTATGAATAGCAATTGCATTCTGTGAATATTTTGAGATGGCAATTCGATGATATGCAACAAATAAATCCCATCCTGGTCTGATTAAAAGCCATCGATAAGGGGTTGGCTACAATGAATGACTGACTGACTGGTCGAAGAATGTAAGGAAAAGTGGAATTATGATGGATGTCTGTGTTTGTTTTATTTATTTTTTTTTTAAGATTTGATCATATCGCTTTCGTTCTAGATATACATATTTTGATATTGACATACAGTATTTGCTAATGTTTATATGTTGGTATGTGACGCATTTCAATTTTAACAAGATAAAACCACCACCATTTGGAACGCATTTGGAAATTTTCAAAAAATAAAATCCGTTAAAAATTCTATTAAAATCTTAAAAATAGCGAATATAGCCATTATATTGGGGTCGTGGACCTACATAGGCATTGTTTGTCATAAGCCGCTACCATATTCAAATTCGAAACTTGAAATAAACGGTGAATAATGTAGCTAAAAATCATCAAAATACCGTACATAGGCAGGTACTGTCACATCGGAGATATACGAATACCTGCACCTGCATAGACAATTTTCTGTCACAGACTGTAGTTCCCATTACGGACTCTAAATACGTAATTTGAAATTATGCCGGTGAATAATGTCGCTTAAAACATCAAAATACCGAATGTAAGGAGGTACGGTTATATGGGGCTGTACGAAGACGTGGACCTGTACAGACAATTTTCTGTCTTAGCCTGTAGTATCCATTTCGAACTTCAAATATTTAATTTGACACAATTCCGGTGAAAAATGTCGCTAAAATCATCAAAATACCGAATATAAGGAGGTACCGTTACACCGAAGCTATACGAATACCTGGACCTTCATAGACAAATTTCTGTCACAGACTGTAGTTCCCATTACGAACTCTAAATACGTAATTTGAAACAATGTCGGTGAATAATGACATCGGGGTTATATGATAACGTGGACCTACATGGCCCATTTACGAACCTAACCTGCCTAATGGCAAAATAAAGATGTGTGCAAAATTTTAGCCTTCTATTTCAATTCGTTCGAGGGAAAGCGTGATTACAACAGACACACAAACAGACGGACAGACACACAGACAGACAGAGGGACATTGCTAAATCGACTTAGAATTTTACGCTGATCAAGAAAATATATACTTTGTTGGGTCTGACATGAGTATTTCGAGGAATTACAAACGGAATGACAATAGTATGGTGAAGGGTATAAAAATGTCGTTTATATGGAATTATTTGTAGTGATATTTACCAAAGATAAGATTGAAATAAATGTTTGTCGTATAAACGCAAATCTGTGTCTTAAGTACATATAATCCCTCAGATTAGTTGAAATTACGTTTCAAGTAAATACAAAGCCCGAAAAAAACATTTTATTGATGTTTTGTAAAATTTCGTCTCTCTTTTAATTCTACCCGAAAAAGTTATTGAGTTTAAGATCACCGTGAATTACTCGCCTCGTCTACTCACTCGTTCCCAGAGTTTGAGAGTTGTTAAGCCGAATAACTGTTATAACCAGTAGGTTGAACATATCGTGTTTTTATACCCTACACCACATAGTGGTAAGGGTATTATGTCTTTGTACATTTGTTTGTAACAGGAAGAAGGAAGTGAGACCCATAGTTAGGTTCTGAGGATATTCATAGTATCACTTTCTGAGTCGATTTATGCATGTCAGTCCATCCGTCCATGTATTCTTGTGGAAAAATGAAGGTCGTATTTATTATCTGATTGGGATGAAATTTTCCAAACAATATCTGTTTGGCCTAAGGACGAACCCTATTGAAATTGGTCATAGTCGGTTTAGATTTACATATAGCTCTCATATATATTATACCGATTTTCGGTTAATTGTGCACCAAATGGCCAATATAAGTCCTATTGACCTGAATTTTGGTGCATTTGACCGAATTCAGACTAGAAGCAAATACATCAAATTTAGTGGCTATACATATATGTTTCATCCGATTTGGTTCTTAAAGCCCTCATATTCGTAATATGCAGTCGACAGCAATGATATTTGGTACCAGATATCTTATGGAGCTCGGAAATACCTCAGCCAAACTTTATAAAGATTGGTTCAGATTTGGATATAGCTCCCATATACAGGGTGAGATAAAAAAACTGCAACAAAGTCAAACGCCACAATTTTTACATTTTTTTAATCTTATTAAATAAATGCAAAAAATTTCGAAAATAGCATCAAATTTTAGAATAAGTTTAGATTTGTTCGAATTGGTCACCTTTGGCACGAATTATGGCCTTTAAATGGTCATTTGGCCCATTCCCGGCGAAGCGCTTGCTTAAGGCGATCGGCACTTTGGTATTTTTAGTGCCAACCTTGCTTTCCAAACACAATAGTCCAACGGATTGGTATCCGGAGATTTCGGTGGCCATTGTGCGCTGGGACTGAAGCGAGGAATCTCATTGTGTAACCATTCTTGTGCTGCGTGCTGAGTGCGATGGCGCTGAGTCCTGTTCTAATGTCCAAGGTCTGCGGCCAATATGTTTGCGTGCCCAAGGCTTTAATACACTCCCCAGAATATTTTCACGATAGTATTCGGCATTTATCCTGATGCCACGGTCGATTGAGTTCTGGTGGCCAACCGAAGGTGCACATTTTCAGCTGACCTCTTTGGCAAGTAAACACAATCATTTAGTTTGTTTACAAACTGCTGGACAACGAATGTTTTCTCATCGGAGAAAACCAAATTCGGCAGTTCACCACTTTCGGCCCAGCGAAGCAACTCTTTAGCTCTTTTGAGTCTATTTTCTTTCTGTTGCGGTGTAAGTTCTTGGACATTTTGGAATTTCAATGGCTTTACCCCGAGATCATTTTTCAATATTTGCCGAATGGAATATTGCGATATGTTCAGTACACGAGCCATTTTTCGGCAACTGCGACGCGGGATTCGATAAAGACGCTTCTATTTCTGCTCATGTTGCTGTTTTCTTCCGTCCACTTCCTTGACGTCGGGCTACACTACCCGCATCACGGTAACGAGTGATGGTACGAGACACAAAGGATTTATTCACATTTAAATGCTGGAGTGCTCTAACGATAGCCACTTGCGGTTTTCCAGCCCAATACACACTATCATGCTTGAATAGCTTTCTTTCTGGAAAATCCTCACCAAAATGCTTTTGTACGCTTGTTAACAATATAATGAGCTGTCACTGGAATAATTTTTACAGCTGTAGGACGAGTGGCTTTGAAATTACAGCAGTCTGAAGTTTGTTGCATTTTTCTCATCTCACCCTGTAGTACTAATTATACTATTTTCGGAAAATAAAAGCATTTGCGACGGACCATGTCCGTCTGTATGTCTGTCTGTCTGTCTGTCCGTCTGTCTGTCTGTTGTAATCACGCTATCTGTCGAACAAGTTGGGATAGAAGGCTAAAATTTTGCACACATGTATGTTTTGCCAGTAGGCAGGTTAAGTTCGTAAATGGGTCATGTAGGTCCAAGTTATCATATAGCCCCCATATAACGGTACCTCCCGATATTCGGTATTTTGATGATTTTAGCGACATTATTCACCGGAATTGTTTCCAATTTGGCATTTAAAGTTCGTAATGGATACTACAGCGTAAGACAGAAAATTATCTGTACAGGTCCAAGTCTTCGCATAGCCCCCACATAACGGTACCCCCGATATTCAGTATTTTGATGATTTTAACGACATTATTTACCGGAATCGTTTCAAATTTGGTATTTGAAGTTCGTAATGAATACTACATCCTAAGTCAAAAAATGAGCCATGTAGGTCCACGTCTTCATATAGCCCCGATATAACGGTACCCCCCGATATTCGGTATTTTGATGATTTTAGCGACATTATATAACGGAATCGTTCCAAATTTGGTATTTGAAGTTCGTAATGGATACTTCAGCCCATGCCAGAAAATTGTCTGTGAGGGTCCACGCCTTCGTATAGCCCCCATATACCGTACCCCCCGATATTCGGTATTTTGATGATTTTAGCGACATTATTTACCGGGATTGTTTCAAATTTCGCATGTGAAGTTCGTAATGGATACTTCAGCCCATGCCAGAAAATTGTCTGTGCAGGTCCACGCCTTCGTATAGCCTCCATATAACGGTACCCCCTATATTTGGTATTTTGATGATTTTAGCTACATTATAAACAGATTTTTCTTCAAGTTTCGCATTTAAATATTGTAATAATTTATAACAAAAGTTACCTATGCAGGTCTACGTCGTCGTATAGGCATTCGGTATTTTTTAGATTTTAACAGAATTTTAAACGGAACGAGCTTACAGCTTTCTTACTTGTTTTCACTTTTATATGTAACCCTTCTTAAAGTTATATCATGCAGTCTTTTGCAGTAAAATTTTTATACAACAGGCCGTACACATCATCAAATATATAGAAGTAGCTCCCATATATACGTTACACTTGATTTCGATTTACGCCGCTCTGCTGCAGTAATTACGATCATCGTTGTATTCACATAAATGTCGAGTAATAACAATGCCTAGTGGTGTAGTGTTATATGCAAATATAGATAATGCATTTTATAGTTATGTGGTGTCCGTAAATATTATTTCCAGAAATGGACTACTTGGGAATATATGTTGCAAATACACTTGTTCAATAAATTTATATTAGCTATAACAAATTAAATATTTTCTTCCTCCTCCGCATCTAGTGTAAATGTATTCTCAACATTATTCTGCATAAATGTAAACATTATTCAACAGTAAAAGATGAGATCTTTTTGGTGTATTTTCTGTAGAACAGTTAAAAGTACAAGCCGGCATACCAGACACATGCTGCTATAGTTTTTTTTAACATTGGCAATGACATTCAAATTTGTCTATATGTAAAGCCAACTTCTGGAATAGAGCCAAGCATACCGGGCCACCGTACTCCCACCCACATTACACTAACTGAGAAATTATACCAAAAAAAGTGCAAAAATGCAGAAGAGCATAAACAGAAACGGAAAGATACAAATAATTCACATTTGTCAAAAAAAAAAAAAAAAAAAAAAATAGGAGAAAGAAGAACATAACATACGAATTACTTAGGCATAATAAACAATGTCACGTTTAAGTGTGTGGGCGGTTACATAACATTTGTTGCCAAACAGCTGCTGCGGATGCCGCCGCCGCCAAATCCGGGCAAGCAGCCAAACAAAACGGGTAATGCGAAAACAGATTTGCTGAATGTTAAGAATTATACTCTTTTTGTGCAAAAATTATCATGATATGCAACGGTTTTTGTAGATTCACACACACACTTACCACAAAGATACAAAAGAAACTAACATAGATGCAAACAAATTGAACAAATAGAATATCTACAAGTAACACATTCTTATCCATTGATTGCGAAAGAAGTTCCGAAGATTTATTTTCTATTCTTGAGTGAAACAAAAGACTCAGACAGCAAAATTGATTTCATTTTCATACATAACACCACACCGTGTCGCTGATTTGTTTATTTGTTCGTAACAATATATACCTATAGTAATGATTTACTGGCACTTTATATAACTTCTGTATAAAAATGATCTACGATATGACTGTAGATATCATAAATATATCTCATACGATTTTATTTTTTAGTTTTCTCAAAGAAACAAATTTCGCATAAATGTAAGTATCTCAAATGTTGATGGAATCTCTCAAAATATATTTGTTTCAACTGACTTGACACACGGGATTTTAAATGAGAGAAATATCTTAGGAATAGATTATATCGGTTGAAATAAAGTACACATATATATTTATACCCTACAACACTATGTATTGGGGGTATTATAAGTTTTATTGAGCCAAAAATTATGTAACACCTCGAAATATTGGTTTCCCACATAGGAAAGTATATATGGATCTTCCTATCTCGCCGAGATGAGTCGATCTAGCTATGTATGTCCGTCCGTCTGTCCATGTTAATTTGTAATCAAGCTACAGGTCGCAATTATGAACCGATCCTCACGAAATTAAAAAGGGAGGTGGCGTTATGGTCAGAATAGAACCCTATTGTTTTTGGAGAAGATCGCACGATATTTAGGTGTTGAAATGGACCAAAAACAGAAAAATTTCCCGATTTTGCAGTTGTCCTATAGGTCACAATTATGTACCAATCGACGCGAAAATTTATATGGAGTGGGCAGAAACCTACCAATTTGGGCGGCCATTGGACAATAATTAGCGGGTAAAATAGACCCTAACTGTTATGCAAAAAAATAGGAAAATTTCCACTAAACCTCGAATATTATTCTGACCATTACAGTGATGCTAATAGCCAAGAAATCGGATATAAAGCAAAATAGGTACAATATATGTGTAAAAGAATTGATATTATTTATTCTGCTTATAAATCAAGAACCGCTGCGTCGATTTCCACAATTCCCATCAATTCGGAATGGTCTTTTGCCAGAAAAGCAGAAAATCTATGAAAAAAATATACCAATAAAAATGTGAATATTTTTTGTTCCATTTTTTTCAATTCTTGTCTTTTTTTATCACATGCGATTTTTTTAATTTGACTTACAATTTTGATTTGTAAATTTTCTAAATGTTTACACCCTTCACTGGGTTTCGAGGGTATTATATGCATGTCGCAATTATCGTCCGATCCTCACGAAATTTGACATGGGGGTTGGGGTAGGGTCAGAATTAAAGCCTATTGTTCTTAGAGGTGCAAATGGACTAAAAAAATTATTTTTTTCTAATTTTGTAGTGGCTCTATAGGCCACAATTGAAACTAATCGACACGGAATTTCGCATTGGAAGAGAGTTAAGGACAGGGAAAAAGTCTAGCATTTTGAATGACCATTGGATTACATTTAGCTGTAAAATGGACCACAACTTTTGCCAAATTCTCCGGGCCAAAAAACTAAGGGTAACCTCTGGACGGGGCTCTTTGACATTATTTCAAAAACGAAATCTTCTAAAATGGGTTTGGATATAAGGTGACTTCGAACATATTGTAGTGTTGTAGGGTATCACATGGTCGGCCCCGCACGACTATAGCCTTTGCTTACTTGTTTAATTTGAAATCGCTCTACAAGTTGCAATTTGCATGAAATTTGAAATAATTCAGTCACCCTACAGGGTGAGATAAAAGTCAAACGCCATAATTTTTATTTTTTTTTTCAAGTTTATTAAAGCAAAAAATGTAGGAAATAGCATCAAATTTTAGAATAAGTTTAGATTTATTCGAATTGGTCACCTTTGGCATGAATTATGGCCAATGAAACCGTCACACGCTGCCCGAATTTTGCTCTGCGGTATTTTGACCCATTCCCGGCGAAGCGCTTGCTTGAGCTGATCGATCTTTGGTATTTCTTAGTGCCAACCTTGCTTTCCAAAATGCTCTAGACAAAATATTCCAACGGATTGGTATTGGTATGTGCACTGGAAATGAAGCGAGAAACCTTAGTTTGTAGCGCGTTCTGAGCGCGATGGTGCTGAGTCCCGTCGGAATGTCCAAGGTCTGCGGCCAAAATGTTTGCGTACCCAAGGCTTTAATACACCCTGCAGAATATTTTCGCTATAATATTTGGCATATGCGATATGTTCAGCTCATGAGCCATTTTTCGGCCACTGCGACGCGGGCATCGATCAAGATGCTTCTTTACTTTTCGAACCATTTCTGTCGATGTTGCTGTTTTCTTCCATCCACATCCTTGATGTCGGGCTACGCTACCAGTATCACGGTAACGAGCGATGGTACGAGACACAACAGATTTGTTCACATTTAAATGCTGGGGGTTCTCCAACGATAGCAACTTATGATTTTCCAGCCAAATATACAGAAATCACACCTAAATGCTTTTGTACGCTTGTAATTTTAACAGCTGTCGGACGACTGGCTTAGAAATGACAGCCTGATGTTGGGGCAGTTTTTTCATCTCACCCTGCAATGGTGAGATCCACAACAAGGATATTATGCCTTTGTGCATTTGTTTGTAACAGCCGGAAGGGCGAGATAGACCCATACTTGCTTTTGAAGATCTGCATAGAATCACATTTTGAGTCGATTTATGCATGTCCGTCCGTCTGTCCATGTATTTTTGTGCACAAATAATTTGTTTGGCCAAAGGACGAACCCTATTGAAATTTTAGATAATCGATAAAAATTTAGATATAGCTCCCATATATATATTCGTCCGATTTGCCTTTTATTGTGCACCAAATGCGAAATATCAGCCGGAATAGCATGGAATTTTGCACATACAACAAAATTAGGCATGAAAATAAGTATGCCAAATTTGAAATCGGTTCAGATATAGCTATAGCTCTAATATATATTTTTCATCCGATTTGTCATTTTAGTCCTCCGCAGCCATAATATGCACTCTGTAACAACAATATTTTACTAAATTTTATCGAGATCGGTTCGGATTTGGATATATCTCCCATATATATCTTCATCCGATTTTCCTTTTATTGTGCACCAAATGTCTTATATTTGCCCAAATGTGGAGCTCTACTAAATTAGCAACGTGATGTAGGGTATAATAAAGTCGGCCCCGCCTGATTTTAAGACTTTCTTTACTGGTTTTTGTTAATATTTTAATTAAGAGGGTATAAGTAACATTTACTACATCAACATTCATAGCTAAAACCAATTTGAAAGAAAGAATATTTCTTAAACTATGCATGTATTTTAAATGTTATTAAATTCTATCAGAATAAAGTGTGTAAAATTAACTCCATAACATATTGAAAGTTGCCAGACACAAATTTGATCTAAAAAACATGATCAGAGAGACAAACTACTTTCGATTTCGTTAACGTTACGACAACCACGCGAAACTATAATATATTTAATGCCATTAACATCTTTCAATTACGGTCATCAATAAACCAATCAGTTAAAAATTTATGACTCTTACAAAGCGCAGGGTAACAGCAAAGACGAAACCGAATAAATTCGCTTAATATTGAAAAAATAGTCCAACCATATTTTGCTAATATGAAAATTATAGCCTTTAGTACACGAACAGCTAATTCGAACAAAGGCAATGACGCTGCGCTTTGGTAAAAAAAACTGATTGAATTTATTACAAAAATATGTGATCGGAGAGTCCTCTTATGCCGCAGCCGACAAACAAAAAGAAGAATAAAAAATGTTTTCCGTTCGTAAAATTTGTGGATATTGATAAATGCTGGTCTTGCCCTGGCCAATGTGTGGCAATGCCTGTTATGTGGTGTGTCCCGATGATTTTTACCGCCTAGTTGTCGTCCACGTTTCCAGACGGATGAATGAACTCTAGACGAAAATCAAAAGTGATTTATAAATCAGTTATAAAACACTTCATCATCGCTGATGTTAACTATGCGATGGTGGCTGTGACTAGTCGCCGTCGTCGTCATCATCATCATCATCGTCGGCGGCATGTTGCATGCTTTTCAATGTTTAGTCTGGAAGTGGCCACCGCCACCACCATCATCTGAACAAAAAGACGGATAAATTTACCATGTTTTAGTTTCGGCGAAACGACGAAATGGGTGGTATGCAAGATCAATGTAATTTTTGTGAGGTAAAAAAGGCAATATTTCAAGCATCAGTGTCGCCCATCAAACCAATGCCGTTGCAAGCTTTACATTTTTTGCGACGACTGTGTTGACATGTATAATTTATCTCCATGTATCTCATATAAATCATTTCAAATTGACAGGTGTAAAGAATTGTCTATTTTAGTGTATTAATACAATGTTGTGCGGAACTGTATTAGTTGTATGCGATGATAATTGTTTATTAAGTGCCGCTCTAGGAAGTCGCTAAGGTGGCTTCAAACAACATTTTGAGAATGAGTTATAAGAACAAACCTTAATAAAAGAATAGGAAGGGCAATAGGAATCTGAAGAAGAACTTATCGATCATATTTTCTGTTAAAACGTGTTTAGAAACAAAGAAAGACCAAAATCTATTTAAAAAAAACATGATTTCAGTAAATAATTAAATTAAATTAATTAAATAATTGCATATGATCTCTTAAATAGTGATTGAAAAATCGATGTATATAATAGCTGGCACGGCCCGTACTTTTAGTCTTCAATGCATATTTTTAAGCACAGATCTGACTTATGTAGGTGGCACAATTTCATCATAAATAATGACTCCACAGCAATTTCTTAAAAGAAATAAATATTCATGGCAAAAATTATAATAGATGTTCATCTTCCTGTTCGTTTTTACATATTTTGAATAGCCTGATCATATTTGCAGTCATAGTCTTTAATTTGATTTTTAAAAACCTATATGATATGGAACAACTACTTATAAAAGCCCCAGTTGAAAAACCCTGCTCAATTTTTAATATGGTAAGAGCTTAGCAAGCATTTGAATACAGTGCTGTGTGGTATTTAGTTTTGTCCACTTCAAAATTGAGGGCAGAATGATTTCAGAATAGTCAAAGACAATTACTCTTTTACACCTATTACCGTAAGATGACAATTCATTTTTTTGTCATTTAAATTGTGCGTTGGAGACTCCATAAACTCCATATTTTTCATCCAAGTATAATTTAAACAAATGTTCGCTTCCGTGCTACTTTCTTATATTCGGAATTTTTTCAGTGTTTCTGTCAGAATGTGCGACTGAATGGGTTCCAGTTTGACATTTCGGAGTTTATTTCATCCCAAGTCTACGTTCCCAACCAATAATCTCTTGGGAAAAAGGACTTGGGGGTACACTAATGTGGGGACTACACTTAAATAAATACCAATGTGGACAATTATCGGTAACCTGGTTCTCTACCCATAAACACAATTTTTTTTAGCCAAATCAATGATGAATGTGGTCAAGTTCAAGATGGGCTCTACTCCCTTAGAAACAAAGATGTCAAATAAGGTCCAAAAAATTAAAAAAAAAATTGGACAAAACCCCGAAAAAACCTTAAACATATGCCAAAATGTGATAATTTTTTACAAAGATGGCTTCTTCTCAAATTACCAACATTTGCCGAAAGTATTATGAAAAAATATTAAAAAGTAAAATATGGGATGAAAAAACTACAACCAACTCCAGACTGCTGTCATTCCAAAGCCACCCGTTCGACAGCTGTTAACATCATTCCAGTGCCAGCTCATTATATTGTTTATAAGCGTACAAAAGCATTTTGTTGAGAATTTTCCAGAAAAAAAAGTTATTCGTGATGGAATTCTTAAAATTTGGCTGAAAAACCACAGGTGGCTATCGTTAGAGCACTTCAGCATTTAAATGTGAATAAATCTTTTGTGTCTCGTAGCCCGACGTCAAGGAAGTGGAAGGAATAAAACAGCAACATCAGCAGAAATGGGTTAAAAGGTAAAGAAGCGACTTGACCGAAACCCGCGACGAAGTGGTCGAAAAATGGGTCGTGAGCTGAACATATCTCAATATTCCAGTCGGCAAATATTGAAAACTGAGCTCGGGGTAAAGCCATTGAAATTCAAAAAAGTGCAAGAACTTACACCGCAAAAGAAAGAAAATAGACTCAAAAGAGCTAGAGTCGCTTCGCTTGGGCGAAAGTGGTGACTGCCGAGTTTGGTTTTCTCCGATGAGAAAACATTCGTTGTCTAGCCGTTTATAAACAAACAAAATGGTCGTGTTTACTTGCGAAAAAGGTCAGATGAAAATGTGCACCTTCGGTTAACCACCAGAACTCAAACGCCGGCCGTGGTGATGTTGTGGGCCTCCATAACAGCCGATGGTTGCTCTCCACTCGTATTAATCGACCGTGACATCAGAATAAATGCCAAATATTATAGCGTAAATATTCTGGACGGTTTCATTGACCGTTTGAAGGCCATAATTCGTACGAAAGGTGAACAATTCGAACAAATCTAAACATATTCTAAAATTTGATGCTGTTTTCGACATTTTTCGCTTTTATTGAATAAAATTTAAAATTAATGTAAAAATTATAGCGTCTGACTTTGTTGCAGTTTTTTTATCTCACCCTGTAGGTAAAATAAAAAATATGCTTGAAAATGTCGAGTTGTACCCTTACATTATGATCCATATCATGTCCTACAAAACCGATTTAAGGTATCTTGAAAGTTATGAAGAATTCCTGGAAGGAAAGGATTCCTTTTTTACTTAATCTGCAATTCGCTCTACGTGTCACATTTACGTGTCACAATTTTATACATGAAAGATCGCTATTTAATATCGTATTGCGCACTCATTTCATTTTTGATATTATTCATTAAGAATTCAAAACAATAAACAATTTACACTTCAATAAAGTATATCCAATTGAAAAAATTTCACACCCAACAAATCCCGTGAATAATGTCGCGAAAATCATCAAAATACAAAATATTGGGGGACAAATTTCTGTCTAAGGCTGTAGTATCCATTACAAACTTCAAATACCAAATTTGAAACAATTCCGGCGAATAATGTCGCTAAAATCATCAAAATAACGAATATCGGGAGGTACCGTTACATGAGGGGCTATACGAAGACGTGGACCTGCACAGAAAATGTCACAGGTTGTAGTATCCATTAGAATTTTCAAATACCAAATTTGAAACATTTCCGCCGAATAATGTCGCTTAAATCATCAAAATACCGAAAATATGGGGACTATACCAAAACGTGGACCTACATGACCCATTTTCATATATTAATATATATTATTGCTGATCAAGAATATTTATACTTTGTTAGGTCTAACATGTATATTTCGAGATGTTTCAAACGGAATGACACCATACTATGGTGGAGGGTATAAAAATCAGGAATCCACTTTAATATTACTTAGGAAATTTAAAAATAGCCTTGATACTCTTGAATAAACCATGCTCAAAATCCACAACTTAACTTCAATAGAGTAGTACATCACACAACCCCATTGCATATTTTAATTCCAATATCACTTTCATCGCAATAATAGAAGTGGACAACTGCATACATTATGTTCGACATGTCTTTTATTTTACGGCCATGTGCGTAAGACGTCTGTAATTAATATGTGTCACCAATGATAATAACAAGAAATGTAACTTTGTGTTAAAATCCCTATAAATAGACAGGAATTATTTATAATTAATGCAGACGATTTGTTGCTGTGTCACACTTGACCATGTAGACAGGTGGTTGCTGGACCATGGAAGATTTGCTGCGCGGTCGTTAGGAGGAGGAGGAGGGCTTTGCTGAAATTACCTTGAAAACAAGATTCTTTTTAGTTAGGGCGAAGACATATGTGACTTAGGTCTGACCACAAAAGCCACCTATAGGGGAGGACAACAATTGTGAAGATTCTCTTCGATTCTTGATTACCTTTTTTGCATTAACAAATCAAAAGATGTTACATAAAATTAATTAAAGTAGTACACATCGTCCGGACAGCTGCCGTCTGTCTTCCAATGATTTAGGGCGTTGTATGAAATTGTTGTTAAAAGGGAAACACATCACCATTAACAAGTTTTTACTTAATTATAGTTTCGTCTTTATATATAGGGGATGGATAAACAGCAAGAAATCTACAAAGCATAAATAAATAATATAACAGATTTCTGTTCTTTAGCGATGTACAATTTTTTTAATAATATCTTAAAAAAATATATATTATTCAACAAAAAAAATAAAATTCCATTTTTCCAAATAGAAAATGTTTATTTTGGGATACCTTCCCTTTATATTGGCAATTAGTAATTGTTGAATTTATTAATGCATATTGACATGGTTGTTATTGTCGAGTCATTTGTCTAATGTGTGTCGTCTCTCCTTTTCAGTTCAAAAGATACAACAGATATCTCTTCTAGATGTCCTGATCGCACTTAATATGGTCAATTTGGTTTATGACGCTTGTTCTTTTTGTTGTAGAGTTTCTGCTGTTTTATTTTGCAAGCAATTTTCTGCAGTTCAATTTGTTAGCCCTTTATGTTGTGTTTTTACCAACCATTTTTGATCTTTTCAACCAATTCAGGAGGATACATTTGTTGTAGTTTTTCTTAATTGGGTTTGAAGTACAAATAACTTTGATATTCGAACAGCATATTTGACTATTGCACCGTGGAGCAAATGGGGTAATGATCTTCAAAAATATTAATAAAAAAGTAAAAAAACATGCAAATGGGGTAATGATCTTCAAAAATATTAATAAAAAAGTAAAAAAAACATGCTATGTTCGAACTTTTAATACCCTCCATCATTTTGAAGGAACTTGAATTTACGTCATGCATTGTAGTACTCATTACGAGCTTCAAATACAAAATTTGAAATAATTCCGGTGAATCGGGAGATATCGTTATAGGAGGCTTTACAAGGACGTGGACCTGCATACGCAATTCATAGGTAGTAGTGTGATTTTCTCATATTTGACTGGAAAACCACAAGCGGCTATCGTTAGAGCTCTCCAGCATTTAAATGTGAATAAATCTCGTTACTGTGATAATGGTAGAGTAGCCCGACGTCAAGGAAGTGGACGGAAGAAAACAGCAACATCAGAAAAAATGGTTCGAAAAGTAAAGAAGCGACTTGATGGAAACCCGCTTGCAGTGGCCGAAAAATGGCGGGTAAGGCCATTGAAATTCCAGAAAGTGCAAGAACTTACAAAGGAACGGAAAGAAAATAGACTCCAAAATGCCAAAGAGTTGCTTCGTTTGGCCGAAAGTGGTGAACTGCCGCAGACCTTGGACATTCCAACAGGTCTCACCACCATCGCACTCAGCACGCGCTACCCAACGATGGTTACAAAATGAGGTTACTCGCTTCATTTCCAGCCCACAATGGCCACCAAAATCTCCGGATACCAATCCGTAGGACTATTGTGTCTGGAGTATTTTGAAAAGCAAGGTTGACACCCAAAAATGCCAAAGTGTCGATCACCTCAAGCAAGCGCTTCGCCGGGAATGGGCTAAAATACCTCAGAGCAATTCAATAAAATTAAAAAAAAAAATGTAAAAATTATGGCGTTTGACTTTGTTGCAGTTTTTTTTATCTCACCCTGTATATTGATGATGGTATCTGTGTATGAGATTCTGCGGTGATCTTGGAGATGTATGCTATATTGGATAAAGAAATAGAGCAAATAAAAGCAAAGCAAATAGAGCAATAAAATCACTGTTGATATTTGAGATTGAGATAATAATTGTACAAAAACTACTAAGTAGTAAAAAATTCGGAATTGGATGAAGGAATAGAGTTGAAATCCTGAAATTTGAAGTGCATGTCTCTGTTGGTGGCTGTGGGGAAAAAAAGCTGGTTTTGGATATGGAAATTCGTATTATGAACGTTGGGCGTTAGAATAGAAATGGAATTCTGAGAAATAAATAAATTTGAAGGTCACTGATGGTGTATAGAGTGGGGGGCAGGTGATTTTGCACATGCATAGCATAACTCTGCCAGAAGTATGGTAATACTATAGAAATGGGTCTTAAGACAAGGCTGGAATTCTGAAATTTGATATGGAGGCCACTGTTGGTACATCGTTTCGAGAGAAGGAGGTAGATATGTTTGAAAAGTACTAAATGGTACTAAAATTGCCGTTGATTGAATGGGTAAAGCTTGAATCCTGAAGATTGATATCAAGGTTGCTGTTGGTTTCTAGGATTTGGATATGGTGTTAGCCAATTTTTATTATGCAAAGACGTTGGCAAAAAAATAAATACATCTAAATACTATTATCATTTATTTATTTTTTATTTAGAAAGTAAGGAATTCCTGAACTCAAGGATTAGACATGTTTTCGCAATTATGTAGAATGTTTCATAAAAATTCTCTATTTATTTTTGTGTATTCCAAGAGATACGCGTCTGCATTAGCTAGATATGGTCCTCGTATTGTTTTTTATAATGCAATCTCAAATGTCGACACAACTTTTCGCCAGTGCTCAGTAATTATAGATTTAAAATGCATTTTCCTCCATTATTGGAGTACAACCTTTTCACAGCCAAAAGAATTATGAAATTATTTGGTAAAAATTATTCAACTCCACCATATTATAAAATAATATTGTCAATATTTTGTATTAATTTTTGGATGTTCCAATTCCAAACAACTAAAAAAAATGCTTAGGAACTAAAAACACGTAAAAAAGCAGCTAAGTTCGGCCGGTCCAACTTTTAATACCCTCCACCATTTGGAAGGAACTTGAAAAATTTCAAAAAACTTCCGGAAACTACCACTTAAATGAAAACTGTTATATGGAGACTATACGAAGAAGTGAACCTACTTACGAAATTTTTTGTCATAAGCTATAGTACCCATTACGAACTTCAAATACCAAATTTTAAACAATTCGCTAAAATCACCAAAATACCGAATATCGGGAGGTACCGTTATATGGCGGCTTTACGAAGATGTGGACCTACATTGACAATTTTCTATCTTAGGCTGTGGTATCCATTACGAACTTCAAATGCCAAATTTAAAACAGTTCCGGTGAATAAAATCATCGAAATATCGAATATCGGGAGGTGACGTTATATGTACGCTATACCGTTATATGTAGGCTATACCATCCCATTTTCAATACCAAAAGCCCTGCAGACATAAGGCGAACGAACGTCGCTAAATCGACCTAGAATTTTATGCTGATCAAAAATATATATACTTGTTGGAGTATAAAATGTGTAAATCGAGGTGTTACAAACGGTATGACAAACTTAATATACCCTCCATACTACGGTGGAGGGTATAAAACATTATTTATCAAACGGGAAAATTCACTAAATAACATATCTTTCTATCACCAAGTAAGCCTAACTACCCACAACATTCTGCGAATGGTGTAAACCAGCGGTGCTCAAGAATAAATATCTCTTTTCAGTCAAATTTCTCTTTGCTTATTTAAATCAAGAACAAGTCATTATTTATACAAATATTTTTTATCCATTTGCTTTATAAATTGTTTTGGCAAACATTCGTGTTTAAAAACAATTAAATAGAACAGTAAAATATAAAGAAAAACAGAATTTTAATTTTCTCTTAAATTATCTCTTTTTTCTCTTCATGTTCTAGAACACGGTTTTGAGCACCCCTGAAATATTCCATCCCTGATGTATTCCATTCAAGCAGCGCTGCTCAAGAAAAAATATCTCTTTCCAGTCAAGTTTCTCTTTGCTTATTTAAAACAGTGTTAAGTCATTATTAAATAATAATCATTAATAATGATAAAATTTATACAAATATTTTTTATCCATCTGCTTAAAAAATTATTTTGGCAAACATTCATGTGTCAATTAAATAAATTCGTAAAACATAAAGAAAAACAGAATTTTAATGTTCTCTTAAATTATCTCTTTTTTCGACCCATGTTCTAGAACACAGTTTTGAGCAGGGCTGATTTAAGGCTCAAATAAAAAATGGAAACAAACCACTTACCCTTCACTCCATCCACTCAACAATTTATATTTTCTCTTAATTCGTTTAGAGAACCTGGTTTAGAAAGAGAACGAACGGCACGACGACGACCACATAACAGACCGACCGATCCGACCGACACAAATACGAAGTGTAACAAGTAAGTGCAAAAATTAAACTAATCAAAGGCACGACGAATATGCATAAAATGGTATTTCACAATTCGTACATTTGCATTGAAACGACAAAGCACACACATACACACAAATATTACACAGTACTACCGTAGCAACACTTTTGCCAAAAGGGATACAACAACGTTGGAAAAAAACACGACGCAGCAAAGACTGGGGAGGAAGCTGTTGACATTACGCACCGAAAACTTTCGATTTAACTAATATTTTTCACATCTTTACAACGAAAAACACTACACGAACTCTTTAAGAAACACGGAAAACCTTTTTTAGTTATTTTTATGACCGAAAATACCGGAAAACACGGGACCCGACACGAGCACCATATTTGTGCAACCCGTCGAAACGAAAAACCGAAATAAACTGATCAAGAGCAAGAGTGGTGTTACCATCTTCAAATTATTTGCATTCTGATGGCTCTCATTTAGGCAATTCTAACATTCAAATTAATATTGTTCACACGCATTAGATTAAGTGTAACTAAGTTTAAAGGTAGCCATTTAATGAAAATTAATTCATGAAAGTTGTTTTGCGAACAAAAGTGTGTATAAAACACCTGTGAACAACTTTAGCAGCATAATCAATAAAAAAAGAACTAATTATCCAAACAATAGTTCTGAATGTCAAAGCCAACAAAATCCTCGTATCCCAATTTACATCAAATCACGAACAAAAACAAAGTAATAATTAAATGGAGTTATTAGTCATGTGTTATATTTTGAATCGACATTAAAAAGCAAAATATATTTTTCCCGAGAATATATTTATTAACAGAATGAAAATAAAATTAAAATAGAAAAAAAAACACACATAGACACACATTTTAATACAGTTTTCTTTGAAAGGGTTATAACATACAAAATAAAATACAACTAAACATTTGTGGACTTTTATTTCACATAACGCTTGAAATAGATGTGACAAACAATATAACAGTTCAGAAATAAAAAAAATATAAAGTAAAAGCGCTAATATTAAAGTAACATAAGTATATAATCATCTAAAAGTAACATATGCTATTTAAGTTTTTGAAATTCCAGTTGGAACTGGTGATATAGCATCAGAATCGTAGGCACCTCCCAAAAATTCAGATTTTAAATGCACATACCTATTGATCGATTACAGATACATTCTCCAAATTTGGAATTAATAATGGGATTTGGAACAAAAATAATTGTGGCAAATTTTATTGAAATCGGTTCAAATTTGGATTTAGCTCCCATATATTTTTTTCGACCGATTTCGTTTATTTGATACACCAAACACGATATGTGTGTTTTATTTTAACGATATTTGGAATGAGCGACGGGAGTTGATCAAAAAATATATTTCTCATATTACATTGAAATCGGTAGAGATTTGGGTATGGCTGTCATATACATTTTAGATCGATTTCGTTTATTTGATGCACTAAGCACGATACGTATGTTCGATTCCAATGAAATTCGACATGAGTGAATAAATTTAGCACAAAAATAAAGTGGTCAAATTATATTTAACCCTTAACTACAGACGTCAAATTATACGAACGTTGTGTGTAGCACCGGTAATTTTTACCGGTTATACAAAACACATAAAATTTCTGTAAAACAATTGAAAAATTTGTTTAATATATGTCTGTTATATGTTTTTTGTATATAAAGATCTGGAAAAATTTTAAAACTATTTACTTTAATAAAACCGCACAAGTTTTTTAAAGCAAAATATATTCAGTTATCCCCGAAATTGAAAAATCATAAATGCTTACCGGTAAAAAATTCCAGTCATCTGTAGTTAAGGGTTAAATCGGTTCAGATTTGGATACAGCTCCCATATATATTTTCGGCCGATTTTACATATTTGATGCACCCAACGCGATATGTATGTCCGATTCCAATGAAATTTCGTTAGATAGACGAAATTTGGTACCAAAAAATTAGCTAAATTATAATAAAATTAGTTGAGGTTTGGGTATAGCTCCCATATATATATTTCGGCCGATTTCATTTATGTTATGCATCGGACATACATATGTCCGATTCCATTGAAATTCAGAATGTGTGGTTTGGTTACATTATAAATTTCGTTACATTATAAATTTGACAAATTAATTAGAAATCTGTTAAGATTTGGATATAGCTGAAATATGAAAGGCGTGACGGAATTTGGTGTAATCGGTTCAGATTGGGATATGATTTTATTAAGAAGCATTGACTGTTACATGCGCTGTAGTAGGGGGTCATGTCCATATGTGCTCCGACTAGCTTGGTCGCCTCTCTGGGTGTGGTCCCAACCCGTCACCCCTACTCCGGACATGCAGCAATTAAAATGAAGACACAACACTGAATACTACCAGAGTGTTGTATGGAGTGATGCATTTTGGAATACTGAGGTAAAAGAGGTGAAATGACATATTCAAAACTGGAAAGGGTTTGGCCTACAGTGCATGAGTTTGCAAAGGGTAGTTGCAAATCGTTTCCAGGATTAAATGTTAACTTGTAGTTTTATGTTTTAATTTGTTCTGTGAGCCTGTTTAAACGTAAGGTATCCGTCCTAGTAAATTACTAGGATCTGTTGTATCTGTCCATGTTGAACAGTAAATGGGTGCTCGTATCACGGTGCATCATGTCACAAAGCAAATTTGGGATTTTTGTTAATATTGTGTTTAAAGTTGTTCTATGCATCACCACCTAAACATACCTTTTTGGAAGACCAATTGCAACTGCACACATCACATCTCGTCCGAAATTCCTCCTATATTAAGAAAAAAATTGATATAAAAAAAAACACTAATTAGATTAATATAATAAAATAGGTTATAGTATACCATATATAGTTTAAAGTCACAGCATCATTGGGAATGAATATAGCCACTCGGTCCAAAACTAAAGAAAAGAACAGAAAGAGAGATAGACCTGGATTATTTGATTTAAATAGATCAATAGCAATTGAGAATAAGAAAAAGAAAGAAGATACTAACTCTGAAATGGCGGAGAGAAATACCAACGATCAGGGTCAAATTAGGGATATGTCCCAAACCATTAACGTTAGCTCTCCGGTAACAAATTCCCTGGGTCCAGTGTATCTGCAAGGGGCTGTCGGTGGTGACCCCCAGGCCAGTGCAGTGCCTACTCTTGGAAATCTTGGAGTGAATAGAATCTTGGAAAATAAGATCCAAAACCTAGCAAATGAAATGGATGATATAAAGAAAACGTTAATAAATTTGACCAAAGTTATAAAAGAAGGTAATAGAATAGGAGAAAATCGTAACCCGGTGGCGGAAGCCCCAACATATAGTGCCGCAAATGTAGCTTCCAACAGCAGGGATGTAATTTCCCAACAAAATGAGAATCTGGGCCAATTGCCAAGACACCAGTTGGTTCCTAATATCTATACAGCAGCACTAGATCCGGCAAATGGTCCAAGGGAAATAGCTTCTTCTAGGGACAACTCCATGCCACAGGTCAATTCCGGACAGAATGGGTCGAGTAGACAAGATTTGGTTCAGAATAACCACCCGACCCCATTTGACCCAAGATTATTTAGAATTAATAAGTTAGGTCTTCACTTCGATGGGAGTTCGTCTGGACTCTCCGTGGAAGAATTCGTATATCGGCTAGAATACTTCCAGCGTCAATACCAAATACCGTGGGCTGAAATAATACGCGATTTTCCCCTTATACTCATGGTATTGGTTGTTTGAGAAAACAAACAAAATCCATGATTGGGAGGAACTCAAATACAGTCTACTGAGCCAATACCAATCCTCAAAGACTACTGTAGAGTTAGCCGAATTAGCCCAACGAAAACAACAACCTAATGAGTCCATAGATGCCTATTTTCATGTTATGGGTCAGATGAGGGCAAAGTTGGTACAATCAATAAGGGAGTTTGATATGATCAAAATACTGAAGAGAAATATCCGAGAAAATGTTAGCCGTATTGTATACCCAATTCAAGTCTCTTCAGTCGAACAGCTTCGCATAGAATGCAATGAAGCTGAAAAGAATTTCCTCAGGAGAGAAAATAGACCTTACGTTCCACCACCATCTCGTCCACAAAGGCAGGTCAATGAGGTTAATTTTGAGGATAATTATTATCAGGGGGATTATAACCAGAATGAAAAGGGATTTGAAGAAGTTGATGCCCTACAAACAATGAGGCAACGTAACCCAAATATTGGGTGTTGGAGTTGCCAGAAAACGGGTCATACCTTCAGAGAATGTGAAGCAACTATCAGGACCCTATTTTGTTATAGGTGCGGAAAGCCTGGTATTAAAACACCTCAATGCGATATTTGCCAACAGGGAAACCGGAACAGGGGCGTGGACACTACGGGGGGGGGGGGCCACGTCCAACTGCAAACCCCTAAGTGTATTAAAAGGGTCTTCACATCCGCCTACTAAGCCTATATTAGACCATATATCAAAAGCCAATGAAGCAACCTTTGAACCTAAGATGAGGCATTATACACCGCTAGAGATTCGTGAGAAAAATTATGAGAAGGTTCGAGCACGAATTATGGGTGATAGCGGGGTCCAACAGGGCAATAATTCCAAAATTAAAAAAATTCGCCAAAAATTTAGAAATAAGCGTAAGGAGATGAATTTAGTGGTAGCGTCAGTTGAAAAATATGGTGGTAGATCTGATCCAAGATTATTTGCCGAAGTAGAGGTCCAGGGGACAAAAATTAGGGGTCTGTTAGACACCGGGGCTTCAGTCAGCATCCTAGGTAGAGGGTGTAGAGAATTTTTGGAACCTCTCGACGTCACCATAAGCCCAATTTTTACTAATGTAAAGACTGCCTCTGGCCACCAACACAGAATAGTGGGAAAAGTAAAGTTGGATTTAAAGTATAATGATATAGTGAGAGAGTTGGAGTTGTATCTATGTCCCGACCTGGAACAAGAATTGTATCTGGGTATAGACTTTTGGAGAGAGTACAATCTAGTACCCAGGATTATTGAGGCTAGTGAAATAGATGTCGAGAAGATTCAAAGGGATATCGTGGATGATGAAGCCTATAAGCTGAATCCCCATAATTTATCGCCCCAACAACAGCAACAATTAGATGAAGTCATAAAGAACTTTGACACCTTTGAAAACAAGGGTTTAGGTAAAACCACTCTCGAAAAACATAGCATTAAGTTAGTAGAAGGAGCAGAACCTGTTAAAGATCGTCATTATCCGCTATCCCCAGTTGTCCAAGCTATAGTGTACGAGGAAATCGAGAACATGCTCCGGCTCAATGTGATAGAAGAGAGCGAGAGCCCATGGAGTAACCGTACCACTGTAGTCCGGAAGCCGGGGAAAAACAGGTTCTGTCTCGACGCACGCAAACTAAATAAATTGACAGTGAAAGATGCGTACCCACTTCAAAATATTGATGGGATATTGAGCAGGATAGATAAAACGTACTTCATAAGTAGTGTCGACTTGAAATACGCCTTTTGGCAAATCGAACTTGACGAGGAAAGTAAAGCCTGCACTGCGTTTACAGTGCCCGGTACGCCATTATACCAATTTAGGGTAATGCCTTTTGGGCTCTGTAACGCAGCGCAGCGCTTATGCAGACTTATGGACAAAGTCATACCTCAGCGTTTTAAAGATCACGTTTTCATCTATCTTGACGACCTCTTAGTTATCTCGAGTGGATTTGAAGAACACCTACAACTATTAAACGAAGTGGCAATGTGCCTGAAAAAAGCCAACGTAACAATAGGAATGAAAAAATCCCAATTTTGGAACTAAAATATTTAGGTTTCATTATTGGCCAAGGTAGATTGAGGACAGATCCGGAGAAGATTAAGGCGATTAAGAATATAAAAACACCCAGAGAGGCGACCAAGCTAGTCGGAGCACATATGGACATGACCCCCTACTACAGCGCATGTAACAAACACTGAATACTACATTAACACAACGATGCATCACCTCCTATACTGGACCCCCACCCGATGACCAATATCATGCCCACCCAACCATGATCAGTACCTCCTCTTCTTTACTTAACTGACCCCACACTAAATTTTTTTTGGGTGTCCAGGTGCGGATTTAGGCATTTCGAGGGCCTCGGAACATGACCCATAACGCCTTTGCAATGTTATTGACCTAAGAACAATTACACAACAATTTAATTGAGGATACGATTATTACAGGGAACTATATTGCTACATCGAATTCTCTAACTGCACTCAATTTCCAAATATTGCAGTTTCCTGCACGCTAGGCATTTGCTATGAAATATATAAATCCGAAGGACAAACGCTTCCTGTATGCGGACTAAATTTGGCGTGTTCCTGATTTTTCATGGTCAGCTGTTCCTGGCATGTTCAGGCGTTGGTAGACTGAGCCATTTGTTTGTTTAGGCATTAAAGTATTACAATAAATATATTTTATTTCTCAATAAAATAAATATATGTATATAAGATACACCTAATCTCATTCGGTTACATAGCCATATCTAAATGGTCACTGAATTATTTCATTTATTAATTTTAGAATTACCATTTAAGAGGAATAATAATATGGAATTAATTTAAAGTTTGTAACACCTACCACCTACGTTCTATGTCAGATTATTTTGTTTATCGTTTCGTCCAGTTCAACTGATTTGTTGCTCGGATTGTGCACGGCTTTTTCATTCATATTAATAAGCAATTGAAGTTTTTTCGTGTGCCTAATAAGTTGGTGGAGTAATATTTTATAGTGAGAAAAATATTGATCAATAAGTGTTTTGTACCAGAACTACAAGAATGTAAAGTTTTTGCTATGATAACCGATCCTTCCTTTATGATATCGAAAAATATGGCAAAAATTTGAGATTCTTGCAGGTTCTGGAACAGAGAAAATTTAATGGTTTTTTCGGTTTGTAATTTAATCAATTCCTTTCCCAGTCCATTCTGTTTTTTTTTTTTTTTTTTTTTTTTTTTTTTGAAATGAAAAAGTATATAATAAACTTCTTTGTGCGTGCAACCGTGTAATTATAGAATTGCCATTTAAAAATATTATAATTATGCAAAAAATTTGATGATGGTAACACCATCCACGTTCTTTGTCAGTCTATTTCGTTCGTCGAGTCCAAATAATGTGTTGCTCAGGTCGTTTACGGCTTTTCCGGTATTATCGGTCTTTTTAATTTTGTACAATAGTGTGTTAATTTTATGTTCTTTTTTCGGTTTTAAATTTCACCAATTCCTTTCTCACTTAACTCTGCTCCGTGTTTTTCAACGTGTTAGTGCAAAAGTTGATCCCGAAGTCGTGTGTGACACTTGTGTTTGCTATGTCGATGTGAAATATTATTATTCGAATGTAGAATGGGTTCATTTAGATTTACATAACAATTTTTGCTGTTTTCAATTGTGTATATTTCAACCTATTTTTTTACATTTCCTACTTGTTCGGTCGTTTTTCTTTCGGGTTATTCTCAACTTGAGAATCTCGAGCTGCCATTGTCTTCGTTCGTATTTTCCATTCTCTTCTAGGCAATGTTCTCTTAATTTTTCTAAGAGAAACATCCTAGTTGTTGTAACCTGCATAAGACGACGGTAAGTGTTTGTTTACATTTTTTAATTATGAATCAAAGCATAATGAAATATCGCAGAGATGAGATGTTTCTATTATTAAAATATCTAATGTTGTCCATTCATACTCAAAACAATATGTCTGCGGTTATTTCTCTTACTTTCGTTCATATGACAAACAATAAGAGATTAATAATACAGCCATGTTCAAAACCGTGTTCCAGAACATGAGCCGAAAAAAGAGATAATTTAAGAAGAAATGAAAATTCTGTTTTTTTTTTATTTTATTTTACGATTCCATTTAATTGTTTTAAAGACGAAAGTTTGCCAAAATAATTTATAAAGCCAATAGATAAGAAATATTTGTATAAATAATGACTTAACACTGATTTGTTCTCGATTTAAATAAGCAAAGAGAGAATTGACTGGAAAGAGATATTTTTTCTTGAGCAGCGTAGAACTTCCTAACTGTGTAGAACTTCCTAACTGTATGAATATATTAATTATAACAAGTAAAAAAGAAGTCATGGTCCTGCATATAAAAATATTTTCTGGAAACAATTCCAGTGAATAATGCCGCTAATATCATTAAAATACCAAATAAAGGGAGGCGCCGTAATATAAGGGCTATATGAAGACGTGGACCTACATAGACAGGTTTCTGTCATTTTCAGACTTTTAAGGTTTTCTTTACTATTCACGTTTTTTCTTTCTTCCGAAAGAATAATCGGGAAATGTTTACCTATTACACCAAGAAATTTTCAAACTCATTCAGTTTTAACTTTACCGAGGAGGGTATTAGTAAAATCATTGCATAATGGGACCATATCCAATTCCCCTCCAAGTAAAAAAACTTTTTATACCTTCCAGCATTTGGAAGAAAATTGAAAAATTTCCAAAAAATTCTGCCAAAAAATACCGCTCGAATGAAAACCGCTAATTTGTGTCATAGGCTGTTTATATACGAAATTTGAAATAATTCCGGTGAATAATGTCACAAGAATAATGAAAATGCCGAATATCGGAGAATACCGTTATATGGGGCTATACGATATCGTGGACCTATATACGAGATAAAGAACTCAGAAGAAACTCTTTGTTCGAATTTTCAGACAATTCCGTTGGAAAATGTGGCTGAAATCATCAAAACACCGAAAATCGGAGGGTACCATTGTATGGGCGATATACGATATCGTGAACCTATATAGACAATTTTCTTCCGGGAGATAACGTACTCACAAGGAACCCTTTGTGTGAATCATCAGACAATTCCGTTGGAAAATGTGGCTAAAATCATCAAAATACCGAAAATCGGTGGGTACCGTTGTATGGGGGATTTAAGATATATATATAATTCTCTTCCAGGCGATTAAGTTCTCACAAAGAACCCTTTCTGTTAATTTTCAGACAATTCCGTTGAAAAATGTGGGTAAAATCATCGAAATACCGTATATCTGGTGGGGTACTGTTGTATGGGGGATATACGATATCGTGGACCTATTTAGAAAATTCTCTTCCAGGGGGTAATGTACTAACAAAGAACTCCTTGTGTAGAATTTCCGACAATTTTAATGAAAAACGTGGCTAAAATCATTAAAATACCGAATATCAGAAGGTGCCGTTATATGGAGGTACATGTTATCGTATACCTATATACAACCAATTTCGAATGCTGTCATTTCTAAACCACTCGTCCGACAGCTGTTAAAATTATTCCAGTGACAGCTCATTATATTGTTTAAAATGACCGAAAATTGGCTCGTGAGCTGAATATATCGCAATATTCCATTCGGCAATTGTTGAAAAATGAGCTCGGGGAAAGCAATTGAAATTCCAAACAGTGCACGTACTTACACCGCAACAGAAAGAAAATAGACTCAAAAGAGCCGACCATGGTGATGGTGTAGGCCGGTATAACAGCCGATGGTCGCTCGACCGTGGCATCAGAATAAACGCCGAATATTATCGCGAAAATATTCTGGAGGGTGTATTAGAGCCTTGGGCACGAAAACATTTTGGCCGCAAACCTTGGACATTCCAACAGGACTCATGACCATCGCACTTAGCATCCAAGAATGAGGTTCCTCGCTTCATTTCCAGCGCACAATGGCCACCAAAATCTCCGGAAACCAATCCGTTGGACTATTGTATCTGGAGTATTTTGGAAAGCAATTTTGGCACTAAAAAGTCGACAGACCGACTGATGCTTTCGAACTTTATGAAAATTGTTCCACTGTACACCAGATGGCAGCTTGTTTCTTTTGTTCCTTACTACGGCATTTAATGTTATTTTATGCCTTGCGGCGTAATGGAATGTGCGCAAACTTCGTGGGCAAACACCAGTAGCACCAAAGTAGCAATAAAATCGACAACGTCCACAACATCAACAACATTAGCAATTTTTGAAAAAATAAAAAAAAAAACTCTACACACAACAACAGCAACGATACGAATAAAATCAGTAAGAACAACAGCAGTAGCAACAACAACTACTAGAAATTTTATGCAAAAATGTTTGCAAATTGTAATGACACTTCCTTGTATAGCAGAATCCAGCAATGTGGCAAAGACGACGATAATGGAGGATATGGCCAAGGAAAATATTCCTATAATGTTGAATAACACTTGCAACACGCAAAGGTCTAGTTTATAAATTTTTGCCAGGTGATTCGAAATGGGCTTCAATGCAAATGGTTGTGGCGATGCCTTAACCTCCTCAGTTCGCCTCAGTTATAAAAACATAAATTCCATTAAGATTGTAGGATTTTCTTTATTAATACTCAGTGTTTGGATTTAAATGGGATATTACCTTAGCTTGAATATTGCAGATAAATAGCGAGAGAGAGAGAGAGAGAGAGAGAGAAGGCGACTGGGATCTTACACTAATATGTGTAAGAACATGCAATGACCAGTTGGTAACAACAAACTAATTTGTTCAAGTGGAATGTGTATTAGAAGGCGAAGAACAATGATATTTGAAAGCAGCTGCACCTAACTAATTGCAAAATTGTGTAAAAATGTTTATGGTTTAAATACATCGATGTTTTTCATTTTCAATATGAGCCGGAGATTTTAATTCATTTTGATAGGTGGTTGTTAAGTTGTGTTTAAAAATAGGCCCTTCCAAAATTTATAGATTTAAATGTGTATTTTATACCCTACAGCACTATGTGTTGGGGGTATTATAAGTTTGATTGGGCCAAAAATTATGTAACACCTCGAAATATTGGTTTCCCACATAAGAAAGTATATATGGATCTTTCTATCTCGCTAGCTATGTATGTCCGTCCTTCCGTCTGACCATGTTAATTTGTAATCACTCTACAGGTCGCAATTATGGCCCGATCTTCATGAAATTTAGAATGGAGGTGGGACTAGAGCCAGAATTGAACCTATTGCTTTTGGAACAAAAACTTAAAAATTTCCTGATTTTGCAGTTGCTCTACAGGTTGCAATTATATACCAATCGAAGCGGAAGTTTGCATGGGGCTAGAGCTTAGGGTAAAATAGACCATGACATTTGGTCTATGAAGGTCAAATTTTGCATTAATCCGCGAATATTTCAAAATCGGCTGAGATCACAAATAGACGAAAACCTAAATTCTGACCGTTACGTACAAGCCGATAGTAAATATATCGGATACATATATATATATATATATATATATATATATATGTATATTTTATATCGGATACATAAAAGATGCCAATAATGACGAGATAATGTAGATTTTGTATTTTGTAACAATTTTTATTTTTTCATAATTTTTATCGCATGCGACTTTTTTCAATTTGACTTAAAATATTGAAGTATATATTTTGTAACATTATTTCACCCTACAACACAGGATGGGGATATTATATTCCGATTGCAATTATCGTCCGATCCTCAAGAAAATTTGCATAAGGGTAGGGTTAGGTCCAGAAGGGCTACGCCTCTTGTTTTCAAGGATGTCCGCAATATATTTAGGGGTTGAAAGAGACCAACAAATTAAAATGTTCTTGATTTTGCATCCGTTATAAAAGTCAAAAAATAGAAACCAAAGGACAGGAAATCTCGCACGAAGTTAGAGTTTTGGACCACTACTTTTGTGTGCTGATTTTTTATGCTGATATCGTTGACGAATATAGCCAAATATCGTCCACAAGCAAGTCATATAGATGAGTCTACATTTGGAGATACAGAGGGTCCTCTTGCTTGTGGAGATGATCGCAAAATATTTAGGGGTTCAAATGAACCAAAAACAGAAAAAAAATTCCTGACCACACATATGGAGCCAATCAACACGCCTGAGAAGAGAATTAAGGACAGGGAAGGATTCTAGCATTTTGATGGAAAATGGATCACAACAACTAACAGTATGACGGAGTGGTTAAATATTGGGCCCTGTTCAATGTCTCTTGACATAATTTCAAAAGCGAAATCTTCCAAAATCGATCTGGATATAAGGGGGCTTCTTACATATTGTAGTGTTGTAGGGTATCACATGGTCGGCCCCGCACGACTATAGCCATTGCTTACTTTTTTTTTAATTTCCTGACCAATTTTGGGAATGGGTTCTCCTTTTCAAGAACTTCTGGACAATACTCTGAGATTTTTTTTTTAATTTTTTAAAAGTGTTCAAAGAACTACCCTTATATATTCATAATTTCAAGATTTCCTTGGTTTCACAACCCAACAATGTTTTTATACTCTTCGCCATACATAGTATGGTGGGTATATTAAGTTCGTCATTCCAATGGAATTTTCCACTGGAATTGTTATAAAATTCACACAAGGAGTTCTTTCTGAGTACTTTACCCTCTGGAAGAGAATTGTTCATATAGGTCTTCGATATCGCATAGCCCTCATACAACGGTACCCCCCGATATTCGATATTTTGATGATTTTAATAAAATTATTCAATAAAATTGTCTGAAAATCTACATTAGGATTTCCTTCTGAGTACTTCATCCCCTGGAAGATTATTCTCTATATAGGTCATCGATATCGTTATTCCAAATATAACGGTACCTCCCTATATTCCGTATTTTACTGATTTTAGCCACATGTTTCAATTAAATTGACTAAAAATCCTTACCAGAAGTTTTTTCCAAGCGCTTTACTCCCGGGAAGAGAAATATCTATATAGGTTCAAGATACCGTATAGCCCACATACAACGGTACCCCCCGATATTCGATATTTGGCAATTTTAGGGACGTTATTCACTGGACTTGTTTTAAATTGCGTATCTAGAATTCGTAATTGGTACTACAGGTTATGTCAGAAAATTATCTATGCAGGTCAATGCCCTCTGTGCAGGTCAATACCAGATCAATACCTTCCTATATTCTGTATTTTGATGATTTCAGCTACATTATACACAGTTTTTTTCAAGTTTCGTATTTCAATATTTTAATGGATTATGACAAAAGTAGCCCATGCAGGTCCACGTCTTTGTATATACCCCAATATAACGGCTATATTCGGTATTTTTAAAATTTTAACAACATTTTTGGCGAATGTTATTTTTTCGTTATTTTTGGAGGGTATTCAAAGTTTGGCCCGGTTGAACTTACTGCTTTTTTACATGTTTTTTTTATACCCTCCACCATACTATGGAGGGTATATTAATTTTGTCATTCCGTTTGTAACTCCTCGAAATACTCATGTCAGACCCAACAAAGTATATATATTCTTGATCAGCGTAAAATTCTAAGACGATTTAGCCATGTTCGTCTGTCTGTCTGTCTGTCTGTCTGTCCGTCTGTCTGTCTGTCTGTAGTAATCACGCTATCTTTCGAACAATTCGAGATAGAAGGCTAAAATTTTGCACACATGTATATTTTGCCAGTAGGCAGGTTAAGTTCGTAAATGGGCCATGTAGGTCCAAGTTATCATATAGCCCCCATATAACGGTACCTCCCGATATTCGGTATTTTGATGATTTTAGCGACATTATTCACCGGAATTGTTTCAAATTTGGCATTTGAAGTTCTTAAGGGATACTACAGCGTAAGACAGAAAATTATCTGTGCAGGTCTACGTCTTCGTGTAGCCCCCATATAACGGTACCCCGATATTCGGTATTTTGATGATTTTAGCGACATTATTTAGCGGAATTGTTCCAAATTTGGTATTTGAACGTCGTAATAGATACTGCAGCATAAAACAGAAAATGGGCCATGTAGGTCCACATCTTCATATAGCCCCCATAAACCGTACCCCCCAATATTCGGCATTTTGATGATTTTAGCGACACTATTTACCGGGATTGTTTCAAATTTCGCATGTGAAGTTCGTAATGGATATTTCAGCCCATGCTAGAAAATTGTCTGTGCAGGTCCACGTCTACGTATAGCCCCCATATAACGGTACCCCCCATATTCGGAATTTTGATGATTTTACCTACATTATAAACAGATTTTTCTTCAAGTTTAGAATGTAAATATTGTAATAACTTATGAAAAAAGTTGCCTATGCAGGTCCACGTCGTCGTATAAGCATTCGGTATTTTTAAGGTTTTAACAGAAATCTTAACGGATTTTATTATTATTATTATTTTTTTTTTTTTTTTGGGAAATTGCCAAATTTTTACCAAATGGTGGAGGGCATTAAAAGTTCGGCCCGGCCGAACTTACAGCTTTTTTACTTGTTTTTCAATGACTTCCTTGTGCAATTCATGGATTTGTTATGAATACTTTTTACGGATTTCCTGGAAAAACATTTAAGTTCTTCATGGACTTCCCGGTCAAGTAAAAAGTAAAAACTGTAGTTAAACTTTATAAATCTGGAATACTTTTATAATAGTTTTATCGAGGGTATTTTGGAGACTTCCTGTCAAAAATGTAATTTTTAAAAACTTCCTTGTATAGTCTATACATTTTTTCACGGAGAAACTTATGCTTTTTGCATTCTTTTGAAATATCTCGTCTGGGTATTGATAAATCTATCAAATTAGGCACCACTGCCATCGCTGCCTGTAACGGACTTGTACTTTTCTATCAGAAATTTGAAAAAATTTCCTGTTTCTATTTATTTTACCCTGTAATTGTTATTTTTGATCTACGTTCAATGTGCCCCCCAGAAATGCTTTTCAAAGCCATATTTTCATCTCCAACTTACTCTGTACTTTTTACAATTTCTTTTTCAAAGATTTTGAAAATGTATTCTTTCTAAGCATTCACCATTAATATATACAATAAAATGTATTTTCTCTATAAGTTCTCATTGGGGGTTCATTGGGGGAATGCGGAAAAACTTGTTGCTATGACTTAAAGTATTCCATATAAAACCTTTCGTATTCATGTCGTTATTGCTGTTACCATTAAGTAAATCAATAAAAATTCTCCCATAATTATTATGACCAAAAAAAGCAGAGAAGACAATTCCGGTGATCATCATCTGCAGCAGCACCAGCGGCATGCTTGCCGCCTATGCAATAAAGCAAATGAAAATTATAATTTTATTTCTTTAAAAGAAGAATGATATAGATTTCAATGGCATTGTTGTGCTTTAGTTTGGAGCCGGACACGAATTCGTGAAGACTACTACTACAGCCACTATAAAGGCTTCTTCTCCATCTATGTTCATTTATGAGAAACAATTAAAATATTTTTGAGATTCTCAGAGCAATGTACAGTTGGGTGTAGTTGGCTGTTTAGTTTATTGAATGGTTTGTTGCAGCAAGTGGTTGAGGAAGTGTAATTGAAATTAGCTAAAATAATTCTTTAAATTGTTTGGGATTACTTTTCGAAAAATTGTTTTCGTAATGGTGCAGATTTAAGAATATTCATAAAGCTAAATTGAAATCAATTAAATAAAATATAAAAAAATTTCAATTTTTGATCTTAAGATGCTTTAAAAATATTTTTTAAATAAATACGACACTGTATCCGCAGGTTGATATTTAAACATACATTCCTTGAAATATATTTCTAAAAATCCTCAATTAGATTTCTGAGACACGCTAAAAAAAAAAAAAACAAAAAATGTAAACCACGATTATAACACATTTAAAAAAATCCACTATTATAATTAATTAAAATCCTGATAGTGCTCAAAAAATATTTTTTAAAAAGCTTCGATTTTCTGACAGTCGCTTAGAAAAATATTTTTAAAAAATCCACGATTCTTCAATAGTCCTTAACAAAAAATTATTTAAAAATCCGCGCTCATAAAGCCGTGATAGTTCAAAATCATCGGTTACAAATCAGTTATAGTCCTTTGAAAAATATTCTTTTAAATACTTGGTTATCAATCTTCAATAATGCTTTGAAAAATATTTCTTTAATTCGCCGGTTATAAATCAGTGATTGTCCTTTAAACTATATATTCTTTGATTTCCTCGGTTATAAATCTGCAATGGTCTTTGAAAGTACATTATTTTAAATCCTCGGTTATAAATCTGTCATTGTCCTTGAACTATTATTTTTTTAAATCCTTGGTTATCAATCTGCGATAGTCCTTAAAGAATTATGTTTAAAAGTAATTTCAATATTCTTTAAAAATCTACTCTTATACATACTTTATAGTTCTTGGAAAATTATCCATTAAAGATTCCACGCTTATACAGTGTGAAATGAAACAACTACAACCAACTTCAGACTGCTGTCATTTCCAAGCCACTCGTCCGACAGCTGTTAAAATTATTCCAGTGACAGTTCATTATATTGTTTACAAGAGTACGAAAGTATTTTGATGAGAATTTTCCAGAAAATGTTATTCGTGATGGAATTCAAGCGTGATAGTGTTATTTTTTATATTTAGTTGGAAAACCACAAGTGGCTATCGTTAGAGCAATCCAGAATTTAAATGTGAATAAATCTTTTGTGTCTCGTACAATCGCTCGTTTCCGCGAGACTGGTAGCGTAGCCCGACGTCAAGGAAGTGGACGGAAGAAAACAACAACATCAGCAGAAATGGTTCGAAAAGAAAGTAAGCGACTTGATGGCAACCCGCGTTGCAGTGTCCGAAAAATGGCTCGTGGGCTGAACATATCGCAATATTCCATCTGGCAAATATTGAAAAATGCGCTTATCCCGAGTTATTGAAATTCCAAAAAGTGCAAGAACTTAAACCCCAACAGAAAGAAATTAGACTCAAAAGAGCTAAAGAGCTGCTTCGCTTGGCCGAAAGTTGTGAACTGCCGTATTTGGTTTGCTCCGACGATTCGACATTCGTTGTCCAGCAGTTTGTAAACAAACAAAATTATCGTGTTTACTTGCCAAAGAGGTCAGCTGAAAATGTGCACATTCGGTTGGCCACCAGAACTCAAGCGCCGGCCATGGTGATGGTGTGGGCCGCCACAACATCCGATGCCGAATATTATCGCGAAAATATTCTGGAGGGTGTATTAAAGCCTTGGGCACGCAAACATTTTACCCGCAGACCTTGGACATTCCAACAGGTTGCATTGGCCATTTGAGTGCATAATTCGTACCAAAGAGGACCAATTCGAACAAATCTAAACTTATTCTAAAATTTTATCCTATTTCCGAAATTTTTTGCTTTCATTCAATAAAATTAAAAGAAAGGTAAAAATTATGGCTTGAGACTTTGTTGCAGTTTTTTATCTCATCCTGTATATCTGATAGTTCTTAAAAATCCACGCATATGTATATTTTATAGTCCTTGGAAATAGATTCTTTCACAATTCCACACTCATATATCTCTGAAGATCTTGAGTAAATATTCATTAAAAATCAGCTCTTATAAGTCTCTGGCAGCCCTTTAATACATTTAATGAAATTTTTTGTATCGTAAATAATATTCGACCACAGTCCATTATTCCTGCTAAGCTACTATGGCTATGTTCGTTGGTGGAGCCAAATGGATTTCCTAGAAATACTCCAAAGTAACCCTCCATTTCAATTCATGGGTACAATGTTGCTTATTGCCCTTGCCGGCAATCTGCGTACAAGAGAAAATAAGTCGAGGGCGATTTAAATCCCTGTCATTTCATAATGCTTAATTATCGCATGGGCAGACGGCGCTGTGTAGTATTAATTCCCAGATTACATAGTTTTCTATCTCACCCTGTATATATATCACTGAAGGCCTTGACAAAATATTTCTTATAAATCAACTCTTATATATCTCCGATAGTCCTTGAAAAAAATAATTTTAAAAAAATCCACGCTTGTATCTCTGATAGTCCTGGAAAAAAATAATTTTAAAAAATCCACGCTTGTATCTCTGACATTCCTTGAAAAATAATTTCTAAAAATCCTCGCTTATATCTCTGATTGTCTTTGGAAAAATAATCTTCAATAATCTACGCTAATACTTTCAATAGTCTTGAAAAAATGTTTTATCTTTTTTTTTCAATTCTACGCTTATGCACCTGAAGTCCTTGAGAAAATATTCCTTAAAAACTCCACGTTTATCTATCTCTGACAGTCCTTTAAAATACTTATTGAAATGTATTGTATCGTAAATAATATTCGACCATAGTCCATTATTCCTACTTAGGCTACTATGGCTATGCTTGAAAGAATTTCCTCGTTGGTGGCGCCAAATGGATTTCCTAGCAATGCTCGAAAGCAACCCTCCATTTCAATTCATGGGTACAATGTTGTTTATTGCCCTTGCCGGCAATCAGTGTACAAGAGAAAATAAGTCGAGGGCGATTTAAATTCCTGTCATTTCATAATGCTTAATTATCGTATGGACAGACGGCGTTGTGTAGTATTAATTCCCCGTTTACATGGATTGCAATCGCAGGGGATATGGAATCATTATCATGGAAGCCAATACCTTATTGATATTGCCGTCATTATATTTTAATTGATTATTTCCAAAAGCGTAACGAACGCAGTTCATTGGAACAAAAAATATTTCATATATAGATTATTGTTGTTATGGCCGATCGATCGGGTTTTTAATGAAGGCATGGAATACAAATATGTGCGAAAAGGGTAATGAAATAAGGATGAGTGATATATGTGCAAAGAGACATGTCAATTTCCAAGTTTTTAATTTCTATAAGATACTGTTATTCAATGGAACTGATATTTCGAGTTCCATGTTGTTGAAACAAATGCTCCTCTTTTCTGGATTAACATTTACAGTCCTTCGTCCCAGTCAAATTAGTTTCAAGACGGGCGGATTTAAATCCTTCCGAATTTAAGATCCCTAAGATACTGCGTATTGTTGATGCAGATAAGTTGTGATTGACATAATATCAATAATATCGTTCTTCATCCACAGTGAGCCTTTCATGTAGCCCGCAGCCTATCCATCAAGGTCCCTAAGACGTAGCCATAAATTGAGTAGGTATTGCAAATGCATTTCAATGCTGATGTTATTGAAACATATTATATTTATCTGTTCGAAACTGATTTTGATTTCTTATAAAAGAAACATAAATTCCAGCGCAATCATTACACCGCAAATTCTAACCTCGCAATATTCGAAAATTCATTCATTCCTTAAACAATGTTGTAAGCTAAATAATTCGCATAATAAAGCGCAATAAAATGAAATTCTTTGCTGATATATTGCGTGCGTTTTATGCCAATTTCCATTCTTTTTATTTCACCTTTATGTTCGATGATGACGATCATAATACATGACTCCCATCCATATTCCACGTCAATTCACATTTGCCCAAACATACACAAATATATTTATTTATATTGAAGATAAACCACAATAATTTATGCCATAATCAAGGCAACAATAAACATGACTTTTGTACGGAGAACAATCATCAACACTGCAATCATTATGACCATCAGTCCGAGAAACATCCACCTCACAATGTGCGGTGGCCCCGACAACTGCCAGAACACAGCAGTTGTGTTGTTGCTGTTGGTTCAGGTGTAACCCAAAAGGTGAAGTACCACTACGTTGTATTAGGCCAAGCAAGTTCTTCAACTTAACACCAGACACGTACGAACTTGAAAAAAAAGCACACAGTTAACCGCATCTAGAAGATATGATGCGAGTATATTTTAACACCTTTTGACAAAATGTACACGCACATACAGATGGAGATACCCAGCAAACATTCATTTGATGACGGAAGATCTACAAAAGTGTGGATTTTTTAAAGAATATTATTCAAAGACTATCAGAGATATATAAGAGTGGATTTTTAAAAGAATATTTTTTCAAGGGCTATCAGAGATATATAAGGGTGGATTTTTAAAAGAATATTTTTTTCAAGGACTATCAGAGATATATAAGCGTGAATTTTAAAGAAATTTTTTTTCAAGAGCTATCAGATATAAAAGACGTGGAATTGAAAGAATATTTTTTCATGGACTATCAAATATATAAGGCCTGGATTTTAAACAATATTTTTTCAAGGATTATCAGAATTACAGGGTGAGAAAAGAAAAGCTGCAACAAAGTCAAACGCCACAATTTTTATTTTTTCTTCTAAATATTATTGAATGAAATCAAAAAATGTCGGAAATAGCATTAAATGTTAGAATAAGTTTACATTTGTTTGAATTGGTCGCCTTTGGCACGAATTGTGACCTTCAAACGGCCAATGAAACCGTCACACGCTGCCCGAATGCACGCGCTCCCGGCGAAGCGCTTGCTTGAGGTGATCGACACTTTGGTATTTTTTAGTGCCAACCAAAATACTCCAGACACAACAGTCCAACGGATTGGTATCCGGAGATTTTGGTGGCCATTGTGCGGTGGAAATGAAGCGATGAACTTCATTTTCTAACGATACTTGGGTGGAGTGCTGAGCGCGATGGTGCCGAGTCCTGTTGGAATGTCCAAGGTCTGCGGCCAAAATGTTTGCGTGTCTAAGGCTTTAATACACCCTCCACAATATTTTCGCGATAATATTCGGCATTTATTCTGATGCCACGGCCGATTAATAGGAGTGTAGAGCGACCATCGGCTGTTATGGCGGCACACACCATCACCATGGCTGGCGTTTGAGTTCTGGTGGTCAACCGAAGTTGCACATTTTCAGCTGACCTCTTTGGCAAGTAAACACGATCATTTTGTGTGTTTACAAACTGCTGGACAACGAATGTTTTATCATCGGAGAAAACTAAATTCGGCAGTTCTCTTTCGGCCAAGCGAAGCAACATTTTAGCTCTTTTGAGTCTATTTTCTTTCTTTTGCGATGTAAGTTTTTGCATTTTAGGATTTAGGATTTACCCCGAGCTCATTTTTGCCGATTGCAATATTGCGATATGTTCAGCTCACGAGCCTGGGCTTTTCGACCACTGCGACGCGGGTTTCGATCAAGTCACTTCTTTACTATTCGAACCATTTCTGCTGTTGCTGCTGTTTTCATCGCTCCACTTCCTTGACGTCGGGCTACGCTACCAGTATCACGGTAACGAGGGATGGTACGAGACACAAGAGATTTATTCACATTCAAATGCTGGAGTGCTCTAACGATAGCCACTAGTGGTTTTCCAGCCAAATATAAAGAAATCACACTATCACGCTTGAATTCCATTACGAATAACATTTTTTCTGGAAAATTCTCACCAAAATGCTTTTGTTACAAGAGTACAATATAATGAGATGTCTCTGGAATAAGTTTAACAACTGTCTGACGAGTGGCTGTGAAACGACAGCAGTCTGATATTGGTTGCAGGTTTTTCATCTCATCCTCTAAGCCTGAATTTTTTAAAGATTATTTTTAAGGACTATCATATATGTAAAGCGAGAGTTTTAAAATATATTTTTAAGGGACATTTTTTAAGGACTATCAGAGATATATTAACGTGCATTATTATACCCTCCACCATAGTATGGAGGGTATATTAAGTTTGTCATTCCGTTTGTAACTCCTCGAAATACTCATGTCAGACAAAGTATATATATTCTTGAAATTCTATGTCGATTTAGCGATGTTCGTCTATCCGTCTGTCAGTCTGTGGGAATCAGTCTAGCGTCCGATCGAAATGAAGTGGGTTGATAAAATTTTACTCAAATGTATTATATGTATATGTATATTTTGGTATTCAAAATGGGCCATGTAGGTTCACATTTAGGTATAGCCCCCATATAACTGTACCTCCCTATATTCGGTATTTTAATGATTTTAGCGACATTATTTACCGAAATTGTTTCAAATTTGGTATTTGAAGTTCGTAATCGATACTACAGCCTAAAACAGAAAATTGTCTGTGCAGATCCACGTCTTCGTATAGCCTCCATATAACGGTACCTCCCGATATCCGGTATTTTCATGGTTTAGATACATTATTCACCTATTTTTTAAAGTTTCGCATTTGAATATTGTTATGGCTTAGGACAAAAGTTACCAATGCAGGTCCATAGCGTCGTATGAACCCTAATGGAAAAACTACATTCGGTATTTTTAAGATTTTAGCAGAATTTTTAACGGATTTTATTGTTTTTGAGAATTGCCAAATTCGTTTCAAATTGTGGAGGATATTCCAAGTTCGGCCCGGCCGAACTTAACTATTGTTTACTTGTTTAAAAAACATTTTTTCAAGGATTATTAGATATATAAAGCGTGGATTTTAATGAATATTTTTTCAAGTATTATCAAATATGTAGTGAGTGGATTTTAAAGAATATTTTTTAAGAAATATGAAATCTGTAATGCGTGGATTTTAAAGATTATTTTTTAAGGATTACCAAATCTGTAGTGCATGAATTTTAAAGAATATTTTTTGAAGGACTATCGGCATTAATTATAAAAACAAGCAACAATTTTTAAAGACTATCGGCGTTGATTTTAAAAACAGACTATTTTTAAAGACTAACAGGAAAATCAAAAAAAAAAAATCAAGTACTATCAGATTTATTTAATTTTAATATCAAAAAATTTTAAAGGACTATTAGATTTATTTAATTTTAAAATCAAAAACATTTCAAGTACTATCAGATTTATTTAATTTTAAGACAAAAAAATCAAAGACTAAGAATGTTCACTGGGTATACACTTGTGTTCCTATTAATATCTATATGCTGCCGCTGCCACTTAACGCGAAACTTGAGAATCATTTCAGCATTTGCGGTGAATAAATTCGTGTTTGTCTAGTATTTTCGACTCAAGGATTTTCAAGAACGTGGAAACGTCAATTTTTTAAGTAGCCCTAAGGTGTTTATAAAAAAGTTATAAAAGTTAAAATAACATGCAATAACTGCAATTATCTATCCGTTCATCTGTAATAAAAAGAAATTAACAAAAAATCTCACCGAAGTATAAGGGAAATTCATATAGTCGGCAATGCACAGCAGCCGGCGTCGATCGTAAACAAGTTTAATGTGAAACTTTTTTTTTTTGCCTATAAAAGGAGGAACGTAACGGGAATTTATTAGAAAACTTAAAATGCAATAATATTCATTTGGCAAATTGTTAACAAGCTTATAACTAGATTCATTATTGCAATATAAATATGTACAAACAATTATTTTTAAAAATTGTATTTTCCTAGCTAATATAATGGAGATGTAGTGGAGATCCTAAAGCTGTTAGAAATAAGAATAAGAAAAAAAATAATGAATGGTACTAAAATTAGAATTATCGGTTTAGCACAAACTTTAGTTACAAGCCAATCATTTCAAATTATGTAAAACTATATGCATTCTAAGTATTATAATTTATTTTTTATACTCTACAACCAAAATATTTGTAACACCGCAAAATATTGGGTAATCATTTTGACAATTCTTACCAACTCATAAGGACCTGTTAAAAAAATCGCCCGATCCTTAGGGAATTTTTCATGGGGGTTGCGTTAGAATAGAAAACTGATGAAAAATTCCTCACACAATTAAACACGGAATTTCGCATGAGGTTAGAGTTTAGGTTACCCTAACCCAAGCCTTACATTTTCGATGGTCATCAGATAATTTTTGGACAACAAGTTTTGTGTAATTTTTTTTGAATACCTATTAGAGGTCGTAAATATAGGACAAATTCCCCTGCGTGTTGGGACTTTTTTATACCCTCACCATTCTATGGAGGGTATATTAGCCTTGTCATTCCGTTTCTAACTCTTCGAAGATCTTAATAAATACTACAACCAAGGGCAAACAATTCGTCCACGTCTTCCTATAGCCCTCTTATAACAGTAATAAAAGTGATTTTGCCAATATTACTCACCGGAATTATTTCCAATTTCGTATTTGAAGTTCTTAATGGTTACTACAGCCAATGACAAAAATTTTTTTATGCAGGTCACGTCTTCGTAAAGCGATTTCAGCAACTTTATTCACCGGAATCGTTTCAAATTTCGTATTGGAAAATCCTAATGGGTACTACAACCTATGGCAAAAAATTTCGTATGCAGATCCGCGTCTTCGTATAGCCCCCATATAGCGGTACCTTCAGAAACTCGGTATTTTCATGATTTTTGCGATATTATTCACCATAGTTGAAACAAATTTCGTATTTAAAGTTCGTAATGGGTACTACAGCCTGTGACTTAAAATTTCGTATGCATCTCCACGTCTTCGTATAGTCCCCATATAACGGTTGTCATTTAAGTGTAAGTTTTCGGATTTTTTTTAATTTTTTCCAGTTCCTTCCAATGGTAAAGGGTATTGAAAGTTCGACCAGGTCGAACTTACCTGCTATTTTACTCGGTTAGTATTCAATGTGCACAATTTTTTAATAAAAATTTCATACATCGCACTAAAATTTCCGACTTTCAAAACCGTCTTAACATATGTAAACCCTAGTAACCAATAGTGACCTCAAGCTCAACCATTTCACCATTTAGTAACAATTATTACGCATACCCAAAACTATCGAAACTTCCCTTCATAAAACACCAACAGTGGTTAAAAATTAGTACCATTTAGTACTTGTTGAACAATTACAGTACTCATTTGCAAATCCGTACCATATGTCAATCCTAGACATGAACAGTTATCGCAATATACAATTTCACGGTTTCAGTTTTATACCGTCGCCAAATACCAAATTTAGTTCAAATAGTACATTTCGAACAAATGTAGTACACATTTCCGAACCACCTCCATATCTCAGTTCCAGATGCCAATAGAGTCTTGAATATACATTTTGGTAAGAATTTTCCAGAAAAAAAGTTATTCGTGATGGAATTCAAGCGTGATAGTATGTTACCTTTATATTTGGCTGGAAACCGCAAGAGGCTATTGTTAGAGCACTCCAGCATTTAAATGTGAATGATTTTTTTGTGACTCGTGCCATCGCTCGTTACCGTGATACTGGTAGCGTAGCTCGACGTCAAGGAAGTGGACTGAAGAAAACAGCAACATCAGCAGAAATGGTTCGAAGAGTTGTGGTGGCCGAAAAACGGCTCGTATGCTGAACATATCGCAATATTCCATTCGGTAAATATAGAAAAATGAGCTCGGGGTAAAGCCAATGAAATTCCAAAAAGTGCAAGAACTTACATCGCAATAGAAAGAAAATAGACTCCAAAGAGATAGAGTTGCTTTCTTGGCCGAAAGTGGTGTACTGCCGAATTTGGTTTTCTCCGATCAGAATACATTAGTTGTCCAGCAGTTTGTAAACAAACAATATGGGTCGAAGAATGTTTACAAAATGAGGTTCCTTGCTTCATTTCCATCTCACAGTGGCCACCAAAATCTCCATATACCAATCCGTTCGCGGTAATATTCGCCATTTATTCCGATGTCACGGTCGTAATACGAGCAGTTATGGCGGCCCATACCATCACCATGGCCGGCGCTTGAGTTCTGGTGGCCAACCGAATGTGAATATTTTCAGATGAACTCTTTGGCAGGTAAACACGATATTTTTTTGTTTACAAACTGCTGCTGTGCAACCAATGTTTTCTCATCGGAGAAAACCCAATTCGGCAGTTCACCACTTTCGACCAAGCGAAGCAACTCTTTAGCTCTTTTGAGTCTATTTTCTTTCTGTTGCGGTGTAAGTTCTGGCACTTTTTGGAATTTCAATTAGTTTACCCCGAGCTCATTTTTCAATATTTGCTCTAACGATATCCATTTGTGGTTTTCCAGCAAAATATAAAGAAATCACACTACCACGCTTGAATTCCACCACGAATAACTTTTTTTCTGGAAAATTCTCACCAAAATGATTTTGTACGCTTTTAAACAATATAATGAGCTGTCACTGAGATAATTAATTTAATTAACGGACGAGTGGTTTAGAAAGTTGGTAGCAATTTTTTCATCTCACCCCGAATTTCCCAATTCACAGGGTTACCATATTTTGACTCTGTCTTGTCCTATCTTTACACTTCTATGTCTTTGTACAATTTCTACAAAATTTAGTGTCATGTAACATACATAAGTACGACCTTTCTACATACCCCAGTAATTTTAATTCCAAATTTCAGTTTGCTTGCCCTATCGGTTCATTTAACAAAGACCTTATTTAAATACAAATTGTAATATCAGCATTTGAACTCTATCGGTTCAACCAAACCGAAATTGTTCCAAATGCACATAAGTACAAATTTCCAAAATTGCCTCGATATTCCATACCTACACTCTGCACGTAATGTTAATTCATAGTGTCTTATAGGTATTGGAATTTGCAATTTCCTTCCAAATAGTGGAGGGTATTAAAAGTTCAGCCCGGACGAACGTAGCTACTTGTTTCTTTTATGTTCTGTATCTCCTTTCGAATAAATCTTGAGCCAAATTTTCAAAATTATATACAAATCCTGGTTCTATGACTTATTCTCAACTCTTCGATAATTATGTAATTAGCTTCACGAATAACGAAAACGAATTTAAATTCTGCATTTAGACAATGATAAATAGATAACTGTTTTCTTTCTCAAATTTGGCACGCTCAATTTTCTTGTCACTTATGTCTTTACACTTAAAGCGAATAAAATGGATTAATGTTGATGTATGAGCTTTTTTGTAGTTAAATTTTCGCAAAAATATGCATTAAGGTGACGGGACGATTAGAGAACATTTGCGGCCTCTTACAATATGGCTTATGAAGAAAACCATACACACATACACCAAGAAAATGCGGTTCACATTGGAAAAAAAATTTTGATAAACATGCTTTTATAACAGTTCTTTAGCCAAAACCAAAAGCGTTGTAGCAAAAAATAGAAGAAACATTTAAGACCAAAAAAATATAAAATAAAAGCATGTTTAACAACATGATGACTTCTAATGTTGCTCGTGTTGTTGTTAGTGCGTTGTTGCTAGATGTTTAGCAAAATGTTGTACGGATGCTGCTAGTCGGTGGTGGTCGCCGTTGATGGCACAGGTTGTTTGCTCGACGGCGCACAGGTTCAGAAGGAATAGTTTCTGTCCGTCGGCCTAACAACAACAGTACCAGCCATGTGGCTTGAGGTAACAATATGGCCCGCAGAGTATAGCCATACGACCAATGTCTACATTTTTGCCATGGTCGGACATATGCCAAAATGTTTGCCATGACCACTACGCAGCAGTGGCCAAAATGTTACAGGAGGCCGCCACAGTCGTCTTTTTGTACAGGTGCTCTTTCGTCTGTACAGTATTATAGTTTATGGTTTGTTCCACATACGACGACCATATGCAACTGAAAGAAGAAAACCCATATATATAGAAAATGGCTTAGAATTCTTCAGTTACTCGCAATACGAGGGGATAACTACAAATCTTAGGAAAGGTAGTAACATTGGGATTCTTACATTGGATTAAATTACGATAACTAATAACTTAAGCTATTAAATGTGTCAAAAGCAAATAAGTATAGGAAGATATCTGGAATCTGGAAATTTGATATGTTGCATTGGGGTCCCTTTTAAAATACCAAAAACCGTTATATATGGGCTATACGAAATCGTGGTACAGAGTAGTACTATATTTGGTACAATGAATATATAGTTCTTGAAATCCACAATTTGTTATAAAGTTCGCTGTCCGTGTGTAGCCTGTATGGAGATGGTTCCGGAAATGCATACTATAATTGTACGAAAAATACTGAATGGTACTATACTTGGTGTTAAATGAAAAAATAGAGATAAATTTTCCAATTTGATCTTAGGATTACAGATAGTACCTATGTTTGATATTTGGCAGTGGTTTGGAAATTCATCCTATATTTGTATGAAAAGTACTTAATGGATATTTTGGTATTGGGTAAAGCGATGGGTCTGGAATCCCAAAATTTGATATTGAGATATCTGTTGGTATCTGGAATTGGTATTGGAATTGAGGTGAATTTGGAACTTTACGAAAAGTACAAATTTTTCTTAATCTTGTATTTGGGGAAGGCAGAGAGCTGGAATTCTGAAGTTTGATATGGATGTCACCGTTGGAGTCTGTATTGAGAAGGCGCTGGCTTTGAATATGGGTAATATAACTGTACCAAATGGTATTTAATTTGGTAGTGGGGAAAATTACAGAGCTAAAATCTTGAAATTTGACATTTAATTCAATAAATTCACTGTTTGTTTTGGAAATGCGTACTATGTCACAAAGTGTGATGTTGGGCGTTAGGTTAGAGATGGAATTCTGGTATGCTAAAAACGTACTAAATTTGCTGTTAAGTGAATGGATAGAAATTGAATTCTGAAATTTGTTGAAGTTGGTGGTTTTGTTGAAAATATTTGAGATAGAAAAATTGGTTGGACCATTAAACTTTAAATGAAAAAATTTGAATAATCATAACACTCAACATTTTTGAAATTAGTCATTGATTTTTATACCCTACAACATGTGTTGGTGGTATTATATGTTTGATTGGGCCAAAAATTACGCAACACCTCGAAATAATGGTTTCCGACATAGGAAACAACATATGGATTTTCATATCTCGACGAGCTGAGTCGATCTAGCTATGCATATCCGTTCGTACGTCTGTCCATGTTAATTTATAATCAAGGTACAGGTCGCACTTGTAGCCCGATCATCATGAAATTGAAAATGGAGGTGGGGTAAGGGTTAGATTTTTGCAGTTGCTCTATAGGCCAGAATTACTTGTTTTTTTTTCGAATGTATCGCATGTTGTATTTTCGCGCCGAAATCACAATTAAAGCATTGATCTGTTTTAGCTCTCGCTTAAATTTTGAAAGGATAACATTTTAATCGACGGTGTCTCCAATAAAATAAATATTTCTTATTCGGTCTAGGGTACGTGTACCAGTAGTCGCCACTTTTAGGCTTTTTAATATTTCAATCTTTCGACATTCTGAGTGAAATCTTTCAATTGCAGAAGAATAAAGTTGTTCAGATTCCAAATTTTGTTTAGTTTTTGAAATAATAAACAACAATTGAATTTGTTTTTATTAAATTGGCAAAATTTGCAATTTTACTAAAATAGTATTTTTTTGCCAGTAGTCGGCACCATTTTCCAATGCTCGGCATGTCTATTTGCCAGTAGTCGGCATATGCTATTTTAGTAAAAAAATTATTATTTTGTATATTTTTTTATTCCAAATAGTATAAAATAATGCTATATTACTAATTCGCAGTATAATTAACTAATTTCGTTTTTAAATAGTGTTTTATTTAATTATCATTCTAAACCAAAAATAGGTAGAAAATCAAGAATAGTATGGATTTTCTATTAAAATAAAAATGAGATTAAATAAAAAGTACCTTTCTTATATTTGAAATTTGTAAATTGATCTTTTTCCTTTAGATAACCGACATTATTTTTATGCCACCACTATCTAAAAGTATTAAATTTAATTTACTTAAATCGATTATTAAGTTGACACCATCACTACTTTTTTCTTTACAAACAAGCACTATCGCACGCGTTGGAAGACACTCATTGACGAAAACCGTTATTCTCTCGTAATAAATGATTGGAGCTCATTGTTTTTTTACAGAAAGAGAGCTGAGAGCACTATTGACGTTTTTATACCCTCCACCATACTATGTAGGGTATATTAATTTTGTCATTCCGTTTGTAACTCCTCGAAATATTCATGTCAGACCCAACAAAGTATATATATTCTTGATCAGCGTAAAATTCTAAGACGATTTAGCCATGTCCGTCTGTCTGTCTGTTGTAATCACGCTATCTTATTGAGATAGAAGGCTAAAATTTTGCACACATGTATATTTTCCCAGTAGGCAGGTTAAGTTCGTAAATGGGCCATGTAGGTCCAAGTTATCATATAGCCCCCATATAACGGTACCTCCTGATATTCGGTATTTTGATGATTTTAGCGACATTATTCACCGGAATTATATAAATTTTGGTATTTGAAGTTCGTAATGGATACTACAGCCTAAGACAGAAAATTATCTGTGCAGGTCCACGTCTTTATATAGCCCCCATATAACGGTACCCCCCGATATTCGGTATTTTGATGATTTTAGCGACATTGTTTACCGGAATCGTTTCAAATTTGGTATTTGAAGTTTGTAATGGATACTTCATCCAAAGTAAAAAAAAATGAGCCATATAGGTCCACGTCTTCGTATAGCCCCCATATAACGGTAACGATACCGATATTCGGTATTTTGATGATTTTAGCGACATTGTTTACCGGAATCGTTTTAAATTTCCCATGTGAAGTTCGTAATGGATACTTCAGCCCATTCCAGAAAATTGTCTGTGCAGGTCCACGTCTTCGTATAGTCCCCATATAACGGTACCCCCCATATTCGGTATTTGACGATTTTAGCTACATTATAAACAGATTTTTCTTCAAGTTTCGCATTTAAATATTGTAATAATTTATGACGAAAGTTGCCTATGCAGGCCCACGTCGTCGTATAAGCATTCGGTATTTTTAAGATTTTAACAGAATTTTTAACGGTTTTTTTTTTTTTTTTGAAATTGCCAAATTTGTACCAAATGGTGGAGGGTAATAAAAGTTCGGCCCGGCCGAACTTACAGCTTTTTTACTTGTTTTGCAATTATTTCATGATTTGGTCAATTCCATTTTTAGTTATTTAAGTTTAAATTTCAAAACTGCCGACTACTGGAACATGCCGAATTTTGGCACACTTACCCTGTAACGTATTTTGCCCATCCCATCATTTTTATAAATCTTCTTCAGAATCTTCTATTGCACCATTTAGGCAATATGCGAAAATCACTAAAAGAAAATGTTCCAACTTGTTGTTAGTCGATTTCTTCTCCATTCTCCCTTCTATTAGAAGTTTGCATAACACAATGAAACTATTTTTTTTTCCTTCCTACGCCCCCTATTCTATTTACATCTTTCCCCTAGTTAGCTGCCAGTGCACATGCGCGATGTTTCATTCTCTACGGAACCACAAGTTGCACATGCATCGTCCTACTTGCGCGTTGACTGTGTTTTCATGATATGTTCATAATTTCAAAATCCTCAGTTTCAAAGAGACAGTTTCTGTATTTTTTTGAAGAAAGCTGAAAGAATCTCATAATTTTGTTTGAACTTAATTCATTTTTTATTGCCTCCAATATTCACAAGTAAAACGCTAACAAGTGTTTGTTCGCTTGTTGGGAAATTTTGGAGGTCAATATTTTATTATTATTATTTATCATTTGCTTGTGAAAGTAAATTCTTTTGTATATGATGAAATTATGGTGCCAATGTCATGTGCATTATAATTTATGTGGGATGTTGTGGATATATAAATATAAACAGATTAATAGCTTTAATGATTACAGTTTCGACTCTATTCCTTTCAGAAATTGTAATGGAAAACATTTAAGGCTTGCTAGTCTGTCAAGGGCAATTGCATTGAAAACATATAACGGTAAAATAGGAAATAATAATAAAGTCCTTCAATTGTTAGTGGTAAATTTTCTATTTTAATTTTTTTTTATTTTCAATTTTTTTATTCTGCAGGTGTTTACTCACACATATTCTTTTTCATTAAAATGTCTTTGGAATTTTAATAGGTATCTCATATTACAAATAATATTTCATATTGACAATCTTAAGTGCCTGTAATGGTAATTTATGCAATTTGTATAAATCATCGTAAAGATATTCCTGCATATTTACGGATACCTTTGCAATGCAACAAATGAAAACCTGTTCAAAGTGAAATTACCCTTTGGCATTTTTTCGGCCATAATATTTTCAATGAAGACTTGCCAGCAATTTGTGAATATCTGAAAATATATAAAGTCATCATGGCCACACAACTCATCAATATGCGTTACAAGGAATTCAGTAGTATGAAATATGTTCATCAAGATGTTGTGGAATGTAAACGTAGAAGTTTAAGAGATTTAAAAACAGGTTGTAATATTTGCAAATTTATGACAGATAAATGATCTTTTAATGAGTTTCTTCAAATAAAACGCTTCAGCAGGATTTCTAAATAAAAATGACGTTTTTGATGTTTTCCATGTACAAAGGATCCTATATATATTTAAATATATATATATCATAGGCGGTGAACAATTATAATGAATTTTCCAGTGCCTCTAGCAAGGCAATGCATTTCTTCTGTAAACTTTCCGTTCGACAAACAGAAAGAGTTTCTCAGGATCAATATCTGTTAGAGAACTTTTAAAGGTTCTTTACCACGTCTTCTACAAATAGAATTTTCAATTTATAATAACTTCTAAATATATAGAAGACATTTAATATCTTTCACAGTTTTTCTATAGCCAGAACACCTTTCGAATTCCAATGTCTTCCAACAAAGAGAAGAACTTCAACAGTTCTTAGATAGATAGAATACATTTAACAGGTCTTCTATGGACAGGACGCCTTTAATGGTTCGAAAAGTAAAGAAGCGACTTGATCGAAACCCGCGTCGCAGTGGCAGAAAAATGGCTCGTGAGCTGAACATGTCTCAATATTCCATTCGGCAAATATTGAAAAATGAGCTCGGGGTAAAGCCATTGCAATTCCAAAAAGTGCAAGAACTTACACCGCAACAGAAAGAAAAGAGCTAAAGACTAGCTTCGCTTGGGCGAAAGTGGTAAACTGCCGAATTTGGTTTTCTCCGATGAGAAAACATTCATTGTTCAGCAGTTTGTAAACAAATAAAATGATCGTGTTTACTTGCCAAAGAGGTCAGCTGAAAATGTTGGGCACCAGAACTCAAGCGCCGACCATGGTGATGCTGTGGGCTGCCATAATAGCCGATAGTCGCTCTCCGCTCGTATTAATCGACCGTGGCATTAGAATAAATGCCGAATATTATCGCGAAAATATTCTGGAGGGTGTATTAAAGCCTTGGGCACGCAAATATTTTGGCCGCAGACCTTGGACATTCCAACAGGACTTAACACCATCGCACTCATCACGCGCTACCCAAGAATAGTTACAAAATGAGGGTCCTCACTTCTTTTCCAGCGCACAATGACCATCAAAATCTCAGGATATCAATCCGTTTGACTATTATGTCTGGAGAATTTTGGAAAACAAGGTTGGCACTAAAAAATACCAAAGTGTCGATCAACTCAAGCACGCGCTTCCCCGGGAATGGGCCAAAATACCGCAGCAACGTTTGGGCAGCGTATGACGGCGTCATTGGCCGTTTGAAGGTCATAATTTGTGCCAAAGATGACCAATTCTAACAAATCTAAACTTAACCTAAAATTTGATGGTATTTCCGGCATTTTTTGCTTTCATGTAATAAAATTTTAAAAAAATGTTAAAATTATGGCGTTTGCAGTTTTTTGTTTCTCACCCTATATGTAGACAGTTCTCTGTTAAGATGTTTCCTAAATTCCGGGAACAAAGACTGTCAATTTACAGCAAATTCGGTTTTAAATTGAGAATAAAGCGCATAAAACTCCGTTAATCTAATCGTGTCTATGCCAAAACTTGAACCTTTATGGACCCAAAATATATCTGAGGAAAACCTTATCAAACTTCTTCATTTCGCTCCAAAGCTAGAACGATTTCAACAAACGGACTGACAGACGAACGGCATGTCTAGTCGACATAGAATTTTATGATGATATTTCGAGGGGTTACAAACGGAATGATAAGCTTAATATACTCTCTATGTTATGGTGGAGGGCATGGAGGACGTGCTTTTTGCACGGTTATCACCCGAGGTTACATTATAACGATACGGAAGGCTCATTTGTAAACATTTTTTCTACATACGGCCTTGCAATGGTCTTTATATATCTTTAGATTGTTATTCCCACTTTAGAAGTAATTTCAGATTTCTTCAAATACCCCTTTCGGTGTACTCAATGCGTTCCCTTTAGGGAATGTCATAAACGTTTAGCAAAAAGCCCTTAGGATGACACCCTTCATTAGCAAACCAATTATTCTTCATTACCCATCATTTAAGTACTAATCATATACATGACAGGTGTCAATTCAAAAAACATTTTAGTAGTTAATTGAAAAAAATATCTATGGATTCCAAGAAGAATTCCTAAGACTGCATTAATCAGCTCTTTGCTCATAAGAGTATTATATTTGTATAAAACAAACCTATGATGTTTTTTTTTTTTTTTAGAGCAAGACAATGCATTTTGAGCTTCAAGACTTTTTCAAAAATAATTACTGCAAAAAAATCTTCAGCTGTGCGTGCTGCAAATTGCATGTAGAATTTCTATTTAAATTAATTAGTTTTTCTTTTTTTCGCAATGCATTTGACGCGAGAGAAGTATCTTAAAAATGCATTTTTATTCATGCCATAAAAATACTTAACAACAAAAACAAAACAACAATCACAATAGAACAACAGAGTGAAGGGTATTTGCTATTATGATGTGGTTGGTCAGCAGCTGTCTGGCCGGACCGTTCAAGTCAATCATGTGCCATCATCCTAAAGATGCAACCCAGCGATAAAGAGGTAGAACAAGTTATCAACGCTGGAAATATGACAAGTATTTCTTAATGCCTGCCGAGAAAAAAGTGAATTAAATCAAAGTGTTTCCTCAATTTTATAAAAGTGCTAAAATATATTTTTATTATTTAGTTATAACAAAAAAAAGAAAATCATTTGCCGCACAACATTAGCGGTGAAATTAACTGTGCGAGTGGTGTTATAGAAATAGTTTGCTTTATTAATGCTTTTTGTAAATGGCACCTGCTGCGATGGAATGGAAAATAATTGTGTGAAAAGAATACAAAATCCATAGGTAAAAACGACTCTAATGAAAATTAGGATGTACTCAAAAATAAAATATTATATCTCGTGAGGATGGCATGAGAACTCATCTGAAGGCCAATAATGAAGGTATAAAATACGTGCTTTTAGGCCCAGGATTCTCTGCAGGGTTGTCCATATTCGACTGACCCATCTGGCAACGCCATAACTTTTGACAGAGATGTCACATCGCTTAATGACATACCGCGTTTGAAGCGTCAGTCCAAGCAGATTTTTACCATGAACCAATACACGCCACGCCAGCGCTCTGGAATAATTGAAATTTACATTCAACAGAAGAAGTCGATTGTGAAAACTCAACGTGCTTTTAAAACATTAAAAAATGTGAGAAGTGCGCCTTCTAGAACACCATTAAGCGTTTATACAAAAAATTTTCGACTGGTAAGGTTCTTTCTAATCCGAAGAGGCCATATAAAAGTGGTCCAAGGCGATCGGCCGAGAATATCAATGCCGTACGAGCCAGTGTTGAGAGGTCCCCAAGAACGTCCCAAAAACGCCGTTCTCAGCAGTTGGGCATGGCTCGGCCCAAAGAGTCATGCGTCCGTCGAAAGGTCTTCCAAAAGAATTGTGAAAAGTCCTCTCATGAAGACGACCCATTAAAGGCCCTCGATCTATAGAAGAACTGTAAATGAGGGAAATACCTATATATAAAATCCTGTATGAGTTGTTCCTTTCAAAGAAAGGCCAGTCAAATTTTCTCTACCTTTCTAGACATTCATTTTATGAAAGAATCGTGAAAGTTTTCCACTCAAGAATTTCGGAACAAATGTAATATGATGAATTGTTCCATCCCAAAAAAAAAGTCTTTCTAAGGTAGAAAATCTACTTCTTTCACCTAAAGAAGACTTGCGAATTATTTATACCCTACACCAGATAGTGGTAGGGGTATTATGTCTTTGTGCATTTGTTTGTAACAGATAGAAGGAAGCGAGATAGACCCACAGTTACTTTTAAGGATATTTATAGAATCACTTGGTGCATGCGATTTATGCATGTCCGTTTGTCCGTCCGTCCATGTATTCTTGTGAACAAAATGCACGTCGCATTTATTATCCGATTGAGATGAAATTTTGCAAACAATATTTGTTTGGACGAATCCTATTGAAATTGATGATAATCGAATTAGATTTAGATGTAGCTCCCACATATCATCAACCGATTTCAGGTTAATTGTGCATCAAATGGCCAATATAAGTTCAAATTAACTCCATTGTGGTACATCTCACCGAATTCAGTCCTGAAGCAAGTAAATCAAATTTGGAAAAAATAAGATGAGATATGCCTATAACACCTATATATATGCTTCATCCGATTTGGGGTTTTAAGTCCCTCACATGCGTAATATACACTCCAAAGGAATGACTGTTAAATTTTATTGAGATCGGTTCAGATTAGGATATAGCTCACATATATATCTTTATACGATATCAGGTTTATTGTGCCCCAAATGGCTAATATCAGCCCAAATTGACTGACTTTTCCGTTAGGAGTGCTCGCAAGCGTAATATCAATTTGCCAACAATGCGGTTTGGTACTAGATATCAAATACTGCCCAGAAATACAAGATTTTGTAAAGATCGGTTCAGATTTGGATAAAGGTCCGATATATATCCCTAACCGATTTCGAGTTAATTGCGCACCAAAAAGCCAATATCAGTCCAAATGACCTGAATGTTGGCATATCTGACAGAATTAAGTCTAGAAGCAAGTACAACAGTAACCGAAATTCAGTTAAGATATAGCTATAGCTCTCATATGTATGTTTCATCCGATTTAGTGTTTAAGTCCCTCACATTCGTAATATGCATTCGACAACAATGATATTTGGTGCCAGATATCTTATAAAGCACAGAAATTCCTTTGCCAAATTTTATCGAGATCGGCTAAGATTCGGATATAGGTCTCATACATATCCTTAATCCGATTTCAGGTTTATTGTGCAGATAATGCCCAAATGGAGTGAGTTTCGGGACGTACGTATCCATTTTGTGCATTTCGGCTCCGATATATATTTTTTAATATAACCCTTCTGCAAGTGATATCATGGACTCTATAGCAAACTATCTACTTGAAATAAATTCTTTTGTTTCTTTCTACTACTCCTATTTGTACATAGTGGAGTAGGGTATTTAGTCGGCCCCGCCCGACTATTGAATTTTCCTTGCTGGTTTTTTGTTTACAAAATTGTTAATATAAGCCCGAATTGAATGGAAGAAAGTACATAAAAGTTTGATAAAGATTGGTTAAAATACGGGTGAGATAAAAACAACTACAACAAAGTTAAACGCCACAATTTTTTAAATTTTCTTTTTTTTAATTATATTGAATGAAAGCAAAAAATATCAGAAATAGGATCAAATTTTAGAAAAAGTTAAGATTTGTTCGAATTGGCCACCTTTAGCACGAATTATGGCCTTCAAACGGCCAATAAAACTATCACACGCTGCGCGAATGTTGCTCTGCGTATTTTGGTCCATTCCCGGTGAAGCGCTTGCTTGAGGTGATCGACACATTGGTATTTTTAATGCCAACCTTGCTTTCCAAAATACTCCAGACACAATAGTCCAACGGATTGGTATCCGGAGATTTTGGTGGGCATTGTGCACTGGAAATGACACGAGGAACTTCATTTTGTAACCATTCTTGGGTGGCTGTGCTGAGTCCTGTTGGAATGTCCAGGGTCTGCGGCTAAAATGTTTGCGAGCCCAAGACTTTAATACACCCTCCTGAATATTTTCGCGAAAATATTCTGCATTTATTCTGATGCCACGGTCGATTAATACGAGCGGAGAGCGACCATCGGATGCTATGGCGGCCCACACCATCACCATGGCCGGCGCTGTGCCTTTCAGGAAAAAATTGGCCAATGGAGTTATCCTGTTCTAAGGATACCTCCAGAAATGACCATATACATCGGAATTGGCCGGAACTACCTATAATTTTCTTAATGCCATTGTGCCGGCAGAATTGTCCTGGAAGGCACAGTTTGGTGTAAACTTGTCCTGCTACAAGTTAATGGGTGTATGTAGCCTTACAATCTTTGGAATATAAATTAATTATGATTATATAATGCATTTTGTTAGCGTTTTTATACGATAAGTAATTAAAAATCAAAAATATTAAGGAAAAAACAATTTTTATGTAGCTTTGTTAACGCTAACATAGCTATGTTATTTTCTCTGTTAAATTCGTGGCTCTAGTTAAATTCGGAATTTATCGTAACAGACCTTATTTATTATATGTAGCTTTACTATATATGAAAAGTGGTGTAGGGTATCACAAAGTCGGCCCAGCCCGAATTTGGCCTTTCTTTACTGGTTTTGGTATACAAAAATGTACGTATCCTGAAAAGTGTTTTCAGTTTCAAAACATAGGACCCATAATCGGCATTTCATGGTTAAAACCAATAAAATTCAGATGTTTGTGCTAAAGTGCCACAGTTTTATGTAATGTTTTTATTGAGGGTTTCCAAAAACACCATTTTATATAATGGCTCGTATTATTTTAGAAGTTTAGACATTAAAGTAAAAGACAGTTTTTAGTACTTTATTGTATCTTTTAGTACGAATTTCCGAAGACTATGTCTCATAACACACCATCTCCAACCAACGTCTACCTACATGCTCAATATCAAGATTCTGAGGCAATCAGAAAAACAGACTTAGCTTTGGTTCCCTTTTGGTCCCAAGGTATTTAAGTCGTTCAAGCTTACTTCACTAATTGAAAATGTCTCAGAAATATTCAATCTACATCACACTCGTTATTTAAAGTAGGTACTGTAAATTCTCTTTGCGGCATTTTTATGACATTCTCAATTGTTTTCAAATCATTGGCTTACAGTTATGATTGACTTGGAAGCAGTGAAGAAAGTTTACGCTAGTGTTGGTAATCCGCTGTTGCAACAAATTTTATGACACTATTCAAAGGTTCGATGCTGGACACACAGCGAAGAGTCTAACAGATTGATACAAAAAAAGGCACATATGGCTCTCGGTAGTAAATTGAATTAAATGATGCATGCAGAACATTTTCAAGATATGCCAGCGCAGGCACAAGCCCAAATAGCACAAGTCGGCATGTGCAATAATGTAAAATTGCTTGTCCACTTGCATTGCAACATTTTACAGTAAAAGTGTGTTCCGCTTCAGTTGAATGTTCAAATAACACGCACTTAATTCCATCGCCATCACCTGTTATGTGGCTGGCCGGACAACGGTTTCCAAGTGAATTGAGGCGCATATAAAAATGAATCTGATTTTCCTGCAATGCAAATACTTTTATTTTTCTCCACGATGATGCAAACATGCAAACTGTATATTCTATGGTGGAAAACGTCATTGTTTAATCCGAATAGAATATTGTTGTTTGTTAGATTTTTAGACATACATATAACTGGATGTTAGAAATGTTGATTCACTACGCTACGCTACTTCGCGAGCGAAAAAAAATTCGAAATACACAATTTGCACAGTTTGACAAAATTGTTAATAAAAACTTCATTCCTCGCACTAAATTCTCAGATTTCCAAGGTTTTATATGTTCCCAGCAAATGCCCGCTACCTCGTCAGCGAAAAGTCTACCTTAACATTTTAGATTTCACCAGTTTATTTAATACTCAAAATCCACAAATTGTTCTTCGATTCGTAGACAAGATTTTCCTAAAAGGGTTCCTTCTCTCTCCCTTTTAAAATTTCAGAACTTCAGGTCTATTCCAAATTTAATTTAATTTAGTACTTTTCGAACAATAATAGTACACATCTCCAAACCCACCTCCAAATCTAATACTCAGATATCAACAGTGACTTTAATATCAAATTTCGGTAACTCAGCTCTGCAATTTCCCACATTATCAAATGTAGTATCTTTTGTACAATCATAATACATATTTCCAAATCCACAGCGACCACATGAACAGCCACCCTAATACAAAATGTCAAGCTACAAGAACTATCTGTTCATCCAATACCAAATTGTACCAAATGTAGTACCCTTTAGTACTTTTCGTTCACTTGTAGGACACATTTTCAAAAACACCTCATTAAATCAAATCTACTACTAACAGGGATTCCAATACAAAATTTCAAAATTCCAGATTCATCTGTTGACCCTAAACAAAACTTTTCCAAATTTAGTACCATTTAGTACAGCTCGCACATTTACAAATTTCCAGAACCAAACAAACATACTTTCCACCTTGATTCTCATACCGAATTTAAGTTTTTAGCCTTATCCGTTCAAACAATACCAAATGGTACCATTTTAGAGGTTTTGTAAAATTTTAGAACTTTTCCTGGCCTTAAAGTTCGAATTTCCAAAAACCATATGGAACACCTATCCTGCACTACATGACTTTCATTCCAAATTTTAGAATTCCAGTTCTATCGGTTCCAATTTCAATTTGTACCAAACTTGGTATCATTTAATATACATAAGTACAAATATCCATAACAACCTGCATCACACAATCCTATAGAAATGTTTTTTTCTCGATTTCTAGATACCAGCTCAATTGGTTTACCCAAATCCAAATTGTACCAGATTTAGTACCATTTAGTACACTAAATTACAAATTCCGTTTGTAAAGTTCATTACGTTTGTAACTCCTCGAAACATTCATAATAGACCCTACAATGTATATACAGAATGAGAAAAAAAGCCAACAAAGTCGAACGCCATATTTTTTTCATTTTTATACTCACAACACTATGTGTTGGGGGTATTATAAGTTTGATTGGGCCAGAATTTATGTAACACCTCGAAATATTGATTTACCATATAGGAAAGTATATATGGATCTTCCTAGCTCGCCGAGCTGAGTCGATCTAGCTATGTATGTCCGTCCGTCTGTCCATGTTAATTTGTAATCACGCTACAGGTCGCAATTATGGCCCGATCTTCACGAAATTTAGAATGTAGGTGGGGCTAGGGTCAGAATAGAACCCTATTTCTTTTGGAGATGATCGCATAATATTTAGGGGTTGAAATGGACCAAATACTGAAAAAATGTCAGATTTTGCAGTAGCTATACAGGTCGCAATTATAGACCAATCGACGCGGAATTTCGCGTCGAATTTCGAAGAAGCCTACCAATTTGGGTGGTCATCGGATAATATTTAGCGGGTAAAATAGACCATAGCGTTTGTGTTGAAAAAATTCGAAATTTTTCATTGAACCGCGAATATTTTAAATCCCGGCGAAATCACGAAGCCATGACAAGGTTTACATTGATGTTAACATCCAACAAATCGGATATATAGCAAAATATGTGCGATATATATGTCTATCAAAGAAGATATGCTTGAAAGATCTCTTATATGTCGAGAACGGCTGAACTGATAGAAGCCTACTCTCTTTTTGGCGAAGATCGCCATATATTTAGGGGTTGAAATGGACCAAAAAACCACCAAATTGTCAGCAGGTCGTAATTATCGCCCGATCCTCAAGCACATTTGAATGGGGGTTACCGGACATTGCAAAAGCCAAGCAGTTTTGGATGACCATCCAAAAATATTCAATGTGTGAAATAGTTTGCCAACTTTTGTAGACAAAATACGAAAATGTCCATTCCAGAGACTTTTTGGAGAATTCACAAAAACAGGAAAGACGCACTTCTGACTATTTCGTTAACGCTGATTTCGTTGAAGAATATAGTCAAATGTCTGTATCTCATATAGATGCGTTTCAGTCAAAAACCAATAATAAATGTTAATCTTTTGCCACATCTGAGAGATTATAGGTCTTTGGGAAATATTGGTTCCACATCTAGGAAGACCATTTACGTGCAACATCTACCAATAAATTGGAAATGAGCAAATTAGTTAAAGTTGCTATTATTCGAAACTTAGAGAACGAAACCTGATGGCTTTCTTTTATTATTTCTCACAATATCTTGTGGAATTCTTTCGAGTATCTCGCCTATATAAACTGTATCATTTATTATAGTGTTGTAGGGTATTCAACGGTCGGCCCCGCTCGACTGTAGCCTTTGCTTATTTGTTTTTTTTTTTTTAATTTTGGTATTTTTTAGTTCCAACTTTGCTTTCCAGAATACTCCAGACACAATAGTCCAACGGATTGGTATCCGAAGATTTTAGTGACCATTGTGCTCTGGAAATGAAGCGAGAACCTCATTTTGTAACCATTCTTAGGTGGCGCGTACTGGGTGCGATGGCGCTGAGTCCTCTTGGATTGTCCAAGGTTTGCGGACAAAGGTTTTTGCGTGCCCAAGTCTTAAATACACCCTCCAGAATATTTCGCGATAATATTCGGCATTTATTCTGATGTCACGGTCTATTAATACGTGCGGAGAGCGACCATCGGCTGTTATGGCGACCCACCGAAGGTGCCCATTTTCAGCTAACCCCTTTGGCAAGTAAACACTATCATTTTGTTTGTTTACAAACTGCTGGACAACGAAGGTTTTCTCATCGGAGAAAACCAAATTCGGCAGTTCACCACTTTCAGCCAAGCGAAATTGACTCTTTTGAGTCTATTTTCTTTCCGTTGCGGGTAAGTTCTTGTACTTTTTGTAATTTCAATGGCTTTACCCCGAGCTCTTTTTTCAATATTTGCTGCATGGAATATTGCGATATGTTCAGCTCACGACGCGGGTTTCGATCAAGTCGCTTTTTTATTTTTCGAACCATTTCTGCTGATGTTGCTGTTTTCTTCCGTCCACTTCCTTAACGTCGGGCTACGCTACCAGACACAGCGAGACACAAAGGCTTATTCACATTTAAATGCTGGAGTGTTCTAACGATAGCCACTTTTGGTTTTCCGTCCAAATATAAAGAAATCACGCTATCACGCTTGAATTCCATCACGAATAAATTTTTTTCTGGAAAATTCTCACCAAAATTATTTTGTACGCTTGTAAATAATATAATGAGCTGTCACTGGAATAATTTTAACAGCAGTCGGAAGAGTGGCCTGGAAATTACAGCAGTCTGAAGTTGGTTGCAGTTTTTTCATCTCACCCTTTTAATACTTTTCCTATCGTTCCAGTACGAATTGCCAAAAACCCAGCCTTATCTGTCCCCTTCGAGCCAAGAGTGACCCTCACCCAAAATTCTAGCTTCAACCGTTTCGTCTGGTCGTCGATGAATCGTTAAGTCAGCCACTTAGTCGATAAATTACTTTATTCTTTTAATAATATAGATTGAATACTACGGTAGCCAAAGAAGATGTTGGTGTCCCGTCTCACAAAAGCCCCTTTTCGCCTACTACTGGTTTCCACGATATGGAACAATTAGCTTGTGGCGAAATCTAATTTCTTTAAAATATTTTTTAAAGCCCTGCTGGTGATTGTTTGCACCGCCTTTTATATTTCCCCTGCCATATCTCTTCTCTGTGGTATCAGCTCAACTCTCTTTAAAAAATGATCTAGTATTAACAAGAGCATTTTGTTTTCATGTTTGTTTCTAGACAGTGGCTCGATATGACATATGCATACCGTGCCCCCCGTATAGGGTGTTATTGATTCGAATATTTTCGAATATTCCATAAATATTAAGCAATAGCATTCAACTTCTCTATACTTTTCACTTCCTCAATACATATTTTCATATTGATGTTCAGTGTTCAGGCATGAGTACTTAACTAGCAAAACGCTGCAGCACTTGGGAGATTTACATATCATCATCACACACTTCCTTCCAAGCAACTTCTTTCTTTCATTCTTTCTTTAGAAAAAAAGGGATTTCCAAGCCGATATGGAAAGGTGTGTTGCTGTCGCTAAATAGCTTTTCAAATATCCACCTGCTGCATGATTTCATTTGGCATGCAATGCCACCATCATAAATTGTTTTCACAACCCCACCAACACCATCAGCAGTAGCAGCAAAGAATCTAAAGCATTGGAAAGTATTTTTGCTGCTAACTGAAATCAAGGAACGACATTAACAACAACAACAACAACAGCAGAAACATCGTGGCCAAAGCCGTTGTTGTCATCATCATCATCGTCGTCATCATGGCACCTCATCATATGTCCTAGGCAAACAGAGCCTTAAGAAAATCAAGTGTTTTGATCTCCCAAGTCAGGTTAGCACACACGAGCTAAACAAGGAAGTCAGCTTAACGTTCTGCACTCTGGCGAGTGAATTAAATTGGAGGCTTTAAGAACTCTAAATTATTCCTGAGTTTGCATCTTAATTTCTTTGGTTTTGTTAGTGGCCTTTTTGCCGTTGCATTACGGGAGCTGACATTTTCAAGGATGCTTCAGCTTAAGGAAGATTCCTTAACAAAAACAAGCTAGTCGTTCATGTAACCGCAACAACAACAGCAGCAGCATCGCCGAATGATTTTTTGACTTGAGACAAGAATCTCTGCAAAAGCGTTTTGGTTATGTTGTCGTTTTACTGCTATGTTTGACGACGACAACGAAATGTTGTTGTGGTTGTTGTTAACACTTTAGCCATCTCAAATGGCGAAATGACGATGCTTTCAAGAGAATTGAATAAGAAATTCATTTTCTATTTTTAATTTTTTCCTATCTGTTTCTTCTCGCCATATTGCATGCAAACGCCAAACACACTTCTAGACGAAATTAAAAGGAAGAAAGTCTTATTGTTATTGTTGCTGCTGGTGGTGGTGGTGCTGCTGCTGCCTACTAGAAGGAGGATTGACGAACCGTCTGACTGACACATGGCCAGCATGCAAACTGACAATGATGAAGAAGATAAATTCCCATTTGATGGTTGCATAATTCCCCCCTTTATTATTTTGTGTCTGTCCGTCCGTCTATCCACCTTGCACTTCTCGTTGTCGTTTTTTTTTTCTTGCTCCGCTTTGCTTTTAATTCAGTTTGATTCTAATGGTTTAATTCGTGTTAAATTCTAATAATAATTTTGCGTTTGTGGGCATTTGTTGCTTTTGAGATGCCCGTAAATTGTTATGATGGATTACTGGCATAAACTTGTCGAGTTTAACGATGAGGCAGACAAAAACTAAAAGTGCTTGCACAGTGGGAGTTTGAGCGAATGAGAGGATAGTATGTATACACATTTATAGAAATGGCCTAGGACTGAGATAAGGGAGTTTGTGTGGCGAGTGCTACGAGCAGTAGGCTTGCTAAGAGCCTGGTCTTTGCTGAGACAGTGGAGCTTATTAAGATCGTCAACCACAGCCACTCAACAAGATATTTTAATGGCAATTGTTCTCCATCCATGGGTAAAAACTGAGTTTTTTATTCGTACCATTCCACAAAGTTGATGAGAATTATTTCTTCAATAACATAATCAAAGTTAAGTATACACGTCGTAATATTTGCACCACAGGGAAGATTTATGTGTTCTCCACTTTTCAAATAATCATCATAGATCTGGAATCGCATTAAATACCTTGTTCCCCCTTTCGGGAAGAATATACATTTCACGCTCAACATTATCGTTATTGAGATAATATCACACCAAAATTGCGATGTCATTTACCCTATACGGGGCGAAATAAAAAAAACTGCAACAAAGTCAAACGCCATCATTTTTACATTTTTTTTTAATTTTATTGAATGAAAGCAAAAAATGTCGGAAATAGCATCAAATTTTAGAATAGGTTTAGATTTGTGGTCACCTTTGGCAAACGGCAACCGTCACACGCTGCCCGAATGTTGCTCTTTGGTATTTTGGCCCACTCTAGTCGAAGCGCTTGATCGACACTTTAGTATTTTTTAGTGCAAACCTTGCTTTCCAAAATATTTCAGACACAATAGTCCAACGGATTGGTATCCGGAGATTTTGGTGTCCATTGTGCCCCGGAAATGAAGCGAGGAAGCTCATTTTGTAACCATTCTTGGGTGGCGCGTGCTGAGTGCGATGGTGCTGAGTCCTGTTGGAATGTCCGAGGTCTGCGGCCAAAATGTTTGCGTACCCAAGGCTTTAATACACCCTCCAGAATATTTTCGCGAAAATATTCGGTATTAATTCTGATGCCACGGTCGATTAATATGAGCGGAGAACGACCATCGGCTACTATGGCGGCCCACACCATCACCATGACCGGCCGAAGCTGACCTCTTTTGCAAGTAAACACGATCACTTTGTTTGTTTACAAACTGCTGTACAACGAATGTTTTCTCATCGTAGAAAACCAAATTCGGCAGTTCACCACTTTAGGCCAAGCGAAGCAACTCTTTAGCTCTTTTGAGTCTATTTCCTGTTGCAGTGTAAGTTTTTGCACTTTTTGGAATTTCAATGGCTTTACCCCGTTTTACCCCTTATTTTTCAATATTTGCCGAATGGAATATTGCAAAATGTTCAGCTCACGAGCCATTTTTCGGCCACTGCGACGCGGGTTTCGATCAAGTCGCTTCTTCACTTTTCGAACCATTTCTGTGGATGTTGCTGTTTTCTTCCATCCACTTCCTTTATGTCGGGCTACGCTATGAGAATCACGGTAACGAGCGATGGTATGAGACACAAAAGGTTTATTCACATTTAAATGCTGGAGTGTTCTAACTATAGCCACTTGTGGTTTTCCAGCCAAATATAAAAAAAATCACACTATCACGCTTGAATTCCATCACAAATAACTTTTTTCTGGAAAATTCTCACCAAAATGCTTTTGTACGCTTGTAACAATATAATGAGCTCTCACTGGAATAATTTTAGCAGCTGTCGGACGGGTGGCTTAGAAATGACAGCAATCTGAAGTTGGTTGCAGTTTTTTCATCTCACCCTGTATATTGTTATTATTGCTAACAGCATCAATGTGTTCGTCAAAAGGGACATTTTAATGTATTTGTGATTTCGCCGGGTCGATTAGTCTATAATTTTGAACCGTAGAACAGCTGCAAAATCAGGAAAATGTTCTGTTTTTAGTTTATTTCAACCGCTAAATATCTTGCGATAATTTCCTCTTTTCTCAATTTCGTGAGGATCGGGCCATAATTGTAACATGGATAGACGGACGGATGGACATGCATAGCTCAGCTCTGCGAGATAGGAAGATTCATATAAAATTTCCTAAATACAGGACCAATATTTCAATGTTGTAGGGTGTAAAAATTCGAAGGAAGTTCGAAATCAAAGAATTATCGATATTTAAAGCTCTTTGCAATAATGTATTCTGACTCTCATCCCTTTGGTTCGTAATGCGCTTTTGTTCATCAAAATACTCAAAATAGGGACTATTTTATAACATTGGCAGATAAAACTGAACTGTTATATAGTTAATAAGTCGTACTTTGTTTATTTTTGTGTAGAACATTTCGCTGAAGATGAAATTCATCGAATTTCGAAATATTGAAATTTAAATAAAATAAATACAACAACAAAGACCTCAAGCTCGAACAACACTTCTTTTATTAAAACTAAAGTTGTGAGCTCTATCACTCCGCTCAAAGATATTTTGCTCCAACCAGTACTCCATTTCCACTTTCAAACCACTGTCCAATGAAAAAGACAAAATATCTTAAGTGAAAATCATTTCAATTTAAATATTTAGAAAATAAAAATGAAAAATTACACATTTAATTCTCACCTTGCACAAAAATTGGTCATAACGAGCCCAGAACACAACAAGAGCAGCATTGATGGATCATAAAACCCTTGAAGGAATTATTCTTGCCATAAATGCAATAAGTGAACGCATTTTATATTTCCTCTTTGCATTCGTGGAAATTTATGACTCGAAAAACTGTTTATTTTGACTTGAGGCCTGCGCCGTCCTCCACACTTTATGTTCGCAAACATGCCATCTCTTAATTAGCAGCTGGGGCTAACAATCGACTTTGTTTTTATCACCATCAATTGCCAAACAAATGGTAGTAAATGTTTGCAAATCGCTTCAAGAATTATCTCCTAGAGCTCCTCTTCAGAACTCCAGCCGATGGCCAGCCATTAGACAAATTCCAATTAGCAAAATTGAAATTTTGTCTACAATACGACAATAGCTGCTTGCTGCCGCTGTCGCTGCTGTTGCAGAACAGACAATTTTAATGAAGCAAATCAAGTGAATGCTTTAATTGAAAGAAGAAATGTAGAATATTCTGAATAGTGAGTCCCTCTACTTTTAAATGGATGTGTAAATGTGCGACTGACTCTGAGATCAAATGCGTTTCCTCTCTGGCAAACTATAATTAAAAATACATCGTGATTGCATTTATTACGGAAATTATTGCTGAGGGTTAAATATGGTTATCATTTCCTTTTCAAATCAGTTAAAATGAAATAGTGGTGAAGCAATTCAATGGGGGAAATTAATCGAAATGATTTTTCATGCAATTTTCCTAGACATTAGAATTTTTCCTTTCGTGGAAGGAAAAATCAATGGGGGAAAACTATTTGAATGTGATATAATAATAACAAAAATTAAAATTAAAGTGAGGCTACGAAACAACTTATTCTAAAAGTAAATATTTGTTTAGGGCTTGGGTATGTAACTGATAGGATCAACCTAGGGACTTACAATATAAAAAAGGATGCTTTCATCTTTCGATCCTCGGAAATATTAGGATGGCTGTCGGAATGTTGTTCGATTGGTGAGAACGGATGGGTCCTTTAAGCTCGCTATGAGCTTGAACCGCGCTTAATGAAAAAAAAACTTGTTAGGAGTGTGACGTTAACCCCCATTCGAAGCATTGGCTCACTAGTATCAGTTTCCAAGATAGCTTTCTCACAGCAGTGATACGATAATTGCGACCCGTATATAATGCCCTCAACATACAGAGTTCTAGGTTTAAAAAAAACTTAACAAAATTCAAAATTCTTAGTCAACTTGAAAAAATCGATGCGGTAAAAATTTAAAAAAATTAAAAAAAAAAGTTTTTTCACTTCATATACCCCCAGCCATATGACTATGGAGGGTATATATCATTTGATACTGCCAAAATGTGCCTCATCCGTTTCGGGACATTGGAGTCGATCTAGCGATGTCCGTCCGAATGTCTGTCTGTCTGGCTGGTGGGCACAATAACTCTCTCTCTCTCTCTTATATTATTCTCAAACTTAGATCGAGTTCGGATATGGGTAATATCGGTCCAATCCATCTGGTATCTCCCCCACAAAAGGTCGAAATATTCAAGAAAAAAATATTTTCTGCTCAGAAATAGAAGCGATAATCCGATTTTGCTCCAACTGTGCAAATCCCAATATTTGCATCAGTTCTAGGTCAAGAGCGAAACTGGACAATATCAGTCTACTCCATCAAGTACCTCCCCACAAAGTGTCAAAATTTTGAATAATTATAGCTCTTATAAAATGTGACGTAAGAGTCCAATTGTCTTCAAATTACACACATAACAATATTTTTATTAACCCAAGGTCCGGTGTGAAGATGGAATATATCGATCTACTCCTTCTGCTACTTCCCCCACATGGGTCAAAATTTTGAATATTAATGAAGCTCATAAAACACGAAATTAATATCCGATTCCATTCTATTTCTTTGAACACAACATCTGTTATAAAGTTTGTAGAGATCGTACCATTCCTTCTGGCAACTCCGCCACAAATGGTCAAAGTTTCGAATAACAATTATTAAGTCCGAAATAAGCATCCGGTTCACTTTATATTTCACACATCTTATTATTTCTGCTATCACAAGATCTGCTGTGAAAATGGGATATATCGGTCCACTCCTTTCGGTACCTTCCCGACAAAGGGTCAACATTTTGAATATCCATTGAGCTCATAAAACGCGAAATTAACATCCGATTCCATTCAGACTTTTATAAACACAAAATCTGTTATAATGATGGTAGAGATCTGAATATTTCTTCTGCTGCCTCCCCACCAGGGGCCAAAATTTTGAATAACCAAAACGATCATAAAATTTATAGAAATGGTTCCGAAAGTAAAAAAGCGACTTGTTCGAAACCGTGTCGCAATGTCCGAAAAATGGCTGGTGAGCTGAACATATAGCAATATTCCATTCGGCAAATATTGAAAAATGAAAAAATGAGCCATTGAAATTCCAAAAAGTGCAAGAACTTACACCACAACAGGAAAAATTGAACTCAAAAGAGCTAAAGAGTTGCCGGCCATGGTGATGGTAGGGGCCGGTATAACAGACGATGGTCGCTCTCCGCTCGTATTAATCGACCGTGGCATCAGAATAAATGCCGAATATTATCGCAAAAATATTCTGGAGGATGTATTAAAGCCTTGGGCACGCAAACATTTTGGCCGCAGACCTTGGAAATTCCAACAGGACTCAACACCATCACACTCGGCACGCGCCACCCAAGAATGGTTACAAAATGAGGTTACTCGCTTCATTTCCAGCGCACAATGGCCACCAAAATCTCCGGATACCAATCCGTTGGACTATTGTGTCTGGAGTAGTTTGGAAAGCAAGGTTGGCACTAAAAAATACCAAAGTATTGTTCAAGCAAGCGCTTCGCCGGGAATGGGCCAAAGTACCGCAGAGCATTATTCGGACAGCGTGAGACAGTTTCATTGGCCGTTTAAAGCCCATAATTCGTGCCACAGATGACCAATACGAACAAATCTAAAATTATTCTAAAATTTTATGCTATTTCCGAAATTTTTTGCTTTCATTCAATAAAATTTAAGAAAACAATTTAAAAATGATGGCGTTTGACTTTGTTGCAGTTTTTTTATCTCACCTTGTAGTTTTTTCGAGCCATGGTTAAATTTGGTGTACATAATTTCCTGTTCTTATTGTTTCTGTTTTATACAAAGTTTTATTTATTTATTATTTTTTTTTTTTTGTAAATTTCATGCATCAACTCAAAAAGGGGAAGAATGTATATTTAAAAATGTTGGAAATATTTTCGTATTATTATCAGTAATATAGCCGAAGACTAGCAAACTTACTTAAAGTTCAAACTTACTTTTTCTAACTTACTTAAAGTTCGTATTTCCGAAAATTCGAACTCCTATATATATCATCAAACAAGTAGTTCAATTAGCAATGTAATAACTAAACTACTTCTTATTGTTTTGCCGATTTTGGGAAATTTAAACACAATGCGTGCCCTGTAGGACTCCTTCGTCGAGTAAGTCTGTAGTTTTAATTTTTGAGTGAATACAAATTGTCTCAGAATAAAATTGCACAAATTTGATGCAAAAAAGAAAATTATTTCACATATTTTTCCCACGAAACACATCGAATTATAATGCTCTTTGCCGACCAAAAAATTCTTACTTGAATAATGCTGCTGGTTTATGCAGAATCCTATTGTTTTACAACAGTATATCTTCATTATGGTGTACTTTGATTTGCTATAATTAAAGCTCATTATATTTTATGGGTTCTCAAATGTTGTTTTTTTACAATGTATTTCTTAAGAATTCATCATTATTGCAACGCCAAACAGCTTATTTAGTCTCCGATAGTCTAGAACTATGGAATGTTTTCGCTTCTAATCATCTTACACCTGTCGACTTTTATAGCTAATAAATATTTAATGAGATCACATAATTTGTTGCAACACAACATTTGCGATGCTTACTTGGAAAAAGCCTTCATTTTGTGGTGAATAAGATCAATCCACACGTGAAGCAAGAAATTAAAGAGAAAAATCCTATAAATAAACGTTTCTAAAAGTATTAGGCGACAAAGTAGCATTTGAGCCCCAATGCATTTACATAATGCGCCAATTTTCAGAGGATAGCACGATTCTGTCGTTATGACCAATTTCAATCAGCAATTTGTGCAAATAAATGTCATAATTTACACTTTCAATAAAAGTGTGATTAGTTGAATTGATGTCACATTGTAACCTTCATCTCTTGCAGCCTATGTTTAAAATTTTGGTATTGCTCATTATAAACGAACAAATCAGAATATGAAAACGATTTACAATATACAAGAGCAGTTCGATAGATATTCGAAAGTTTGACCCTTTGTGGGGGAGGTACCAGAACGAATCGGACTCTTACATCACATTTTATAAGAGTTCTAAATCTAATAAATTTAGATCCTTTGTGTGGGTGGTGCTTGATGAAGTGGGCGGATATTGTTCATTTTTGCACCTGACTTAGCATTGATGGAAATATTAGCATTTGCAAAGTTGGAGCAAAATCGGATTATACTATATTTTTCTGCGCAATTAAATATTTTTGGAAAATTTCGAGCTTTTGTGGGTGAGGTACCAAAAGAAGTTGACCGATATTGCCCATCTCCGAGATCGATCTAATTTTTATAATAATATTACGATGTATGTACCAAGTTTGGACAAATACAGAAATACCTCTGTCAAATTTTATTGAGATCGGATAAGTTTTGGTTGCAGCTCCCATATATATCTTTATCTGATACCAGATTTACTGTGCACCAAATAACTAATATCAGATCAAATGAACTGAATCTTGACAATTCTAACTGAATTTGTCCTGGAAACAAATACTTAAAAATTGGTGAAAATCGGTTCAGATATACAGCTACCATAAACAGGGTGAGATGAAAAAACTGCCACTTGTCCGACAGCTCTTAAAATTATTCCAGTGACAGCTCATTATACTGTTTACAAGAGTACAAAAACATTTTGGTGAGAATTTTTAAGAAAAATTTATTCGTAATGGAATTTAAGCGTGCTAGTGTGATTTCTTTATACTTGGCTGGAAAACCACAAGTGGCTATAGTTAGAGCACTCCAGCATTTAAATATGAATAAATCTTTTGTGTTTCGTACCATCGCTCGTTGCCGTTGTACTGGTAGCGTAGCCCGACGTCAAGGTAGTGGACGGAAGAAAAAACCAACATCAGCAGAAATGGTTCGAAAAATAAAGAAGCGACTTGATCGAAACCCGCGTCGCAGTGGTCGAAAAATGGCTCGTGAGCTGAACATATCGCAGTATTCCGTTCGGCAAATATTGAAAAATGAGATCGGGGTAAAGCCATTGAAATTTCAAAAACTGCAAGAACTTACACCGCAACAGAAAGAAAATAGACTCATAAAAGCTAAAGAGTTGCTTCGCTTGGCCGAAAGTGGTGAACTGCCGAATTTGGTTTTCTCCGATGAGAAAACATTCGTTGTCTAGTAAACAAACAAAATGATGGTGTTTACTTGCCAAAGAGGCCAGCTGAAAATGCGCACCTTCGGTTGGCCACCAGAACTCAAGCGCTGACGATGCCGATGGTCGTTCTCCGCTCGTATTAATCGACCGTGGCATCAGAATAAATGCTGAATATTATGGCGAAAATATTCTTGAGGGTGTATTAAAGACTTGGGCACGCAAACATTTTGGCCGCAGACCCTGTACATTCCAACGGGACTCAACACCATCGCACTCAGCACGTACCACCCAAGAATGGTTACAAATGAGGTTCCTAGCTTCATTTCCAGCGCACAATGGCCACCAAAATCTCCGGATATCAATCAAGATATCAAGACTATTGTGTCTGGAGTATTTTGGAAAGCAAGGTTGGCACTAAAAAATACCAAAGTGTCGATCACCTCAAGATAGCGCTTCGGTGGGAATGGGCCAAAATACCGCAGAGCAACATTCGGACAGCGTGTGGCGGTTTCATCGGCCGTTTGAAGGTCATAATTCGTGCCAATGGTGACCAATTCGAACAAATCTAAACTTATTCTAAAATTTAATGCTATTTCCGACATTTTTGCTTTCATTCAATAAAATGAAAAATAAAATTATGTCGTTTGACTTTGTTGCAGTTTTTCACGGATAGTTGCATGAGGTTAGAGTTTAAGACAGGGCAGAAGTCTAGCAATGTGGATGACCATTGCATTATATTTAGCGGCTAAAATGGGCCTCAACATTTGTGTGAAATTGTTTAGGTTACCTATCAGCACGACAGAGAGCTAAACATAGGGCAAAAAGCCCCCGGTCAAAAACCAAAGGTAAAATTTGTGCAGGACTTTATGGCATTATTTCAAAACCAAAACTTCCAACATATGGTTGTATTTCGACGGACGGACGGACAATCGACGAGGCTTGTCCGCAGGCAACATTCTTTGCGTCAATTGAATTTTGTACGGGAACAAATGCAAATCAATGCGAATAATCCGTTGTAAAGTGGACCGAACCATGCCCAACTGCTGAGAACGGCGTTTTTGGGATGTTCTTGGGGACCTCTCAACACTGGCTCGTACGGCAGCGATATTCTCGGCCGATCGCCTTGGTCGACTTAGAAAGAGCCTTACCAGTCTAATTTTTTTCGTATAAACGCTTAATGGTGTGCTTAGAAGGCGCACTTCCCACATTTTTTAATGTTTTAAAAGCACGTTGAGTTTGCACAATTGACTTCTTCTGTTGAATGTAAATTTCAACTATTTCAGAGCGCTCGCGTGGCGTCTATTGGTTCATGGTAAAAATCTGCTTGGACTGACGCTTCAAACGCGGTATGTCATTAAGCGATGTGACATCTCTGTCAAAAGTTATGGCGTTGCCAGATGGGTCCGTCGAATATGGGCAACCCTGTATATTACTCGTTTTTTATAGCATTGAAAAAAATGGTAAATGGAGAACGTTGTATTTTTTGTACATCTTAATTCTCTTATCAGTTATAAACGAAGTTTAAAATTTTAATTCATCGACTCACTCTTTCTACTTTAAGCTAACGTATCATTTTCCTACAAATGTCACCAATTTTATGAATTCATCTCATTTTTACCACCACAAAATAATCTATGATTACGAAGGAGGATTATCATCATTGATATTTCCTCTATTCGAAAATAGTTGAAATTAAAATTCTCGACGACACATCCGCTAAAATTGGCGGCCATCAATATTTTGCTTCGATTACAAAAGTTCGTAATATTGGCAGTTAATTTTCATTTAAGTTGGACATAAAATATCAAAAGAATTTCAAATGACTGACTGAGCTATGAGGAGGACTCAAATCACTTTTGGAATTATATACCATTTCGATTTTTTTTTTCATTTTATATGTTGGACGAGCTGAAAGGCGATGGCGGTGGAGCACTGAAACTATGAAAACTGGCGGTTCTTAACTGTCATTGATAATGTTGGTCAGCCGGCCGACCAACATGCCAGTCAGCCAGGCTTGGTTGCAGTTGTTTCTACCGATCTTCGTCCAACGGGCTTGTTTGAATAACGACAAAAAACAAGACTATGACGACGTCGACGACATCACTGTTGTTCTTGTCTCCTGCTATCGATGGGCTACGAGAGGAATTTCCTTTATCTATTGCTGCTTGTTGGCGATTTCATTGGGGTTCGTTTTGTTTCTTTCTTTTTATTGTTGTGGCTCTTCGGCTGTTCAAGCTAAAAGAAAAGTTAAATAGTATCTGCCATTTGAAAAACGTAACTTAAATTACATGGTTCGAATATTCACTCGCTCGTTTACCACATTTATATGTTTGTTTGATATGAAAACAATTTCAATACCAATCGATTGAAATGATGCAATATCGACTGTTGCTGCTGCACCACCGCCAAAAAACAACAGCAACAACAACAAGAATAACAACAACGGCAACATACTTCAACGGTAACAATTTTCGTCGAAGGATAAACAACATTCGCTGCCATGCCTCATAGAGTTCTGCCTTTGTTTTGTTGACGTGGTGGGGGAAGAATTCTTTGAGGTCGACTGGCTGTTGGCAGCCAAACAGCCACCGCATCTGAAATAACGTAACAGCAGTGCCACTACAAAATGCCAATTTTCATTTTACATGATGGCTACTTATGCACTTCCGGGATGATGGAAAATGTTGCAAGGAGAAGAAAAGCACAGACTCGATGTTCTACACAAGTTGGGCCCAGTCGAAAAATCTCAACTTATTTCACTTGTAGTTATTCCTATATGCCTCTACTTCAGCACTTGCATATGTTAGTTTTCTCTTCAATATAGTAGGGTACTTGGTGTTGTTGTTGTTGTTGGTGAAGAACAGTGACTACAAGAGATTTGGGTTGAAAACAAGTTTCCCCATCTGAATTTCCCATCGGACCTAAATAAATATCATATAAATAATGCAACGTGTCAGGTTTGATTTGGATTTTGGTTAATTTCTTCACTTTACAGGGTGAGATGAAACAATTGCAACAAAGTCAAACGACATAATTTGTAATTTTTTTTTTTTTTAAATTTTATTGAATGAAAGCAAAAAAAATGTCGGAAATAACACCAAATTTTAGAATAAGTTTAGATTTGTTCGAATTAGACACATTTGGCACGAATTATAGCCTTCAAACGGCCAATGAAACCGTCACACACTGCCCGAATGTTGCTCTGCGGTATTTTGGCCCATTCCCGGCGAAGCGCTTGCTTGAGATGATCGATACTTTGGTATTTTTTGGTGCCACCTTGCTTTCCAAAATACTCCAGACACTCCAGTCCGCCGGATTGATATCCGGAGATTTGGTGGCCATTGTGCGCTGGAAATGAAGCGGGGAACCTAATTTTGTAACCATTCTTGGGTGGCGCGTGCTGAGTGCGATGGTGTTGAGTCCTGTTGGAATGTCCAGGGTCTGCGGCCAAAATGTTTGCGTGCCCAAGAATATTTTCGCGAAAATATTCGGTATTTTTTCTGATGCCACGGTCGATTAATACAGGCGGAGAGCGACCATCGGATGTTATGGCGGCCCACACCATCACTATGGCCGGCGCTTGAGTTCTGGTGGCCATCCGAAGGTGCACACTTTCAGCTGACCTCTTTGCCAAATAAACATTATCATTTTGTTTGTTTACAAACTGCTGGACAACGACTGTTTTCTGATCCGAGAAAACCAATTTCGGTAGTTCACCACTTTCGGCCAAGCGCAGCAACTCTTTAGCTCTTTTGAGTATATTTGCTTTCTGTTTCGGTGTAAGTTCTTGCACTTTGTGGAATTTCAATGGCTTTACCCCGAGGAGGAACTTGTTGGAGTGGATCGATATTGTGCATTTTCGCACCTGAACTTGCACTGATGCAATTATTAATATCTGAAAAGTTATAGCAAAATCGGATTATCCTCTCTCTTTATGTGCATATATAGTAAAATATTTTTTAAAAGTTTGAGGCTTTTGTGGGGGAGATACCGGAAGGAATGGTATCCGAACGCGATATAAGTGATAAAAGTATTGTGACGTACCAAGTTTGGACCAAATCGGATACTCCCTTCGCACCAACCAGCTGACAGACAAGACATCGCTAGGTCAATTCGAGATGTCCTGAAACGGATTTGGTCCAAAGAGATCTACGATCTAAAACAGTTATTTTGATATTTTGTTTGGCGGTATCAAATGATATATACCCTCTGTAGCCATATGGCTGAGGGTATAAACAAATTACATACAGGTCCTAACACTTCAAAATTGAAACCCCACTATTTCAATTTATTCATTCAAATTCCTTTTCAAAACTACTGTCCATTAGACCCTGGCACCAACTACTACTTGTTTTGCAAACCTCAAACATAAGGTCTAGGACACTGTCAAAGACAAGGAGTAGAATGAGGAATGGGGTCGGGCAGACGACTGAATATTGAAAATGATGATGCTACCGCATATGATGACTATTGTCCATAAGGTAAGTCGTCTTCAGAAGGAAAGGTGCTTGTTTATATGCTTGTTCTTATGTTTTGTTGCTGTTGAAGCTTCTATTGTTGTTTTTGTTGTTGCCATTATTTTGTTGATAGCAGAGGCGGCTTTCATATGTTCCCGATCACCATTATTCAATTCATACCGACATAGCACATCACACATGCTGCTGCCGTATGTTGTTGTGGTGGCTGTTACAACCGCAAAATTATTTTGCCGGGTGATGAGTTCAATGACAGCATGCTTGCTTAAAATCATTTTAAGCAACAAAACAAACAAAAAGAAGGACAGACAGACTGACAAGACAGTCAGATGCATAGGCCATAGTCAGAGCGTAAAGGTAGTGGACAATCAGTGGCAGCAGCCTTTCAATGTGGCCACATGTAATGTGCATATGTATATGCACGTATGTGGTTTGGCTCTGTCATAGTGTCCTTTCATTGCACTCTTCTCTCTCTGCGAAAATGTGTGTTGCCTTTGTGTTAATAATAGTCGCAATAAAAGCAACGGTTCTCTTCGATTATTTATCAACGCGAAAGTAAGCATTTCTTCATTATAGATAGGTTGTTGTTATTTCGTTTTTGTCTGTTCGTTTGTCTAACCTTTGTTATGTGTCACTGAATTTGATTGTGCCGTACTGTGGTTCAAATGTCTGATTCAAAGATAGGCGTTGATGCCCAATATTTAGTTCAGTCCTGGGTGCAAGTGACTTCAACTGAGCGAAGATACAATAAAAGTATAACAAAACAATTGCAGTAGAACATGCACATTAATTCGTTTTTATACCCTACACCACTAGGTGGTCAGGGTATTATGTCTTTGTGCATTTGTTTGTAACAGGCAAAAGGAAACGAGATAGACCCATAGCTCCTTTTGATGATCTGCATAGAATCACATTCTGAGCCGATTTATGCATGTCCGTCCGTCCGTCCGTCTGTCCATGTATTTTGTAAACAAAGTACAGTTCGCATTTATTGCCCTATCCAAATGAAATTTTTCACAAATCATTTGTTTGGCCCAAGGACGAACCCTATTGAAATTGGTGATAGTCGGTCAAAATTTAGCTATAGCTTCCATATATATCTTCGTCCGATTTGCCCTTTATTGTGCACCAAACGTGTAATATCAGTCCGAATAGTATGGAATTTCGCACGTACGATCAGATTAGACCTCACAATAAGTATGCCAAATTTGATCGAAGTCGGTTCAGATATAGCTATAGCTCCAATATATATTGTTCATCCGATTTGTTATTTTTGTCCTCCGCAGCCGTAATATGCACTCTGTAACAACAATATTTGGGGAAATATATCAAATACAGCTCAGAAATACATTTGCTAAATTTTATCGAGATCGGTTCAGATTTGGATATAGCTCCCATATATAACTTCGTCCGATTTACCTTTTATTGTGCACCAAACGTCTAATATTTGTCCAAATGGGATGGAATTTGACACTTACGATCGAATTGAGTCTAGAAGCTGGTATGTCAAATTTGGTGAAGATCGGTTCAGATATAGATATAGCTCCCATATATACTGTTCATCCGATTTGTCGTATTTGTTACCCACAGCCGTAATATGCACTCCGTAACAACGATATTCGGGAAATATATCAAATACAGCTCAGAAATATATTTGCCAAATTTTATCGAGATCGGTTCCGATTTGGATATAGCTCCCATATATATTTTATCCGATTTCAAATTTATTGTGCACCAAATGGGCAATACAAGTCCGAATTTAAAAGATACAAATGCTTCGGCATATTTGGTCCTTTGAACTTTAAATTATAATTATAATCATAGTGTGTATGATTGAATTCTCCCATAAAAACTTTTAATTGTTATGTGGAGCTCTACTAAATTAGCAAAGTGGTGTAGGGTATCATAAAGTCGGCCCCGCCCGACTTTAAGACTTTCTTTACTGGTTTGTTAATAGAATCCTTCTCCAAGTGATATCATGCACTCTATATCAAACTATAACTCCTCTAAAGCCAAATAGGTGGTTTGATCTACTTGAAATAATTTTTTTTTTGTTACGGGAGCTCTACTAAATATGCAAGTGGCATAGGGTACTATATAGTCGGTTCCGTACGACTATAGCCTTTGATAACTTTTTAATTTTGAAAATAATAAATACAAACACAAAATTGGCAGAAGTTGGGCATACTCAGAAAAAAGTGTAACCAACTAGTATCTTTTCCTTTCCATTTTAATGCCACTTTACCACTGTTAATTTGTATTCCAAATTAGAAAAGCAATCAACTTGACTGTCTTATATCATCGGCGCGAAAGTGCTGCAGCATCTGAGTTACCAAATAAACAAGAGTCGCTGAACTTTTGCCAATGAAAAAAGGGCGTCCAATAGCTTTTGTTGAGGAAACGGTATGACATGTAAAGGTGTCAGTATTTCATGTTGATGATCATTTTGGCGGGGAGGTGATCAGGATGATGACAACGCGAAGCGACTGTGATATTGATGGTGAGGCCAACTGCCATTATTTCAACTTTAGTCAACTAATGGATGCTAATTGAAAATGAAAACACCTTTGTGCTTGCCATGTAACTGTGATTATGCAAATTTTTCAAACAATGAACGGACCGGGAGGATTGTCATCAGCACTTCGTGGTGGTGGTGGTAGTATCTTGAGCTATGGCCGAGCTTTCATCTTGTTTGATTATAGTTCTACTGTGTGTTTCTATTCACCTGGCCTTATGCCTAATATTAAGGTGCCGGTGTCGTCGTCGTCGTACGTGCTTATGTTAATGGCTGTGTGAATGTATGTGTGACCACGTTTTGTGTTTAGGACCCTGTCCGTTTAGTTAACATGTTGTAGCCGTGATTGTGGTTAGTAGTTACCGTTGCAGTTGGCGTTGCCGTCGATATGATCGCGAGGGTGTTGCAAGTGCATTACGTGCCGGCAACACATTGTTACCTTAAATACCGTCCACCGCCGCCGTTGTCTATCTAGTTATCTCATCCGCTAATGTCTTGCGGTCTATCAGTGAATAGTAGTAGTTCGCCCACAACATTGCCACTACGTACGTCGTTGTTGTTGTTGCTGTTGTCTTTTTCTATCTCTCTACTTATTATCTTATTTGCGCCTCTCAACGTGCCTCGTTAATGTTCTATCGAAGCGTAGTAAAACGGGAAGTTTGTATTTGCAAATAGAACTACAACGGCAACTAGGAGCAAAAATTAACATAGTACTCGTGTACATCATCTAATATTATTTATTACACCATTTCCAGTGTAGAATCATGGAGTAAATTTTGAATACCCAATGCCTTCAAAAAAACCCCCGATACAGCCAAAATGTAACTGGTTTTGGTTTTATGTATTTTTTTAATGTCCGTTTCAGGACACTAGGGCAGATCTAGTTATGTATATCCGTCCTCCTATCTGTCTGTCAGGGAATTTTAAAAAAATATTTTTCAAAGAACTCCTGACCTATAACTTCCTTACCCATATTCGTGGATTTTTAAAACTTTGTCGACGACAGAGTCATTGATTTTTCAAAAATATTTTTTTCAAAGAATTTCCGGCCATAGAAAAGTGAACATTTAGAAATATTTTTAAAGACTTTATGGGAAAAAATCGCAATTTAAAAAAAATATCTTAAAGGGCTTCCTGTTTAAAAAAATCGTAAATTTTTAAAGAATTTATGATTAAAACAAGTAAGAAAACACTACAATAGGTTACAACACTACAATAGGTTAGAAGCCCCCTTATGTCCAAATCCATATTGGAAGATTTCGCTTTTGAAATTAGGATTTTGACTAGGGACATTTGCCCAACATTTATGCACTCCGCCGGGTTGTTAGTTGTTGTAGTCCATTTTAGAGATAAATATAATCCAATGGTCATCCAAAATTCTAGAATTCTTCCCTGTCCTTAACTCTCTTCACAGGCGTGTGATCGGCTTCAATTGTGTGATCGGAAAAACATTTCTGTTTTTGGTTAATTTGAACCCCTAAATCTTTTGCAACCATCTCCAAAAGCAAGAAGCCCCTCTGTATCTCCAAATTTAGACTCATCTATATGATTTGCTTGTCTACGATATTTAGCTTATTCGTCAACGAAAATTTTTTATTGTATTTTTTAAAAAAAATACGAGACCAAAAATCGGAGATTCTTGAATAAATATTAGTTAGATACTTTCTGGCAAAGGGTTGGGAATTCTTTATAAAAATATTTTTTTTTTCAAAGATTTCCTGACCAAGAATCGTTGATATTTGTTAAAATATCTTTTAAGATGTCCTCGCCGAAAGTCATGGATTTTTTAAAAATATTTCTCAACCATATCATCTTCAGAACAGATCTTGTGTTAGTAAAAATGTTTATGTGTGTGAAATTTGAAGAGAATTGAATACTTATTTCGCTCTCTTTGAGCGTTTTGTTTTTCAAAATATTGAACGCATTGTGCGGGAGGTACCAGAAGAAACGGTCCGATCTCTGCCATCTTTCTAGCATTACTTGTGTTTATGAACATATTGGGATGTGCCAAGTCTGAATGGAATCGGATGTTAATTTCGCGTTTTATGAGCTTCATGAATTTTCAAAATTTTAACCCTTTTTGGGGGAGGTACCAAAAGGATTAAACCGATACATTCCATCTTCGCATCAGATCTTGTGTTAGTAGAAATAATGGGATGTATGAAATGTAAAGAGAACCGGATGATTATTTCGCATTTTATAATTGTTTTGGTTTTTCAAAACTTTGACCTTTGTGGTGGAGATACCAGAAGGAAAAGTTCGATCTCTTCCATTCTTATAACAGATCTTGAGTTAATAGAAATATTGAGATGTGCCAAGTCTGAATGGAATCGGATATTAATATGGCGTTTTATGAGCTTCATGGTTATTCAAAATTTTGACCCTTTGTGCAGGAGGTACCACAAGGAGTGAATCGATATATTCTATCTTGGGTTAATAAACATATTGAGATGTGTGCAATTTGAGTACAATCGAAAACTTACATCACATTTTATAAGGGTTGTAATTATTCAAAACGTTGACCCTTTGTGTGGGAGGTACTTGATGGAGTGGACCGATATTGTCCATTTTTGCACCTGACCTAGAACTAACGCAAATATTAGGATTTGCAAATTTCGAGCAAAATCGGAATCGGAAATTAGAAAATATATTTTGTGAAATTTTCGACCTTTTATGGGGGAGGTACCAGAAGGAGTGGGCTGATATTGCCCATCTCGGAACTAAATCTAAGTATGACAAGAATATTACGATGTACCAACTTTGGATCAAATCGGATACTCCTTTCTAGAGTTATCGTGCGCAGACAAACAGACGGACGGACATACATCGCTAGATAGACTCCAAATGTGCTGAAAAGAATTTGGTCCAAAGAGACCTAGGGTCTAAAATCGTTATTACGACAAGGCACGTTTTGACTGTATCCACCTTTTATGGGGGAGGTACCAGATGGAGTGGACCGATATTGCCCATCTCCGAACTCAATCTAAGTATGACAAGAATATTACGATGTACCGAGATTGTATCAAATCGGATACTCCTTTCTAGAGTTATCGTGCGCAGACAGACAGACGGACGGACAGACATCGCTAGATCAACTCCAAATGTCCTGAAAAGAATTTGGTCCAAAGAGACCTAGGGTCTAAAATCGTTATTACGACAAGGCACGTTTTGACTGTATCAAATTATATATCATTTGATATAGCCAGGGTTGGCTGAGGGTATAATTACAAATGAAACTGTGTATCGGCTTGACAATAACCTACAAGGTACCTGTTTTCTGTGGCAACATTCCGACTTCTGACATTCGGGCTATTGAACCCTCCGTATGCAATGATGTGTAGTAAAGAATGCCGTGGCAATTCAAGGTATGCTTCTAGTTCGCCTTAACCCGTTAGATTGGATTGCATGCAAATTAGACATAAATTCAATCACATTAGTTTATATTTTGTTTTCAGCAATAATTCGAAAATAAGACAACTCCCAAAATTCAAAGTTTTTTTTTTTTTGTGGCAATGATGTCAGATGCCGGTATGCCACGTTTGCTGTGGCTTCTCTCAGTTCAAAATGATTACAACTTCGCTTGGAAAACACCAAAAACAAAATGTTTTCCTCATTTTATGTATGCCATGCCATTCATTGCAACATTAATTTCTTTCTTTCCCAACATCAGTCGTTGGCGAATGAATTGAACAGATTACAAAAACAACAACGATTTGAATGTATTGTCTGTTGTTTGCCATTAATTAGGAGAAAAGATTTTCGGCTTAGGATTTCACTGAAATTAAATTGTTCGAATACCAATGGGGGCTATTGTAAGAGTGGTAGTGATGTGATTGAATATAATTGAAGTTTAGAAGTTGAAATGTAACTGTTCTATAGAGCACAGCACAGCATTTGAATGAAAATTATACCTTTCAGAGTTTCAATGATATTGAGGTTAGTTCGATATGGTGGGCAATAAACAAAATACTTAAGAAACGAACTTTAGAAGTACAAAATTAAGTCATTATGATTTTAATGTATTATTTCCAACTTCAATTTTTAGGTGTTTCCACGGAAGAGAGGAAGGAACTTCTCAAAAGGGTAAGTTATATTTATTCTTAAACTGTCATTATTTCGATAAGATTTTTTTTTTAAATACCCATGAATCTTTCAAGAAGTTATTAAGAAAATTTAAACTAAGATATGAATTTTTAAAAGGAAAGCGATATTAAGCCTATTGACTAGAACAGGCTATGATTTAATATAAATCACTGTCTGTCCATGTATTTTTGTAAAGAAAGTACAGGTCGCATTTATTGCCCGATTCAGATGACATTTTCCACAAATCGTTTGCTTGGGCCAAGGACGAACCCTATTGAAATTGGTGATGATCGGATCAGATTTGGATATAGCTCCCATTTGTAGTGTGTTTCGATTTTAAAAGTAAAAGTAAGTAATATCAGTCCGAATCAAATGAATTTTAGCACACACGGCCAGGTTTACTCCAAATTTGTATTTAGCAAGTTTGGTGGGTAAAGGTTCAGATTTAGATACAGCTCCCATATATATCTTGTCCGATTTGAATTTTCTTGTGCGTCATTTTTGTAATATTCGTTCCAATAGAATGGATTTCGGCACATACAGGGTGACATGAAAAACCTGCAGAATGCTGTCATTTCTAAGCCATTCGTCCGACAGCTGTTACAATTATTCCAGTGATATATCATCATATTGTTTACAAGCGTACAAAAGCATTTTGAGAATTTTCCAGAAGAAAAGTTATTCGTGATGGAATTCACGCGGGATAATGTGATTTTTTTTACATTTGGCTGGAAACCCACAAGTGACTATCGTTAGAGCACTCCAGCATTTAAATTTGAATAAATCTTTTGTGTCTCGTACCATCGCTCGTTACCGTGATACTGATACTAAAGGAAGTGGACGGAAGACAAAAGCAACATCAGCAGAAATGGTTCGAAAAGTAAAGAAGCGACTTGATCGAAACCCGCGTCGCAGTGGCCGATTTGCTTTCTTTTAATAAAATTAAAAATATATGTAAAAATTATGGCTGTTGACTTTGTTGCAGTTTTTTTATCCCACCCTGTATACCTTGGTCCGATTTCAATTTTATTGTGCGCCATATGTGTAATATTCGTTCCAATAGAATGGTTTTCGGCACACATGACCTAATTTAACCAAGAAGCAAGTGATTAAAATTTGGTGAAAATCGAAAACTTCTGCCAAATTGATCTCCATTTGCGCGTTAATGATATTGACAAGATTAGCCACGGAATTGAATGATTGAACATTTAGGATCATATTTTTGAGAAAACATCCAGGCGTTTCATTCATCTTTCGTGCTACTTGACTCGTTTTTATACCCTCCCCCATACTATGGAGGGTATATTAAGTTTGTCATTCCGTTTGTAACTCCTCGAAATACTCATGTCAGACCCAGACAAAGTCCGTCTCTGTCAGACAGACAGACGTCTGTTGTAATCACGCTATCTTTCGAACGAATTGAGATAGAAGGCTAAAATTTTGCACATATGTATTTCCCAGTAGGCAGGTTACGTTTGTAAATGGGCCATGTAGGTCCACGTTTTCATATAGCCCCCATATAACGGTACCTCCCAATATTCGGAATCTTAGCGTCATTATTCACCGAAATTGTTTCAAATTATGTATTTAGAGTTCGTGAAGGGAACTATAGTCTGTGACAGAAAATTGTCTATGCTGGTCCAGGTCTTCGTATAGGCGCCATATATCAGTACCTCCCTATATTCGGTATGTTGACGAGTTAGGTACAATACCCATCGCAATTGTTTGGGATGTCGTTTTTGAAGTTCGAATTGGATGCTACAGCCTGTGACAGAAAATTGTCTATGCAGGTCCAGGTCTTCGCACAGCTCCGATATAACGGTATTTTGATGATTTGGCTACATTATTCACCGTTTAATATGGTAATGACTTATGACAAACAATGCCTATGTAGGTCCACGTCGTATAGACCCCAATATTACGGCTGTATTCGCTATTTTTATAACTTACTGCTTTTTAACTTGTTTTTATGCTGATAACATTGACGAATATAGCCAAATTTCGAAGATAAGCAGATGAGTCTAAGTAGGGGCGTCTTGCATTTGAAGGTGATCGCAAAATATTTAGGGGTTCTAATGAACTAAAACCCGAAAAAATGTCCTGATCACACTATATAAGCCAATCGACACGGAATATTTCCTGAGAAGAGAGTTAAGGACGGCGAAGAAATCTAGCATTTTGGATGAAAATTGGATTATATTTAGCTGTAAAATGGACCACAACAACTAACTGCACGGCGGAGTGCGTAAATATTGGCCAAAATGCTAAGGGTAATATATGGGCAGTGCTCCGTGATATAATTTCAAAAGCGAAATCTTTCAAAATGGATTTGGACATAAGGGGGCTTCTAACATAATGTAGTGTTGTAGGGTATCACATGGTCGGTCCCGCACGACTATAGCCTTTCCTCTAAGTCGATTTAACGATGTCCGTCTAACTGTCTGTTGAAATCACGATACAGCCCACATTTTTTGACGTAGAGCGCCAAAATTCAGCAGAGCTATTTGTATTGTGTCTAGGATGGTTGGTATTGAAAATGAGATATATCGGTCCACGGTCCCCATATAACGGTACCTCCCGATATTCGATATTTTGATTATTTATGCTACATTTTTTCACGGATTTGTCTGAAAATTGGTACCTGTAGGTCATAATACGTACGTGTGGCAAAACATTGCATGTATGGGTCCACATTTTGGTATAGCCCCCATATAAAGGTACCTCCCGAAATTCGGTATTTTAAATTTGTTTGTTTTTCACGGATTTGTCTAAAAATTGGTATTTGTTGGTCATAATGGGTTCCAGCTCCGGTGGCGAAACATTGCATGTATGGGTCCATGATTTGGTATAGCCCCCATATAACGGTACCTCTCGATATTCGGTATTTTTATGGTTTTTGCCACATTTCTTCTAATGCTTCCCTACCCTAAGGTGGAGGGTATTAAAAGTTTGGCCCGTCTGAACTTAATGTTTTTTTACTTGTTTTTAATTTGTTATTATCAGCTTCATTAAAAAGCTAAATATTGTCAAAGTATGTTTGACCGTTGAGAAATTACAAACAATTGACCAAGCAAAACGATTTCGAACCACTCTGTGATGTACTAAATATAGACCCTTTGGACCAATTATTTTAAATTCCATACGTTAAACTTCTTCCTTCTTCGTCCCTTGAAACTATTACGCCTCGTTTTCATTCAAAACTTAGAGTTTTACGCTGATGAAGAGTACAAATCCTTTACGAGTTCCCATTATATAAAAGTAACGACTCTCTCTCAATTTCGAATGGCCTCCTATACGAAAACATTGATCGCACGAATTTGACGTGTCTCTGTTATCTATATATATAAATGTAAGTTGTGTTAGTTACTACGCTTATAACTTAAGAACCGCTGGATTAATTTTAACGATTCACACAAATTCGGAGTTGTCTACTCTCCGAAAAGGATAATATCCAAAAAAATCGCGTAAAAATGTGATATATTAACATTTTCATTTTGACTTTTCAAATGTACAATAGTAATGTTTTATTTTGCATGATTTTTTTCCATTTTGACTTACTTTTTTCTAATGTACATTTGTAGTGTTTTTTTTATATTTTATTTTTGAATTCAAATATTTATACCAATTTATTTAATTGACTTGATTTCTTGAGAACTGAAATTGATGGCGGGTTACATGGAAGTGTAGTAGCGAATTATGTGGTGGCGAAACGGAATAGATGATATCGAAATAATTTAACGCGGTCACAAAGTTAAAAGATAATTACTTTTTCTAAATCGCTGAAAAATCATGAAAAAGAGATCTCATTGCAAAAATCAAAAAAAAAATTTCAATGGAATCGAATTTTAAAGTAATAGTACATTATATTGACAAACTTTGTAAGGAAGGATCTTAAAACATTTGCTGTAAAAATCAGCGAAAAAGTTCCCTGGGGTAGGGAACCATCATACAGATAATTGCCACATAGGAATTTATTTAAGTAAAGTCCCCACATTGGAGTATCCCCAAGTCCACTTTCACATCTAATGTGTGGTCAGAAAAGAAAATTTTGTATTCTATTGAATTTTTAACCCCCAAGAGAATATTGGTTGGGAACGTAGATTTGGGATGTGCATCCATATGAAATAAATTGTGGAAATATGAACAAATTACAAATATAAGAAAGTAGCACGGGACCGAATATTTGTTTAATCATCATTGAATTATCCTATGATGAAAATATGGACTTTATGCCATGTTTACGTTAGAACTTTTTGTAGGGTTAACCTACTTTGAGAGGATTTATTTGAAGTAAAAGTAATGGATATGACAATTTAAATCCAAATCCAGTGGGTTAACCCTCATATATATAAACGTACTTTTAAGGGGTCTCCAACTTACAATTTAAATGGCAAATAAAATTAATTCCCATCTTATCATTCTGCCCGCAATTATGAGGTGGATAAAACTATTTTTACTTATTTAAATCACGCGAAATGCTATGACATGCTATATTGTTCTGCTATATTTTTGATTTGGCCTCTATTTGTCATCTTGGATTATAAGGGGTAGAAGAAAGTTTTCAATGTAGGTCGATGTTTCGGAGTAGTGTCCATATAAAGAAGGTACCTCCTAATTTAACCACATTTCAAAGAATTTGGCTAATAATGCGTATTAGGGGGGTGAAAATCTTACACTAAAATTTCAACATATCTACAAATTTTAGAATTTTTATCCAGGTTATAATACCCTCTCAAGTCCACCTTTTGGCGGACAAACAGACTGACATGGTTAGGGGGACTTATGAGGACTCTAATGCACAATCTAAGTTGCTAATGGGTTTAAAAAAGTAATTAACTTTGGCTATTCTTAAATCATTCAGCCCTCAATTATGTAGTATACAAAATACAGCAAATTCCAAATTACTGCTCATTTGACTGGAAGATTTTGCTACGATTTTTACCATATTAAAAATTAATTTGATCCCTTATATGGCGATAAGATTGATATATACTTTTTAATAGATTTGTATAGCACATCCACACAGTTGAAGCCCACGGTTTAAATATTGAAGCCCACTGGTTAAAAATGGGTACAGGTATTTTAAAACACTTTAAATCGACATGTACGTGAACACTTATATCAGTCATATCTGTGAATAATTATGCTTGGGAATATATGCATAATAGACAAAAACTACGGGCCGGCAACGCGGACCGGGCCAGCTAGTAAATACATAAACAAATTCTCCTAAATAATCGTCGATATACTATTTTCAAAGTAATGTAAAAGACACAATTCAGATGCCTGTTAAGGAGATTTTCTATTCCTTTTTGAATGTCCTAAAATTGCCATCTACATTTGACCTTAAATGTTAATATTTCCCTTTTTTTATATGTATATGAAAGTTCGTCGTCAAGGCTTATTAAAATGTATTTAGCTCATGAAATCAGTGAACTCATTTCCATTACACAAATTACATCTTACGTCAACGCACTTGTTCCACTTTAAATAACTATGCGATTTTATTGATTGTTCACTGGAGATAAGACTACTTAAGATGCTATCACTAAGTACAACTACACAAGCAAATTCCACAACAAAACAATTGAAAATATTTCCCAGTTGATAAATGCGAATGATAACTGCAGCTAAATCACAAAAATGGTTAAAAAATATCACATTTGGCAAGAAATAAAGCCAACCCGATGTAATGTTACTACCATATGAGAAACTACTCGTATGGGGTAATAAAATGCTGTAATAATTCAACTCGTAATTTTACTACATTTATCCTCCCAGCAAGGCTAATGTGATTTGTGATTCTTTCACAAAAGTTTTTCATTCATGCTACATGTTTCTTTCTTCCTGAGACCTGTCACATGGCAGGGCATATCATCTGGGAATCTGTTATTATTTCTAATGACTGCTCGGTTCAGCTTTATTGCAGTTGCAGTTGATGAAATGCTGTTCATGGTGTTTCTCCCAAAGCATGTTGTCATCATAATGTTACAACAAACAATTACAAAAATCTTTGAGATACTTCTAATTATCAACATGAAATGTTTGAATAAATAAATGCACCGCTCATCACCACAGCAATGAATGAACTGGCCAAACACATTGCTTGAATGTAGCAAATTACAAATTTACTTGCCATCGCCACTGAAGAAATGGCTAATAAACTTGCTTTCAGTTCTTAAGGAATTTTTATAGTTACGACACATTCATGTTTGGTACCGCACAGAAAGGGTAACATGGAGTAATTAAGGTATTAGAAGCATAGAAGGCCACAAGTGATTGCGCCTCGCTTAGGTGCATAGCAACTTGTAAACTGCAGCTAATTTAATAATATTTTCCTGAATCCAATACACTCGAGAAAAAAATTTTTTTTTTTTTTTTTTTTTTTTTTTTTTTTTTTTTTTTTTTGGTGAAAGCGAGATTTGTTCTAATTTTACGCCTGTGTTTGTAAAACTTTTGGGCAACTATTGAGGTTTCAAAAAATCTGGCCAATAATTATGGTTTTTTTAAACTATCATGGCTTTAGAGTAGTCAATAGAATTTCAATAAATTTGACAGAGGCCTGTGTACCTCTAGTACCAAACAACATTGTTGTATGGTGTATGATATGACTTCGATAAGGATTATATAAAAAAGTATTTATTAGAGCTATAGATATACGGGACTGAATTTCACTTAATGGGAAAATTCGGCTGAATACGTCAAAAATCTATTCCATTTGGTCTGATATTATAGATAAGGAGAGCAGTAACCGTAAAATATAACAATTGGCAGAGGTATTTTCGAGCTGTATCTAATGTTGGGTAATAAATATCATTATTGCATATAGTTCATATTATGCAATTGGGACTTTAACACCAAATCGGTTGAAACATTATATGGGAGCTATAGCCATATCTGAACTGATTTGTACCAAAATTTAAGTTACTTGCTTCTGGGCTGAATTCCGTCGGATGTCTATTTGGCTGATATTAGCCATTTATTACAATATAAACTCGAAATCGGATAAAGATATATATAGGAGCTATATCCTAATTTGATTCCATCTCGATAAAGTTTGGAGTACATATTACGCATTCGAAGGACTTAAAACCCCAAATCGGATGAAACATATATATATGGAATCTATAGTTATATCTGAACCGATTTTCTTCAAATTTAATGTTCTTGCCTCTGGACTGAACTCGTTCGGATGTGTCAAAATTCAGGTCATTTGGACTGATGTGGGATCTTTATCTAAGTTTGAACTGATTATCACCGATTTCAATGGGGTTCGTCCTTGGGCCAAACAAATATTGTTTGGAAAATTTTATCTCAATCGGATAATAAATGCCACCTGCATTTTGTTCAAGAAATACAGGGATGGACGGACGGACCGACGAACTGACATGCATAAATCGACTCAGAAAATGGTTCTATGAAGATCCTCAAAATTAATTATGGGTCTATCCCGCTTGCTTCTCCATATTATAAGCAAATGCACAAAGGGTATATTTGGTGTAGTGTATAAGAAGAATAAATCCTCTGACAGAAAGAATATATATTTGGAGAAGGTTATAGATATTTTAGGAAATGTAAAAAAAAAAAGAAAATTTATTCTAAGTCATCCTGGCCTAAATATTCAGTTTGAAAATACCTTAAAACTGTGGATTTTGTAGGGAAATATGTTGATGGATTCTCCTGATTCCCTGATCGAAACACGTGCAATTGCTCAGATAGTCTTTTTAAAAGTCCTAATTTTTAGAAAAGATTTCGAAGACCGCTAGAGTTAGAGTTTGTTCCGATCGAAAGTAGGTTGATAAAATTTTACCCAAATATTTATTATGTCGGCAGGACTTTTGGTATTGAAAATGGGTCATGTAGGACCACATTCTGGTATAATAGCCCCCATATAACGGCACATACTGATATTCGGTATGTTGATGATTTTAGCGACATTATTCACCGGAATTATTTCAAATTTGAATATTTTAATGGCTTATGACAAAAGTTGCCTATGCAGGTCCAAGTCGCCGTATAGAACCTAATATAACGGCTACATTTTCAAGATTTTAACAGAATTTTTATCGGATTTTATTTTTTTGAAAATTGCCAAATTCGTTCCACATAGTGGAGGCTATTCAAAGTTCGAACTTACAGCTTTTTTACTTGTTTTTTTTTTAATTCCTACCGACATGTTTTTTTCGAGGCAAAAAATTCTAGTTCTATAATAACCTTTATTGTTGTTTCTATTGTCCTCAAGGTAATGATAATCTAAATATCATGTTACAACAACAAAAGCCCAACGAACTTCTGACACTGTTTTGCTGCTGTGAAGAATACAAGAGTGTTTTTTCTCTTCTCCCCGCTTTTATCCAAAACAATCTGGCATTCTTTCTTTCTTCCTTATCGCACAGGGAAAATCTATAAAGATTTAAATATAGGTTTGATGGCAAACCAAAAGTGTTATTACAATGCCATTCTTCCACCTCCGGCTTCGGGCGCGCATAACAAATTTTATATCAACGTACGGAATAATGTTAAGGAAGACATGAAATATAGCGAACACATTAAGTGGAAATGTTCCCATGAAAAAGTCATCAAAATTATTATTAATTTCCTTCATACGCCGACATAGGAACTGAAAGCCACGTAACTCTTTTGGTGGCAAATGTGGGCATGTAGAAGAAGTTTTCGTTGCTAATTTATTTTTTGAATGACAGGCCTACAAATTATGTGAAATTTCTAAGCAAAAATGAAGTTAGAAACATAATTTGTCGTGTAAGTTAAAGATCACATACCTAGTAATGTATGTTTCGTTGATATTGCCATTAACTATTTAAAAAAACGACTTTATTTTAAATTGTATTAGCCATGAAAATGCAGATGCAATATTTGGGGTTAAATTCAATTGAGGAATTAAATTCAATTGGGGAATTAAATTTAAGAGTATTTTTAACAATAGATGAAAAAGCAATGATGTCAAAGTTATATTCATTTAATTTTTTACACCACCATTAAAAGTAAATTTGCCATTCAGCTTCTACCACCTCCAAATATTCGTTAGATAATCCACAAATGTTATATATTCTTGTTCATTATAAAGTTCTAAGTCGATAAAAGACAAAAAATTTATTCTGTATATTTAAGAATATAAATTGTATTGTTAAATTTAATGTAATTTGTCTATGTATGCTCACGTTTTGATATCGTTGTATGCAGGGGTACAGCTCGCTTTGTGGTATTTTGACGTTATTATACCCTCCACCTTAGATATTCCGTTTGTAACATCGCTAAATATTCGTTGAAGACCACATACAGTATATACAGCGTGAGATTAAAAACCTGTAACCATCTTCAGACTGCTGTCATTTTCAAGCCACTCATCCGACAGCTGTTAGGATTATTCCAGTGACAACTCATTATATTGTTTTCAAGCGTACATAAGCATTTTGTTGAGAATTTTCCAGAAAACAAGTTATTTGTGATGGAATTCAATCGTGATAGTGTGATTTCTTTATATTGGCTCGAAAACCACAAGTGGCTATCGTTAGAGCACTCCAGCATTTAAATGTGAACAAATCTTTTGTGTCTCGTACCATCGCTCGTTACCGTGATACCGACGTCAAGGAAGTGGACAGAAGAAAAAAGCAACTTCAGCAGAAATGGTTCCAAAAGTAAAGAAGCGACTTGATCGAAAAATGACTCGTGGGCTGCAATCAATTGCAATATTCCATTCGGCAAATATTGAAAAATGAATTCATTGTAAAGATATTGAAATTCCAAAAAGTACAAGAACTTACACCGCAATATAAAGAAAATAGACTCAAAGAGCTAAAGAGTTGCATCGCTTGGCCGAAAGCGGTGAACTGCCGAATTTGGTTTTCCTCGATGAGAAAACATTCCTTGTCCAGCAGTTTAATATAATTCAATAAAATATAAAACTTATGGCGTTTTTATACCCTCCACCATACTATGGAGGGTATATTAATTTTGTCATTCCGTTTGTAACTCTTCGAAATACTCATGTCAGACCCAACAAAGTATATATATTCTTGACCAGCGTAAAATTCTAAGACGATTTAGCCACGTCCGTCTGTCTGTCTGTGTATGTGTCTGTCTGTCTGTTGCAATCTTTCGAACAAATTGAGATAAAAGGCTAAAATTTTGCACACATGTATATTTTGCCATGTATATTTTGCCAGTAGGCAGGTTAAGTTCTTAAATGGACCATGTAGGTCCAAATTATCATATAGCCCCCATATAACGGTACCTCCCGATATTCGGGTATTTTGATGATTTTAGCGACATTATTCATCGGAATTGTTTCAAATTTGGTATTTGAAGTTCGAAATGGACACTACAGCCTAAGACAGAAAATTGTCTGTGCAGGTCCACGTTTTCGTATAGCCCCCATATAACGGTACTCCCCGATATTCGGTATTTTAATGATTTTAGCTACATTATAAATAGATTTTTCTTCAAGTTTCGCAATTAAATATTGTAATAATTTATGACAAAAGTTGCCTATGCAGGTCCACGTCGTCGTATAAGTATTTGGTATTTTAAGATTTTAACAGAATTTTTACGGGTTTTATTTTATTTTACTTTTTTTTTTGTTTGGATATAGCCAAGTTTGTACCAAATGGTGGAGGGTATTAAAAGTTTGGCCCGGCCGAACTTACAGCTTTTTTACTTGTTTTTATCTCACCCAGTATATCTTTAACCAATTTTGGGTTAAACGCGCACTAAATAGGAAATATCAGTCCAAATGACCTAATTTTTTGACAAGCAAGTACATCAAATTTGTAATTTAAAAATCGGTTCAGATATAGCTATAGCTCCCATATATATTTCATCAGATTTGTATTTTAAGTCCCTCATATTCGTAACATGCATTCGACAACAATGATACATGGTACCTGATATCTTATAGAGCTCAAAAATACCCTTGCCAAAATAATTAATCCGATTTCAGGTTTATTGTTCAACTTATGACTAATATCAGCCCAAATGGAGTGCAATGTTATTTGTATAACAGATAAAAGTGTCTCCGTTAAATTTAGTTGAATCGATGTTGATTCAGAATTGGATATGTCTCCTATGTATTAGTTCCCTTTGAAACTAAACTATAACTGCTCTAAAGCCAATTGTTTATAGGTGGTATGATCTACTTTAAATAAATTCTTTTGTTACGGGAGCTCTACTAAATATGCATAGTGGTGTAGGGTATCATATAGTCGGCCTGTCCGACTTTTATTAGCGTCTGATGCCACGGTTGGAGACACATTGCGTGTTTGGCGCATCAAATACATTAAAACGTACAAAAACATGTATGGGTACTACATCCTACGGCAGAAAACTGCCCATACATACACACACTACACTACATTTTTTAAACAAAATTATAGTAAACTTGGTGTACAGCACGTAATAGAAACCACATTCTATGGCAGATACTTGGAAAATAGTCAAACTGTATCACCTGATATTCGATTTTTGGTACATGGGCTATGAAAAATTCCATTTCAAATTTTGTTTGCCTCCATAAATGCTTCCATGAATGCTTTTAAAATTCGTTATTTGATTTAAAAGTATATTTATTCATAAATTTTAAATGCATTTCCTATCTTTCCATAAACTTAAGTACCAGAACAATCTAAATTTGACTTTACCTAGTGTTCCTTTACACCAAAGCTTGTTTCTGGTCTTTTAGGAACAACAACTACATTACATCGAATGTATACATAAGATTAATTAAAACACGTCGTTAAAATACCCTACAACACTATGAGTTGGTGGTATTATAAGTTTGATTGGGCCAAAAATGATGTAACACCACGAAATATTCGTTTCCCACATAGGAAAGTATATATAGATCTTCCTATCTTGCCGAGCTGAGTCGATCTAGCTATGTATATCCGTCTGTCCATGTTAATTTGTAATCACTCTACAGGTCGCAATTATGGCCCGATCTTCACGAAATTTAGAATGGGGGTGGTGCTAGGGTCAGAATAGAACCCTATTTCTTTTGGAGATGATCGCATACCATTTAGGGGTTAAAATAGACCAAAAACTTAAAAAAATCTAATTTGCAGTTGCTCTACAGGTCGCAATTATAGACCATTCAATGCGAAAGTTAGCATGAGGCTAGAACTTAGGGCTGGGCAGAAGCCTTCCAATTTTGATGGTCATCGGGTAATATTTAGTGGGTGAAATAGGCCACAACATTTGTGTTAAATAAAAGTCAAATTTTCCATTAAACCGCGAATATTTTTAATCCCGACGAAATCACAAATAGACGAACAGGTCAATTCTGGCCGTTACGTAGATGCCGATGGTAAATGTATCAGATATATATAGCGAAATATATACAATGTGTATATACAAAGGAAGGGAATGTTAGTTACAATGCTTATATCTCAAGAATGGCTGGACCGATTTTGACAAATTTTGTCAATTCAGAATGCCCTCTTGACATAAAAGTATAAATTGCAGAAAAATATACCAAAAAAGATGTTAATATAGATTTTGTAGTATTTTGTGACATTTTTTTATTTTTTCATATTTTTTATCGCATGCGGTTTTTTAAATGTGACTTATAATATTTTGTTATATTTTTTCACCTTACAACACAGATTGGGTATATTATATAAGTATTGCAAATATCGTCCGATCCTCACAAGGGCAGGGTTGGACTTAGAAGGGCTAAGCCCATTGTTTTCAAAGATGTCCGCAATATATTAGGTTGAAATGGATCAACAACTAAAAATTTTTCTGACTTTGCAGCCGTTATAAAGGTCACAAATAGAAACCAAAGGACACGAAATCTCGCATAGAGTTAGAGTTAGGACAGCGGGTACAATGGACCACTAATATTGTGTGAGAAAATACCAGTATTACTTACAGGCGATATCCGAAATACACAAATGGCGAATTTCTGGCTTTTTTATGCTTTTTTATTCGTTGACGAATATAGCCAAATATCGTAGACAAGAAGATCATATAGATGAGTCTCAATTTGGAGATAAAGAGGAGACGCTTTTGGAGATGATTGCAAAATATTGAGAGGTTCAAATTAACCAAAAACAGAAATGTTTTGTTGATCACACAATTGAAGCCAATCGACACGCCTGTGAAGAGAGCTAAATATTGGCAAATATCCCTAGTCAAAATCCTAATTTCAAAAGCGAAATCTTCCAATATGGATTTGGACATAGGGGCGCTTCTAACATATTGTAGTGTTGTAGGGTATAACATAGTCGACCCCGCACGACTATAGCCTTTGCTTACTTGTTTTTATTATATTTTTCATATTTTAACTATCTATTTATTCTATATTTTCAAGCTTATAACATTATAACAAGTTAATAAGTATGGGTGCTTCATTCAGTTTATATGATAATTGATAATTTCAGAAAATTTTCAGATCAGATGTATCAGATATATTCTATTCCATTTCATACTTCATCTAATACAGGTAAACATTTTGTATGGACAAAATTACAAAAAAATCGAACATTAATACCCAATTTAATGCGAAATCATAAATTCCATATTCATCCATGGTTTTTGGGTCAGAAAAATATTTGGATATAGCGAGTTGTAAAGAATCTCTGACTTGTTTCGTAAGTTATGACAGATAAAAGTATTGAAAATTTTTGCCCTTTGTGGGTCACAACAGATCTTATGTTAGCAACAAATGTTTCGATGCTTATTTTGCTTTCTTTGAGTGTTTTGTTTTTAAAGTCTTGAACCCTTTGTAGGGGAGGTATGAGAAGAAATGGTTCGATCTCTACCATCTTTATAACAGATCTTGTGTTGATGGAAATATTGAGATGTACCAAGTCTGAATGGAATCGGATGTAAATTCCACGTTTTATGAGTTTCATGTATATCCAAAGTTTTGACCCTATGTGGGGGAGGTACCTGTAGGGGTAGACCGCAGTAAATCTTTTGTTAGTAGAAAAAATGGAATGTGTGCAATATGAAGTGATACGGTTGCTTATTACGGATTTTATGATAGTTTTGGTTACTCAAAACTTTGACCCTTTGTGGGGAAGGTACCAAAAGGAATGGTTCGATATCTACCATCTTTATAAGAGATCTTGTGTTGATAGAAATATGGAGATGTACCAAGTCTAAATGGAATCGGATGTCAATTTTTCGTTACATGAGCTTCATGAAGATGCAATATATTGGCCCTTTGTGGGGGTACCTAAAGGAGTGGACCGAAATATTCCGTCTTCACACAAGACCTTGTGTTAATAAAAACATTGTAATGTGTGTAATTTGAAGACAAACGGACTCTTACATCCCATTTTGTCAATGTTATAATTATTCAAAATGTTGACCCTTTTTGAAGGAGGTTCTTGATGGAGTGGACCGATATTGTCCATTTTGGCGCATGACCTAGCATTGATTCAAACATTAGGATTTGAAAAGTCGGATTGAAATCGAATTTTCCCTTCTCCTTCTGTGCAGTAAAATATGTTTATTTTTGTGGGGAAGTGACCAGAAGGAGTTGGCCGATATTACCCATCACCGAACTCGATCTGATTTTGAGAATAATATAAAAGAGAGTTATTGTGCGCACCAGCCAGATAGACAGATATAGGGACGGACATCGCTAGACCGACCCCAAATATACTGAAACGGGTTTGGTCCGAAGAGGCCAAGGGTCCATAACCGTTATTTCGATGAGGCACGTTTTAGCCGTATCAAATGATATATGCCCTTTCTAGCCATATGGCTAAGGGTATAAACACGCACTAAAACACGTTTCGTAAATATGAATACGATATCGAAATTTTGCAAGATGCAAGTGTATACCACTAAAGTAATATAGGAACATTTCAAGTCAGGTTCATAGGTTTTGTATTCGGTCAAGCTTATTTTTCAAAACAAAACTCATTATTATATTATTTCTCGTAAATATAATTTTTGAGTATTGCAATAATTTTTACTTTTAATTAACCTCCGATCGCTGCGTCCACCTGCACCTTTTATTACAAAATACCATTAATTTATATTCACTACCTAATTTGTAAAAATTCCTCATCTTAATTTTATACTTCACAAGTCATTGAATTACTCGCTGGTTGTCCTTTTAGGGTATTAACAAATTTGCGAAATACTTCCAGTAGAAGGCTGTTGTTGTTGCCGTCTCCTTTTTATTACACCTCTGTCCATAAAAGTAACACAGACGCCTTAAAATCATAATGATAAAAAACAAATTAATATTCGTCACATAGCAAGTCTGGCAAAATGTGGGCTCTGTTCGGCTGATCTTTGTCAGCGGTCGTCGTCACAGATGATGTTGCAAAATGAAAACAAAAACACAAAAAGTTGGCGAGGAAGAAGACGATTACAACATAGGCCATGCTTCTGCAGCATACAGCGGTTTTTAAAAGCAGTATCAATTAACAGCAGTAACACATATACTTACACACATATATCAGACGGTAAATAGCCGCAAGACAAAACGTGGAAAACAAATAAAGTTAATCTATAAAGCAAACGGACCACATAGATACGCTTTTGCAGAGTTCTTCTTCTCCATTAGTATACCACCAGGCCAAGGGTGCCAAGGGAGACCAGAGAAAAAAGAAAAACAGAACCAAGCAACCACCAGCCAGCCAGACATCCAACCAGCCAGCTAGCCAGCCGGGGAGGCAATAAAAGAACCTTCACTATCAATGTGATGATGACCACAAAGGACGTCGTCGCTGCAATAACACTTATTTTTCTCAGTCAACAGTTCGCAATTGTTGTTTTTGTTGCCCTCCTTATGAACATTCATACCTTCACATATAGGCCACAGTCGGACGGATATTTTAAGAAACCTCATCATCGTCTTCAGGTTGTAGGTTGTTCTTTCTCATCACTAAGCGTCGATATCGCCCGATATTGATATTGGCACCATCCACAGCAGCCACACGATATTCATCTTAAGGGTATCACATTACATTGTCCCCAGACCGAAATAGCAAAGCTCTGCATATGTGTGTGGGTATATATGTGTATGAAAAAATTGTCAAACATATATGTGTCGCAGATAATCCTAGCTCATTTCAGGAATTCATGTGGTTTTTCCCTTTCTATGGAGATTATTTTTAGCAAGGTATTTCATTTTGACTAAAGGCAAAGCCATATGACACTTTTTTATTGCATTTATCTATGTATGTCTTCTAATAAACAGTAACAACAAATGTATGTCATATATTCATGCTGAACAATAAAGACAGATTTTTAAAGTTAAAGGGAAACTAGAAACATGAGGTAGTTTAGAAATAAAATTGATTCAGATTGATGTGGTCCCTAATAATACGGACTATTTTTCGATTGAGTTAATTGTCTGAGAATTGTTGATCTTCTTTAAAAAGTTTTCCAGATAAACGCGTTTTTGAAAAAATTGTATCAAAAATCATTTATATTGCAATTCTGTAATATTAACTCACAGGGGTTTTTTTTTGGACTTCATAAGTCCCGGACTATTAATGGTTATGGGGTAATACGAGAGATAAAAACACTGCAACAAAGTCAAACGCCAAAATTTTTACATTTTCTTTTAAATTTTAGTTGGATGAAAGCAATAAATTTGGGAATAATGGCCTTCAAACGGCCAATGAAACCGTCACACGCTGCACGAATGTTGCTCTGCACTCTGTTGCTCTATTTTGGCCCATTCCCTGCGAAACGCTTGCTTGAGGTGATCGACACTTTGGTATTTTTTAGTGTCAACCTTGCTCTCCAAAATATTCCAGACACAATAGTCCAATGGATTGGTATCCGGAGATTTTGGTGGCGGAGCGGAACGGAGAGCAACCATCGGCTGTTATGGCGGCCCACACCATCACCGTGGCTGGCGCTTGAGTTCTGTTGGCCAACCGAAGGTGCACATTTTCAGCTGACCTCTTTGGCAAGTAAACACGATCATTTTGTTCGTTTTCAAACTACTGGACAACGAATGTTTTCTCATTGGATAAAACCAAATTCGGTAGTTCACCACTTTCGGCCAAGCGAAGGAGCTCTTTTGAGTCTATTTTCTTTCCGTTGCGGTGTGTGCAAGAACACTTTTTGGAATTTCAATGATTTTACCCCGAGCAAATTTTTGAATATTTGCCGAATGAAATATTGCGATATGTTCAGCTCACGAGCCATTTTTCGGCCACTGCGACTCTGATTTTGCTGTTTTATTCCATTCACTTCCTTCATGTCGGGTTACGCTACCAGTATCATGGTAACGAGTGATGGTACGAGACACAAAAGATCTATTCACATTTAAATGCTGGAGTGCTCTGATAGCGATAGCGACTTGTGGTTTTCCAGCCAAATATAAAGAAATCTAAACTATCACGCTTGAATTCTATCACGAATAACTTTTTTTCTGGAAAATTCTCACCCGAATGCTTTTGAACGCTTGTAAACAAAATAATGAGCTGTCACTGGAATAATTTTAAAAGCTGTAGGACGAGTGGCATAGAAATAACAGTAGTCTGAAGTTAGTTGCAGTTTTTTCATCCCACCCTGTAATGGTACTTCCCTTTTTTCGGCATTTTGGTGATTTAAGCGACATTATTCACCGGAATTGTTTCAAATTTGGTATTTGAAGTTCGTAATGGTTACTACAGGCTATGACTAAAAATTTTATGTGCAAATCCACGTTTTCGTATAGCCTCAATACAACGGCACCTCCCGATATTCGGGTTTTTAATGATTTTATGATTGTTTTCAAGTTTTGAAATTGAATATTGTAATGGATTATGACAAATGTGGCCTATGCAGGTCCAAGTCGTCGTATAGACCCTAAAAAACGGCTACATTCGGTATTTTTGAGATTTTAACAAAATTTTTAACTGATTTTATTTTTTTTGAAAATGGCCAAATTCAATCAACGTTTCAAATGGTGGAGGGTATTTAAAGTTCAGCCCGGCCGAACTTACAGCTTTTTTACTTGTTATTAATGCATTTCCAGTGCAAATTGAAAATTTCCAAGTTTGAGGAAAATCGAGGTGTTATTTCGCCTTTATAAGTTGGTCAAACTATTAACCCTTGTTGGGAAGGTACCTCAAGTTGTTGATATTGTTGATTTTTGCACCTGACCTAAGTCTGCCATAATAATAAAAATTTTTAATTTTTTTTTTACATGGATGTGGGGTTAGGGTGGGTATAGAAGTCTCTTTTTTTGGAGATGATCGCGAAATATTTAGGGGTTGAAATGGGCCAAAAACAGAATAATTTCTTAATTTGCAGTTGCTCTAAAAGTAATTTAGCAGGAGGCTCGAGTTTAAGCCTGGACAGAAGCTTAGGTGTTAGTTAGGTCGATTATAACTCAAGAACGGCTGGAAGGATTTTGACAATTCTCACCAATTCGGGATGGCCTTTTGGCAGAAAAGAATAAAACTCAGAAAAATGTCATAATAAGATGCTAATAAATATGTGAATATTTTTTATTCTTTGACACATTTTTTTTTTCGCATGCAATTTTTTTTTTCATTTGACTTACAATATTGAATTGTATATTTTGTAATATTTTGTCAGCTTACAACACTATGTGTTGGGTTATTATATTTAGGTCGCAATTATCGCCCGATCTTTACGAAATTTTGCATGGGGATAGGGAATAGAATAGAAGCCGATCTATTGTTAAGGGAAATGTTCCCAGAATATTTAGGGTTTAAAATGGACCAAAAGCTTCAAAATTGTCCAAATTTGAAGTTGCCCCTAAAGTTCCTCAATAAGGACCAATAGACTTGCAATTTTTATGAGGTTAGAGTTGAGGACATCGCAGAAGCCTAGCATTTTGGATAGTCATCGGATAGTATTCAAACAAAAGTTAAGAAGAATTAGTCGGTACGACAGTTGCATACCCTCCGCCAATGTTCGGTTATTCAAATATATTTCAAATTTAAAGAAAATCTAACATGTATTTCCAATTTTATGCGTATTGAAAATTACCTTATGTGGAAGAGATACCAGAGGAGTGGGTCGATATCTATAATCTTTATACTATATCTTGTGCTGGAAAATATATATTTGGATATGCGAAATTTGAAGAGAATCGAATGTTTATTGCGTGTTTTATGAGGATTATAATTATTCAACATTTAAGGAGAGTAGTCAGATACTGTTGATCTTCATAACAGCTCTTGTTTTGATAGAAGTATTGTGATGTTCTGAGTTTTAAAGTAATCGAATGCTCATTTCGCATTTTATGAGATTAATGGTTATTCAAAATGACCCGTTGTGGGGGATGTACTAGAAGAAGTGGTTCGTGGTTCGGACTCTTAGTCCCCATTTTAAAAAAGTTGTAATTATTCCCCTTTATGAGGTAGGTACCAGAAGGAGTGGTCCAATATCTACCATATTAACAGCAGATCTTGTGTAAATAAAAATATTGAAATGTGGCAAATTTGAAGGGAACTGAATGCTTATTTCGTATTTAATGATGGGTTTTGTTATTCAAAATACTGACAGATGGGGGAGGTACCACAAAGAGTCGTCTGATATACTCCGTCTTCAAAACATATCTAGCTTGAACTGAAATATTGTGATGTGTAAAATTTTAAGATAATTGAATGCTTATTTCGATTTATATTACAAATATAGCTGTTCTAAATTTTGAACCGGTGTTGGGGAGGTTCCAGAAGGAATAGTCCTATATATTCAATTTTCACACCAGATCTTGTTTAAGTACAAATAATGGATGTGTGAAATTTGAAGAGAATGGGATGCTTAATTCGCATTTTATGAGCTTCATGGCTATTGAAAATGTTGACCAGTTGTGGAGAATGTGCAAGAGGGAGTGGTGCATTCTATCCGTTCTTCTTACCAGGTCTTGTGTTAGAGAAAATATTGAAATGTGCGAAATTTGAAAATAATTGGACTCTTAGTTCCCATTTTATAAGAGTTATAATTGTATCCATTTATGGGGGAGGTACCAGAAGTAGTGGTCCGATATCTACCATATTCACAACAGATCTTGTGGAAATAAAAATATTGAGATGTGGCCAAAGTGAAGGGAATTGGATGCTTATTTCGTCTTTTATGATAGTTTTGGTTATTCAAAATGCTGACCTTTGTGAGGGAGGTACCACAAGGAGTCGTCCAATATATTCCGGCTTCACAACATATCTAAATTGAAGACAATCGAAAACTTTATTTCAAATTTTTTAAGAGTAATTATTCGAAATGTGGATCAATAATTATTATTAATATTAATAGCTATTCCAAATGTTGTTTTATTTGAAAATGTTGACCTTTTGTGGACCAGAAGGAGTGGACCGATATTGTCCATCTCCGAACTCGACCTAAGTTTGATAATAATTTACGATATATCAAGTTTGGTTTAAATTGAATATAACTTCGCGTGAACCAGACAGACGAACGGACGGCTTTATGTTCTTAAACGAAGTTAGTCCAAAGAGACCTGGGGTCAAAAACCGTTATATCGATAAGCACACTTTGGCCTTATCAGTTGATATATACCCTGATTTATACCCTCGAAGATATACATGGCCTCGTGGTTTCCTTCAAAAGTCAAGATAAACTTTTTGCATTAATATGTGATATTATTATACCCTACAACGCTATGTGTTGGGGGTATTATAAGTTTGATTGGGCCAAAAATTATGTAACACCACGAATGGATCATCCTATCTCGCCGAGCTGAGTCGATCTAGCTATGTATGTCCGTCCGTCCGTCTGTCCATGTTAATTTGTAATCACTCTACAGGTCACAATTATGGCCCGATCTTCACGAAATTTAGAATAAAGGTGGGGCTAGGGTCAGAATAGAACCCTATTTCTTTTGGAGATGATCGCATAATATCTAGGGGTTGAAATAGACCAAAAACTGAAAAAATTCCTGATTTTGCAGTTGCTCTACAGGTGGCAATTATAGACCAATAAAAGCGGAAGTTAGCATGGGGCTAGAGCTTAGGGCTGGGCAGAAGCCTTCCAATTTTAATGGTCATCGGGTAATATTTAGTGGTTGAAATAGACCATAGCATTTGCGATAAATAAAAGTCAAATTTTCCATTAAACCGCGAATATTTTTAATCCCGGCGAAATCACAAATAGACGAACAGGTCAATTCTGACCGTTACGTAGATGTCGATAGTAAATATATCGGTTATATGTAGCGAAATATATACAATGTGTATATACAAAAGAAGGGGATGTTATCTATAATGCTAATATCTCAAGAATGGCTGGACCGATTTTGACAAATGTTGTCAATTCAGAATGCCCTCTTGACATAAAAATATAAAAACGAAAAAAATCGCAGAAAAATATGCAAATAATGATGTTAATAAAGATTTTGTAGTATTTGTGACATTTTTTTAATTTTTTCATATTTTTTATCGCATTCGATTTTTTCAATTTGACTTATAATATTTTGTAATATTTTTTCACCTTACAACACATGTTTGGGATATTATATAAGTATAGCAAATATCGTCCGATCCTCACGAAGGGTAGGGTTGGGCTCAGAAGGGCTAGGCCTATTGTTTTCAAAGATGTCCGCAATATATTAGAGGTTGAAATGGACCAACAACCAAAAATTTTCCTGATTTTGCAGCCGTTATAAAGGTCACAAATAGAAACCAAAGGGCACGAAATCTCGCATAAAGTTAGAGTTTAGGACAGCGAGTAGAATGGACCACTAATTTTGTGTGAAAAAATAACAGCATTAATTACAGGCAATATCCGAAATACACAAAAGGCGAACTTCTGGCTTTTTTATGCTGATTTCGTTGACGAATGTAGCCTAATATCGTATACAAGCAAATCATATAGATGAGTCTAAATTTGGAGATACAGAGGGGCTTTTTGCTTTTGGAAATGATTGCAAAATATTTAGGGGTTCAAATTAAACAAAAACCGAAATGTTTTTCCGATCACACAATTGAGGCCAATCGACACGCCTGTGAAGAGAGTTAAGGACAGGGAAGAATTGTAGCATTTTAAATCACCATTGGATTATCAAAAAAAGTCAAAATCCTAATTTCAAAGTCCAATGTGGATTTGGACATAAGGGGGCTTTTAACATATTGTAGTGTTGTAGGGTATTACATAGTCGGCCCCGCACGACTATAGCCTTTGCTTACTTGTTTTTAGATATCGTAGGTTTTTTGAAAGTATTGGTTCAGATCTATGATGATTATTCGATAAGAGGGGAAATCGGGTCCAACATTTGCTTCTTGATGTAATAGATATGGACAGATATGTTGCTCAGAATTTCAATAGTCAATAGTATTTCAGGTCTGCAGGAACTTTACCGCAAATTGTAGTGTTGTAGGGTTTAAAAAAGTCGGCCCGGCCGACTATAGTCTTTGCTTACTTGTTTATTGTACAATTTAATATTTGGAATATAATATTAACATAATTTTGAACAAGTAATATTGTTTTTAGAAACTAAAAATTACAACTAAAAATTATTGATATATAAATTTCCGATTTCACAGTTTTCCATAATACAATGCTGCACAATGCATTTAACATTTCGTTGTGACACAATATCATACATTGGATTGTATGATTTAAGGCTATAATCATACAATCTCCAAGTATGTGTCATACTCCTTGACATCAACGGCAAGTGCAAGAAAGGGTATCATAAAAATCACATTTGTGGTTACCACCTTCAATAAGTACTGGGATACCGCCTCCTTACATCACCTGAAACCCCTCAAGAATATAAAAACAATGCGTGCTATGTCTTTGTATTCCAAACAATCTCGCTCTCTGGGGGATAACAAACGACACAAATTGTCATTAAACCAAAAAAGTCTATGGCGTTCGTTCTTTTGTTCGCCAGCCACTCATATCTGGTCACTGAGACTAAAAATAGTTTGTGTGCCAATGAAATCGTAAAAAAATGGCAAGGTGGAGATAACAAAAAAAATACATTATTTGCTAGGTGATTCCGCCAGATTAGTGTGTAGTAGTGTGCCATGGGGACGACAAGGAAGACGACTACGACGATGATGATGATGATGACAAGAATGTTAATGGATTTCGACATGTACGCCCTATGAGTTGGGACCTCCTTCCCATCCATTGTTGATCGAACCACCAAAAAAACATAAAGCAGTCGTAAAACATGTACGCACGCAATCGCCAGCCAAAACGCCAGCGGCATTATCGTTACAACGCCTAGATGCTGCGAAGGTGTCCAGCTAGGAAAAACAAATAAAACAGCGTAAATGAAAACAATAGGGCACCGTGATTTTTATGCTGATCAATGACGAGCTTATGTTCTTGTTTGTTTAAAAAGTGCGATTTATAAATGTAAAAGGGAAGTAGTTTTATTGATTTTAAATATTTGAGGCCAGCATACGACATGGAATCAGCTACCATTTCAGAAATTAATTCCAATTGTACAAAATACGATAATAAATTCTAAAAGCCGTTTTATGTATGTCCTTGAACCTCTCTAAATAAAGCACAAACTTTTGATTTAATCCAGCCTAAATCACTATTTATACCCTACAACACTATGTGTTCGGGGTATTATAAGTTTGATTGGGCCAAAAATTATGAAACACCTATTGGTTTCCCACATAGGAAAGTATATATGGATCTTCCTATTTCGCCGAGATGAGTTGATTTATTCCATGTTAATTTGTAATCAAGCTACAGGTCGCAATTATGAACCGATCCTCACGAAATTGAAAATGGAATTGAGGTTATGGTCAGAAAACGATAATATCTAAGAAAATCGCGTGACAATATACCAAAAAAAGTGAATATCTTTTGTCGATTTTTTTCAATTTTTGTCATATTTTTTATCGCATGCGATTTTTTCAATTTGTCTTACAATTTTGAATTGTAAATTTTCTAAATTTTTGCAACCACCACCCCCCCCTTCCCCCCAAAACTACGTCTTAGGGTATTACATGCATATCGCAATTATCGTCCGATCCTCACGAAATTTTGCATAGGAGTAGGGTTAGGGTCAGAATTAAAGCCTATTGTTCTTAAGATGCACATTTTGAGGTGCAAATGGACTAAAAAAATAATTTTTTTCTAATTTTGTAGTCGCTCTATAGGCCACAATAGAAAACTAATCGACACGGAATTTCGCATTAGAAGAGAGTTAAAGACAGGGAAGAAGTCTAGCATTTTGGATGACTGTAAAATGGACCACAACTTTCGTGTGAAATTGTTTTGATTAATTAACAACAATTCGGAGTGCGTAAATATTGGCAAAACTCTCCGGGTCAACAATACTAAGGGTAACCTCTGAGCGGGGCTCTTTGACATTATTTCAAAAACTAAATCTTGGATGTGGATATAAGGGGGCTTCGAACATATTGTAGTGTTGTAGGGTATAACATGGTCGTCCACGCATATTTAGCAAATTTGGAAAGTAGTTCATTTTATTATACATATATATGAGAACTAAGCTCATAAAAAATCTAAAAAGGCGTAAAGCGAAAACTTTTACCAAATGTAAGAGGGGAAATAATGATTATCCAGTGGAAAAAATTGACAGGGAACCTCCAAACTTTCGTTGCGCCTCTATACATTCTATACACAGAATCCCAAAAAATCCAAGAAAAAGGATAGTTATCCTTGTTATATGGTTATCTTGTTCAAAGTTTGAAAAACACAACAAGCTGCTAAAAAATTGGATTTAAGTAAAGAAACACTTCACCAAAATTTTATAGAAACCCCAAACGGCAGGATCGACAAACAAAACTTTGTCATTCCGTTTGTAACTCCTAGAAATACTCATGTCAGACCCAACACAGTGTATATATTCTTGATGAGCGTAAAATTCTAAATCGATTTTATTATGTCCGTCTGTTTGTCTGTCTGTCCGTCTGTCTGTTGTAATCACGCTATCCTTCGAATGAATTGAGATAGAAGGCTAAAATTTTGCACACATGTTTATTTTTCCAGTAGGCAGGTTAAGTTCGTAAATGGGCTATGTAGGTCCACGTTTTCATATAGCCTCCATATAACAGTACCTCCCGATATTCGGTATTTTGATTATTTTAGCGACATTATTCACCGAAATTGTTTCAAATTCGGTATTTGAAATGGATACTACACCCTAAGACAGAAAACTGTCTGTGCGAGTCCACGTCTTCGTATAGCCCTCATATAACGGTGCCTCCCCATATTCAGTATTTTGATGATTTGACTACATTATTCACCGGAATTGTTCCAAATTTGGTCTTTGAAGTTCGTAATCGATACTATCGCCAATGACTGAAACTTGTTCATGCAGGTCTAGGTCTTCGTATCGCTCCGATGTAACGGTACCTCCCTATGTACGGCATTTTGATGATTTTAGATACATTATTCACCGTTTATTCCAAGTTTCGAATTTGAATATGGTAATGGCTTATGACAAACCATGCCCATGTAGGTCCACGTCGTATAGACCACAATATAACGGCTATATTTGGTATTTTTAAAACTTTAACAGAATTGTTTTAGAATTTTATTTTTTGAAAATTTCCAAATTCGTTCCAAATGGTGGAGGGTATTCAAAGTTCGGCCCGGCCGAACTTACTGCTTTTAGCTAGTTCTTACTGGTTTTTACAACAAAGTTAGTTTTTGTAACAATGTTACAAAAATCTATTTTCTCAAACATCTACTAAATTCCCTTTGCCTTCCCATACAAGTTCCAATACATCATATTTGCCTTTTGCGATTAGTTTTTTGTTGATTTGATAACATTTCAAACCGTATTACACCAACATACCACCGATTTGAAGGTGTATCTCTCTACTAACATTCGATTTTAGATTGGGGAAAAAATTAAAAATGTTATTTTTGCGTTGACACGCACATTGCATGTCGTCCTTTTATGGCGCCTAAGAACTGTCTTTAAGATATTTTGCAAAAAATACTGAAGTCATTGAAAACATTTTTAAGCGAACTGTGCCCCTTTTTTGTGCAAAATGGCAGAGGCGGATTTATGCGTTTTGCTGGCTTGTTAAGGGGCGTATGCGTTAATTACAACACGTAGAAGTTTTTAAAAGGTGTTCAACAACAGCCAATTTTTTATATATGAAGATATTCGAACTAGCTAAAAATAAGATATTTTTTATGGCGATGCCTTTATGAAGGTGTTCATTAACAGGGAGAAAAACGATGTCGACATCGAAGGAGGTGGCGTTGGGGCAATTTAAAAATGTTTATTTTTAATGTTGAAATAAATATTGATTTTTAAATTATAATAAAAAGTGGTGTAGTTTGCTTAAAGCCGAAAAAACCCCTAGGCAATAACGGGTGGGTCCTGAGTAAGATTTACATTTTATTTAATAATAAAATAATTTTACTATTAGTAATTATTATACCCTATAGCACTACAGTATGTAACACCACGAAATATTGGTCCGGCAAATAGGAATGTATATATTTCCGAGCTGAGTCGATCAAGATAGATAAAAAGTGGTGTAGTTTGCTTAAGGCCGAAAAAACCCCTAGGCAATAACGGGTGGGTCCTGAGTAAGATTTACATTTTATTTAATAATAAAATAATATTACTATTAGTAATTATTATACCCTATAGCACTACAGTATGTAACACCACGAAATATTGGTCCGGCAAATAGGAATGTATATATTGCCGAGCTGAGTCGATCAAGATATGTATGTTCATCAGTCCGTCTGTCCTTTTGTCCATGTTAAATTGTAATCAAAATTACAATTACAATTATGGTCCGATCCTCACGCAATAGAGAATGGATGTGGGGTTAGGGTCAGAATAGAACCCTATTGTTTTTGGAGATGATGGCAAAATATTTAGGTGTGGAAAACGGACCAATGGAGAAAATGTTCCTGATTTGCATCTGCTCTTTAGGTCGCAATTATAGACCAGACAAGCTTGTTTTTCGTCTATCGGTCCCTGGTACCCGAGCGAAGCGTATTAAAAAGGATCAACTGCACTTAAATATACCTAAGATTTTAATAAACACTTTCCAGGAGCAGTACTAGAGATCAAAATTACAAAAAATAAGGACCAAGGAAAGACCCAAAGTTGTGCCAACTTTATGATAACCTACTCCAATTTGTAGATTTAGTAGAGCTACCCATAACAAAAAAAACGTTATTATGGGTAGTTTACGATCGTTTTCGAATGACTATTATAGCTTTGAAGCAGATATATTTGAAAGCCGAAAGGAAGTATTATATGGTAGAATATCCTCCCCTTAATCGATTTCCACAAAATGCGACTAAACCGATTTTCATCAAAATTTGAGCTGATATTGAACCTTTTAGGCCAAGAAACGTGAAGAGATATATATGAGAACCATATCCAAATCTGGACCGATCTCTATAAAAATTAGCAAATGTATTTCTAGTTGTCGTTGTTTGGAACGAAACTTGAAATAATTCCGGTAAATAATATCGCTGAAATCATAAAAATACTGAATATCGGGATGTACCGTTATATGGGGGGCTATACGAAAACATGGATCGATATTTACGATCTTAACCTGCCTACTGATAAACTATGGCCAAAGCCAATCTCGTACACTTCGTATAAGTTCAAGTATTTCTAGACATTAATATTTACTTCTCTTTTTTACCATTTGTAGCCTATTTGGCATACTTTTAAAAAGTTTTGCGCAAAATCTAAGTTCAATTTTTCGCCATTCTTCCAACAAAGCTTCCTTCAAATCTTCTTTGCAAGATATGGTATGGTCCCATCGAGATAGCTCCATAAATTCTCTATGGGGCTTATGTCTGGATTTGGGCTGGTGTATCCATGACGTGGGGACAATTATATAGCAGTCATTACCGCACTTGATTAGCCTTGTGTTTCGGATCATAGTCTTGATAAAAAAAAAAATTTTCGCCATTGCAGAGCTTATCCTTACATAGTGGCAAACTTTCTTTCAAAATGTTAAGGTACAGGGTTGCCCATATTCGATGGACCTTTGGACCCCTTGGGCCCATTCCAATCGACGAGGCTTGTCCGCAGGCAACATTTTTTGCGTCAATTTAATTTTGTACGGGAACAAATGCAAATCAAAGCGAATAATCCGTTGTAAAAGGACCGAGCCATGCCCAACTGCTGAGAACGGCGTTTTTGTAATGTTCTTGGGGACCTCCCAACACTGGCTCGTACGGCAGCGACATTCTCGGCCGATCGCCTTGGTCGACTTTTATATGGCCTCTTCGGATTAGAAAGAGCCTTACCAGTCGAAAATTTTTCGTATAAACGCTTAATGGTGTTCTTAGAAGGCGCACTTCTCACATTCTTTAATGTTTTAAAAGCACGTTGAGTTTTCACAATTGACTTCAGTTGACACAATTGACTATTTCAAAGCGCTCGCATGGCGTGTATTGGTTCATGGTAAAAATTTGCTTGGACTGACGCTTCAAACGCGGTATGTCATTAAGCGATGTGACATCTTTGTCAAAAGTTATGGCGTTGCCAGATGGGTCCGTCGAATATGGGAAACCCTGTACATAGTCTGATCCATAATACCCTCAATAAAATACAATACACCAGGTCCAGAGGCTGAAAATGAACCCCACAACATTGCTGACCTAACACCGTGCTGCACTGTAGGCTTCATATTTTTAGCAAGGAGCGCTTCATGTGCTGTTCTCCATACATAGAGTCTGCCATCTGAAGCAGGTTGAATTCGCTCTCGTCCGTGAACAGCACAATGTTACAAAATGAAAAGTCTTTGCAAATCGCAATCTAACATCTTGATTTCGCTAGCTGATTAGAGATTTATGTCTAGCTCTTCTTCCATTGTAATTCGACTTATGCAGTATATTTCTTATTATTTGAGGGCAACAAAATTTTCCCAAATTCTTTTCAGAAAAATATTTGTGAGCTTCGGTGCACAAAAATGGATCCTTTTTGATCTGCCTTAAAATATACTTCTCATCACTCAAGGTAAATATTTTATTATTTGCCGTTTATGACTCATTTTCTACACATCCATCTGTTTCGAACCGTACTGATCATGATGTACTAAATTGTAGATCGGCTTCTATAACCGAGCTCAGATCGCGAAATAAGCAGCCAACTCTCTTCAAATTTCACGTATATCATTAAGACATTTTTCATTAAAAAAAAAATCCCAGGCAATTTCAATGGGAATAAATTTTACAAAATGTGAAGGAAATTCCTTCCCATTTCTTTTCATAATACGGGAATTCACATTCGAACATTGTCATTTGGGGAAAACAATCTTCATAACAACAACAATGGGAAATGGTAACGAAATTTATGGGAAATTATTTTCATAATAGGGGTGAATATAATCCACAAGGCCCCTCATCCATCAAATTAATTTTCCACCTGTTAATTTCCGTATTCATAGTATTCTGCTGCTTCTATTTTTATTTATATTTTCCAAGCGATTTGACTTGTTCAAATCTCCATGTTGTATCCTATATGAAATACCATCATATTTAAATCATTTCACAAAGTTCACCCACATATATTTAAAAAAAGACAATATCATTCAATAATGTACATATTTGTTTCAATTAATCGGACCATCTCCCCTGCCATCAATACGTTTATATTGACAATCGGTTTGATTTTCATTCCTCAATTTCTCGTCCGACATTTTATTGTGACCTTTTACAGTTACGGTTGTGGGACAACATGTTTTACTGGGGCCTGTCAACAAACGCCAATTTGCATGAGGTTCCAAATAATCCATGTCCTCTCGGATATATTGTTTTGCCAATTCAGAGCAAAATTCTGGATCATTAGATGCCCTCTCCAAATCTTTATTAAATTTTGATTCCTCCTCAGCTTGAATGTTCTTCAACACTTTTATCTGATTATCTAAATCCAAACGATTTCTATGCCTCTCTTCAAGTATTTGCTGACGTGATTTTTCTGCTCGTACAAAACGATTTTCGAGAATTTTGCATTCCCGCTGTTCGGCTTCTTCGCGTAGACGTCTTTCGCATTGTTCTTGGATTTGTTTGCGCAATTCGGCAAAACATTCCTCTGCCAGGCGGGCTTTGCGTTCTTTTTCGCGCCGAATATTGCGTTTTGTGCACAAATCAACGCGATACAAATCATTCATGCGTTCATCATACATTTGCAGTTGTTGTTGCTCTATGTCACGCAGATGTTTGACATATTTTATGTAATCCATCGTGGCCTTATGCAAAGCTTTCTTTTTCTCTCTCAACTCCTTGGCTTCATTTTCCTCTTCTTGGGATATTTGTTGCAGCATTTGTTTGTGGTATTCTAAATGTTCCTTTTGCTCTTGTTGGTGTTGTATTTGCTTTTTAGATATCATATCTAAAAGCTCTTTGCGATATTCCAAAATCTTTGAAGATACACCCCTATGCCTGCGATCGAATTCCTTCAAACGCAGCTCTTCCAATATGGTATCCAATTGCTGCTTTTCTTCCAGTTTTTCTTGGCACATTCTTTCCTTTTTCTCTTCCAGTTCAATTAGTTGAACTTTTAGGGTATCTGAAACGTGTTTCGTCAATGATTTCTTTAGGGACTCTTCTTGCCTTTGTTGTCTATCCATTGCGGCCATATTTCGCTGTTGCACCTTCAGCCAATAGTCATCTTCTTGCCGCTGCCGCCGTAGGGCTCGCTCCTTTTCCAATATCTGCTCTTGTTGACATTCTTTGACTTTCAGCATTTCTCGATGCCGCACAGCTTCACGTATTTCATAACAACTGTTCATGTACTGCTGCACACGCTTGTTCTGCAGGAATTCCTGCTCATTTCTGGCATTTTCTTCTTTAATTTGTAGCAAAATTTCCTTGCGCTGCTTTCTGTCATCGTCCATACGTGATTTTACTTTATTGGCGAATTCCTCTTCATAGATTTTATCCTCACGTTCCAATAGTTCTTTGAGGTTGCTACGTCTTTGATTCAACTCGTTGAGGGCAACATCCTGGGCCTGCGAGACCATCGATTTAATTTGCGAGAACAGAGATTTGCGATCGGTGTTAACGATGAAGACATGGTGATCTAGCATTTGCTTCATTTCATTTGCTGGAGAATTAGGGTCCATTTTGGCCATGTTTCAGAAAAATAAAAAATATGTGCGTTTGAAAAATAAAATTTGAAAAATTATTTTATTTGACTGGAATGTTTTACAATAACAACAACAATGAGGCCTTCTAAAACTCTTTATTATGTCAAGACAAGTTTAAAGATTATACCATGAGAATATCCTAAAAATTTATATTTTGAGGATTTATTAGAACTAATTTTACAATGGGTTGTTTTAAATATCATTATTTGGACATGTTTAAAGAATGTCCTAAAAATATGTTTCTAGGATTTTTCTATATTAATTTTTCAGGGAATTCCTGGTAAGTAATTGGGGATTTTTTTAAAATCCACTTGTCATGAGCTTCTCGACCAAAGTCAGTATATATTTATTTATTTATTTATTTTTTTTTTTTTTTTGACAAATTTTGTCAATTTAGAATTCCCTCTTGGCATAAAAGTATAAAATCTACAAAAATCGTATAAAAAGATGCCAATAATGATGATAATATAGATTTTGTAGTATTTTGCAACAATTTTTTATTTTTTCATATTTGTATCGCAGGTTGGGGTTATTATATATAGATTGCAGTTATCATCCGATCCTCAAGAAAAAAAGAAATATCCGCAATATATTTAATGGTTGAAATTGACAAACAACTAAAAATGTCCTGATTTTGCAGCCGTTTTGAAGGTCACAGATAGAAACCAAGGACACGAAATCTCGCATGAAGTTAGAGTTTGGGACAGCTGGTAGAATGGACCACTACTTTTGTGTGAAAAAATACCAACATTACTTACAGGCGGTATTCGAAATACGCAAAAGGCGAACATCTGGCTTCTTATACCCTATACCATAGTATGGAGGTTATATTAAGTTTGTAAAAATACATTTTAGATCGCACAGCATAAGATTCTATATCGATTTAGCGATGTCCGGCCGTCTGTGGAAATCACTATAGCTTCCGAACGAAATTAAGTAGGTTGATTCAATTTTGCTCAAATGTATATTATGTCTGCAGAACTTTTGGTATTGAAAATGGATCATGTAGGTCCACGTTTTGGTATAGGCCCCATATAAAGGTACACCCCCCCCCCTATTCGGTATTTTGACGATTTTAGCGACATTATTCTAAGGAATTGTTTCTAATTTGGTATTTGAAGCTCGTAATAAATTCTACAGCCTAAGACAGAAAATTGTCTGTGCAGGTCCACGTGTTCGTATAGCACCCATATAACGATACCTCCCGATATTCAGTATTTTGATGATTTTAGCTACATTATTCACCGATTTTTTTTTTAGTTTCGTATTTGAATATTGTAACGCTTATTACAAAATTTACCTATGCATGTCCATGTCGTCGTATAGACCCTAATATAAAAGCTGCATTCGGTATTTTTGATATTTTAACAGAATTTTTAACGGATTTTATTGTTTTTGAGAAGTGCCAAATTCATTCCAAATGGTGGAGGGCATTCAAAGTTCGGCCCGGCCGAACTTACAGCTTTTTTATTTTTTATGCTGATTTCGTTGACGAATATTGCCAAATATCATAGACAAGCAAATCATATAAAAGAGTCTAAATTTGGAGAAACAGAGGGGCCTCTTGCTTTTGGAAATGATCGCAAAATATTTAAGGGTTCAAATGAACCAAAAACAGAAAAAAATCCTGATCACACAATTGAAGCCAATCGACACTCAAGAGAAGAGAGTTAAGGACGGGGATGACCATTCAATTATATTAAGCTGTAAAATGGACCACAACAAATAACAGCACGACGGAGTGCGTAAATATTGGTCAAATGTCCCTGGTCAAAATGCTGGGCAGTGCTCCTAACATAATTTCCAAAGCGAAATCTTTCAGAATGAATTTGGACATAAGGGGGCTTCTAACATAAGGGACTTTCCGACAAAATTGAGTATTTGATGTCCTGGCCAAACAATCGCTGATTTTTTATAAAAAAAAAATATTTGTTCAGGACATCGTGGCCCATTCTCCGTATTATTCACTATATTTACCATACATTTTTCGCATATGGGTTGACGAACAAACGGATACTTTCTAACTTCTAATGACTCTGCAATTTTACTCGCTTCATACAATCTAAAATTTTACTTTGTATCCATTCTCTTCTTATAATTTTCTTTTGATGCTACCCATAACAAGATAAACGAATTAAACTAAAAATTGCTTGACATGTTCACAAGAAATTAAACACTAGTTTTTACAAGGCAAAAACAAACACGCGTCGTCGAAGGGTCGTTGCGAATATCGCCGAAACACCTGTGGCAATAACCCCAAAAGCAAAACAAACAAAACCAGAAACTAAAATACAAAGTACCGAAATGTTAATTTAATTTGAAAACAACATTTTAAAGTTGTTAACAAATTATGTTTACCGTAATATGATAATTTAATAAATTAAACAAGGCATGAAAGTAAATACCGTAAATATAAACAATTTGTTTTTTTTTTTTTTTGGCGAAGAACACGGACATGTCATATTATATAATTAATTTAATGGGTGAGTTATTTGACTAAGAAAAGAACAAGTCAGAATTAAGTTATTTGGAAAAAAGATTTCAGGTCAGTGTATGATTGCGATTTATTGCAACAGCAACATTTGAAATTACTTAATCTACTCTAAATATGAAAGTTTTTTCACCTAGCCAAGAATCACGATTTTAGGATTCTATTTTTTTCCATGGAACTTCTTAATTAAAAAAATTTAGATTTCTTATGAGTAATTTTTCGTGACCAAGATTTTTTCTTTATTTTAATTTTATTTATTTGTCATGGATTTTATTTATTTTGCAAAATCAATAATTTTTGGTTGGATTTTTAACATTTATTCGTAATGTCTTGCCATGATTTGACATGGATTTTTAAAATTTTTTAATGAACATTTTGTCTAGAATCAGAAATTTTTAAAAATCTATTTTTTCGGAGCACACTCCCACAGCGGATCAAAATTTTGAATAACAATGACGTAGCATACTATTCTTTTTTTTATTTGGCCCATCCTAATATTTCTACCAACAAAATAGTTTGTTTGCAGTTTAAATATATATATATATATATATATATATATATATATATATATATATATATATATATATATATATATATATATATATATATATATATATATATATATATATATATATATATATATATATATATATATATATATATATATATATATATATATATATATATATATATATATAGGTGATCGACACTTTGGTATTTTTTAGTCCCAACCTTAGTTTCCAAAATACTCCAGACACAATAGTCCAATGGATTTGCGATGTTGCTTAGTCCAAGGTCTGCTACCAAAATGTTTGCGTGTCCAAAATACTCCAGAAAAAATAGTCCAACGGATTGGCGATGGTGCTTAGTCCTATTGGAATGTCCAAAGTCTGCGACCAAAATGTTTGCGTGCCCAAGGTTTAATACACCCTCCAGAATATTTTCGTGATAATATTCGGCATTTAATCTGATGTCACGGTCGATTAATGCGAGCGGAGTGCGAGTATCGGTTGTTATGGCGGCACACACCACCGCCATGGCCGGCGCTTGAGTTCTGGTGGCCAACCGAAGGTGCACATTTTCAGCTGACCTCACGATCGTTTGGTTTGTTTACAAAGTGCTGGACAACAAATGTTTTCTCTTAGCTCTTTTGAGACTATTTTCATTCAGTTGAAGTGTAAGTTCTTGAACTTTTTGGAATTTCAATGGCTTTACCCCGATCTCATTTTTCAGTATTGGCCGAATGGAACATTGCGATATGTTCTCTATAAGTCTACAAAGAACAAACCTCTGTTTCCCCTATATTTCAAGAAAATATTTGCATCAATTGTACCGAAAATATTTCCTAATTATACCATATCATTTGATACCGCCAAAACGTGCCTCATCGAAATAACGGTTTAAGATCATCGGTCTCAGGTCATTTGAAGTCGATCTGTTGTAATCACGCTAGAATCAAAAGGAATTAAGATCGGGAACTAAATTTTTGCACAGCTCAGTATTTATGTGCAGGCAGGTCAAGTTCAAAGATGGCCTATATCGGTCCATAATATCGTATATCCCCCATATAACCCTACAACACAGGTTGGGGTTATTATATACAGTCTGCAATTATAGTCTGATCCTCACGAGAGTTTTCACATGGGTAGGGTTAGTCTCAGAAGCGCTGGGCCTATTGTTCTCAAAGATGTCCGCAATAAATTTAGGGGTGGATGGACCAAAAAAACAAAAACCAGAAAAAATTTCCTCATCACACCATTGAAGCCAGTCGACACTTCTGAGAAGAGAGTTAAGGACAGGGAAGTATTCTAGGATTTTGGATGACCATTGGATTATATTTAGCTGTAAAATGGACAACAACAACTAACAGCACGACGGAGTGCGTAAATAATGGGCAAATGTCCCTGTTCAAAATTTTAAGGGTAATATCTGGGCAGTTTTCCGTGGCTGTTTATGAATCCATCCGATGCAAATGGCAATATGTGCTTACCAAGGTACGTGGCTCTGTGTGATTGTCATCCTTTGGAAGCTTATCTAGTCCATGTGTATTATAAAGTGCATGAACATTTCTACTTATTATCCATTATCTTTTTGGTCCTTCTTTTCGCTTTAGCTCAATGTATTTGTGCCCTTTGGAACAAAACTACTTTGTATAATAACATTTCCCTTTCCCTGTTTCTAATAAAGCTATAAAAATACCATAAACTAAATGTTGATTAATTAACAACCATAAACTGTCATTTGTCTCCATTTGTGTTTTGCCACCAGCATACCAAGAATTGTTTTACATCAAAATAAAAAAAATGCAACAATGCCAAACAACCAAAGTTAACTGAGAAATCTTGGTGATTTGCATTTTCAATTTTTACAATATGTTAAATAGTATAGCTGGCTTTCTTTATCTTCGGGCAGAATAAGGTAGCAACTTGATATGTTTATCGCTTGATTAAAATCAGTTCGAAACAAAATGTAAAGGAAAAATCGTTCAGAGATGTTGGGTTGTGGTGCTGTGAAATGAGAAAGAATACATATCATGTGTGTCCCTTTTGTTCTGGGCCATGGTTGTATGTTGTATGTAGTATCACAATGAAAACTGTCCGTAAGATGGGTGGTCTGCATTGGAGGTTCTCCGTTTGCCCAGCTGCTGGAGATGGCACCAAGTACATGCCTTTAATTAATCATACTTAGGAACTACACAGAATATGTGGATATCAGACCGCATCAGCATTTTGCTCTACCTTTATTGGACATTAATTAACATATCCGCTTATAGACGACGTCCAAGCCCAGGTGACTTACAAAGGCAGTTCGGATGTCTGGTGTCAGCGAGAACATTCTGCACCACCCCTTTCTCCTTGTTCAGGAAAAATACTTTCTTCCAAGCAAGTCATGTGAATGAAATGCAATTCTTATTTTTAGCCATATAATGCGACCGTCTAATAACTACCTTTCTTTGTGACCGGCCATTCCATGGGGCACCGTTAGCTATTGTGGTTACGTGTTCGCCATTAATAAATTATAATTAATTGTTAGGTGTATCATTAGGCGTTACCATCAAACATCAAGAAAAGAAAGAAAAACGTTGGCGCATAGGCCCATATCATGTGACCAATACACATGCCTTGGTAACTTTGTTAACTTTGGTTGCAGCAAAAATGTTTTGTCTAAAAAATTATATGACCGTTAATAACCGCCGCCACCGCCTTTATAGTAAAACAAAGCCAAATTGTATAAATTGCCGGTGTTTGAAATTAATTAAATTAAAATCAGTGATGGGTTATATGAGAACTCATAAATCTGTCGTCAACAGCAGTAATAAATCACATAATACGAGTTTTGGCAGAGATATTAATTAGATTTTAAAAATATAAGCGATGTTTTTGTATCCTAAAAAAATTGCAATACAAATCTATTGACTGGATTAGATAACAAAGTTTTTTGGTTGGCAAGCCGAGCCTTTTCCATCATACGTAAGAGAAGTTAATATAATGTAACTACTAGCTGGTCTAATTTAAACAAGTAAGCAAAGGCTACAGTCGAGCGGGGCCGACAGTTGAATACCCTACAACACTATAATAAACCATACAGTTTATATAGGCGAAATACTCGAAAGAATTCCACAAGATATTGTGACAAATAATAAAAGAAAACCATCAGGTTTCGTTCTCTAATTTTCGAATAATAGCAACTTAAACTAATTTGCTCATTTCCAATTTATTGATAGATGTTGCACGTAAATGGTCTTCCTGGAACCAATATTTCCCAAAGACCTATAACCTCTCAGAAGTTTCAAAAGATTAACATTTATTATTAGTTTTTGACTGAAACGCATCTATATGAGATACAGACATTTGACTATATTCTTTAATGAAATCAGCGTTAACGAAATAGTCAGAAGTGCGTCTTTCCTGTATTTGTGAATTCTCCAAAAAGTCACTGGAATGGACATTTTCGTATTTTGTCTACAAAAGTTGGAAAACTCCTTCACACATTGAATATTTTTCGATGGCAATCCAAAACTGCTTGGCTGTTGCAATGTCCGGTAACCCCCATTCAAATGTGCGTGAGGATCGGGCGATAATTACGACCTCCTGACAGTTTTGCAGTTTTTTGGTCCATTTCAACCCCTAAATATATTGCGATCATCTCCAAAAAGAGTAGGCTTCTATTCTGACCCTCATCTTATCCCCATGCAAAATTTCGTAAGGATCGGGCCATAAATGAGATCTGTATATGATATCCTGATATCCTAACTACTTAGTTTTGTTAGCTGTAGAAATATTACCAAATGTTTAATTCAAAATGAAAATATGACAAAAATATGACAAAATTGAAAAAAATATGAGAAAATGTTAGAAAATCAACATTTTCCTCTTTAGAGAGATATTTTTATGCGATTTTTTTAGATGTTTTTTCTTTCCTGCCAAGAGGCCATTCTGAATTAATGAGAACTGTCGAAATCAGTTCAGCCCTTCTCGACATATAAGAGATTTTTCAAGCATATCTTCTTTGATAGACACATATATCGCACATATTTTGCTATATATCCGATTTGATGGATGTTAACATCAATGTAAAGATAAGAAGTAACCTTGTCAAGGCTTTGCGATTTCGCCGGGATTTAAAATGTTCGCGGTTTAATGAAAGATTTTGATTTTTTTTCAACACAAAATATAAGGTCTATTTTACCCGCTAAATATTATCCGATGACCACCCAAATTGGTAGGCTTCTTCCCCGCCCTAAACTCTAGCTACGAGCGAAATTCCGCGTCGATTGGTCTACAATTGCGACCTGTAGAGCAACTGCAAAATCAGGATATTTTTCAGTTTTTGGTCCATTTCAACCCCTAAATATTATGCGATCATCTCCAAAAGAAATAGGGTTCTATTCTGACCTTAACCCCACCTACATTCTAAATTTCGTAAAGATCGGACCATAATTGCGACCTGTAGAGTGATTACAAATTAACATGGACAGACGGACAGACGGACGGACGGACATACATAGCTAGATCGACTCAGCTCGGCGAGCTAGGAAGATCCATATATACTTTCCTATATGGGAAACCAATATTTCGAGGTGTTACATAAATTCTGGCCCAATCAAACTTATAATACCCCCAACACATAGTGTTGTAGGGTATAATGAAAATATGACAAAAATATGACAAAATTGAAAAAATATGAGAAAATTTTACAAAATCAATATTTTCATCTTTAGAGAGATATTTTTATGCGATTTTTTTAGACGTTTTTTCTTTCCTGCCAAGAGGCCATTATGAATTAATGAGAACTGTCGAAATTAGTTCAGTCGTTCTCGACATATAAGAGATCTTTCAAGCATATCTTCTTTGATAGACATATATATCGCACATATTTTGCTATATACCCGTTTTGTTGGATGTTAACATCAATGTAAAGATCAGAAGTAACCTTGCCACGGCTTTGTGATTTCGCCGGGATTTAAAATTTTCGCGTTTTAATGAAAAATTTTGAATTTTTTCAACACAAAAGATCTGGTTTATTTTACCCGCTAAATATTATCCGATGACAACCCAAATTGGTAGGCTTCTTCCCCGCCCTAAACTCTAGCTACATGCGAAATTCCGCGTCGATTGGTCTATAATTGCGACCTGTATAGCTACTGCAAATTCAGACATTTTTTCAGTATTTGGTCCATTTCAACCCCTAAACATTTGACGATCATCTCCAAAAGAAATAGGCTTCTATTCTGACCCTAACCCCACCTTCGTGCAAAATTTCGTAAGGATCAGGCCATAATTGCGACCTGTAGCGTGATTACAAATTAACATGGACAGACGGACAGACGGACGGACGGACATACATAGCTAGATCGAGTCAGCTCGGCGAGCTAGGAAGATCCATATATACTTTCCTATATGGGAAACCAATATTTCGAGGTGTTACATAAATTCTGGCCCAATCAAACTTATAATACCCCCAACACATAGTGTTGTAGGGTATAAAAATCGGTTGTATGCACATGTGGAATGAGACCGAAGGAGGGAGGATATCTCAAAAAATCGCAGCGTGCCTAAAGAAACATTTATTGAATCATGCATCGGAGTATAAGGATATAATTTTGTACAGTGATGCTTATGGTGGACGAAATAGAAATATTAAACTGAGCCTCTCCTTACTTAATATACTAGCGTCAACTGAATTAAATGCTGAAATAATAGATCTTAAATTTATGGAGCCTGGCCACTCTATTTTGCCAAATGATGCTGATTTTGACTTGGTTAGAAGCAAGAAACAACAATTTATAATGACTGGATTACTAGATTGTACTAAAATAAAAAGCCCATAATTCCAAGTTATAGAAATGGAAAGAAATGAATTTCTTTCAACTAATATTTTAGAAAGAAACATTACGAACCAAAATATGCAGTTTATGGTCACCATTTTTCATGGCTCAATATAAAGTGATTTCGGTTCGATCACAAGCTACCACTTTCATTTAAATTAAGGGAAACACTTTATAAAGAAGGCCAGTTTTATGAAGTTAATTTAGAAAAATCAAAACAAGAAAGGAGACTTTAATATTTTCAAAATTTACAACAAACTATGCTGTATCCAACTCGTCGTACAGTTACACCAGAAAAAACGAGACAGGATTGATTTACTTAAATTTATTCCGCCCATGAATTAACAACAAGATAACATAAAGACCAGCCTCAAAATGGCGAAGACGAAAATTACGATTTTTTATGTGTAAATATTTGTTTAAACCTTAAATTTTCATAAGTCCTTTTAACATTAATTTATTTTTTTAAATAAACGAATTCTTTTTATTTTCCTAAATATCACAATAGTTGTCAATTACAAAAGAAGCACCCGCCGCTGGACCAAACCAAGACATGACTTAAAATAAAACTCCAAAATTAGTGGGAAATTAATCGCTAAAGTCAATTATATTTAGTCATACAACGAACACTTTATCTTATTTTGACTTGGTTCGCTTTAGCTGTAAAACCTTAAAATTTTATTCAGAGTAATAATGAACCAAAGTAGGTTTTTTTTTTTTTTTGTTTTAGAATATTTTTTAGTAATATATTTAAATTATTTTTATTTTAAATTAATATCATTAGTTAATTTTGAATATAGACTTTTGAATTTTCTTTTGATAGAATAAAATATTCCTTCCAGAAATTAATGGCAGCGCATTTACTTTACCTCTAAATATCTTCGAATTATGTTTTTATGACTTAGTTCGGTATAACTGTTGCCAGGCGCTAGAGTTTAGAACATGATAGATACCTGCCGTATTAGATGATTAGCCGTTAAAATAAATCAAGACAACTTTGGCACATCCAATCAAATTCAGTCTAGAAGCAAGTACATCAAATTTGGAGAAAATCGGTTCAGATATAGCTATAGCCCCCATATATATGTTTCATCAGATTTGGGGTTTAAGAAAGATATTTAGTACCAAATAACTTCTGGAGCTCAAACAAACCTTTGTCAAATTTTGTGGAGAACGGATCAGATTAGGCTATAGCTTCTGAATGAGAAAAGAAAACCAACCGAATGGATTGGATGTTGCTTCAATTCTGAGTTTATTTCAAAAATATGTTTCTTGAGTACTACTGAAACTAACCTAATCGCAGACACACAATTGAAGGGCTCACAGCTATACCGAACTAAGCCACAAAAACATAATTCGAAGATATTTAGAGGTAAAGTAAATGTACTGCCATTAATTTCGGGAAGGAATATTTTAGTCTACCAAATGAAAATGTAAATGTCTATATTCAAAATTAAATAATGATATTAATTTAAAATAAAAATAATTTAAATATATTACTAAAAAAAATCCAAAATAAAAAAAAAACCTACTTTGGATCATTATTACTCTGAATAAAATTTGAAGGTTTCACAGCTAAAGCGAACCAAGTCAAAATAAGATAAAGTGTTCGTTGTATGACTAAATATAATTGACTTTAGCGATTAATTTCTTACTAATTTCGGAGTTTTATTTTAAGTCATGTCTTGGTTTGGTCCAGCTGCGGGTGATTCTTTTGTAATTGACAACTATTGTGATTTTTAGGAAAATAAAATGAATTCGTTTATTTAAAAAAATAAACTAATGTTAACAAGGACTTATGAAAATTTAAGGTTTCAACAAATATTTACACATAAAAAAAATTCGAAATTTTCGTCTTTATCATTTTGAGGCTGGTTGTCTTGTTGTCAATTCTAGCTTGAATGGTAAATTCTAATAGAAACTGTGGTATATGGGCGGAATAAATTTAAGTAAATCAATCCTGTCTCGTTTTTTTTCTGGTGTGACTGTGCGACGAGTTGGATACAGCATAGTTTGTTGTAAACTTTGAAAAGATTGAAGTCTCCTTCCTTGTTATGATTTTTCTAAATTAACTTCATAAAACTGGCGTTTTTTATAAAGTGTTTCCCTTAATTTAAATGAAAGTGGTAGCTTGTGAACGAACCGAAGTCACTTTATATTGAGTCATGTAAAATGGTGACCATAAACTGTTTTCTTTCGGTTCGCAATGTTTCTTTCTAAAATATTAGTTGAAAGAAATGCATTTCTTTCCATTTCTACTACTTGGAATTGTAGGCTATTATTTTAGTACAATCTCAATCCAGTCATTATAAATTGTTGATTCTTGCTTCTAACCAAGTTAAAATCAGCATCATTTGGCAAAATAGAGTGGCCAGACTCCATAAATATAAGATCTATTATTTCAGCATTTAATTCAGTTGACGCTAGTATATTAAGTAAGGAGAGGCTTAGTTTAATATACCTATTTCGTCCACCATAAGCATCACTGTACAAAATTATATCCTTATACTCCGATGCATGATTCAATAAATGTTTCTTTAGGCAAGATGCGATTTCTTGAGATCTCCTTCCTCCTTCGGTCTCATTCCACATGTGCATATAAACGGTTTTTTATTCATAGAATGAACTCCCTGACTCACACTGACTTGGTTCATTTTTGCTTTGAAAAATAACGAAAATGACGGTCGTTGATTTAGAGTTTTTACCGTTATCTTTGGAACAAAACACTTTTTGAGATTGTACTTTACAGAGTAAACAGAGTTGCCATATGCGGGGACATTGACACTAGTTTCGGCATTTTTTATTTTTCTTGACTTGGTTCGGTATAGTAGTGAGCCCTCCAATTATTCTTATCTATTCTAATATTGAATGGAGAACATTGCAAGGCTGCTTGTCATTTCATTCAAGTGGTCTTGTGCATCTACTGAACGCATCGATATCTATGCGTGTATTTTAGTCTGAATTGAAAAGGCACAAATGCCTCGGCAAATTTAGTCCTTTGGAGTTTAAATTACATCTATAATCATAGTTGGTATGATTTAATTCTCACAAATTACCAAAAAGAACTTTTATTTTTTATGTAAAGCTCTACGAAATATGTAAAGTGGTGTAGGGTATCATAAAGTCAGCCCGTCTGTCTTTAAGACTTGCTTTACCGGTTTTTTTTTTTTGCATCATTATTATTTGACTATAAGGAACCAGCATTCTAAATTTAGCCTTTTCCATTTACCCCAACTCAAAACAAAAGATGTTGTGACATTTTCTAAATTTCTACAACCAGCCTAATTTTCATAACAAGGCCGTATGGTCTTGCTACATATTTAAGTTAATGGACACATATTTATGAAACTGCGACGTTGTTCTGATTTTATTTGATGTCTTAATAAAGTATTTGAAAAAAAGTATATTCGTTCGCTTTTTTGTAATAACATTTAAAAACACCATAAATTCAAGGCAAAATAATTCAGCATAGAAATCAAAACTACTTGAAATAGTTCCATTTATTTTTTCACAGCGAGCAACTGAATAATGTCCTGCTGTCATTTTTAACAAAGCACATTGTGTAGCAAACATTAATTAAAACTTTTGAACAGTGTTTGTTGTACAAGATGCAGAGGCTGGTATCATTACAACATACATGTGTATGGTACATTCAAGTGTGTCTGAAGCTATACACAACATCGACAAGGTGGCGCAGTGTAAACGGAAACCTGCTGTAAAAGTGAAGAATGCGTGTGGCAGGCAATTCAATTCGACCATGGCATTTTGATTGTTTGATGTGTGATTTGTGATGGTGGTTGTGTCTATGGCACTCAATCGATCTGAACATTTGCAAAGATGTTTCTTTTGGCAATCGTTAAAATTTCTATTTTTCTTTGAATAGTTAGTTCATCCTAATACTAACCTTGGATACCTACCTTCTTGCGATATGATTTTCAAATTAATTGACAGAAATTAAAATCATATCATCGCTGCAAAGAAAAGACACCAGGAATTCAGTCGATCCGTCGATGTCAAATTCATGTTTTCTTTTTCTTCCTTCTATTCTAATCGAATAAAAGTGATTATGCTGCTGTTGGTACGAATGATGACCGCTTGTTTGCAATGTCCTCGCATAATGTGTACAAAGAAAAACAACTACAACAACATTTGACAACAATGTCAATTGGATGTTAGACGCGTTTAAACAAATCAAATTCAAACACGCGTTAAACCGGCTAAAACTACCAGCTCTCCTCATGCATTCGCAGTTTGTTAAGACATGCGAAGATCGCGAAGAAGAAGAAAAAAACGAATTACATTGCTTGAGACTGTGACCATGCCTATCGACTTGTAACTAAACATATTTAGCTTCCGTATACAGTTGGTATAAAAAGTTAGTACATATAATTGGTATGTCACCCTCCGAAATGGTAAATTTTATGGAATTTTCTGAATATTTAGATTGAAAAAACTTTTTTTGTTATGTTCGTAAACGCACTTCCACAACCCCCAAAACGGTTTCAAATGTGGTGTTGTGAGGGTTATATTAATGACCTTGTTAAATCCGTGGACGATTTTCTTCAAACTTAGCTATTACCAATATTTCCCGTATTGGGACAGAGGGAATACCCGATTAAGTTTAAATTTGGCATATCGTAATATTTAGGTGAGACTTAGGTCAGTTGTTAAAAATTTACAAAACTTTAAAACAGGTAAGCAAAGGCTATAGTCGTGCGGGCCCGACCATGTGATACCATACAACACCACAATATGTTGGAAGGCCCATTATGTTCAAGTGCATTTCGGAAGATTTTGTTTTTGAAATGATGTCATAGAGCACTGCCCAGATGTTACCCTTAGCTTTCTGACCGGGGGCATTTGTCCAGTGTTTACGCACTCCGTGGTGGTGTGGTGTTGTCAAGTTTTCAAAACAATTTCACGCGAAAGTTGTTGTCCATTTTTTCAGGTAAATATAATCTAATGGTCTTCAAAATGCTAGACTTCTTCCCTGGCCTTAACACTTTTCTCATGCAAAATTTCGCGTCAATTGGTTTTCGATTGTGACCTGTAAATTGACTGTGGAATCAGGGAAATTTCAATTTGCTTGGTCCATTGAACCCCTAAATGTGTATCTTCAAAAACAATAGGTTTCAGTTTTGACACTAACCCTACCCATGCAAAATTTCGTGAGGATAGAACGAGCATAATGTTGCGGGGTGTAGAAAATGTAAATCAAATTTAAAAAATCGCATGCGATAAAAGTATGACAGAAATTAAAAAAATGAAGCAATAAATATTTAATATTTATTGTCATATTTTTATACCCTCCACCATGGGTAGGAGGGTATATTAACTTTGTCATTCCGTTTGTAACACCTCTAAATATTCGTCGTAGACCCCATAAAGTATATATATTCATAATCAGCATAAAATTCTAAGACGATTTAGCGATGTCCGTCTGTCTGTCTGTCTGTCCGTCTGTCTGTCTGTCCGTCTGTCTGTCTGTCTGTTGAAATCACGATAGAGCCCACATTATTTGACGTAGACCTTTGAAATTTGGCACAAGTGTGTGTATTGTCCCTAGGATGGTTGGTATTGAAAATGAGATATATCGGTCCACGTTCTGGTATAGTCCCCATATAACGGTACCTACTGATATTCGGTATTTTGATGATTTATGCCACATTTTTCACGGATTTATCTGAAAATTGGTATTTGTAGGTCATGACGGGTCCCTGAGCGTGTGGCAAAACATTGCATGTATAGGTCCACGTTTTGGTATAGCCCCCATATAACGGTACCTACCGATATTCGGTATTTTGATGATTTATGCCACATTTTTTCACGGATTTATCTGAAAATTGGTATTTGTAGGTCATGACGGGTCCCTGAGCGTGTGGCAAAACATTGCATGTATAGGTCCACGTTTTGGTATAGCCCCCATATAACGGTACCTACCGATATTCGGTATTTTGATGATTTATGCCACATTTTTTCACGGATTTGTCTGAAAATTGGTATTTGTAGGTCACAACGGGTCCCTGAGCGTGTGGCAAAACATTGCATGTATAGGTCCACGTTCTGGTATAGTCCCCATATAACGGTACCTCCCGATATTCGGTATTTTGATGATTTATGCCACATTTTTTCACTGATTTGTGTAAAAGTTGGTATTTGTGGGTCATAATGGGTCCTAGTTCGTGTGGCGAAACATTGTAATTATAGGTGCACGTGTTGGTGTAGCCCCTATATAACGGTACCTCCCGATATTCGGCATTTTAACGTTTTTTGCCACATTTCTTCTAATGTTCTAAAGGGTGGAGGGTATTAAAAGTTTGGCCCGGCCGAACTTAATGTTTTTTTACTTGTTACATTTTAAAACCTTTTCGAATTGATGAGAAAATCAGACCAGAGGTTCTTGACTTATAAGCAGAATAAGTAAGATCTATTTCTTTTACATATATGGGTGAAATAAACAAACTGAAACAAAGTCAAACGCCATAATTTTTATAATATATGCCCGAATGTTGTTCTGCGGTATTTAGGCTCATTCCCGGCGAAGCGCTTGCTTGAGGTGATCGACACTTTGGTATTTTTTAGTGCCAACCTCCAGACACAATAGTCCAACGGATTGGTATCCGAAGATTTTGGTGGCCTTTATGCGCTGGAAATGAAGCGAGGAACCTCATTTTGTAACCATTCTTGGGTGACGCGTGCTGAGTGCGATGGTGCTGAGTCCTGTTGGAATGTCCAAGGTCTGCGGCCAAAATGTTTGTGTGCCCAACGCTTTAATACACCCCCCAGAATATTTTCGCGATAATATTCGGCATTTATTTTGACGCCACGGTCGATAAATACGAGCCGAGAGCGAGCATCGGCTGTTATGGCGGCCCACACCAACATCATGGCCGGCGCTTGAGTTCTGGTGGCCAACCTAAGGTGCACATTTTCAGCTGACCTCTTGGGCAAGTAAACACGATTATTTTGTTTGTTTACAAACTGCTCTCATTGGAGAAAACTAAATTCGGCAGTACACCACTTTCGGCCAAGCGAAGCAACTCTTTGGCTCTTTTGAGTCAATTTTCTTTCTGTTGCGGTATAAGTTCTTGCACTTTTTTGGAATTTCAATGGCTTTACCCCGAGCTCATTTTTAAATTTTGCGATAGTTCAGCTCACGAGACTTTTTCGGTCAACGCGACGCGGGATTCGATCATGTCGCTTCTATACTTTTCTAATCATTTCTGCCGTTGTTGCTGTTTTCTTCCGTCCACTTCCTTGAGCGATGGTACGAAAAACAAACGATTATTCACATTTAAATGCTGGAGTGCCACTTGTGGTTTTCCAGTCAAATATAAGGAAATCTCACTGTCATGCTTGAATTCCATCACGAATAACTTTTTTCCTGGAAAATTCTCACCAAAATGTTTATGCACGCTTTTAAACAATATAATGAGCTGTCACTGGAATAATTTAAGAAGATAAAGAAATCATGCAAAAATTATCATATGAAGATATCCCCTTATTTCTTCGCAAAAAATTTTCAATTTAGGTTAATGTTTCGAAGTATCATCAATGTAGGGGTAGTTCCTGATTTAAGTATTTCGATATTGAGCATTTCGATGATTTTTCCAACAGAAATGGGGTAAATTTGGTACATAAACTAATAATGGGTATCTGAAAAAATGTAAATATAGATCCACGTGTTGGCCAAGTACCCGTAAGACGATTTCCAACGATATTTATTGTTGTAAACATTTGTAGTGGATCGATACATCCCAATGTTCAGTATCTTGATGATATTAGCCTCATTTTCGATGAAGTTGTTAGGGCGGAGGATATGAAAAAATGGGTCCCGCAGAACTTAGATGCTATTTTACTTGCTTCGAAACTAGCAGCCCATTCCGATCTTCAATGAAATAGATATTGTATTTAAGTGTGGGAGATTTTTGCCCGTCTTTTACATAAAATCTTATACACTACATATAATTGCCTACCTTAAGAAGATTCGTTACTAATTTTCAGCTGATTTTGATATTCTATCCTGGAATCTGCGTGTGGTCCTCCAGCTTTCGAGCCCTCTCTGTATACATTGTCATTATAATATAAAATAAAATATTTCTGTTATCTTTTCTTGTTATTGCTTTCACTTAAAAGCTCAAAGCGAACTGACTTCTGGACTTCTCCAATGTTGACTTGCACTCTTACGCTGCTGCTGGCAGCGATATTAGTCGCCAGTGAGCGAGCGTTTCGTACGTGGAGTTCTTAAGTACGCAACAATATCAATTGACAAGTAAAAGGGGTCTCAATCTGTCTGTCCGTTTGAATGTCTCCTCGTTAGGAATCAAAAACAAAAAGACCAACAACAAAAATGCATAGCAACAACAAGGTGAACGCTTTTCATATTCTCCGGCAATCAGGCTTGTCGGCCCCTATAGCTGCCCAAACAGTAGCTTGTTGGTATTTCAAACATTTTTGGATTTTTTCTCTTTTTTTCTTATTTTTTGTGAAAAGCGGAGAACTTTCAACTGTTTGACATGTTAACAGTATCGGTCGTTGTCCGTAAAAATTCGAATTGCTTTGGTTGAATGGTCGCTTGGTCGGCCGATCGGTCCTTCAAGTTGCGTTCGCTGCAGCTTTATTTGCTGCAACTAATGTTGCAATTGCCATGACTGTTGCATTTGATGTGGAGTGTAATGTCAGCAAATTTTTGTTGTGTTTTTATCATTTTCATTTGACAGTTGGCAGAATTCAAGCAACAAGCATTGATTGTTCATCGTTAGCAATTGGCATTGGCCATGTTAGCTCTGCCGTCCGTCCGCTTTGTTTGTGGTAAATCATCCCAAAGAGCAGCATTTCACTGTTATGTGTTTAAGTGCTTTGGGGGGGTTTTGGTCTTTTCAACCAATCGGCGATTCTAAGAAATGCAAATTGAACAAAATCAAAATTGTTTGCATTTTTTGAGCAAAGGGTTTACCAACAATGTGTGTACGAACAAATTATGCACTCGAGATGAATTTGATTGAATATTTGCATATTGTATTAAAGGTATTGAAGGTATTGATAATTGCTAAATTCATTTTTCAAAAAAAAGTCCATTTACGGAGAATTATTTAAAGCATGCCAGAAAATTTCGAAAGTAGCTATACTGCTATATTTATTGAGTAAGGTCTTTCCAATGCAATTATTGTTAGCATGACTATTTCCAAAAATTTCCCAAAAGTTCTACAGCGAGTTTACTTGCCTTTCAATTTGTTTGTGAGTCTAGACTCCAATTGTGGGTTTAGATATATTTCAATTGTTTTTTAAACAAACAAATATTATATTTGTATAATAAATAAAAAAGTGTTGTATTAACAAATATTTTTATCGAATAACTGCCATTCTCCCAGTTTTTCGTATTTGCTTATTCATATTTTGTTAAACATGTTAGTGGATTATATATTTGCAGCAATGTATATTAGTATTTTAAGACATAACTAAAATAATATCATGAACTGAATGGTTTTTACTTATTAATTGAGATTTGTGGAAAAGAACAAAAATCTTAACATCACGGATAGCCATTCAATAATTTGATAAAGGAAACCCTTATGGGAAATGCTAATACAGGGTGAGATAAAAAACATGCAACAAAGTCAAATGACATAATTTTTACATGTTTTTTTTAAATTTTATTGAATGAAAGCAAAACAAGTTAAAAAACAGTAAGTTCGGACGGGCCGAGCTTTGAATACCCTCCACCATTTGGAACTAATTTGGAAATTAAAAAAAATAAAATCCTTAAAAAATTCTGTTACATTTTAAGAATACCGCTTGCTTGATTTAGTCGACACTTTGGTATTTTTTAGTGTCAAACTTGCTTTCCAAAACACTCCAAACAGATTTTAGTGGCCATTGTGCGCTGGAAATGAAGCGAGGAACCTCATTTTGTAACCATTCTTGGGTGGCGCGTGCTGAGTGCGATGGTGCTGAGTCCAAGCTCTGCGGCCAAAATGTTTGCATGCTCAAGGCTTTAATGCACCTTCCAGAATATTTTCGCGATAATATTCGGCATTTATTTTGATGCCGCGATCGATTAATCCTAATGGAGAGCGACCATCGACTGTTATGGCGGCCCACACCATCACCATGGCCGGCGCTTGAGTTCTGGTGGCCAACCGAAGGTCCACAATTTCAGCTGACCTCTTTGGCAAGTAAACACGATCATTTTGTTTGTTTACAAACTACTGGTCAAGGAATGTTTTCTCATCGGAGAAAACCAAATTCGGCTGTCCACCACTTTCGGCCAAGCGAAGCAACTATTTAGCTCTTTGGGTCTATTTTCTTTCTGCATTGAAAGAAAAAAGCTTCGTTGTATCAATGAACCGGTTCCATTGATTTTTTTTCATTGATGTAATGAAAAGCTACCTTAATATAATAAATATTTTGTTCATGTAATGAAAACTTACGTTGCTTTAATATTCGATGATTGTTGATTTCATTGCATATATGAAACTGATTTCATTAATGTTACGAAACTACATATTTTTACAAAATTCAGTAAAAAATGTGAATATAGAAATTACACATAACCGCGCTGTCTGATACAAACAAGTACGCAACCAAAGTACTTATAACTTGAGGGAAAATTGTGATAATTGTTATATTTAAATCTGTGCGCGAAATTAATGAAGCAGTTTCATTAAATAAATGAAACGTTACGATATGGAGTTCTAGGCCAAACAAATCATGTATGGAAAATGTCATCTCAATAAGGCGACTGACATTCATAAACCGACTCAGAATGTGATTTTATAAAGATCATCCATAAAAGTAGGGTTTATTTCGCGTATTTTTACCTGTTACAAACAAATGCACAACGAATAATTACCCTCTACCACAGTGCGGCGTAGGTATTGAGAAGTAAAAAAAGCAAAGTTCGACCACACCGAACCTAATACCCTCCACCATTCATCAAAAAATTGCAAAAATCCTTCGAACTATGCCACTTTAATGAAAACCCTTGTATGGGAATACGAAGATCTAGACCAGCAAATGTATTTTTATGTCATATGCTGTAGTACGAATTTCGAATTTGAAATACGAAATTTGAAGCAATTTCATTGAAAAATGTGGATATACGAAGACATGGACCTATATCAACAATGTTCCGCCACAGGAGCTAGAACCTATTACGAACTGCAAATGCAAATTTTTGGGCAAATCTGTGGAAAGATTATCAAATGAAGAATGTCATTACATTAATGAACAATTTCGTTAATTTTACGTTAATTAAACTCAATGAAACTTTTTTCATTCATTCAATGAACCTCAAATCAATGACAAATTTCATTGACGGAACGTAGGAATTCACTTATGATATGAAGCGTTCTCTTTCAGTGTGTTACGGTGTAAGTTCTAGTACTTTTTGGAATTTCAATGGCTGTATCCCGACCTCATTTTTCAATATTTTCTGAATGGCACTGCAAAGCGGGTTTCGATCAAGTCGCTTCTTTTCTTTTCGAACCATTTCTGCTGATGTTGCTGCTTTCTTCTGTCCATTTCCTTGACGTCGGGCTACGCTACCAGTATCACGGTAACGAGCGATGGTACGATGCACAAAAAATGTATTCACATTTAATAGCTGAAGTGCTCTAACGATAGCCACTTGTGGTTTTCCAGCCAAATATAAAGAAATCACAATATCACCCTTGAATTCTATCACGAATAACTTTTTTCTGGAAATTTCTCATCAAAATGCTTTCGTACGCTTGTAAACTATACAATAGGCTGTCGCTGGAATAATTTTACCAGCTGTTGAACAAGTGGCTTAGAAATGTCTAAAGTTGGTTGCAGTTCTTTCATCTCACCCTGCAGTGGACCTATATTGTCCATTTTCTCACCTGACCTAGCACTGATGCATTATCTTTTCTCTTTCTGTGCAGTAAAGTAGTTTTTTTTTGAAAAAATTGACCTTTTGTGGGGGAGGTACCAGATAATAATATGTAATTTGATAATAATATTACAATGCGCCAAGTTTTGGCCAACCAGACTGCAGACGGACGGATGGATATCGCCAGCTTGACCTCAAATGTCCTAAAACAGATTTGGTCCTAAGAGACCTAGGGTCTAAAACTGTTATTTCGTTGAGGTACGTTTTTGCTGTATCAAATAATATATACCTTCTGTAGCCATATGAGGGTATAATAACAATCATCCCAGGTAAATGTTAGCCCCTAAATCGCTATTATCCTCCCTTCCACACATTGTTTTCTCATATCCAGCAGTACCTGGCATATTCACGCATTGGTAGACCGAGCGATTTGCATTTTTACGCCCTGAAGGAATAAGAAAAAATATTGTATATCCTTAAGCATTACAATAAAAATTTGCTTGAATTTGTTTTATTTTTATTTAAAAACCACAAAATGTTCGTATATACAATTCTGAATGCATATAAAATCAAAAGGTATAAATTAGAACAGTTTTTAAAATGCAAACATTTATTTTTTAAACATTACTTTTAGAAGATAATGTATAATGCTTTTTTAATAAACTAAGATTACTCCGATTGAGAGTCTTCGGCTGCTTCTGGCTCTTCAGCTTCTTCGGGTTCTTCAGCTTGTTCTGCTTCTTCAGCTTGCTCTGGTTCCTCAGCTTGCTCTGGTTCCTCAGCTTGCTCTGGTTCCTCGGCTTGCTCAGGTTCCTCAGCCTCTGGTTCCTCAGCCTCTGATTCCTCGGCTACTGGTTCTTCAGCTTCTGGCTCTTCAGGCTGTTCTTCACCCAAACCAACTGTCTCCTTTACTTTATCGATTATTTTATCAGCAGTATTCTTTGAAGCATCAAGAATTTTGATACCACCACCTAGCACATTTTTGAATACGCCGTGCTACAATTTAGGAATAAAAATTTTAATCGTTTTTCTCAAAATTTAATTAGTTTTTAAAATTACCACAACACCAGTCACTTCACCCAAAAGAGGTTCCGGTTGAGGTCTTGCCTGACTTTGCCCGGCCAGGACAGATAAAATTGCAACGAAGAAAACACAAGCGAATTTCATTTTCCAACAATTTGCAGATGACTGATGATATGTTCGAAATTGAGCTAACTTTTATACGATTTCTCATGCAAAACCATATCTAGAGTTAGAAAATGCATTATTTTTAGAATAAAAGAAATGTATGGTATTTTTCCGTAAGGTTTTGTTGTTAAAGAGTTTGTTAGAATATTAAAAGTGGATTGACATCATCACTCTAGAGCAAATGAATTAAAGACACAAAACAGATTATCATCGAAGAATATTCTTCAGCAAATATTTGCTTAATTTCGTCAATTTATATATTTTAATTAATCTAAAATTAAATCAATTGCACATTCAGATATACATTCTAAAGAGTTTAAAAACAAATATGGTTGCACAGATGTTTGAAAAATAAATGCCTTTCATTTACAAAACAAATGCATTTTGGCCTAGCTTTCTTTGTTCTTCCAAGGATGTAAATGTATAAAAATGGAAACAATTTTGAAAATTATATCTGTAATTACCCTTCAGCCTAAGGATGAAATTTACTTGTGGCTTCTTCTTTGCTATCGTTGTAATTTTATCTGTCCTCGCTGGCCAGAGCCGTGCCGAACCTGGACCTGAGCCTATATTGGCTGAAATGACAGGAGTTATGGTAATTTTAAATGGAGTTTTTATTTTTAACGAAAATATAGTAAATTAATTTTTATTTTTAGCACGGCATATTCAAGGAAATGCTAGGTGGTGGTATCAAAATGCTTGATGCTGCAAAGCAGTCGGCAGATAAAATAATTGAAAATGTTAAGGATCGGGCTGGATTAGGCGAAGATGAAGAAGCAGAAGAAGAACCCGAGGAAGCTGACGATGCAGAAGAGCCTGAATCTGAATAGTTCTGACGCTTATCATTTCTTAGATTTTGTTTCAAATATTTTTATTTCCAAATTAAAAACGTAAATATATATTTTTCAGATCCCATATGTATTAGTCAATTATTTATATAGTCTCTACAGAGATGTGAAAAGGGATATTTATTTAGACAAGTTTCATAGCTTGAATTAACTTGAAGTTGATACCAGAATGGATGAAGTCATATATTGATCTTTTATGCCCTCCACCTTGGAATGGAGGGTATATTAAATTTGAATCTGAGTAGTTCTGACGCTTATCATTTCTTAGCTTTTGTTTCAAATATTTTTATTTTCAAATTAAAAACGTAAATATATTTTTTTTCAGATCCCACATGATTTAGTCAATTATTTATATAGTCTCTACAGAGATGTGAAAAGGGATATTTATTTAGACAAGTTTCATAGCTTGAATTAATTTTAAGTTGATACCAGAATGAATGAATTCATATTTTGATCTTTTATGCCCTCCACCTTGGAAAGAAGGGTATATCAAATTTGTCATTCCGTTTGTAACACTTCTAAATATTCGCCATAGACCCCATAAAGTACATATATTTATGGTCAGCATAAAAATCTATATCGATTTTACGATGTCACATTTTGGGATAGCCCCCTATAAAACTGTAGCTCCTGATATTCGGTATTTTTGTAGCTTTAGCCACATTTTACCAACAATTTTAAGTTCGTTATGGGTTCTAGTTACTGTGGCGGAACATTATATATATAGGTCCACGTTTTCGTATAGTCCCCATATGGGGATACCTCCCAATATTCGGTATTTTGATGATTTTTGCCACATTTTTCACGGGTTTGTGTAATAAATGGTATTTTTCTTTGTAATGGTTGCCAGCTTCGAAGACAGAACATTGGTTTTGAAGATCCACGTTTTCGTTAAGCCCCTATAAAAGGGTAATTCCCGATATTCGATATATTGATGGTATTACCAACATTTTTCTCTAATACTTGGTATTTGTATCTAGTAAAGGTTCTGAAGATCCAGAACATTGGTTCTGAAGATCCACGTTTTCGCAAATCCCCTATATGAGGGAACTTCCCGATATCCGACATTTTGATGGTTAATGGCAGGGAAGAAGTCTAGCATTTTTGATTGACTAATAGATTTATATTTAGCTGTGAAATGGACACAACTTTCGAGTGAAATTCTTTTGAATGCCTAACAACAAGACGGAGTGCGTAAATATTAGGCAAACGCCCCGGTCAGAGACATTAATAATAAATAAAAAAGAGTTTTGGTAAGTAATATTACCCGAATTGTACAATGGTGGGGGAGAGCCTTCGTTCGTATCGGCGATATAAAAGAGTAGTGTTATTGCAATAACAAGCAATCATTGTTAACGTAGCAGATTAAAAATTATCAATCTACATTAAACAACGACCATTAGATTTTTTTAAATTTCTATTAGACGACCCTCAAAGCTTTTAATTTGAACTTTTACAAAATTTAAAAAAAAAAATAGTTTTAAGGACTGTTGGAGCAGAGATAGTGGATTACTAAGAAGGTTTTTAACGATCATATGAGCTGCATTTCATAAAAAGTTTTTATTGGTTTATTTTTTATTTTTATAACAAATTTATGGTACCTAACGGTAGTTGGCCTTTTCAAAATATGTTTGAGGCATCATTATGGCCATTTATTTTTTATAACTCTTGTCATCGAAGATTTGCTGATACTTTTTACCCAGTAACAGAGCTGTGCGTGGATTTTTATGAATAATATTTCAATGGCAGTAAGAGCAATAACCGTGGTTATTTCAAATATATTTTGTGTGATAAAAAACTGCAACAAAGTCAAACACAATATTTTATAATTCTTTTTTATTTTTATTATTATTATTATTATTATTATTATTATTATTATTATTATTATTATTATTATTATTATTATTATTATTATTATTATTATTATTATTATTATTATTATTATTATATTATTATTATTATTATTATTATTATTATTATTATTATTATTATTATTATTATTATTATTATTATTATTATTATTATTATTGTTATTATTATTATTATTATTATTATTTTTATTTATTTTTTTTAATGAAAGCAAGAAAATGTGGGATATAGCATCAACTTTTAGAACATGTTTAGATTTGTTCGAATTGGTCTGCTTTGGCTTGAATTATGGCCTTCAAACGACCAATGAAATCGTCACACGCTGTTCGAATTGCTCTGGGGTATTTTGGCCCATTCTCGACGAAGCGCTTGCTTGAGGTTATCGACACTTTGGTATTTTTTAGCGCCAACCTTGCTTTCCAAAATACGCAGACACAATAGTCCAACGGATTGATTCCAGGAGGAACCTCACCATCACCAAGGCTGGCACTAAAGTTCTGGTGGCCAACCGAAGTTGCACATTTTCAGCTGCCCTCTTTGGCAAGTAAACACGACAATTTTGTTTGTTTACAAACTGCTGGACAACGAATGTTTTCTCATCGGAGAAAAGCTAATTCGGCAGTTCACCACTTTCGGCCAAGCGAAGCAACTCTTTAGCTCTTTTCAGTCTTTTTTCTTTCTGTTGCGATGTAAGTTCTTGCACTTTTTGGAATTTCAATGGCTTTACACCGAGCTCATTTTTTAATATTTGCCGAATAGAAAATTGTATTATGTTCAGCTCACGAGCTATTATTCGGCCACTGCGACGCGGGTTTCAATCAAGTCGCTTCATATTTCTCGAACCATTTCTGCTGATGTTGCTGTTTTCTTCCGTCCACTACCTGGACGTCGGGCCACACTACTAGTATCACGGTAACGAGCGATGGTACGAGACACAAAAAAATTATTCAGATTTAAATGCCGGAGTTCTCTAACGATAACCACTTCTGGTTTTTGGGCCAAATATAAAGAAATCAGACTATCACGCTTAAATTCCATCACGAATAACTTTTTTTCTGAAAAAATCTCACCAAAATGCTTTTGTAAGATTGTAAACATTATAATGAGCTGTCACTGGAATCATTTTTTCAGTTTTCAGCCGAAATATACTATTGCAGGATATTTACTGAAACCTTGACCAGCACCAACACTTTTTGAAGGAGCTTTCGCCACCCCTTTTACTGAATTTCAAGGTCGTGTTATATTGAAATACACATAATAATTTATAAACACCGTCATTGTTTTATTCAGAAATCAATTAAAAACAAAAGCATTTGTCAAAAAACCCGCTGAACAATTAAAAAATTGTAAAATCATACATTTTTTGTGCCATTTTTGAAAGCAAATATAAAAAGCCTAAAAACTCAATTCAATATGCACTTCTTCAATGGTTACACAGATGTCACATGTATTTGCATTTATTTAGAACAATGACATTGCCTCAAATCAATTTTCTATAAAAACCTAATAATTTTTGAATATTTTATTACTAATTCTGTATTCGTATAACAATGAAATCTACTTCTGTATTCGTTTTTGCAATTATTGTGGTTTTATCTATCTTTGCCGAGCAAAGTAGGGCTGAACCCGACCCTGGGCTACTAATGGATATGAGTGACACTGTGGTATGTTCTTGATATTTTTAATCTTTCGAATTTTCTATAATTAGTTTTTTTGCTTCTAATATTAGCATTCCATATTTAAGGAAATGTTGGGCGGTGGTGAAAAAATGGTCGACGCTGCCAAAGTTGCTGCTGACAAATTTTTAGAAATTGCCATGTCTAAGATTGGTTCAAGCAAATAAGTATGTACTTGGTAATTGAAAAAAAAAGCTGTAAAATAATCAAATAAATGTTGGAAGAGCAGTTATATTATTGTAAGACCATATCTAATTGTAGCTCAAAATTCTACAACAAAGGTTGGATGTAAGCCCAGTTCTTTGTGATAAACAAAACTCGCCAATTTATTATTTTACCCACAGCCATATGGCTAGAGAAGGTATATATCATTTTATATGGCCAAAACGTGTCCCTATGTCTCTTTGGTCCAAATTTGATTTGATCCAAATTTGGCACATCGTAATACTATTATCAAACTTAGATCGAATTCGGAAATAGGCAATATCGGTCCACTCCTGCTGGTACGTCCCCATCAAAAGGTCAGCATTTTTACAGAAAATAATTTACCTCACAGAACAAGAAAGGATCATCCGATTGTGTTTAAACTTTGCAAATTCTAATATTTGTGCCTATGCTAGGTTAGGTGCGAAAGTATATAATATAGACTGTCTCGTTCTAGTAACTCCCTCACAAAAGGTCAACATTTCAACGCTTATAAAATGTGAAATAAGAGACCGTTTGTCTCCAAATTACACACTTTACAGTATTTTTACTAACCCATGGTCTGGTGTGAATCGGTTATAAAGATAGTGGAGGTATCGGTCTACTCCTTCTGGCACCTCGCCCACAAAGGGTCAAATTTTTGAATATCCCCGAAGCTCATAAACCGCGAAATTAACATCCGACTCAATTCAGACCTATCACATTTCAAGATTTCTACCAACACAAGGTATGTAGGGATGGTACCTCCCCCACGAAGGGTCAAAATTTTGAATATCCATGAAGCTAATAAAACTCGAAATTAACATCCGATTCCATTCAGAATTGGTATATATTTAGATCAACGCAAGATCTGTTATAAAGATGATAGAGATCAGACCATTTCTTCTGGTACCTCCCCCACATAGGGTTCAAGATTTTAAAAAACACGCTCAATTAAAGCTCGCAAATACATACATTTTTCCTAACGCAAGATCTGTTGTGAAGATGATAGATATATGTCAAACCCTTCTGGTCCTCACCTGCAAAGGGTAACAATTTTCAATATTTATATATCTCATAGCTTGCTATATCTAAATATTGGATTTACGATTTAGCCTATTACTGGATAATAATATTAAATTTTCTTGTTATTTTGCCCATGCCAATATTTTATCTGCATTAGATGAAATTGGGAGTGGAATATACTTTGGTTTACTATATTTGGTATCTCAGGGACATTTCTACATTTTCCAAAAAAAAATTCAAATATCTCTTGAAGGTCGATACAGTCCAAATCTGGCACATAGCAAATTTTTACATTACATGTATTTAGGTCTGATACGAACAGGACAAAATTGGCCCATTCCTTCAGATGCTACTCCAAAGAGGGTCAACAGTTTATCTTATTATAACATAAGTCAAAATATATTTAAGTAATCGTACATTGGCTGTGGGTATACATCTGTCGACAAAATTAACCGATACTTTTTACCTTGTTTTCTTATATTATGGTATGGGAATTTTTCCTAGAATCTCATATTTGTGAAATTTGGACATTGGCTCCGAATGTGTACCGACTAAGTTAAAATACGCTGTACATTGTTTATGATCGTGACAATCACTGAGCAATTGTGATTATGTATTACATGATCGATTGAATAGTCTAAAAGTCGAAACTGACTTTTATCAGTCGAGAGAATTTCAAAACCGACTACATATCCGTACAATATAGGCCACAGATTATCCGCCTAGCCCACGCCATCTAGATTATTCTGTCTCTAAGGGTCTCTATTATTTTAATTAGGCTAGGACCCTCCTTATTGGCATCAACAATTTGTATTCAACTCCACTATTTATGGTAAGAAAATAAATTAATTTGAACTCATACCGACCTACGTAGAAGAGTGAAATTTCATAAAATAATTGTTGAAGGCGAATTAGAAATTCCCAATGTTTATTGCTGCAACCTTTAGGCCTCCCCCTCATTGCTGGGGCCAAAAAAAAATCCCCCAACGGAATAATGTCATAATTTTAATTCATATAACCTCTTTTCATTTCAGACATGAATGAAATGAAAACACACACACATACACATATCTACTACAACCATACCGCAAGTTGACCATGCAGCCAACTCACAACATAGCCGACAACGATGAGCGAACGAATGAACAGAACAATAAAATAGAAAATTCGCTTAAACTATTTTACAATTCAACTCCCAGTGGCAATGGGGGCTAAAGATGGGAGATGACGATGATTGTTTCAGTGGCTAAGGCGGCGGTGTTGGTGGCTATGACCATGGCCATAGCATTCATCATATGGCCAATATGAGTTGACTTTGGGCTGCAGTCTTATTGCCATAGTGCTTTGGTAACCAGTTGGGGAAGCAAAACTTTCCTTTTATAGAAATTGGCAAAAATAAACATAACACGGAGTGGATGTTGAAAACCGAAAATGTCTTCATCAAATACGTTTTTCCCATAGCATTTCAAATGCAGCCTTCGATGGCATATTGTGTGCGCTCCACCCCACAATAAGTGACCACATATGAGTGACTTTTGTATGACTATACCCTATACAACGGGGAGACGGTAATTGGGTTCAGCTAAGGGGAATGTTTCAAATTATTACATTAATAGTAAAATTTATTTTAAATGGAGTTCAAAAGATATTTTCAAATCATCAACGCGTTTTAAACCATTTCATCTAACAACAAACTTGAAGAATTTTAATAAGCGGTGGCATATTATGCTTATAAAAATGTTGCCGTGTAAAATCCACATATTCTGCAATGGGAATATTGATTGAATTAAACAAAAATATATACTAACCGAATTTCTTAAAATCTTTGTCGCTGCCTAAGGGTTATTCCGACAACCTTCGTATATATATTTACACTAGAACATAATCTACCAAAATATTTAAAAAAAAAATAATTCGGAAACACTGCATTTTCCGGACAATACATATTCATCCCAAGTTTCTGGTGGAGATAAATATTTAGATATAACAAATTGTAAAGAATCGCTGACTTTTTTTTTGCAAATTATGACAGATAAAAGCATTGAGAATTGTGACCCGTTGTGGTTGAGATACACAAAGGGTTTCACAGATATGTAAGTATTATCTTCACAACAGATCTTGTGTTAGTAGAAATAAATGAATGTGTGAAATATAAAGAGAATTTTATGCTTATTTCGGATTTTATAAACGTTTTGGTTATTCAAAACCTTGACCCTTTTTGGGGGAGGTACCAGAAGGAATGGTCTGATCGCTACCGCTTTAATAACAGATCCTGCGTTGATAGAAATATTCAGCTGTGCCTTGTCTAAATGGATTCAGATATTTTTTCGCGTTTTATGAGCTTCATGGGTATTCAAAACTTCGACCTTTTGTGGGGGATGTGGCAGAAGGAGTTAACTGATATATTCCATCTTAACACTGGGCCTTGGGTTAATAAAATTATTGGGATGTGTGAAGTTTGAAGACAATCGGACTCTTACATCACATTTTATAGGAGTTGTAATTATTCAAACTTTGGAACCTTTTTGGGGGAGGTACTTGATAGAGTGGATCGATATTGTCTATTTTCGCACCTGACCTAGCACTGACGCAAATATTTGGATTTGGAAAGTTGCAAAATCGGATTATCGTTTCTCTTTCTGTGCAGAAAATATATTTTTTGAAAATTTCGACCTTTTGTGGGGGAGGTACCAGAAAGAGTGAACTGATATATTCCATCTTAACACTAGACCTTGGGTTAATAAAATTATTGGGATGTGTGAAATTTTAAGACAATCGGACTCTTACGTCACATTTTATAAAAGTTGTAATTATTCAAAAGTTTGACCCTTAGTGGTGGAGGTACTTGATAGAGTGGATCGATATTATCAATTTTCGCAACTGACCTAGCGCTGACGCTAATATTCGTATTTGCGAACTTGGAAAATATAGTTGCGGAAAATATATTTTTTGAAAATTTTCGACATTTTTTTGGGGAGGTACAAGATGGAGTGGCCCGATTTTGCCTATCTCCGAACTCGGCCTAAGTTTGACAAAAATATTACGATGTAGGGTAAGTGACCTTTTGTGGGGGATGTGGCAGAAGGAGTTGACTGATATATTTCATCTTAACACCAGACGTTGGGTTAATAAAATTTTTGGATGTGTGAAATTTGAATACAATCGGACTCTTACATCACATTTTATAGGAGATGTAATTATTCAAACTTTGGAACCTTTTTGGGGGAGGTACTTGATAGAGTGGATCGATATTGTCTATTTTCGCACCTGACCTAGCACTGACGCAAATATTTGGATTTGGAAAGTTGCAAAATCGGATTATCGTTTCTCTTTCTGTGCAGAAAATATATTTTTTGAAAATTTCGACATTTACTAACTGCTGGACAACGAATGTTTTTTATCTGATAAAACCAAATTCGGCCGTTCACCACTTTCGGCCAAGCGAAGCAACTCTTTAACCCTTTTGAGTCTATTTTCTTTAATTTGCGGTGCAAGTTTTTGCACTTTTTGGAATTCCATTGGCTTTACCCCGGACTTTTTAATATTTGCCGAACGGAATATTGCGATATGTTCAGCTCATGAGCAATTTTTCGGCCACTGCGACACGGGTTTCGATCAAGTCGATGCTTTACTTTTCGAACCATTTCTCTTGATGTTGCTGACCTAGCGCTGACACTAATATTCGTATTTGCGAACTTGGAAAATATAGTTGCAGAAAATATATTTTTTGAAAATTTTCGACATTTTTTTGGGGAGGTACAAGATGGAGTGGCCCGATTTTGCCTATCTCCGAACTCGGCCTAAGTTTGACAAAAATATTACGATGTAGGGTAAGTGACCTTTTGTGGGGGATGTGGCAGAAGGAGTTGACTGATATATTTCATCTTAACACCAGACGTTGGGTTAATAAAATTTTTTGGATGTGTGAAATTTGAATACAATCGGACTCTTACATCACATTTTATAGGAGATGTAATTATTCAAACTTTGGAACCTTTTTGGGGGAGGTACTTGATAGAGTGGATCGATATTGTCTATTTTCGCACCTGACCTAGCACTGACGCAAATATTTGGATTTGGAAAGTTGCAAAATCGGATTATCGTTTCTCTTTCTGTGCAGAAAATATATTTTTTGAAAATTTCGACATTTTGTGGGGGAGGTGCCAGAAAGAGTGACTGATATATTCCATCTTAACACTGGACCTTGGATTAATAAAATTTTTGGGATGTTTGAAATTTGAAGACAATCGGACTCTTACAATCGGACATTTTATAAAAGTTGTAATTATTCAAAAGTTTGAAACTTAGTGGTGGAGGTACTTGATAGAGTGGATCGATATTATCCATTTTCGCACCTGACCTAGCGCTGACGCTAATATTCGTATTTGCGAAGTTGGAAAATATAGTTGCGGAAAATATATTTTTTGAAAATTTCGACATTTTTTTGGGGAGGTATAAGATGGAGTGGTCCGATTTTGCCTATCTCCGAACTCGTCCTAAGTTTGACAAAAATATTACGATGTACCAAGTTTAGACCAAATCGGATTCGAGAGTTGTCTTGCGCACCAGCCAGACAGGCAGACATCAGATCGACGGACGGACATCGCTAGATCGACTCCAAATATCCTAAAAACGGATTTGTTCCAAAGAGACTTAGGGTCTAAAACCGTTATTTCGACTTGGCACGTTTTGACCGTATCAAATGATATATACCCTCTCTAGCCATATGGCTGAGAGTATAAAAAGTTCTTGTCATAGGAGTTGTGTTTAAATAACTCCTATGGAGAATATTCCCAGACAAAAACCAAGGGAACTGATGAGATTTGGTGGCTCTTTTCACACCTTAGAATTCCCCTCTTGATCCCTTGGAAAGCATTACTATTTCTTCTTCACTACCATATAATCCCTGTTTGAACCACATTAAAATAACTACGGTATCCCGAAAAAAGCCAACTCTCTCATACCCTCTCAAAAATTAATATCCATAAGTCATAAACTTTTATACTGAATTTATGGATGTAATAATATATTTATATATAAAATTTCTCTTTAACATCTCTTAAAGCAATAAAGCCTCAATTCATTTTAAATTGAAATTTTCAAGTCTCAAATGTCACCTTCTCCACGTAGTACCATCTTTCAGTCACCATATACCTCCCTACATCCCTTAGCTGTTAACATAGCTATAAAACAAACCCATAAATTATCTTTGTTAGTGCATTTTGTGCAATTTCTTTTCCACAGAATTTCCAAGCAGCCAAAAAATGGGAGAGAGTTTTCCAGCAGATTCCACAAAAAAAAGTATCCGATTCAACTCTTTCGCAATGAAGTCAAATAATATTTTTATGGCTATGAATATTTGTCGGTTTGTATGGTTTAAAATTCGTTAAGCTACGGTGACCATTATGAACCTTCAACCTCCATCTTCTACTACACTGCCCACCACTAACTTTCCAAGTAATTCATGCCAAATGCTTTTTTGCTGTGTGTGTTATATTCAGAACTATTGTTGGTAGGTCCGTTTTTTTTTTTGTTGCATTCATTGATGCCATGCAGCAATTGTGTGTCCAAAATGAGGCGGCATTTTAGCCACATCCCAGTATTAGTTGTTGTTATTGTTGTTCGTACTGCTGCTGATCCTAGTCGTTTGTTGGACATATGAATCTTACCATTGTTAATTGCTTATTGGAACACGTTTAAATTGTCGTGACCAACATCTCTCTCGTCGTTTTGCGTTACCTTTATTGTTGTTGTTGTTGGTGTATTCAGATGTATACACGTTGAATTAAGCGAAATATACCCGAAAATAAAACAACACCGAAAACAGCCATCAGACATATAGCTGCGGCTAACGCAAACAATTTTCTTTTTCTCATTTGGCCTTTTGTTAACAGCTTTCATGGTATCAAATTTATGTCGGAATCACATGGAAAAATATTACTTGCCAAAAGTACTGGCACATCATCATCATCGCTAGCAACACCACTAAGCCATTGCCTCCGGCGATGCTGGAGGGAGAAACATTATCAGCTATACCGAATAGAGTTACCAAGGTAATTTTATTTATTTGTTAATTTATTTATTTTTGTACGAAAACGTGCACCTACATCTCCGCAGATCAAGAATATTTATATTTTATAGGGTTTGACGTGATTCTTCCGAGGCGTGGCAAACGTAATAAAAAAGTTAGCATGGTATGGTGGGAGTACAAAAACCAAGTCGAATAAATAGCAAATAAAAAAGTATTAAGTTCGGCCGGGCCGAACCTTTAAAGAAATCATTTTTATATAAAAGTATCTGAATTCAAACGTGTTCCGCTTTAAACTGCAAATATCATTAAGACCGTTTGGATAATGTTGTTAAACTTTTCAAAAACATACCAAAACGGGAACCTCCATATACAATTTTATACTTCGAGGGTTGTCATCTACCAAATCGTCTTAAATACCAAATTTGAAACAATTTCGTGGGTAAGTGCGATACCGAATATCGGTGGGTATCGTTACATGTGCATTATAGGAAGACGGGGTTCTAAATATTCAATCTCACTTCAAATCTGCCACGGGAGCAAGAACCCATTACGAACTACAAATACCAATTTTTAGACAAATCCGTAGAAAAATGTGGCAAAAATCACAAAAATACGGAATATCGGGAGGTACAAAAACGTCGACCTTTATATACAATGTTTCACCATCGGAGCTGGAACCCATTATGACCTACAAATACCAATTTTTAGTCAAATCCGTGGTAGGAGGTATGGGAGGGCTATACCAAAACGTAGATCCATATATACTATGTTTCGCCACTGGAGCTAGAACCCATTACGAACTGTCAATTCCAATTTTTGGACAAAACAGTAGAAAAATGTGGCAAAATTCACCAAAATACGGAATATCAGGAGGTACAAAAACGTCGACCTATACATACTATGTTTCACCACCGGAGCTAGAACTCATAATGACCTACAAATAACAATTTTTAGACAAATCTGTGAAAAAATGTGGCGAAAATCATGAAAATACCGAATATTTGGAGGTACCGTATGCGGACCCATTATGACCTACAAATACCAATTTCCAGACAAAGCCGTGAAAAAATGTGGCGAAAATCTTCAAAATACGAAATATTTGGACGTACCGTTATATTGCGGCTATACTAAAACGTGGGCCGACCATCTTAGACACAATACAAATTGTTCTGCCAAATTTAGAAACTCTACGTCAAATAATATATGCTGCATCGTGATTTCAACAGATAGACAAAAAATTCTTTAAATCGAATTTTTATGAATTTTATGTTGTTTATGAATATATACACTTTATGGGGTCTATGACGAATATTTAGGGATGTTCCAAACGGAATGACAATGTTAATATACCCTCCTTTTCAAGGTGAGGGATTTGAAAACGAATTTTGGCTCATTGACTGGTTTAGTTTATATGTAATGTTAATAGCAGAAAAATAGCTATGTTGTCATCACTGGAAAACAATCGAGCTCGGCAATTAAAAAAAAACTAAATTTGAAGCATACCTTCAGGCGAATGTTTTTTTGAACATAAGTTTTTTTTCAAGAAGAGGTAGTGAGAATCTCTTCAAAGAAAAATGTTATGAAAACCCCATGGCTTAAATCCGGAAGGAGTTCCTCCCAAAAATTTTAAAACGGTAACTCTTTTTCATACTATACATTGTAATGGTATTTGTGCCTCAAACGTTTGAATATACACACCAAACATAAAACGACAATTTGCTCTACAAGTGCCAACACAAACAATTTTCTAAATTTAACAATACAATTAAGCAAATCGCCTTTTTTCCTATGGCATCGGCCGGTCGTACAATGCCAAAAGTCAAGAAAACAAATTTCCACAAAGCAAACAAAGAATAGCCAAGAAAAATGTAAACAAAATATGAATATGATACGCTCTGCTAAAAAAAAAAAGGAAAACAAACTATTAAGTCTTGACTCGATTTCCGTTGTAGTGGTTTATCTTTAAAAAACAAACGCCCACATGAGAGAGATTTTTGGCGGGTCAATGGGTTAGTGTGAATATATTTCAACGCAACTTTGAGTTTATGGGTCCAAATGAGGCAATGGTGTTGCCGCATTTAAATATTTTATTTAAGAATGAAATTTGAGTACAAATTTTAATAAGAACTGTTTGCATTTTATCAGATTTTTGTACGACGGAAATTAGATTTGATATTTACGGAGGGGTTTTGTATCCTCAAGCTTGAAAAGAAGGGTATACTAATTTTGTCATTCCGTTTGTAATATCCCTAAATATTCGTCGTAGACTCCATAAAGTATATATTCATAATCAGCATAAAATTCTGAGTCGATTTAACGATGTCAATCTGTCTGCCTGTTGAAGGCACGATACACTCCACATTATTTGACGTAAAGCTTCAAAATTTGGCAGAACCATTAGTATTGTGTCTATGATGGTTGGTATGATATCGGTTTATATCGGTCCATGTTTTGACATAGCCGCCATATAACGGTACCCACGGATATTCGGTATTTTAATGATTTTTGAAATATTTTTCCACGGATTTGTCCAAAAATTGGTATTTGTAATTCGTAATGGGTTCTAGCTCCTGTCGAAGAACATTGAATAACTTGATCCACATTTTCCTATAGCGTATATGTAACGGTACCCACCGATATTCATTATTTTGATAATCCCAGTCAAATTTACCCACGAAACTGTTTTAAATTTGGTATTTAAGACTCGCAATAGATAAAAACCCTTGTCATATAAAATTGTCTGTATATTTCCCCGTTTTGGTATGGCCCCATATAACGGTCTTACTCACTTCAAAGTTTAACTGTATTATACAAATGGGCTCAGCTTAAAGTGAAAATCATTTGAATCCAGATACTATTTTATAAAAATGTTTCCTTTACCCAAAGGTGAAGGGTTTTAAAAGTTCGGTCCGGCCGAACTCAATGTTTTACGTTGTATTTTGGCCCATTTCCGGCGAAGCACGGTGAAGTGATCGACACTTTGGTATTTTTTAGCGCCAACCTTGCTTTCCAAAATACTCCAGACACAATAGTCCAACGGATTGGTATCAGGAGATTTTGGTGGCCATTGTGTGCTGGAAATGAAGCGAGGAACCTAATTTTGTAACCATTCTTGGGTGGCGCGTGCTGAGTGCGATGGTGCTGAGTCCTCTTGGAATGTCCAAGGTCTGCGGCCAAAATGTTTGCGGGCTAAAGGCTTTTATGGCGGCCCACACAATCACCATTGCCGGCGCTTAAGTTCTGGTGGCCAACCGAAGGTGCACATTTTCAGCTGACCTCATTGGCAAGTAAACACGATCATTTTGTTTGTTTACAAACTGCTGGACAACGAATGTTTTCTCATCGGATAAAACCAATACGGCAGTTCACCACTTTCGGCCAAGCAAAGCAACTCGTCTATTTTTTCTGTTGCGGTGCAAGTTCTTGCACTTTTTGGAATTTCAATGGCTTTACCCAGAGCTCATTTTTCAATATTTGCCGAACGGAATATTTTCGATATGTTCAGCTCATGAGCCATTTTCGGCCACTGCGACGCGGGTTTTGATCAAGTCACTTCTTTACATTTCGAACCATTTCTGCTTATGTTGTTGTTTTCTTCCGCCAATCCACTTGACGTGGGGCTACGCTACCAGTATCACGATAACGAGCAATGGTACGAGATACAAAAGATTTATTTACATTTAAATGCTGGAGTGCTCTAACGATAGCCACTTGTAGTTTCCAACCAAAAATATAAAAATCACACTATTACGCTTGAATTCAATCACAAATAACATTATTTTGGAAAATTCTCACAAAAATGCTTTTTTACGCTTGTAAACAACATAATGAGCTGTCACTGGAATAGTTTTAACAGCTGTCGGACAAGTGGCTTAGATATGACAGCAGTCTGAAGTTGCTTGCAGTTTTTACATCTCATCCTATACAGATAAAAATATTGATATCGACAAAATAACAACAAAGAACATTTATATCCAATGTTATGCGAAATCATAAATTTCATATTCAGCTCAGATTTCTGCTTGAGAGAAATGTGTAAATATTGCAAATTGTAAAGAATCGCTGACTTGTTTCGCAAATTATGACAGATGAAAGTATTGATATTTAGGGTGAGGTACCAGAAAGGGGTTCGCAGATATATATAATGTTCACAACAAATCATGTGTTTGCAAAAATGTTTGTATGTGTGAAATTAGAAGAAAATTTTTACTCTTGTGCGAGAGGTATTTGAAGGAATAAACCCATATATCACATCTTCACAGCAGATCTTATATTAGTAGAAATAATGGGATGTGTGAAATACGAAGGGAACCGGATGCATATTTCGGATTTATGATCGTTTTGGTTATTCGATTATCCTTCATTGAGGAGGTACCATAAGGAGTGGTCCGATCTCTACCATCTTTATTACAGACCTTGATTTGATAGAAATATTGAGTTTTATGAGCTTCATGGCTAGATCGACTTCAAAATCCTGAAACATAGTTGGTCCAAAGAGACCTAGGGTATATAACCGTTATTTCGATTAGTCACGTTCTGGCCGTATTAAATGACTTATACCCTCCCTAGCCATATGACTGTGTATGTAATTAACATGCGATTTTAGTTTGACAATGTATTTGTGTTTACCGATGTGTTAAACTATGTAGTGTTCCAATCCTTCTAATTTCCCTAGAAATATATTTGCAAAGAAGTTTGCGAAAATTAGGGACGAATTCTATTCAGATGCATTAAGTGATGTGAAAATAAAAAATATTAATCCTTCTTCCTAATCCCACACACTTCAAAATTATCCCCACTTCACACAAGTAAAATTATCGGATTTCTATTTTTTGTGAACAAAATAACGTATCATATAGAAAAATTTTGGAAGCGATTGATTAATATTTACGGAGTTTATGGTATTTCAAATTTCAAGGTTAGCAATCAGCCACATAAGTACGCCTGAAATCATGCTTTGGTTTTTTTGGTTTTTAATTCTAAATGATGTTGCCAGACCGAAATATTATAATAATATTATTGTAGACTCCTTGCTATTTATTTCTGGGCACCTGGTAAATAGAGAAATTGCAGAAAATCACTTTTCAGTTTGAGTCGTGACGTCACGTCACAATTGAAATGGCTTGTATGCAGGTTCGTTTGTGATATTTTGTTCCTTGCAATTAATATTGGTGATAAATTAGATTTTGAGCTTTTTATACCCTACAACACTATGTGTTGGGGGTATTATAAGTTTGATTGGGCCAAAAATTATGTAACACCTCGAAATATTGGTTTCCCACATATGAAAGTATATATGGATCTTCCTATCTCGCCGAGCAGAGTCGATCTAGCTATGTATGTCCGTCCGTCCGTTTGTCCATGTTAATTTGTAATCACTCTACAGCTCGCAATTATGGCCCTATCTTCACGAAATTGAAAATGGAGATGGGGTTAAGGCCAGAATACAACCTATTTCTTTTGGAGATGATCGCATAATATTTAGGGTTTGAAATGGACCAAAAACTGAGAAATTTCGTGATCCCACAATGGAAGCCAATAGACACAATTGAATCCTGAGAAGAGAGTTAAGGACAGGGAAGAATTCTAGGGATGACCATTGAAATATATTTAGCTGTAAAATGGACCAAAACAAATAACAGCACGACAGAGTGCGTAAATATTGGACAAATGTCCTTGGTCAAAATGCTAAGGGTAATATCTAGGCAGTGCCACGTGATATAATTTCAAAACCGAAATCTTCCAAAATGGATTTGGACATAAGCGGGCTTCTAACATATTGTAGTGATGTAGGGTAGCACGTGCGACTATTGCCTTTGCTTACTTGTTTTATTTATTTTTTAAATATTTATTTTTTTTATTTTTTAGGAGGAACCGAAGGCAGTGACCATTGTAAATATCGCTCAATAAACCTAGTTTTTAAAAAAGCAATTTTGACTAACAAATTTCCACCGTATCAAGTATTATATACCTTTTACCAAAATGTTTCTAAGATACAATGTTTAAAATAATGCAGAAATTACTTTCTAGAATTATAGTAAATGGACAAATTAGCAGATATTTTGAGTGAACTAACTTTTCGCCAAAATTAATTCGAAACCCAAAATGAAAATCTTAGCGTTTATTTTACCTGTAGAAAAATCTCCTCCTGTGTTGCTGCAAAATCCTTAACTTGGCTTCTGAAAAAAAAAAATTGTGAGAGTGTGAAATAGTAACCTAAAAATGATTTGATGACCTCATAAATTTCAACAATTTTTTGTGAATCAGAAGAATTAAATGGCTCTCTGTTATGGGATACTCAACGAATTTCCCGGTGAACGTTCACATACAACCAAGATGTCTTAAAATTGTTACAGTTATTTGAAACTAATAGCTTACAGATACCTTGGTGGTGAGTGGCAACTTCTTGGCTAACAAATGAAGCAACAGCATCACGAAGTCAATGCTTATCAAATGAAACAAATCTGGGCAGCATATAAAATTACTTACCATTAAAAACTAAGAAAAATATACAATTGATAAAAAAAGAAGTTTCGGTTTTTGTTTCATTATATGGGCTTTTATTATTTTTATACTTTTTTCTGGTTTTTCTTCTTGGTTAGACAAAAATTTACAGTGATGTTTTGGAGGGGAGGATTTTTGTTTCCAAACTTATACTGAAACTGATATTAAATACAAGTAATAAAAAATAAAATAAATTCGCCTTAAATAAAACAAAATCATGACGTACTGTTTTTGTTGATGTAGATTAAACAGTTTTGTGTTCACATAACTGTAATTGTTGGTTCTTGTTCTTCTTCTATTCTTTTTTTGCATATCATGTAAATACCTTAATAATTATTATTATAAAAAATGTATACATTGTTGTTATAATATAAAACATATAGGTGACTTAATGTAAAAAATAAAGTAAAACATACATCAGATATACATATATACTTTTTGAAATTATTAAGTTTTTTTTTTCTTACAGAAAATTTTAGATCTTACAAACAAGAACTTAAGGATTTGTGTTTTTGTTTCTTATGTTTTTTTAAGTATAAAAGTAACGAACAAAATTTTTAATTTTTTTATTAATTCAAGAAAAAATTTCAAATTGTATTTTTTTGTAATGCTTGTTTGCCGTTTTATCTTACATACAAAACTGATTTCAAAATCACGTTTTCATATTTTTCCTCTTGAAGGTTTTCTTGTTCTTTCTTCATCATTATAACGTTGCTATCGTTATGTTTTCTTTATACAATAACTTCATCTTATCAATAATTTCTGAGCTATATTATTGTGGCCATACTTGTTTCATTTCATCCAATATACCTTATTTTCTTACATCTGGGTCAGCCTGTTATCTCCAGCTACGACTCTGTATAGATCAAACATTTTTTACCCTTGCCCACCGAAGCCAAGGCATTAAAATTGGGACTCCAACTGACGGCATTCACTGCAGAACTGTGAAATAATCCAGAACCAGAACTTTTTTGTTTTAGAGCAGTTTTTGTAAAGCATTGGATGGAGGGAAGGGGAATTGATGGGTAGTTGGGAAGAAAGAGAGAAACCGAAAAAAATATGTATAAAAGCATAGAAATGAAGTGAAAACTAAAAAGAGACTACAATGAACAATGGATAATGCATGCAATGATGAGAAGTAAATAAAAGACGGATACGGTGATGTAGGAAATTTACAGATTTTATACGTAAATATTTTTTACATACAACAATTATGTAAAATTTGTGGAAACTTGTAAGGTTACTCAAAAATAGTTATAAATAATAAGAAATGTTTCTGCTAAATTTAAAAGCTCCTATTAAAATATTGTGCAGTCTGAAGTTAAATTGGATGAATTTTAATCTCATGGAGTGCTCATAGAGTACGAGTTTCCACAAACAAAAAAAAAATCTCTCCAAGGATTTATCTATGAGAGTTGGAGTCAAAATCGAAATGGATTAAAAATTTCCTTTGTGAGTGAAAATATTATTTTTTGTACCCTCCAACTTGAAAATTTGTAATTCCGTTTGTAACATGCCTAAATATTCGTCGTAGACTCCATAACGTATACATATTATGTCTGTCTGTCCATCTGTCTATTGAAATCACGATACAGAACACATTATTTGACGTATTTGGCAGAACAAGTTGTGTTGTATATAGGATGCTTGGTATTGAAAATGAGATATATCGGTCCTCGTTTGGGCATGGCCGCCATATAACGGTACATCCCGATATTCGGTATTTTGATGATTTTTGCCACATTTTTCCACGGATTTGTCTAAAAATTTGTATTTGTAGGTCATAATTTATTCTAGCTTTGATGGCGAAACATTATATATACAGGTCCACGTTTTTGTATGGGCCTCATTAAACGGCACCTGCCGATATTCGGTATTTTAATGATTTTTACCACATTTTTTCACGGATTTGTCTAAAAATTGATATTTGTAGGTTATAATTAATAGTCGTGCGGGCCGACCATGTGATACCATTCAACACTACATTATGTTTGAAGCCCCCATATGTCCAAATCCATTTTGGAATATTTCGCTTTTAAAATTACGGTGCACTGCCCAGATATTATCCTTAGCATTTTGACCAGGGACATTTGCCCAATATTTACGCACTCCGTCGTGCTGTCAGTTGTTGTGGTCCGGTTTACAACTAAATATAATCCAATGGTCAACCAAAATACTAGTGTCGATTAGCTCCAGGATTTTTTTTCCTGTTTTTAGTTCATTTGAACCCCCTAAATATTTTGCGATCACCCCCAAATGCAAGAGGATATCGCCTGTAGGTAGTGTTGGAATTTTTTCACACAAAAGTAGTGGTCCATTTTACCCGTTGTCCTAAACTCTAACTTCATGCGAGATTTCGTGTCCGTTGGTTTTTATTTGAGACCTTTATAACGGCTGCAAAATCATGAACATTTTTAGTTTTTGGTCCATTGTAACCCCTAAATATATTGCGGACATCTTTGAAAACAATAGGCCTAACCCTTCTGAGCCCAACCCTACCCTTGTGAAAATTTTCGTGAGGATCGGACGATATTTGCAATACTTATATAATATCCCCAACCTGTGTTGTAAGGTGAAAAAATATTACAAAATATTATAAGTCAAATTGAAAAAATCGCATGCGATAAAAAATATGAAAAAATAAAAAAAATGTCACGAAATACTACAAAATCTATTTTAACATCTTTATTGGCATATTTTTCAGCTATTTTTTTAGATTTTATACTTTTATGCCAAGAGGGCATTCTGAATTGACAAATCTTGTCAAAATCGGTCCAGCCATTCTTGAGATATAAGCATTCTAACTAACATCCTCTTCCTTTGTATATACACATTGTATATATTTCGCTATATAACCGATATAGTTACTATCGGCATCTACGTAACGGTCAGAATTAACCTGTTCGTCTATTTGTGATTTCGCCGGGATTAAAAATATTCGCGGTTTAATGGAAAATTTTACTTTTATTTAACACAAATGTTGTGGCCTATTTCACCCACTAAATATTACCCAATGACCATAAAAATTGGAAGGCTTCTGCCCAGCCCTAATCTCTAGCCCCATGCTAGCTTCCGCTTTGATTAATCTATAATTGCGACCTGTAGAGCAACTGCAAAATCAGGAATTTCAGTTTTTGGTCCATTTCAACCCCGAAATATTATGCGATCATCTCCAAAAGAAATAGGGTTCTATTCTGACCCTAGCCCCACCTCCATTCTAAATTTCGTGAAGATCGGACCATAATTGCGACACATAGAGTGCTTAAAAATTAACATGGAAAGACGGACGGACATACATAGCTAGATCGACTCAGCTCGGCGAGATAGGAAGATCCATATATACTTTCCTATATGGGAAACCAATATTTCGAGGTGTTACATAATTTTTGGCCCAATCATACTTATAATACCCCCACGACATAGTGTTGTAGGGTATACAACAGAACGAATTACTGCAGATTACAAAAGGATACAAAAACATTATTTGTAACACGAGTATTTCAACTAACCAAAATTTTTATATGCCAGTGTTTCTCTTTTTTTTTGAGCATAATGTACAAGTATTCTCTCTCTTTAAATATACCATTAAATCTAATGAGAACTAAAATTCGTACTCTTACAAATTTCCACATACTCTTAAAAAGAACATTACATCTAGAAATAAAACCATCAGCAAACATCTAGGTATAACAACTTACGCATGTCCCTTTAATTCGCATTCCAAATTGCCCATGACATTCCATATGTAGATAACGCCATCCGATGAACCACAGGCGATTTTTGTGGCATTCATATTAAATGAGGCACGGGCCCAATCACAGCTAAGTTTAAAATGTTCATTGCTAAATGGAAGCAGCGAAAAGAAACGAAAGAAAAATAAATATTAACACAGAACTTAATAACAGCATAATGGAATGCAATAATAATTAATTAAACAATAGGGGTATTCAACACAACAACTTAATGGTTAACATTTCAATTAATTAAAATTATTTTTTCAGATGCCAAGTTAAACTTATACTCTGTTGTGGCTCAGCATGAATACTCTTTGTGTTAATGAATAAATATTGATCATATTATGCGGTACTTACGAAAATGTGGAAATAACTTGGTTTTTGCGTAAATCTAAAAGTTTTATAGTATCATCACGTACTGAACAAATGAGGTAATTGCAATCTGAAAACAGTCATTAAATAATTGGAATTAAAAATGTTAATTGATATTTGATATTGTCAACATACCTTTTGACAAATCCAATGAGGTAATTTTGGCATTCATCAAAATATCATCGGCCTGCTTTTCGGTACGTATATCCCAAAATCGGATCTTTTTGTCATAATGACCGCTAATAATGGTCGAACCTAAACTATCGGTGGTAACGAGATCATTACAACTAGATCCGGCAAATTTGGTCTCTATGCAGGCTATACTACGCAAGTCCCAGATTTTTAATGTTCGATCGTGGCTGCCGGTTACAACTTTCACTGGTTCTTGTATATACTTAGCTGCCATTACTTTGCCACTGTGGCCGGTTAAAGTGTGCTGGAATGAAAAAAATTAGTTAAAATTAATTTTATATACACTTGCTGTTTAATTTTGTAAATTACATCCATTTGTGAGTTTTGTATTTCTTTGAAATTAGGTCCTTTTTTAAAAAAACCGTAAGGTATCAAAGACATACAGGGTTATATGGTATAACTGCATCAGCAGAAATGGTTCGAAAAGTAAAGAAGCGACTTGATCGAAAACCCCGTCGCAGTGGCCGAAAAATGGCTAGTGAGCTGAACATTGTATTGTAATATTCCATTCGGCAAATATTAAAAAATGAGCTCGGGGTAAAGCCATTGAAATTCAAAAAAGTGCAAGACCGAAAGTGGTGAACTGCCGAATTTGGATTTCTCCGACGAGAAAACATTCGTTGTCCAGTAGTTTATAAACAAACAAAATGATCGTGTTTACATCCTGAAAATGTGCACCTTCGGTTGGCCACCAGAACTCAAGATCCGGCCATGGTGATGGTGTGGGCGCCTCTTACAGCCGATGGTCGCTCTCCGCTTGTATTATCGACCGTGGCATCAGAATAAATTCTAAATATTATCGCGAAAATATTCTGGAGGGTGTATTAAGACCTAGGGCACGCAAACTTTTTAGCCGCAGAACTTTAACAGGAATCAGCACCATCGCACCTAGCGCGCGCCACCCAAAAATACCAAAGTGTCGATCACCCCAAGCAAGCGCTTCGCCGGGAATGGGTCAGAGCAACATTTGGGCAGCGTGTGACGGTTTCATTGGCCTTTCGAAGGCCATAATTCGTGCCAAAGGTGAACAAGTCGAACTAATCTAAACTTATTATAAAATTTGATGCTATTTCCGACATTGTTCGCTTTCATTTAATAAAATCAAAAAAATGTAAAAATTATGTCGTTTGACTTTGTTGTAGTCTTTTCATCTCACCCTGTATGTGGTATTTGATGATTTTAGCTACACTATTCACCGATTGAAAATTTGCAAATTCGTTCAAAATGGTGGAGGGTGTTGAAGGTACGGCCGAACTTACAGTCTTTTTAATTGTTAACAATCAACTAATGTTTTCCATTCTTTGTCACGGAAGATTTTGAATTTATTTAATTCTGAAATTCAGAATTTATTTCAATAAAGTAGCATAAATAGAGTGGTCTATAAAATAGACGAAACAAACTTTAGTTCCTACTTGTTGATGTTCATCTTTTCATTTCCGAAACCTATGTCAGCTCTTTATCTGTTAACGCATGTCTAAATAGAATGGAATTTTCGATAGCCAACTAACTTCGTTTAAGCCTCGAGAACACCTTACATTTTTACGATACGCCTTTGAGGCAGCTGCTGCTGTTTGATGTTACAATATGCACATAAAAATATACAACAGGAAATTAATCAGCGCTCTAGTTGTAACAGCCACAAACTTTGTAAATGAAAAAAGAAAAAAAAAATAACAGCGCCACCAACAGAAGAAGTCACAAAAATTGGCGTAAAAATACAGAGTGGTGACCACAAATTGTAAAGGTTTGGCTATGTGGGTAGAATTTTCGTGAGCCTAAAATTTGTTCGATTTCACCCAAAATTTGCTCGATGAACTTCCTTAGCAAAGCCCGCATATTGATATTAAAATTCAAATGATGAATAAGCCAATCTGAAGATATTTGGAAGTGACATAACGAAATGTGTATGAGCGGTTTAAGCACTGGGTGCTTGCTTTTCTAAAATTGAGCAATACCTTATCCAAAAAATCGACAATTTTCTACGTCTGAAATTGTTTTTGCCTATACGGTCCCTATATTAAGAAAGAACTCCCCGATACCTTTCGTTTGAGCGATAAATTTTCTGAAAATTCGAACAAATTTCAAATCTGAAATTCGTTTGGGCCATATATTCGGAAAGTTTCTGTGCAGTGGACTCTTTTATCCCCAAATCTCCTAAAATTAAGCGATTCGATTTCTGAAAATTCGAACAATATATAAGTCTGAAATGCGTTTTGCCCATAAGGTCACATATTCGGAAAATATTCCTGTTTGCCTATAAGATCCATATATTCGGAAAGTACTCCTGGAGTACTTTCGGGAACAGTTTCTAAGTCTGAAATGCATTTTGCCTATAAGGCAAGTACTCCTTGAGACCTTTGATTTGCGATATTCGAACCCTGTCTCAATTTTAAGTATATATTCTGAGCTTTATGTAAATAGCTAAGTTTTTAAACATTTTGAAAGTTCGAATTGATCACCTTTGGCACGAATTATGGCCTTCAAACGGTCAATGAAACTGTCACACGCTACCCGAATGTTGCGCTGCGATATTTTGGTCCATTCCCGGCGAAGCGCTTGCTTGAGGTGTTCGACACTTTGGTATTTTTTAGTGCCAACCTTGCTTTCCAAAATACTCCAGATACAATAGTCCAACGGATTGGTATCAGGAGATTTTGGTGGCCATTGTGCGTTGGAAATGAAGCGAGGAACCTCATTTTGTAACCATTCTTGGGTGGCGTGTGCTGAGTGCGATGGTGCTGAGTCCTGTTGGAATGTCCTAGGTCTGCGGCCGAAATGTTTGCGTGCCCAAAGCTTTAATACACCCTCCAGAATATTTTCGCGATAATATTCGGCATTTACTCTGATGCCACGGTCGATTAATACGAGAGGAAAGCGACCATCGGCTATTATGGCGGCCCACACCATCACCTTGGCCGGCGCTTGAGTTCTGTTGGTCAACCGAATGTGCAAATTTTCAGCTGACCTCTTTGGCAAGTAAACACGATCATTTTGTTTGTTTACAAACTGCTGGACAACCAATGTTTTCTCATCGGAGAAAACAAAGTTCGGGAGTTCACCACTTTCGGCCAAGCGAAGCAACTTTAACAGCTGTCGGACGAGTGGATTAGAAATGACAGCAGTTTTTTCATCTCACCTTGTATTTGTATACCCACCACTATACTATGGAGGGTATATTAACTTTTTCATTCCGTTTGTAACTTCTTCTTGATAAGCGCAAAATTCTATGTCGATTAAGCGAGGTCCGCCTGTTTATCTGTTGTAATGACACTAACTTTCGAAAGAAGGTAGATAGAAGGGTAAAATTTAGCACACATGTTTATTTTGCCAATAGGCAGAATTAGAGTCGACCGGAATTGTTTCAACTTTCGTATTTAAAGTTCGCAATGGGTACTACAGCCTATGACAAAAAATTACTTATGTAGATCCACGTCTTTGTTCAGCCCTCATATAACGGTACCTCTCTTTATTCGGTATTTTGATGATATTAGCGATGATATCCACCGGGATTGATTCAAATTTTGTATTTGAAGTTCGGAAGTTTATTCGTATAGCCCCCATTAAATGGTTTTCAACGGAATTTTTCGACAGTTCTTTTTTTTAAATTTTCAATTTACTTCCAAATTGTGGAGGGTAATAAAAGTTCGCCTAGCCTGAATATTGCTGTTATTTTAATTGTTTAATTTGTGATTAGTATGTTTTCATTTAGCGGATTCTATGAAAATTCATAATTTATGTTCCGTTTTTATGATATATTTATTTTAAAAGAGCTATAGTTTTCCTGTGGTTTACAAACTCTCTCCCTCTCTTTATGAACCCTTTCTGAATCGAGTGGGCATGACACTAGCGATATGCAGTTATAATGCATTGAACATATTTTTAAAGTTTTTTTTTTATATCAATATATTATATTTATATTATATTTGTCACCCGAACTTGTTTAGCATTAGAAATGGAATTCATTAAATTGTTTGATTCATTCGGTATTTTGGAGAAAGAAAAAAATAAAAATTCTACAATATCAAGCTGATTTTTTTTACATTTTTATCGCTTTTAGATTTTAAACCAAACTAATGAAAAAATCCTCCAAATAATGATTTTAATGTCCAAATACTGTTTCGTATTGTACATCCGCTACTGTAATCTGAAAGTGTTGTATGAAAAATTGGATTTTAATCGGTGCAACAAATTCACATGCCGCGTGTTAGAGCACACGCACATACACACACACACACATAGAGACACCCGCGGATGCACCACAAAAAACAATGAAAATTATTTATGAGATTTTTATGTTTTCGAGATGTTGGCGGCGGCTGTTGGTTTGTTGGCCGGTTGGCATGATAACATTTCGTGTTAACATTTTCAAATTATTGCCTAAAATTGTAAATGTCCGTTTGATTCGTGGCCACTTTTTCCTGGCGTCGTGGCTACATTGTGGTCCGGTCGCATTGAACAAAGAGAGGTGGCCGACCAGTGTTGGCCAATAAACGGGAGCATTTTTCTATTATAGTGGCGCATCATGCTCGTTGTAAAAAAGTAAAAATGTTTCGGTGATTGTTGTTTTTATGGAATTTCCTCAAATAAAATAATCTCCAAACTGGCCAAGAGGCAAAAAAGGTTAATTAGTGTTCGGGCTTTTTTCATCTCTTTCCCGACGTTGAAACACAACTAGAGCGGTTCTTGCAAGTGTTCATATTCTGTTTGTTAAGCATAACACGGGGTCAAAACAATAATTAACATTTTCATGTTGTTGTAGGAAAGTGCATTGTTTGTTGGTTTGTTCTCTGGGATCGTCACTCTCCCTCCCCCTTCCTTGTGGCGCTATAATTATAGAGTGTAGCATGCCAACCCATGAATAAATATTGCGTTCTGATTTGTTTTTAAAAGCGCATTTAATTAGTTCTTTATACCTTTTCCTATTCCTTTCTTCGTTAATATTACCACAAAACAAATGAAGTTTTTCTCTTTGGCTTGATTTAGGTGAGGCGTTTCGTGTTTAGATTGCCTGAAAAGGAAATGTCAATACCGACCTAAGGCTATAATTTTCATTTCTAAAGGTATCAACATACCTTTCAGGAACATTCTAAAATATAATTAGCTAGAATCTGTGGAAGATAAGTTTTTTTCAATATATTTGTAGTGGATAATGTGTAAGGTTTTCTTTTAGATCTCCCGGACTTTGGTATGAAACTAAACTAGAAGATCTGTAGCTTTTCTCATAGAAGATCTGTAGTTATTCTCATAGAAGATCTGTAGATCTTCTCATTGAAGATCTGTAGATCTTCTCATAGAAGATCTGTAGATCTTCTCATAGAAGATCTGTAGATCTTCTCATAGAAGATCTGTAGATCTTCTCATAGGAGATTTTTCTACCTTCTGATAGAAGATTTTTCGATTTTCTCATAAAAGATCTGTAAATCTCCTCATAGATGATCTGCAGATCTTCTCATAGAAGATCTGTAAATCTTCTCATTGAAGATCTGTAGATCTTCTCATAGAAGATCTGTAAATCTTCTCATTGAAGATCTGTAGATCTTCTCATTGAAGATTTTTAGATCTTCTCATAGAAGGTCTATAGATCTTCTCATAAAAGATATGTAGATCTTCTCACAGGAGATGTGTAGATCATCTCAAGGAAGATCTGTCGATCTTCTCATACAAGATCTGTCGATTCGCTCAAAGATGATCTGTAGATCTCATAGATGATCTGTAGTTATTCTCATAGAAGATCTGTAGATCTTCTCATAGAAGACCTTCTCAAAGTTTTGTCGATCTTCTCATAAAAGATTTATCATTCTTCTCATAGAAGATCTGTCGATTCTCTCATAGATGAGATGTAGATCTTCTCATAGAACATCTGTTGATCTTATCATAGAAGACCTTCTCAAAGTTTTGTCGATCTTCTCATAAAAGATCTATCGATCTTCTCATAGAAGATCTGTAGATATTCTCATAGAAGATCTGTAGATCTTCTCATAGAAGATCTGTAGATTTTCTCATAGAAGATCTGTAGATCTTCTCATTAAAGATTTGTAGATCTTCTCATAGAAGATCTGGCGATCTTCTCATAGAAGGTCTGTAGATCTTGTCATAGAAGCTCTTCTCATAGAAGATCTGTAGATCTTCCCTAGAAGATTGGTAGGTCTTCTCATATAAGATCGGTAAGTCTTCACATAGATCTGTAGATCTTCTCATAGAAGATCTGTAAATCTTCTCATAGAAGATCTTTTCATAAAGGATCGTTAGATCTTCTCATAGAATTTTTGTGCATCTGTTGAGAGATCTGCTAATCTTCTTTGTAAATCTTTTCATAGAAATCTGTAGGTCTTCCTAGCTATGTTTGGTAGTTATTATAAAATACATGTATCTATTGAGATTCTTTTAGAATATCTGTTGATTTTCTTTATGACCAAGGTTTTGTGTAAGATCAAGTCTGCATCAATTCTTTAAAAAATATTGCCCGCATATTGTTGAATAAAAATATATATTCAATGTTCTGAATTTGATCGGTTATCTTTCCTTTAAGGGTGGTCATTAGTCGAGGCTATCATGTGACAATATTCATTAATCAATGCCAGTTAATAATAATAAAATGTGAGTTCAAAATCAGAATACCGATATCTATAACCAAAATATCAAGTTTTTTTAATTTCTACTAACTTATTAAGGGGAAACTTAAAAATATTGGTATTTTTCCTCTATGGAACCCAAAGATAATAAGGCTTGGTGTATGTTGATGTTTCTGGGTCTATTTTTAAAAGGTATTACGTTACAAATTTAAATAATATTTTTTCTATAATAATTCTTTGGTTTTGGGGCTCTGTTCGTATGTTGTTTCTTTAAAGAAATGTGTAAATTTGTGTGTGCATATCAGGGAATTAGTTAATGCTGGCGAGAAATGTTATTTACGGCATACTCATAGAAATTTTTAGACTGTGTTCAACATAAATTTTATGACTGAATCTCTTGTCGCATTCTTGTTAGTTTATGTTAATTTAATTAGGAAATTTTTCTGGGTTGTTCATAATTTAGCGGTAATGAAGAACAATATTTTGATAAAACTGTGTTGAAAATAAAAAAAAAAAAATCTAAAACAACAAAATATGGGTGTTATTGTTTATGAACGAAATGTATTATGTATAAAAACTTTGAGAGAAAAATGTTTCCTATCCACCCAATGTCAAAATTTCCGAAGTTCTATCACTCTATCACAAAATATTTGGGACATAATATTAGAGTTCACCTTTATATAGCCATATCCATATACAAAGGAACCCTAATATATTTCTCAAGATTTAATATAGAGCTACGGAAATTTATAGATAATTTTGGGTTATTTTAAGAATCGTTGGTTTAAAATAATGGGGTTATCGATCCCCCATTAATCATATTTTCCATTTTATTTCGCCAAATTTTAATTTGTTAAAACATACGTTCACATGAGCATTAATCATAGAGCGGGTGGTGAGTTAAGGTGGGATACTTTAAGGGTACGAAAAATTCGTTAATTACCAAAACTATAAGCATTTTATTAGTGACGATTTCTGTCAACAACTCAAAACCAGTAAAGAAAGTCTTAATGTCGGACGGCTCCGACCACCGTGGTGTCGGTGATGGCGACCTCAAGCAAGCGCTTCGCCGGAAATGGGCCAAAATACGGCAGAGCAACATTCGGACAGCGTGTGAGGGTTTCATTGGGCGTTTGAAGGCCATATATCGTGTCAAATTCTAACAAATCTAAACTTATTCTAAGCTTTGATGCTATTTCCGACATTTTTTTGCTTTCATTCAATAAAATTAAAAAAAAAAAGATTTAATATAGAGCTACGGAAATTTATAGATAATTTTGGGTTATTTTAAGAATCGTTGGTTTAAAATAATGGGGTTATCGATCCCCCATTAATCATATTTTCCATTTAATTTCGCCAAATTTTAATTTGTTAAAACATACGTTCACATGAGCATTAATCATAGAGCGGGTGGTGAGTTAAGGTGGGATACTTTAAGGGTACGAAAAATTCGTTAATTACCAAAACTATAAGCATTTTATTAGTGACGATTTCTGTCAACAACTCAAAACCAGTAAAGAAAGTCTTAATGTCGGACGGGGCCGACTTTATAATACCCTACACCACTTTGCTAATTTAGTAGAGCTCCGCATAACAATTAAAAGTTCATACACGCTATGATTACAATTTAAAGTTCAAAGGACTGAATATGCCGAAGCATTTGTATCTTTTAAATTTGGTGCACAATTAACTTGAAATCGGATAAAGATATATATGGGAGCTATATCCAAATCGGAACCGATCTCGATAAAATTTGGCAAAGATATTTCTCAGCTGTAATTGATATATTTCCCTGAAAATCGTCGCTACGGTGTGCATATTACAGCTGTGGGTAACAAATATAACAAATCGGATGAAGAGTATATATGGGAGCTATAGCTATATCTGTATCGATCTTCACCAAATTTGACATACTAGCTTCTAGACTCAATTCAGTCGTAAGTGCCAAATTCCATCCCATTTGGACAAATATTAGACGTTTGGTGCACAATAAAAGCTAAATTGGACGAAGTTATATATGGGAGCTATATCCAAATCTGAACCGATCTCGATAAAATTTAGCAAATGTATTTCTGAGTTGTATTGATATATTTCCCAAAATATTGTTGTTGCAGAGTGCATAGTAAGGCTGCAGAGGACAAAAATAACAAATCGGATGAACAATATATATGGGAGCTATAGCTATATCTGAACCGATTTCGATAAAATTTGGCATACTTATTTTCAGGCCTAACTTGGTTGTATGTGCAAAATTCCATACCATTCGTCCTGATATTACACGTTTGGTTCACAATAAAAAGCAAATCGGACGAAGATATATATGGGAGCTATATCTACATTTTGACCGATTATCTCCAATGTAAATAGGGTTCGTCCTTGGACCAAACAAATGATTTGTGCAAAATTTCATCTGGATAGGACAATAAATGCGATCTGTACTTTGTTTACAAAAATACATGGACAGACGGACGGACGGACATGCATAAATTGATTCAGAATGTGATTCTATGCAGATCATTAAAATGAACTATGGGTCTATCTCGTTTCCTTTTGCCCGTTACAAACAAATTCACAAAGACATAATACCCTGACCACCTTGTGGTGTAGGGTATAAAAGTGAGTTACAGAGTAGCACTACAGATCTTGATTTAGTAGAAATGTTGAAATATGTGAAGTTTAGAAAGATTCAGATGCTTATTTGGTATTTTATGACCATTTATGTTATTCAAAATTTTGACCCCATAGTGGTGGGAGGGAGGCTGATGTACCAGAACATATCGCAATATTCCATTCGGCAAATATTCAAAAATGAGCTCGAAGAACTTACACCGCAACAGAAAGAAAATAGACTCAAAAGAGCTAAAAAGTTGCTTCGCCGATGAGAAAACATTCGTTGTCCAGCAGTTTGTAAACAAACAAGTTTGGCAGAACAATGTGTACAGGGTGAGATGGAAAAACTTCAACCAACTTCAGACTTCAGAAAGAGGTCAGCTGAAAATGTGCACCTTCGATTGGCGACCAGAACTCAAGCTCCGACCACGGTGATGGCGTGGTGTCGGTGATGGCGACCTCAAGCAAGCGCTTCGCCGGAAATGGGCCAAAATACGGCAGAGCAACATTCGGACAGCGTGTGAGGGTTTCATTGGGCGTTTGAAGGCCATATATCGTGTCAAATTCTAACAAATCTAAACTTATTCTAAGCTTTGATGCTATTTCCGACATTTTTTTGCTTTCATTCAATAAAATTAAAAAAAAAAAAAAATAAAAATTATGGCGTTTGACGTTGTTGCAGTTTTTTTATCTCACCCTGTAGGTCCGCGTTTTACTATAGGCCCCATATAACGGTATCTCCCGATAGTCGGTGTGGGTCGCTGGTCAAGCAAGCAATCTTCCGGTACACCCGTTCGTGGACTGAAGCAATGAATATGATGGCACATAGATTATGGGCAGCATATCTTTCGTGCTTATTACAATAATAAAATTCTAAAACGTAACGTGTTCAAAATATATTTATCACAAACAATTTTATTTCATAAAACCAAAAATCATATTGTTTAAATAATTGCAATTTCAATGCGGCTATAGCTGACACTGTCCATCCCATTCATTTAAAACTAAAAGCCATAAACTTAATAAACTTAAATTCATGCAATTTGGTATCCACATTTCCTTATAGGATTATTAACGAAGCTTAGCCGTATAATTACCAGGTGGTCGAAATTTATTCATGATATGCCGCCGGGACGAGAAGAAGCTTTATTAGCTTTAAATATCATTCGAATTATTATTAGTCGTAGTGGAAGCAAATTCCAACTAAGCGTGACATCCTAACGCCTTGAGACCCCCAAACAAAGCCCAAGAAATATTTAATTAAAACAATGATTATTTTCGTGTGTGTGTGTGTGTGTGTTTTCTTGTTCTCCATCTCATTCATCTAGCTACCAGTCATATCATGCCACACAATTAAAGGTTGTATGGATTGCAATGTTCTTGTCGTTTTTCTTTTTTTTTGTAATGGCATTATATCAGAAGGTTTTATTCCACATCGCATCTGCGTTTTTAGTTCTGTATCTCTTAGCCATTTATGGTCACATGTAAGTACAGGGAGCTGCTGCTGGTGGCTCCTGCTACCGCTGCCGTCGATAGTGATTCGTGACTGGAGAACGCGTGAGAATTTCCCGAGAATTGATCATTCACCTCTGTCTCACAATCATTTAGAGAATGACCAAAAAACACATCTCCTACCGACGAAGACAATACAAAGTATTGTTGTTGGGTGTTAGGTTTTAGTAC